>NW_027185655.1:15591299-15690099 GCF_028583685.1 Petaurus breviceps papuanus | reverse complement strand
TTTCTTTCTTTCTTTCTTTCTTTCTTTCTTTCTTTCTTTCTTTCTTTTTTAAGCAATAGGGGTTAAGTAAATTGCTCAAGGTTACATGGCCAGTTATCTCTGGGTGTGGTGCTGAGTATCCAAGCCCAGATTTGATCCCCAGGTCATCCCAACACTGGAGCCGGTGCTCTTACTTGCTGTGCTACCTGGCCACCCCGGATCCATTAATTTCTGAATTAATATGATGAGACCCAGAGAGCAGAGGGTCAATAGGTGGCCCAGGTGAGGTCCAAACTTCCCAGGTGAGAAATGAAACCAGTCCAAAGCTCTAGTGTATATGAATACTAGTATCAGCTTGTGCAAAGCCCCTTTGCTTCTAAAACAAGAAATAGAAAACTTAATGAAGTTTTAAAAAGAAAAAGATTACTGCTTTGTGTCTCCTTCATTCGTGTTTTTTTCATTAACTTTGCTTGAATTCTTTCCTTTTGTTTCTCTAGGTGAATTTCATTATTATTTGTTCAGGTTCTATAAAGTAATCATTTACTAATTTGGTATAGCACTAAATTATTTAGGCAATATTGCTATTATTATCATATTATTCTTTTTTATTATAATGCTTAGCTGACTCATGAGAATTTAATATTTCTCCAATTATTTAGGTCTGTATTTGTGCAAAGAATGTTTCATAATTGTATTCATTACATTCCCCGTGTATATAATGGTAGAAGGAATTTCAAGTGTTTTATGCATCACTGTTCTTTTAAGTGGATTTTTTTCCTATCTCTTCCTGCTTTGCATTGTTTGTAATATGCAGAAATGTTGAAAATTTGAGCAAATTAGTTTTATATCTTGCAATTCTGCAGAAATTATTGTTTTAATTTTCAGTTGACTCTTTAGGGTTCTCTAATTGACTAACATCATCTGTTAAAAAGTATTATTTTCCCTCTCCTTACCTATGCTAGTGCTCTCAATAGCAGAAGAGATAATAGACATCCCTGCTTTACTCTTCATCCTTCTGGAAAGGGTCCAAGGTTAAATTTTTTTTCTGAGATTGAGTTATGTTCCATATTTCTTGTTCTGTTAATTTTGTACATTTTGTGGTTTTGTAAGTGTTTGTTTCATTTAAGTTTATTTTACTGGCTTATACTTAGGCAAAGTAGTTCTTAATGATTTCTTTTATTTTGCAGCATTTGTTGTGACTTTTCATTTTTGATGTTGGTAAATTTGGTTTTCTCCTTTCTTGTTAAAATCAAGTTTGCTAGCAATTTACTCCTGCACACCCCCCCCCCACCCCCAATCCCCTGTTAGGTTTATTTACTGATTCCTTTTTTTTTTTGCTTTTAATTTTATTAATCACTTTTTTGATTTTCATAATTTATATTTTGATATTTATCTGAGGTTTTAAAATTTATTGAATTTTTTTAGTCATTTTTTAAAGTTATGTATTCAATTCATTGATCTAGTCTTTCTCTCTTTTTGTTTATGAAGGTGTTAAGATACATACATTTTCCTCAAAAGACTGCTTTGGCTATATAAAAAAAAGTGTTATCTTAAATGAAAATATTATTTATCTAATTTTTTAATCAATCCAATTAAAATTTTTTCAACGAACACAATCTATTTTCTCTTCCCTTACTTCATCTCTCCCAATTAAAAAAAAAATCTTCCTGGAAAATATACATAGTCAGGTCAGGCAAAGCAAATTCCCAGATGGTCATATCCAAAATTATATGTCTCATTCAGCTCCCTGAGGCCATCACCTATCTGTAAGGAGGTTGGTAGCATGCTAAAATATTGATCAGTTATAGCATTGATAAGAGTTCTTAAGTTTTTCAAATTTGTTTTGATAATTATATAAAAATTTCTCCTGATTCTGTGCAGTTCATTCTCCATCCATTCTCTTAGACAAGGTTTTCCGGCCTTCTCAGAAACTGTCCTTTCCATCATTTCTTATAATACAATAGTATTCTATTGTATTCATATACAATAACCTCATAGCTTACAGTTACTTGACATTACAAAAAAATCCTGCTATAAATACCTTGTAAATATGGGTGTTATTTCTATTTCTTTGATCTTTTGTGAGGCATGGTCTTACTAATGGTATTGCTGGGACCTACCAAATTTTAGGGTTAAGTTATTTAATGTCCAATCAATTTTTAATCTCTGCCCCTGGACCCTGGACTCTCCTAGGTGAGCACTCACCTTCCCTTCCCTATAACAGGCTGCCCTGCCACTTTTTGGTCATTGTCAAAACATGCCACCTTCACCACTTCCCTTCATATGTCTCCTTTCATTATTCTGTAAGCTTGAGGTCAAGGACTGTCTTACTTGCTTATATTTTTGGTGCAATGCCTGGCATAGAGTAAACACAAATACTTTTTCATCTATCATTCACTCATTACTCTGAAATCCTAACATTGCATTCCTCTTCTTTTCCTTGATAAGATTTTGTGGGTTTGTTTGTTTTTTTTACCTTATTGTCACTCTATCTAACCAATTCCCCCATTAGTTTATTGAATTGCTGAGTTCATGCATTTTATGGAAAATAGATGTTTTATGTCTTCCCATAACTTATACTGTGTAATGATTTTTAAGTGCTGACCTTGGATATGGTTCAAGCACTTGCTTTCTTGAAATTATAAACATTATGGATTAATTTATATTTAAGAGAAGAGTGATGTGATTCTGTCCCTTATCCCTCACACCTCACTCCCTCACAAAGGACAAGAATTTAATATTAATAAAAGTTAGAGAAGAAAACTGTGGATTGCCTAGGTAGACACAGCCAGTGTAGTTGTCCAAGGTCAAATTTGGATTCAGGTCTTTCTGATGCTGGATCCAATTTTGCCATCTAACTGCCTCTATGCTAATGAAATGTTAAATTAATTCTAAAATATCCATTTATGCCCTCATTCCTTTGTGAGGTACAAATACTTTTCAATTAGGTCAAGAGGGGAATGGTTTGGGATTGGCCAAGCAAAGGAACTGGCCGTGTCCCTGGGAACTTTCAATAGCTAAAGATCTTGATGAATTTCAGCGAGCGACAGTGGGATTTTTTTTTCCTCTTCTCTTCCTATATTGACCTCTTAGCTTTGAAACCAAGCTCCTACCAGATCAGTAAGAGACACTGCACCCAATGAGATACAAAGATCCACAGTCCAGACCTATACAGATTCATAGGGACAGTCACTTGATCAAGGAACTGCCTTCAAGTGGCTAGTCATGGAAATTGAAAGTCAAACTGTAGAGAACAGCAGACCTCAGGGCCTTGAGAAACTCTGAAAAGGCCATGCAGTGACAGGGGTTATGAGTGGCCTTTGTCATTATTACATCTTGCACATGTGCCTTACCATCATTGTATTCTGTCTTTGCCTGTTCTCCCCTGTTTATATATGATGTAGAAGAGAGATTATGAGGACGTTTTGTAATAACTATACTTCCTATGCTGTTGGAGTAAATGGTTTCCCAAAGAGCTGAATCTTACTGACTGACTGTTTATGTGGGAAGCACTCTGGTGGGGGAATCGTGAACCAGAGGCATTTATTAAGCACTTATTGTATATTAGGCGCTGTGCTGGGTATAAAATACAAGCAAAAAAAGACAGCCTCTGTCCTCAAGGAGCTTCTAATGAGGGATGACTGCACATGAAAGGCAACTGGAAATGAGAGGGAGGTCTAAAGAGTCTAAAGCAGATCTGAGAGGTGAATGAGGAATGGCCAGCCTTGGACTGTCTCCAGAATGGAGCTTCCTGGAAGGAACTTGCCAGTGGGAGGAGGCAGATAGATCACTTTGGCAGAGAGATGTTCCAGTGTGAGAAAGCCCCAGGTGTGGGAGCAAGGTTCTGTATGAGAAAATAGCTCAGTCATGGTGACAAAGTCGTGAGGGTCACAAGCACATCCTGGTGGAGGATGAACTACAGAGTTTAAGAAATGCAGACCCAAAGGGTTACTCTTGGAATCTGAGTTAGCTGCTCACCTCCCAGGGGGCCCACTTTGCCAGTGCATGTCCCACAAAGTCAGAGGTTACATGTAAACAGAGTTTGAGTAAATGAGATATAGAAATTAAAATTACAAGTTTGAAACAAAAGCCCGTCCTCATAAAATATGAAAACACTCGGGTAGTCAAGGAAGGGAAGATGGATAGCTTAGGGAACAAAACCATGGAAAAGCCACATATATATCCTTTCTGTATATGTAAAGGGAATCTGGTACATGTGCACAGGGCTTCAGTTGGAGGACACGAGGCAACTTACTTCTGGGAGAATTTGTAAGGAAAATATCTTAGAGATTATGGCACTTGCTTGGATACTCTAGCTGGTTCTACTCAGCTAGCCTGGTGTGGAGAGAGGGCTCTCTGGTTTTAGAGGCATTCCAAAAAGCCTGTCAACTTAGCCACTTCCTCTTTTGCCTGATTCAAATCATCAGAAAGTATTTATTAAACACTTCCTATATATCAATTATTGTTAATATATTATAATAATATATTAATATTAATAATTTTAATTAATAATATATTAGTAAGTATTTATTAAGCACTTTTCTATTCATCTGGCGGTATGCTAAGCAATGGGGATTCAAAGAAAGGCAAAAAAAAGAATCCCTAAATTCAAGAACAGAAGGTGGGGGTTATGAGGTGCAGGCTCTGGGAACCCCCTTGAGCTCTGATTGATTTGTCCCATTTGATGAGGCATTTGCATGAGGCCATAAGCCTTTCATTGTGGCTCTGCCCAAACCTTTGTTACTGTCTTGGCCCTCCATTGTCCCTCTACTTCCCACCCTTGAGCCTATCAAAATATCTATACCCAAATCAACTGTTACTTGACCTCATTAACTCCTCCTGAAGACCCTCCCCAAACTCCTCCCCTAGGCCGCCACTAGATTCCTCCCACAGCTTTTTCTGTATATAAGATCCCATCTTGCTCCATGAGGTGTGAGGGTGTCATAGAATTTTCTAGCACAGACTTACTCTGTGTCCAATACAAGCAAACTTTTAATAAACTTTACTTTTCTTTGGCTGAGAAAAGACTTGAGTCGAATTCATTTGGCAGGACCCAGTGTGTTGGTATTTTGGGGTCTAGAGCACCCTTAACCTCAAGGGTGTCTGACATTTAAAAAGTTCAAGAGATATAATGCCTGGGTAATCAGTCATTTTATTAATAATGCCAATAATTTTATTAATAAAAGAGGTCAGTAGAACTTTTAAATGCCAAAGACCTCATGGCAGTGGACTCACAGTTTGTATGCCCTTGGAAGAGTAGGTGTTCCTGAGGGTGGCAATCAATTCTGATTGGTTAACAATAAGGGAATGAATATTGCAATGAGGGGTAGGACCTATCCTAATCAAATTTGATCGTGTCCATTTACTTCTAAATTGCCCAGTCTTGGGCAATCAATTCAAAGAATTAATCACTGTAGAACAAAGTGGGCTTCCCGACATGGGTGGGATCTGAACAAGATTGAGGAGAAAGTTTATCAGCAATGGCCTTCAGAAATTGAATGACCTACTTCTGAAAAAATTCTGGTCCTAATTCAAGTATTGATTATTAATATGAGGGGGGAGAGAGAAAGCATGCAAACAAAC
This sequence comes from Petaurus breviceps papuanus, assembly GCF_028583685.1. Taxonomy (NCBI): domain Eukaryota; kingdom Metazoa; phylum Chordata; class Mammalia; order Diprotodontia; family Petauridae; genus Petaurus; species Petaurus breviceps. The sequence goes on along the minus strand of NW_027185655.1, from coordinate 15,684,537 downwards.
AAGATATATACAGAATAAATTTGGGGGGGGTGATATTAGAGGGAAGGATCTAACATTAGGATGGGAAAAGACTTCTTGAGAATGGGAAAAGTTGAGTTTAGCTGAGACTCGAAGGAAGCTAGCTAAACCAGGAGGCAGGGAGGAGAAGAGAGAATTCCAGACACGGGAGGAAGTCAGTGACAGTGCCTAGATCCAGAGTTGGAGGGTCTTGTGAAAACAATACCAGGGAGGCCAGGGTTACGGGATCAGGGACGATGGGAATCAGAATACGGTGTGAAAAGACTGGAAAGGTAGAAGTGGGTCAGGTTATGAAATTCAAACACAGGATGAGCCTGGAGGTTCGGAGGCAACCAGTGGAGTTTATTGAACAAGAGGGTGATGTGCTGAGACCTGTGCTTTTAAAAGGTCAAGGATAGCGGAGCGGAGGAAGGATGGGAGTGAAGAGACGTGGGCCAGGCTGACCAATGACCAGGCCAGGGCATTAGTCCAGACGTGGGGTGATGAGGTCCTGCACCAGGGGGATGGACACTGACATTGGTTTGGTTTCACTCACTACACCTTCTACAAATACATTTTTGTGCCCTTCAGTGTGTACTGTTGTCTCCCCAAGGACTGTAAGTTCCTTGGGGACAAGGACTGATTATATTGGTTTTTTTTATTGACTCTCCAGAGGTTGGTGCTTTATGTCATGAAGATACGTGCATGCATACATAAACACACACTCAGGAAACAGCCTGCCTAGGGAACACGGGAGGCAGCTTCTCCAGCCCTCTTCAGCTGTGTTTACTCTCCCTTCATGACAATTTTACTTTCGTTGCGGCTGCCTGCCCCTGGACGCACAGTACACATGCACATATAGATGCATATGGATAGGTAGAGAGAGTTGCAATATTTCTATATCTAGTAGCATATGTATGCAAGTTCTTATGTTGTTCAATGAGGCGGGGAGGACCGGCCAGCCTCGAAGGTTTCCGACAACTGCAGAGGAAGCTGTTAGGGAATCCTGGGCTCCGCGCCCAGCACGTGCCTCTCTCACGTCGCCTTGGGAGAGGGAAGAGCGGAGGACGCAGAGGAACTACATTTCCCAGAGGACTCTCCGCCCAAGCAGGCCCGCCCGCGCATGCGCGGTGACGCAGGGGGCGGGGCTGCTAGGGCGCGCGCTTGAGGCGCGCGTCCCCCGCCGTAGTTCGACTCGCCGGCGCCCGCCGGCCTGACCACGGAAGCTCCCGAGCGCCCAGCTCGGAACCTGTGTCCCAGTGAAGTCGGCGCCGCCTCTTGTGGAAGAGCGCAGGAGCCGGGGAGGAGGAGGGGGGTGGACCCATATCAGACCAAGCTAGGTAACGAGGCCTCCGGTCTGCCCCGATCCCCCTACCATTGTCCCCTTCGCGCACCCCGCTGTGCCCCTGAGGGGAGACTCGCGGCCCCCCATCTCCCTGGCCTGGGGAGGGGGGGGGTGCCGTGGCCGCTGCGTCAGCCTCGCCGCCCCCGGCCTCCGCCGTCGCGGCCCCCTGCTGGGAAGGGGGGACGGACGCCGCCGAGGGTCCGTTCGGCATCTGAGAAAGAGGGGGCGCTTCTGGAAGGAGAGGGGGCGATCCGAGAGCGCCCCCCGGAGCCCGGGGCCTGGAGCGGCCTCGAGGCTCGGCGGCGGCTGGGGCGCGCGGGGGCGGGGGGCTGGGAGGCAGGGCCGGGGTCCCGACGCGTCCTAGCTGGGTGACCCTGGCCGAGTCCCTTCACCCCGCCTGTCTCAGTCTCCTCATCTGTAAAGCGAGCCAAGCAAACAGGGACCCACACGGGCTCCGGAGCCCGGGAGACGCATGAAGGTAGAGTCCGCGGGTGCGGGAAGGGGCGGGGGCCGGGAGGGTGAGGACCCCCCGCCGCGGGGCTGCGGGGGGCCTGGGGTCAGCGTCCCAGGAGCCGGTCCCCGAGCCCGGCTTGCACCCGGGATGCTGGTTCTCCTCCCGCAGTGAGGCAGGAGAGGTGCAGACCTCCCGCGATTGCCTGGAGCCGCTGACGCCTCTCCTGAAGCGTTACCTGGAATTAATCTTGCGCACAATTTCATGTGAAATTTACATGTAACATACATATACGACTAGATACAAATGTATACCTGATACAATCAGCTCATTTTGTCTCGCGGATCCGCTCGGCCGCTCTTGGAGCCTGTAGACAGACCCTTGTCAGAATGTTTTAAAACGCACAGCATACGCAGATTGACAAATGAAAGCAATTATATCGAAATAGGGAAATATTGTAAAAAGGATTCTGAAACCCCAGGGATAAAACGCAAGTTTTCAGCTCTCAGCGCCCAGGAGGCTTTTGTTGACCAGTTTCTTTAAAAAAAAAAAAATAGCTACTAATTGCTATGAATGTTGATGTAAAATAGACTCCGCTGTAACATTCCCAACTACCTATAGTTACCTTTAAGGTCATCCTGGACATTTAAGGCAGTTTAATCTCTCAGCACTTGATAAATAGAAGTGTCCTGATATCAGTTAAATATTCTAAGACACTGAATTCATTGAGAAAAAATTTGTTCCATTTTCAGGGAGCTTTATGAACTAAATCATTGATTAATAGATATGTAGTATTTGAAACATAGAGCAGTCATTACGACAGCTAAGTATAACCCTTATAGGAATATGAATTTGGACTTTTAAAAAGTTATTCTGGGGGTGGCTAGGTGGCGCAGTGAATAGAGCACCAGCCCTGAAGTCAGGAGGACCTGAGTTCAAATGCGGCCTGAGACATTTAACACAAAAAACTAGACGTGTGACGGTTGGGCAACTCACTTAACCCCAATTGCCCTACCCTCTCCCCTCCAAAAAAAAAAATTTAAAAAAAAAACCCACAAGGGGCGGCCAGGTAGCACAGCGAGTAAGAGCACCAGCTCCAGTGTCGATATGACCTGGAGATCGAATCCCGGGCTCAGACACTTAGCACCCACCCAGAAACACCTGGCCGTGTAACCTTGAGCAAGTTACTTAACCCCAATTGCTTAGGGGCGGCCAGGTGGCTCAGCGAGTAAGAGCGCCGGCTCCAGTGTCAGCATGACCTGGATCAAATCCGGGCTCAGATACTCAGCACCACACCCAGAAATAACTGGCCATGTAACCTTGAGCAAGTTACTTAACCCCAATTGCTTTAAAAAAAATTAAAAAACCCTACAAAACTATGTGACCTTGGGCAAGTCATTTAACCCCAATTGCCCTGCCTTCCCACCTCCAAAAAGCAAAAAAAAAAGTTTTTCTGAGATTTCTATGTTTAAGGAAAATCACATGTAGGTTTGTTTTGGTTTTCTGTATTTGGATATACCACAGAGTCATTTATTTTGAAGATGAAGACATGTTTATTAGGGAGTTGAAAATATACATGATTGTATTTATCAGTACTTGAATATGATTTTATTTCTACCATGTTACAGTAAGTCTCTGCTTTCTTAAATTTATTTATTCTGTATTAACCTGTTGAAATGAATCAATATCAAGTAAAAGGTTTTTAATCTCTTATTTTTTGTACATACTACATAGCTTCTAATACAGTTAAAGTCGTATAAGATGCATTGAGTCCTACTTGAGGGGATTTTGTCTTCCTTTCTATAAACTATATTTTCTAAAAGAAAACTCTTGATATTGTTCATTTTCCAGTGGATTTAGTTTATGTTAATGTGGAAAACATTTATTTTTTCGTCAAAGAAATGCATTTGTAGTATGTTATCAGAATTCCAGTGACTTTTTAGTTCACATGAGTCAGTCCTGTTCTAATAATAACGGAATTGGAAGGACCATTAGTAAACTTCTCTATTTCATTGCCCTATCTTGGGGTGGTTGTTTAAATGAATGACAGCATTTACTCTCCACTTTCTTTCTAGTATTGAAATGTTATGTTTTAGGATATAACATCTGTAAACTAATCATAAATGTGATATTTATGTTCATATAGGACCATGATAGGACTGATCCCGCATTATACATTTTCTCATGGTTTATTTTCTAAGACTACTATATTTGAGAAACCCAATAACAAAGGACAAACAGGGCTTCTTTTTTCATACTGGAAACTTGATTAGCCCTTGCAGGAAAAGGAACATTCCCTTTTTCTGTGACATGCATTATAGAGGCATCTAGTGAATGTTAAATACTAGTTAATAATTATATGGCTTTCATGATTGTTTTAAATGAAAAACAGACCAGTATGTCTTCAAGAAATATTTCTTCCTCCTCTTTTAGAAATTTAAAACTTGTTTATATGAATTAGGTCATTTTTAAAAATAGTATAGTTGATAAATTGGAGGTTCTTTAATATACCTAATTGAAATTTGAGAATCTTAGACTTAATGTCAACTAAGTTAAATTTCAACTTTTATCACTGAAATCTGAACTGTTGTATGAAACTTATCTATTTCCCTAGGGATAGGTTGCTAGGCTATATAGAACTGTGTGGTTTCATGCCAACTCATTTCTGGATCACAAAGCCTAGTGAGGATTTAATGGGCAAATGTTGCCAGTCACAGTGTTCTTAATGAGCTTGGGCAGCAAGACAACATTGGACAGTATGTGTTGGGAATGAAGGGGTGGAAACTGGCAAACATTTTCACCTAAAATTGAACACTAGACTCATTTTAGTGACATACATAGAATAAATTGCAGATCTCTGTGTTTAGCCGTCTAGTTTTGTAGTGTTAAGATAAATAGACTCTGAAGAGCCTATAGTTTTCTACATTGGGCACTTAAGACACAGTCACCATGTCAACCTAGAAGGTTTATTCACCCCTGTTGATTGGTCACTTCCTCCTGGAAACTTCATTTTAAGGAAGGGTTTGGACCATCTGTGCTTGCTTCTTCATTCCTCTCTGGGCTCTTCTCCTGAATCTAAGGACCTTTTTTCTTCACCGTGTTTCAGGAACCTTCTCATCCTGGGAGATGCCTCAACTCTTGCAGCCTGGAAGCAGTCTTCTCATCCTGGAAGATCCTTTTGATTTTATGGTCCCTTAATCCTTTATTGGGGAGTTCCGCTTGGAACCTCCAGTTGAGGAAGTGCCAAGGCCAGCCATGATTATGCCTTCATTTGTCCACCATCTCCACTCCTGAGTCTTCAGATTTTTCATCCATGTTCCTGTGTGGGGACTTCCCCACTTCCCATCCCCAAAACATTTTATGTTGTCTTTCCCCATTAGAATGACAATCTTTTTGCTTATATTTATTAATGGCAGAGCCTAGCTTTCTTTTTACTTGTATTCCCGGCATTTAGCACAGTTCCTAGTACATAAGGAAGCACTAAATAAATGTTTTTTGACTTGATTTTAGATAACAATTCTACTGTGTTCTGACTATGAGAAAGGGAAATCCTTATCATGCAAATTTTCAGTAATAAGGGCTTTATTATGCAACTTGCCTAATTTGCCGGTTAAGATCTGCTGTGAGAAATATTTGTGAATATTTAATTTTTTGAAAGTGACTAAGTGAAAAATTATAACTAGTTATCTTTTAAGCATCTCAGAATAATTTTGTACCTATTTGATTTTCACATGTTTTTTGTTTAAAAAAAATAGCAACTCTGGGGGCAGCTAAGTAGTGCAGTGAATAGAGCACTGGCCCTGGAGTCAGGAGGACCATAGTTCAAATCCAGCCTCAGACACTTGACACACTTACTAGCTGTGTCACCTTGGGCAAGTCACTTAACCTGAATTGCCTTGCTTTCCCCCCCTCCGAAAAAAAAAACAATCTGTTTTACAGGGTACTATCTCTCTGCCCCTTTTTTTTTTTTTAATATTCTTTGAGTAAGAATATACAGGGATTCAAGAATTGAGCTAAAATTGGACATTAGCATAGTAGTTATTCTCCAAAGTCAGTCTGGTTAATATTTCTTTCCAGCTTAATGTGAAAGAAATACTCAATTTGCTCTTGTGTTTTTTGGCATAACTGTGCCTGAAACAAATTTGTTAATTATCTTCTAACTCTAAACATCTCATTGTAGAGTATGAGAGAGATCTGTTCTGTCTGTGAAAATCTCTCTGGCCCCAGTCATTTTTCATAAATAATCTAACATTCTCAATCAAACGGCAGAATTCCACAATGAGAAAATACATAGGGGCGGCCAGGTAGCACAGCGAGTAAGAGCACCGGCTCCAGTGTTGGGATGACCTGGAGATCGAATCCGGGCTCAGACACTTAGCACCCACCCAGAAACACCTGGCCGTGTAACCTTGAGCAAGTTACTTAAGCCCAATTGCTTAAAAAAAAAAAAAAAGGAAAATACATACCTAGAAAGTTCAGGTCTTCTTGGCTTCAAGGCTGTTGCTTTTATCATTTATTCCATTATGCTTCCATAATAATTTTAAATGGTTCAAGTTACTCTAAGATCTAAGAGGTGGGAGTCTAGTCCAACCCCTTCATCTTTCAGATGAAGAAACCACAGCTCAAAGATGGTAACTAGCTTACTTTAAAGGCCTCACGGCCAGTTCTCTTGACTTCTGGCATCCTCTCTTCTTTCCGCTACTCTTTGTCTCCCTTATAAAAATCATATCTATTGGTCACAAAGAACATGTACCATTTGTGTAATACATATGATGTATCAGAATGCTGGCAATACAGATACAAGCAGATGAAAACCTCTCTGAAACTATTGACAAGTAATAGGCATAGAAAAGGGGACTGAACCTGGGTTTGCATTAATAGAGAGAACTCTTCACTGAGGAAACTCCCTTTACCACTACGCAAGTTGGCACCTTTTACGCAACTTAATGTTCTTGAGTAAGTTGCTTAGAGGCTAAATGACCAGTGTCATACAGTTGGTATTTGTCAGGAACTGGACTTGAACTCAGGTCTAATGGCTTTAAGGTTGGCTCTTTATTTACTATACCTCTCTATTGATAACTGGAGGTAGTATGTTAGCATGGGAAGAATAAAGGATTTAGAAGCAGAAAAAACTTGGTAGTAGCTGTGTTTCTCTGTGCCTGTTTTCTCATCACTTAGATGGGGTTTTACCAGTCCTACTTAACATACAGAGTGATTGTGAGGACCAAATGAGTTAATCTTTGTAAAACTTCAATGTTTTTTATAAATGACAGCTATTGCTAATTAGTATTACTTTAAATTCTTGTCTCATGGGTTTTTAAAAGATTATTTAAAATAATCTTTTAAATTTTTAAAAAAACAGACTAACTCAGTTGGCAAAAGAGGCTCAAAAAGGCAAGTACCTGTGTTCCTTTTAAAAGCTGTCTAGAGAAGTTTGGATATTTTTGTGATGCCTTCTTTTTCTAGAGGTCCTTCCAGGTTTACTCAGACCTTTGGACTCACTCCTCACCTTTCTAAAGGCTGTGGGAGCAGAGAGCACATAGTGGGTTCTCCTGCATCACTAACTGTAGCTATTGGGCATTTGACCCTTAGATGCAGTCTTACTGCATTGAGCCTTTAGAAGCTCAAGACAAGGAGTCATTTGTTTAAATGTTCTTCAGAGGAGGGTGAAGGTCTCTCCTAAATGCTGGTATATGGAAGGATTTGTCTGCAGATTGGTGCACCTCTCCAATTCCCATTACCTTTCTGAATCTTTCTAGAGTTGCTGGGAAACCAGCCTTTGGTTCCTTCAGGATAGTTAGGCATTTAAGTGCTTACTGTGTGCCAGTCACTGTGCTAAGCACTAAGGACACAGAGAGGCAGAGAACAGACCCTGCCCTCAAGAGGCTAAATTCTAATGGAGGAAATTGCATGTAAATAATAGGTACATGCAAGTAATATACAGAGGAGATTGAAGGTAATCTGAGAAGTGAAGGTACTAATAGGTGGGGGGGACCAGGAAAGTCTTGCAGAAGTGAGGTTTGAGGGGTGGCTAGGTGGTGCAGTGAATAGAGCACTGGCCCTGGAGTCAGAAGGACCAGAGTTCAAATCTGACCTCAGACACTTAACACAAAACTAGCCGTGTGACTTTGGGCAAGTCATTTAACCCCAATTGCCCTACCTTTCCCCCCTCCAAAAAGTGAAAAAAAAAAGTGAGGTATGAGCAGAGGCTTGAAGGAGGCCAGGGAAATGCTGGGGAAAGTGAAGGGGAGAACATTCCATGAATCAAGGCCAGCTAATGTAGAAGCTAAGATACAGGAGATGGGGTGTTAAGTTTAAGAATAACAAAGGGGCCAGTGTAATTAAATCATAAACTGAAAAAATAAGAAAAGGCACCAAGTAATAAAGAGTTCCAAATGCTAAACAGAGTTTATATTTGATCCTTGGAGGTAATAGAGAATCATTGGGGTTCATTGAGTAGAGGGAGTGGGGAAGTTGACATGGTCAGACCTGTCATTTAAAAAAATCACCTTGGGGGCGGCCAGGTAGCACAGCAAGTAAGAGCACCGGCTGCACTGTCGGGATGACTTGTGGATCAAATCAGGGCTCAGACATTTAGCACCCACCCAGAAACACCTGGCCGTGTAATCTTGAGCAAGTTACTTAACCCCAATTGCTTGGGGGCGGCCAAGTGGCTCAGCAAGTAAGAGCACCGGCTCCAGTGTCGGGATGACCTGGGGTTCAAATCCGGGCTCAGATACTTAGCACCACACCCAGAAATAACTGGCTATGTAACCTTGAGCAAGTTACTTAACCCCAATTGCTTTTAAAAAAAAATCACCTTGGTAGCTATTTGGAGGGTGAATTGGAATGAGGAGAGATGAGGTAAGGAGACTAGTTGGAACACCATTGGCATAGTCTGGGTACACAAGGTAGTGCCTTGAAATAGGGTTTGGGCTGTGTACATGAAAAGACGGGGACAAGAATGAGAGATGTGATGAGGGTAGAAATGACAAGATTGGCAACGGATGGGATATGTTGGGTTGGTTGGAGTGAGGAGTCTAGAATGATGACATCTGTAGTATCAATTTGAGGAAAGATTTAAATGAGTGGTTCTTAAATGGTTCTCAGTCCCTGACCACTGATTTTACTTCTCAAATTCAGTAAACATTTGGCAAGGCAGATGAATATTATACACACTAATCTCATTGGGAGGAACTTGTACCCAATTTAGGCCTTGGAGAATGGAAAGCTACTTCGAAATGTGGAAATGGGGATTGAGAGGTGAAGGGAAGTAGTCTTTACAAAACACAGGGCACAACATGGACAAAGGCAGGGGAAAGGTTGGGATTAGAATAGCAGTCCAGTATGCCTCGATTTTAAAATCTATGAAAGAAAGTAGTATGGTAGGATCTCCTGATAGGAAATCTTGGATCTTCCTCTGCCCCTTCAATCCTAGCATTTACTATGGAAGTCTGGTTTTATCACATTCTGCTGCAGCTGGCCCCACACATATGAAAACCTTTGCAAACAGAATGCATATTTGATAACCTTTGTGGCCCCCAGCTGACTGACAGGAAACTGTTTATGTTAACTGATAATGTCTCTTCTAGGAAATAGCCTAGAATAGGCTGACTTGGTGGGGAAGGTCTGTGCTCACTTTGCCTGTTTTCTCTTCAGTGAAATTTTTATGTTCATTCAGATGCTGTTGATCATTATTAAAAGGAAGCATGCTGTGGTAGAAAGTGTACCAGACAGGATCAGAAGGCCTTGTCTTGAGTGCTGCCTTGCATTGTCACTAACTAGTTGTTACCTGAAACTGGATATTCCCTTCAGATTTCTTTAGACTTAGACCTACTGTAACTTACTGTCCTTGTTCAAGAAAACCCTCCTTTTATAAACAGCATTCTTCTGGTGTGATGCGTGACTAGAAGTCATCGAGTACTGTCTGTAGACTCCGAAAAATCAATGTTGAAGATCCTCCTACTGGCAGTGGAGGGGGACGTGATAGATGTGAACAGACTAGCACATTCCACATGAGATGTTTTCAGTAGAAGTGGATGAAAGAAGTCATCGGGGAAATATACAACCATAAAAAGATGTGCCGAGCACGTAGCAAAGGTGAGAATGTATCTCCTGTGTGCTCCCTTGGAATCTCCAGATTAGAAGACCTTGAGGAAGGCCTCAGCATGTTGGGGTCCTTGTGTGGTGAATATGTAAGAAGTTGCTGATTAGAGCTGCATAGGATGTTCAGGCATGGATGGATTGCAATTTGCACTGTTGGAGATATTATCCATGACAGTGAAATCACAGGACTGTAAGTGTTTGTTAAAACTAATAGAATTGGGGGGGTGGAGTCAAGATGGAGGAGTAGAAACGGGACTTCCATGCCACTCCGGCTCCTGCCACCTCCAATTCATGTAAAAAAAATGACTCTAGACAAATTTTAGAGCTAAAGAACCCACAAAATGACACAGAGAAGCTAACCTCCCGCTGAGGATAGCCTGGCAGGCCAGCAGGTAGTGGCCAGCGCAGCGCTCTGGGAGCCAAGCCCAGCCCCTGCTTGAGCCTAAGGTTTTAGCCCCAGGGTGGCCTGACCAGCTGCTGGGTGGAGGGACTTCAGATCACCAGCAGCAGTGGCAGTTTCCAGAATTATCAACCTGTAGATGCCAAGGACAAAGTAAGAGGTCAGTGGAGTGTGGACTTTGGGACCTGGGAATTCAGAGTGCTTTGGCTTTTGCCCCTGGGGCAAGCTGAGGCTCTGTGGCCTTACAGCTGCCGCCACGTGGCAGATTCAGCTCCTGGCCTGCAGACTGTAGGAGGACCAAGCGACCAGTCTGAGGGGTAATTGCTCTTGCTTTAACCTGCTTGGATTTGGATTGCTGTCTATGGTGGAGGTGCTGGGGTGTGTGACCAGCTTGCCAGAGCGTGTGGAGGCCTCAGAGAGGACAGCCAACTAATAGCTCCAGCAGCTGAGAAAAACCCCAGCATTTGGGACAAAAGCTCCCCTGTCTGGTGGCAGAGTCCTACTGTAGCAAAAAGCTCAAAAGTGAAGTAATTGAGTGGTAACATGAACAGGCAAAGGAAGCAAACCAAGCAGAGCAATCCAACTTTACGTTCCTATTTTGGGGACAAAAAGGATCTAAGCATGGAACAGGAGGAAGACAGTGAAGTCAGAACTCCTGCACCAAAAGCTCCAAAGAAAAATACAAGCTGGTTACAGGCCATAGAGGACCTTAAGAAGCAGATAAGAGAAGTGGAGGAAAAATTGGGAAGAGAAATGAGAACAATGCAAGAAAATTATGAAATGAGAGTCAACAGCCTAACTGAGGAAAATCACACCTTAAAAAATAGACTAACTCAATTGGCAAAAGAGGCTCAAAACGGCAATGAGGAGAAGAATGCCTTAAAAAGCCTAATTTGCCAGATGGAAAAAGAATCTCAAAAGCTCACTGAGGAGAATCATTCCTTCAGAATTAGATTGGAGGAATGGAAGCTAGTTACTTTATGAGAAATCAAGATGCTGTTAAACAGATCCAAAGAAATGGAAGAATAGAAGGCAATGTGAAATATCTCATGGGAAAAACCACTGACCTGGAAAATAGATCCAGGAGAGATAATTTTAAAATTATTGGACTACCTGAAAGCCATGATCAAAGTAAGAACCTAGAAATCATCCTCCAGGAAGCTCTCAAAGAAAACTGCCCTGATGTTTGGAATCTGAGGGCAAAATAGAGGTTTAAAGAATCCAATCACCTCCTGAAAAAGATCCCAAAAAGAAAACTCCTAGGAATATTATAGCCAGGTTCTGGAATTCCCAGATTAAGGAGAGAATATTACAAGCAGCCAGGAAGAAACAATTTGAATATTGTGGAAACACAATCAGGATAACCCAGGATCTGGCAGCTTCTATACTGAGGGACCAAAGGGCTTGGAATATGATATTCTGGAAGTCAAAGGAGCTGGGTTTAAAACCAAGAATCACCTACCCAGCAAAACTGAGTATCATGTTTCAGGGGAAAATGTGGTCATTCAGTGCAATAGAGGACTTTCAAGCATTCTTGCTGAAAAAACCAGAGTTGAATAGAAAACTTGACATTCAGATGCAAGAAGCAGGAGAAGCATGAGAAGGTAAACAGGGAAAAGAAATCATAAGGAACTTATGAAAGTTGAACTATTAACATTCCTACATGGAAAAACAATAATTGTAATTGATGAAAGTTTTCTCACTATGAAAATATTTGAAGGGAATAGAAATATATATATATATGTCTATATATGAGGGTATATGGGCATATGAATATATATGTGAACGTGTGTATATATGTTTACAGTTATACATAGATAGAGGGCACAGGACCAATTTACCAGGAAGGGATGATACTTAAAAGGTGAAATTAAGAGGTGAGAGAGGAATATAATGAGAGGAGATGGGGAGAGACAGAATGGGGTAAACTATCTCATAAAGAAGAGGCAAGGGAAAATGGTTACAATGGAGGGGAAGAATAGGAAGGCAAAAGGGAATGGGTCAACCTTATTCTCATTCAATTTCTCTTGGGGAGGGAATGACATACACACTAAATAGGGTATCTCACCCTACAGGAGAGTAGGGGGGAAGGGAATGAGAGGGGAGATGATGGAAGGGAGGGCAGGCTGGGGGGCAGGGAAGTTGGGAGCACCCACTTTTGAAAAGGGACGGGATCAAAGTAGAGAATAGAACAAGTGGGAGGTGGGATAGGAGGGAGGGAAATATAGTCAGTCTTTTACAATATATCTACTATGTTATTGTTTTGCATTAGCTACACATGTACAACCTGTACTGAACTGCTTATCTTCCTAGTAAAGGTGGGAGACAAGGGAAGAAGGGAATGAATCTGGAATTCAAAGTTTTAAAATCAAATGTTCATATATATATATACTATTATCAATATTGTTTTACATGTAACTGGGAAATAAGATATACAGGCACTGGGGCATAGAGATCCACCATGCTCTACTGGAAAGGCAGAGGGGCTATGGGAGAAGATATGGGAGAGAGCAGATTGGAGGAGGGGAGATCCAGTGGGATCGCTATTTTGGGGTGGTGTGTAGGGGGAAAACGGGGAGAAAATTTGTAACTCAAAATCTTGCGGAAATGAATGATACAAACTAGAAGTTAATAAAGCATTTCATTTAAAACTAACAGAATTTTGTTGATCTGCCTTGGTGGGATTACTTTTAGTAGCAGAATGAATCTGCAGTTGATTTGTGTTGGTATCACCAACAGTACCAACTTGAAAATAGTATGTTAATATAATTAGCCTGTTTACAGTTATTAATAGTCACTTTAAAGTAGTATTGCTGTCATGCTCCTAATTTGTGGGAATAAATTTCTGAAAGCCAAGTTCAAATCATTGTTGCTTTAACCCTTAACTACCTTTTGCTCTTTCTTATCTCAACTAAAAAATGTTTTTATTATCCAGAGACTTCTGGACAGTTCTTGGAGTCAGGAAGATCTAGGTTCAAATCCAGCATCTTACACAGTGGCCTGGGTATACATGGGTAACCTTTCAGTGTCCTAGGTACTTTTAGATTATGAGTTATCCATCTTGCATGGGTGAAAAGAGGGCATTCTGCACACGTCTGGACCAAGAAAAGACTGTCTTCCAGTTAAATGTATTTCCAAATCCATTCTATAAAGAAATCTTTTTGGGTGGATAAGGAAAGGGGAGAAAAATGTCTGAATCTGTGATTTCATCTGTATAGGGAATTCTTAGTCATTCAGTAAGCATTTATTAAGTTCTTCCTATATGCCAGACACTATGCTAAACTCTGGGGATACGTAGAAAGACAAAAACAGGGTCCCTGTACTCAGAAATTTCATAATCCCAGTGAGGAATTTCCTCAGTGTTCAACCAGTGCAGGTCTGTACCTGTTCTGAAATATTACAGTTTCTTGGGACCCTGAGATTTGGGCAGGGTCACCTAGCAGCAATATGTATAAGGAGCAGGGTCTGAAGTCTCCCTTGACTATCTTTCTACTGTGACAATCTGCCTTTCTAAAATGATCCTAGGAGTGGCTGGGTGGCACAGTGGAATAGAGGCCCTGGAGTCAGGAGGACCTGAGTTCAAGTCTGGCCTCAGACACTTAACACTTACTAGCCATATGACCTCAGGCAAGTCACTTAACCCCAATTACCCTGCCTTTCCCCCCTTCAAAAAGCAAAAAATAAAAAATGATCTTGTAGCTACTGAGTTTGATTTATTTACTGTCTTTTCTATTAATTACAATTAAGAAATAAAACATTAAATTTTTGGTTCTTCTGTTTCATTTTCTTTTTTTTTTTTTAAAGCAATCGGGGTTAAGTAACTTGCTCAAGGTTGTACAGCCAGTTATTTCTGGGTGTGGTGCTAAGTATCTGAGCCCGGATTTGATCCCCAGGTCATCCCGACTCTGGGGCCGGTGCTCTTACTCGCTGAGCCACCTGGCTGCCCTGTTTCATTTTCTAAAAAGGTATTTGCTTATTTATAGTAATTCATTGTAAAGCAGAGTATGGTTGTGTCCAGAATTGTGTGATATTATTGGATGTGAAATGGCATTTATTTTTCAAAGTATCCTATCAGTAGAAAATGAAGTAAGTCTGTAATACTTGAAGTCTACTTCTACCCGAGAATGGAGGGTGACAGAAATGCTGACAATGAAGAAATAATTTTTACTTGACTTTGGAGTTTTTTGTACCATATTTTAGTTCATTTAGTGAACACTTAGGAGCATTAAGAAAATATAGATCTTAACAAGATAAGGCCAGTACTGTCAAAGAAGGGGTCATCATTTAGAGGAACTAAGGTCTGTACACAAGTATAAACCAGAATAGAGTGGGATGCCTGGGAAAGTGGGTAGATCCATTCATGTCACCCTCCTGTTCATTAAATTCCAGTGACTCTCTCCTTCCGGATCCAATACAAATTCTTCTGTTTGTCATTCCAAGCCCTTCACAATCTGGAAACCCTCTCCTGGACCTTTCTAGTCTTCTAGCCTTTCTAGCCTCACCTCCTCCCTCCACCCTCATGTACTCCATGATCGAGTGACACTGGCCTTCTTTGCTGTTCCTCATACAAGAAATTCATCTGCCAGCTCTGGGTATTTTCACTAGCTGTACCCCATGCCTGGAATATTCTGCTCTCCAGATTTCCACTGCCCTGACTTCCTTCAAGTTCTAGCTAAAATCCCATCAACTATAAGAAGCCTTCCTTGATTGTTAATTGTGCCTTCTCTCTGTGGATTATGTCATTATCTAATGTCTCCCCCCATTAGACTGGGTTTCTTAAATGCAGGGACTGTCTTTTGACATTGTATCATAGGGCTTAGTATAGTGCCTGGCACGTAATAGATAATTATTGATTGATGTTCATAATACCATAGAGCTCGGAGAAGGAAGAGATCACTTCTTACTTGAAAGATGCCTTCCTGAAGGAGGTGGTATTTGAACTGGTTAGCATAAGGATGAAAGGAAGTGGAGAGGCTAGTTACAAGACTTGTAATCTAATCTTAAAAGTGGTGCCATTGAGGATTGAAAAGCAACAGATAAAGAAGATACAGGAATATCTTAGGTTCTCATTTAACAAATTTTGAACAAGACATTAGAATCACGTTGTGATGCTCTAGCACTGAAAGAGCCCAGAAACTAAATCAGTCTTGTCTGCAACTCGTCATCTTTGCAGATTATATTAACAGTTCAGATTAATGAAAGCAGAGCTGTTCTGTTATCCTAGCTCAGAGTTCCCCTGGACTGCAGAAGTAGTTATGTACTTTCATTTCAAAAACCTATCTAGCTAGATTGAAATGTACATGAAGCATTCATTAGGCAAAGGAGTATCCTAGTTCTCAAGAATTTGAAAACAAGATTTCTTATGGATAAAGTAATAGGTCCATTAATCAGAAGTTTCCTAAAAATCCCCTTTTCTCTATTCTCAGCACACACTGAATCATTGACATAGGTAGATTACTAATATTACATTTAGAGATTTGAAAAATGAGAAAGTTGCATTGAATTGGGTATAACATGTTGGCACAACTTTAGCTAAAGTCTTTCTCTGGGCTTCAATTCCTATGTTGCTGTTCATCTAGCTAAATATCAAAATTACACTCCCTTTGGGAAAAGAAAGATTTTGATAATAATAGTAAAATTACATGAGTGATATAAGTTTAAAATAAATATGTAGCTTGAGTTAGAAACTACTTGGGAGGGGTGGCTAGGTGGCTCAGTGAATAGAATACCGGCCCTGGAATCAGGAGGACCTCAGACATTTAACACTTACTAGCTTTGTGACCTTGGGCAAATCACTTTAACCCCAACTGCCCTGACTTCCTCCCTACAAAAAAGAAAAATTACTTGGGAAAATTGTTTTGTTTGCTTCTGGTTATGAAAGACAAATCACTATAATTTCTTTGTTAAAACAGAAATTTTGTTGAATTTTTAAAAATCTGTCTTTGTCTTGGTAGAATCAGATTTTACTAAATAAGCTTTAAAATTGTGTATTATATAAATTATAAGATGCTAAAAAAACTGTTCAGTTAAATTACCACATTTTTAAATACTGACTGTAGGAAAAAATAAAAATGATTCTTAAGAATTTTTAAAGCCTACTGTGGTTTCTGGATCAGAAGAACTATAGGATATGTAAATGGTTATTGGCAACAGAAGGAAGGTCTTTATGGATTATACAGTTTCATGAGTCTTGTCAGTCAGAAATAGCATGCTGCTTTTAACTCTTGTTTACATTTTTAAAAATAATCAAAAGTATCTATTCGGTTCAAATTAGACAAGTACTTTTTTTTTTTACAACAAGCACAGGAATACAGTCCAATCGATAGTTCACATTTATATATTCCTTTGGAATTGTCCTGGATCATTGTGCTTTTTAGAGTTAAGTCTTTCACTGTTAATTATTATTCCAATATTGCTGTTTATTTTGTACATTGTGTTCTCCTGCTTCTCTGACTTCACCTTGCATTATTTCATATGTGTCTTCCCAGGCTTTTCTGAAACCATCCACTTCTTCATTTCTTACAGCCCAATAATATTCTACCACAGCTTGTAATTGACAGGTGTCCCCTCAGTTTCCAATTCTTTGCCACCACAAAACAAGCTGCTATAAATATTTTTTGTACGCAGAGGTCCTTTTCTCATTTTTATGATCTTTCTTGGGATACAGACCTAGTAGTGGCATTGCTGGGTCAAAGGATATGCACAGTTTTATAGCCCTTTGGGCATAGTTCCAAATTGCTCTCAGTTCCCTATGTATTTGAGAAATGAGACCTGAAACTTGCTGTAAATTTTTGCCTTCAGTTTCATGTTTTTCGTGACTCTATTTATAAATAAGTTTAGCAATTGATAAAATTAGCCGAGACATTTCCTTTTATAAAGTACAATGACACCATCTCCACTATCTCAGATAAAGATGGTGATGGAGAAGAGTCTTATGCTTTTGAAGCCAGTGAAGCTTGGAAAGATTTTCAGTTCCCCTCCTTTGATTTTATGAAGATGGTGAACTCTGTGATGTGGCCCTGAAGGTTGTATTCTGTGTTTTCTTCCCATCTGTTACTTTGTGTTATGTGATAATCTTAAGCTTTTTGTGTTACCCTACACTACTCTCATCATCATCTTGGCATGAAGATGGCGATGAAGGCATCGAGCTCTGAGAGCATAGACCAGAAGTACCAAGCACAAGGCCCACATGTGGCCCACAGCACTCCTGAGTGCAGCCTGAACCACATTGTTGTAATTGAAAAATATTTAACAAAACATAAAAACATAGATATTACATTTTCAAATGAAGTCGTTATACAGCTCACAAGGGCCCCTTGTGCATATGGTAGTAACCCCCATTTCTATTTCGGTTTAACACCACAGGTGTAGACATTACAGATTCTCAAAGAGAGAGAGGAACTTGGTCATTTCTGGGTGTCTGACCCATACCTGAACCAAAGTCTCTTTTTGATGCTCTCTGACCAGCCAGCTATCATCTAGGGTTCCCTAAGACTTGTGTTGGGCAGAATCCCCCTTCTTAAGTGGTCTGTTGTCTCCTAATCAGTGAGACATTTTTACTTACAAATGTAAAGCCAGCTGCAACTTCCATCCATTGTTAGTTCTATCTTCTGGGCCAAACAAAATAGGTTTTCTATATGATATTAACTGATAATTGAGGCGAGGTCATTATTTTTAAAGAAAATTTATTTTTCTGATTGAAAAATTTCTATGAAGAATATTGCATTTGGACTTAAATCTAATAAAAGAATGCTTTTTAAATCACCGGGGATAATCTTTGATTAAACGTGAAATCATAGTTTTTATCAAGCACAGTTCCTTTCAAATGGCAGCATGTAACAAGTACCTAATTTGTTGTGATTCAAGATAATTTGACTAATTCTTGTGAGAAGTCATTGATATAATTAATTTGACATTGTTATCTGAACTGTATAGAGTATCCTGGTACTTGAGATATTTTGTTGGCTTTGATTTTGATGATGGAAGGTATTATTACTACAGATCTAGAGAACAAGGGAATATAATACTAATGATGGGTTTTTTTTCCCTTTATCTACTAACAGGGAAATGACAAATTGAACCGAACACGAAAAGTGTGTGAAGATTAATAGGTTATATCTCTCCTCTTCCCGCCAAATGTTTTAAAATCGATGGGAAATGTGCGAACAAGTCAGCGCTGAAAGAGGAATATCGCCAATGGCTTCACAATCTTTGCACCCAGAATCAGCTAAGACTCATTTGATAAAGGGAAAAAAACAGCAGGAGCAGGAGCAGGAGGACAGGTCCTCAAATAGAGACAGTGATGGAGAAGACTCTTACACATTTGAAGCCAATGAAGCCTGGAAGGATTTTCACGGTTCACTCCTGCAGTTTTATGAAGATGGGGAACTTTGTGATGTGACACTGAAGGTGGTATTGCATATCTCTTTGTTATGTGACAGTCTTAAGGTGTTTTGTTACCCCACGCTACACCTAAGCCTCATCTTGGTGTGGAGATGACCCCTGGGTTCATGAATGCCATGCCAGCATAGTAAGAGCTCTGGTCAGGCTGAATCAATGGCTATGATAGGATGTTATCTAAAGGAATAAAATCAAGGAGTGAAAAAGAGGGAGGCACTGGGAGCAGGGGAAAATGGAATGGGGTAAATTCTCTAACATGAAAGGTGTAAAAGGAAGAGCTTTTACAGCAGAGGGAGAGAGAGTGGCAGATAGTGCTTGAATTGTGATGTCATTGAATTGGCTAAAAGGGAATAACACACACACTCAGTTATCTATAGAAATCTGTCTTACCCTATGGGAAAGTGGTTGGGGGCAGGGACAAAAGAAAGGGAGTGGGGATGATAAAAGGGAGGGCGGATTGGGGGGAAGGGTGGTCAGAAGCAAAACACCTGAGGAGGAACAGGGTGAGAGGAGAGAGAGAGAGAAAAGGATAAATGGGGAAAATGGGATGGAGGGGAACACACAGGAATCATTAATGTGAAAAAAAATGTTTACAGCAAGAGTCTCTGATAAAGGCCTCATTAGAATACAAGTCATTCAGGGCGGCCAGGTGGCTCAGCGAGTAAGAGCACCAGCCCCAGTGTCGGGATGACCTGGGATTGAATCCGGGCTCAGATACTTAGCACCCACCCAGAAATAACTGGCCGTGTAACCTTGAGCAAGTTACTTAACCCCAAGTGCTAAAAAAAAAAATACAAGTCATTCCCTAATTGACAAGTGGTCAAAAGATAGAAACAGGCAATTTTCAGACAAAAGGTATCAGAGCTACCTATAGTCATATGAAAAAATACTCTAAATCATTGTTGATTAGAAATTGTTAGTTTTTTCTTCCCTATTTACCTTTTTATGCTTTTCTTGAGCCTTCTGTTTGAAAGTCGGATCTTCTGTTCAGCTTTAGTCTTTTCATCAGGAATGTTCAAAAGCCCTCTATTTCATTAGATGTCAGTTTTTTCCCCCTGAAGGATTATTCTGTTTTGCTGGGTAGGTGATTTCTTGGTTGCATGTCGAGCTCCTTTAATCTCTGGAGTATCACATTCTATTCCACCCTGGACCTGTGACCAGGGAGGGTGCCAGCCCCACTGTGGTTACAAGCTCTGGCGGGCCAGTGCTCCTCCTCATATTTGAACTGTGACCCAGGATTGCATCCTAGAACCAAGTATGAGCAATGCCACTGAGTCCTCTGCCCAGTTTCAGGGAGGGGGCCCTTTGTGGTCCCTCTTACCATCTGTGAACTGAGAGCTGTAGAAGCTGCTGCTGCTGATTCAGTCACCCCAAGGCCTGCTTTTGACTATTGGGAGGTAGGCTATGTTCTACTCTCACCCCACCTCAGTAGAATAGATCTCTTTCCTGCTGATCTTCTAGGTTGTCTTGGGATAAAAAAAATTGCTTCACCCCATCTTTTTGTTCTGCTGCTCCAGAATTCCTTTTGAAAAGTTACTTTAAAGTGATTTGGAGAGGAGTTTGGGAGAGCTCAGGCAAGTCTGCCATTTTGGCTCTGTTGAAATTTATTTTTACCAAGAAATTTAAACGTGTGGAATGATAGAGGCCATCAAAAGCCACATGAAGAGCTCTTCCTCTGATTGGTTTGTCCAGCTTGGGTTAGGAATCAGCAGAAACACAACAATGTGTCTGGTAACTCTAGAATCTTTGTTATGCAACAGTGCTGCTAAATCCTATGATTCCATATTCTGTAATGTCTAATTTAACACTGCTAGCATAAAAACGGAATCACTTAATAGTATATACAAGTAATTCAGAAAGTGGTTGTAGAGATATTTAAGATTTTAAGCATTTCTAAAAGAAAATTTTTAAACAGAAAACAGCATTCTGCTCTGGGGTTTAAGTGAATTTGTAATTGATCATTTTTCTTGGTCTAGGTTGCTAGCTGTATTTTATTGAACTTAGTGTGCATTTTGTATTTTTCTAAAATATTTATATTATAAAATTCAAATAGGAAGAAGATTTTGTAGCTCTAGCTTGTAATTAAATAGGAGCTGTTTACCTTTTCTTCTCCAAGAAAAATTACAATAGTTTCTAATATCTTCGTAATTCACATGGCAGCACATTCATGATTAGTGGGTTGTAGGATTTATACTGTAGTCTGTCTTAGAGCTATTCTTGTGTCTGTTACTCTCTTCGGGCAACTGTCTTATGTCGGCTTTAGTTTTATTTTTGTCCAGACCTATGATTTCATTGATGTAGTGAATCACTTTTGTGGAAATTCTATGGTTAGAGATTGGTGACTCATCAGGTCATTTCTAAAGCCTTAGTTGCCTGAGGCCCTGGAGAGTGAAGTGATTTGTCTTTGGTCACATAGCTAGATTTGTGAGAGCCTTCACCTCAAAGGACAGGCCTTTTCCCACCATGCCATGCTGTTTGTTGGTTAGCCTTTCAGAACAAGTGTACAGAAGTAGCATTTTCCACATGAAAAAGAAAAAGAATTTAACATTTTTTATGCACATTAATTGTATTTTTATTTCAATTCTTTAGTTTTTCCCACACACAAAACTGCTTTAGGAAGCCTCCCTTGGAAGAAGGAAAATGGTAATCTAGAGATTGGTCAGATAGACATTCCTGTCCCAATAGTTTAACATAGAAGTTTTTGTTTTTATGAAAATTTGAAATAATAAATTGACAGTTTTATAAGTCTTAAGTAAATATGGATTCCCATAGCAATTTTTTATAACTTCCAGACCTATATGATATAGCTTACTTCATTTGCAAAGTTGACTTAGAGATATTTGTAGTATAAATGGATTTAAGTAGTATTTCTTTTTTGAAAAAAGCATACAATTTCAAATGTTTTGTATATAATTAAAAGGAAAAATTCTCCTAAAACACCCTAGAATCTTTGGGTTAAACATTTTTAAGAAAACTTGGCTTTTTTTTTTTAACTCCTTTATTAATGATTTAGAAATATAGTTATTGAGTTTTTTCAAGTTAAAAAAAATCCTGATTTCTTACTAATAAGATTTTAGCTTTGAAAGTCCTCAGCTCTGATCAGCTGTGTGCTAAATTAAAAGATAAGCTGGCTGAACTGGAGAAGAAAAAATTGGTCTATAGTTAACTTAGTTCTAAAGGAAGGGACCACATACTTTTATCTTTAAAAACAAAATACCCCAAATTCAGCATTTGTCTCAGCTATAAATCACGGACTTTAGAGTATTTTTGTATTTCCCTTTTTCCAATAGGTTGGTTCAAAGCTAATCTCCTGCCATAAACTGGTACTGGCTTGTGTGATTCCTTACTTCAGAGCCATGTTTCTTTCTGAAATGGCTGAAGCTAAGCAGACTCTCATTGAGATCAGGGATTTTGATGGTGATGCAATAGAAGACTTGGTGAAGTTTGTCTATTCTTCCCGGCTCACTTTGACAGTTGACAATGTCCAGCCTCTCTTGTACGCAGCCTGTATTCTGCAGGTAGAGCTGGTGGCCAGGGCTTGTTGTGAATACATGAAGTTACATTTTCATCCTTCGAATTGCTTGGCAGTCCGAGCTTTTGCAGAGAGTCACAATCGCATTGACTTAATGGACATGGCAGACCGATATGCCTGTGAACATTTTGCCGAAGTGGTGGAATGTGAAGATTTTGTGAGTGTCTCGCCCCAGCATCTCCATAAGCTTTTGTCCTCGTGTGATCTAAACATTGAGAATGAAAAGCAGGTCTATCGTGCCGCCATCAAGTGGCTTCTTGCCAATCCTCAGCATCATGCCACATGGTTGGATGAAATACTTGCTCAGGTAGGATAAAATGGAGATACGATTGTCCTGAAGGAAGAAGCAGGAGCATTGTGAAAACATAGCTGTGTGTTTCTTCTTCTGGGGGGAAGATACATATTATGAGAAGAAATGTAGTAGTCATTGCTAAGAGTATAATACTTAAAAAGGTTTTGACAAATTGGATCTTTGCCCATGTTATCTGTGGCTGTTCACAATGAACGTACTTATTGGAGTGGAGATTTGTTCTTGTGAGCCTGCAACTAGAAATCCCATTCACTAATTTTTAAAAACTGAAATGTTAGGAATGACCTTCTTTTATCCTTTAAGATGAAAACAAAAACTTGTTTTGAATCAAAATCTATACTTCTAGAAAATTGAGTATACAGAAATGAATGAGGTTAAAAGAATTACGACATCCAAAACATTTACAATAAAAAACACACAAATCTCTCCTGAGTAAATGAAACCATGTAGCATAATTAGAACTGTTACCATTTCTAAGTCTTTATGAATTGCTTTGCTCAACAAAAAATTCTGGTTGACCCTAGAGAGGAGAGAAATGCTGCTTTAAAGACTGTGTTTATGGGGCGGCCAGGTAGCACAGCGAGTAAGAGCACCGCCAGTGTTGAGAAGACCTGGAGATCGAATCCTGGGCTCAGACACTTAGCACCCACCCAGAAACACCTAGCCGTGTAACCTTGAGCAAGTTACTTAACCCCAATTGCTTAGGGGCGGCCAGGTGGCTCAGCGATTAAGAGCACCGGCTCCAGTGTTGGGACGACCTGGAGATCAAATCCCGGGCTTGGACACTCAGCACCACACCCAGAAATAACTGGCCTTGTAACCTTGAGCAAGTTACTTAACCCCGATTGCTTAATAAAAAAAAAAATAAAAATAAAAAAATAAAGACTGTGTTTACTTATCTACTCATCATTCCCTAAGCACTCACTCTTGCTCAGTAGAGGAGTGTAGCTGTCCTGTGGATGATGATTGTTTCCTAAGCTACCATTTCTCTAACAGAAGATTATATTTTTCAGAGGGTTTTTAAATGCCAATGGAAGTAGATAGAGTCCTTATGAACTTCTGAATGATGGGTACCTTTAGTTTGTAGGCAGTCTGAAAAAGCAATTTTTTAATGTTTTTTTAATTATGAGTAAATTTTAAAGTATAGATACATTCAATAATATACATAAATAAAACTTGTTCTATGAAGTAGTCATTTTAGGAGGGAATGTATGGACTTAAACCCATACTTCTCAGAACTTTTTCTGGAACTCTTATTTTGGAATTATTATCACAATTCAGTGACCATCTTCACAAGAAAAGTCCATCTTGGGGCGGCCAGGTGGCACAGTGAGTAAAGTGCTGGCCCCTGAGTCAGGAGGACCTGAGTTCAGTTCCGGCCTCAGACACTTAACACCCACATAAAAAAAAACTAGCCGTGTAACCTTGGGCAAGTTACTTGACCCCAATTGCCCTCCAAAAAGGAAAAAAAAAAAAGTCCGTCTCTTTATGGTCACAGTATTTTGAATTGAGCATGGTGTAACCTAGTCTAGTCATCCATCTCCTCATATTTAAGACCTGAATTCATCTTAGCCTCAAACATTTAGTAGTTGTGTGACTTTGGGCAAGTCACTTCACCTCTCCCCTAGTTTCCTCAAATGGAAAATAGCCGCATCTACTTCCCAGAGGTACTGTGCGGATCCAATGAGATTATATCTGTAAAGTGTTCAGTGCAATGTAGCTGGCCTGTAGTAGCTGCTGTGTAAATGTCTATGCCCTCCTCTCTTCCCCTCTAACTCATCAGATGATTCTTTACTATTTCCGAATATCTTCAGATTCTGACTTCAAAAAACAAAAATTGGCTGCAAATAAGAATATTTAAAAGTATGTGCATAGGCGCTAACATCAATCCATATTGGGAAAACATTCCAGAAGTGCTTTGAGCAAATGGTAGGAGTGAGTATATGGCTGTTAGGATGGCATCTTTGGAGGGAAATACTCTTTTGTATAATTTCTGTTTTGTTGGTTTAAAAAATAATCTCACCATTACCTAGTCACCTCTTATCTTAACGGTAAATTAAGCGTTCATCAAGCGCCTCCTGTGTGTTATTTAGTAGTCTGTTATCTGCAGGGCTGTTAGGACAAAGAAGGGGATGGTCCCGGCTCTCAGAGAGCTTAACATTTTGTAGAGAAAACATGTAGATGCAGAGATAAGTATAGATGTGTTTGTGCATGCACATACGTACATATGTGTGTGGATCAGTAGAGCTGAATAAATGTGCATCTGATTAATGCAGGGCAGCCAGGGACAGAGAGGATTAGCATTTGGGGTGGGATCAGTAGAAATGTGCAAAACAGAGTTGCGGAATAGGAAAGTGAGATTTTCCTTCCCTGAGACGTTTGCCTTCTACTCATTAAGCTTTTACCTAAACCAAAAAAAACCCCAAACTGAAAGCACAGGAGTTGATTAGACTCTGTCTTTGAGATGGACTTTGGAGAGGATAGTATCACTTGACCCACCTGTCTGGGCTATTTAGAATGATACCACTCATCCTCTGCAGCCCAGTTCATATGCATATAAGCTGCTTTCCATTATTTGTGTGCATCTCTCCCAAGGGATGAAAGTGACCAGTCCTGTCCTGTGTACTTTCATAGGACTTTAAAAAAGTCACCTTCACCTTTATACTTTAGTTGACATACATAACTTATCTCCACTGCCTCACCCCCCAGGTAGTGAGCTCCTTGGAGGTAGAGACTGAGTTTTAAATTATCTTTTGACACCTAACAGTGCAGGTACTCAATAAATGTTTACTAAGTTAAGATAAATTTGCAGAAGTAAGCTTTAAAAACAAGATTAAACTTTTCATCCAGTCTAACAATTTTAAATTCAGGTTTTAAGAAGAGGTGTAAACTCCGTCTCAGACAACTTGACCCAAGGAGACCCAGTCTGAGACATAAGAAATAGGGAATATGACTTAAATCAACCACAAATGACTAGCTTACTTTGTGCTAATCACTGGATTTGCAAATAGAAAACTGAGATTTGCTCTCAAGAAACTCATTTTCTAACTGGATGAAGTAACACCTAAGGAAGGTTCAGTTTCATAGCAAATGGAAAGGTCAGGCAGTATTAGATTCTGGCAGGAATAGTAATGGAACAGACAGTAAGGATGTGAAGGATGTCAGGGAGTGATGGTGGGGTGGACGTTGCCTTGCCAAGAAGATCCAGGGTCAGAGTCAGGATCAGAGTGGAGTGGCACGATGGCAGAGGTGGGCGTTCAGCATTGCAGTTAGCTGTCCAATTAGTATTTAACATCAGTGTAACAATTTAATACTACAACTGTTCACAATTCCATCAGGTTCGACTACCACTGCTGCCCATTGATTTTCTTATGGGTGTTGTGGCAAAAGAAGAAATTGTCAAGCAAAATCTCAAATGTAGGGATTTACTCGATGAAGCAAGAAATTACCACCTTCACTTGAGCAGCAGGGCAGTGCCTGACTTTGAGTACTCCATTCGAACCACTCCCAGGAAGCAGACTGCTGGTAATTCAATTTCCCTTTTCATCAACCAATGCTGACGGAAGGGCTGTGATCGCCATTGATGTACTTCGGGGCTGGTAGTGTTAAACTTTTTGAAAAATAATTTGGAACAGATTTTCTTAATCTGAGCACCACTAAGTATGTCTGAATATTCCTGTAAATATGCACCATCTCATCCTCCTTCCCCATACGAGATTTAGACTCAGTTTCACTGGGAGCTCTTTTGCCAATTTATCAAAGTGTGGGGTTTGAGACAGAAAGACAAGTATCATACGAAGAAGCAGGCAGGATCGGGAGAAGTTCCTCCCCACCCTCAGCTTTGGCGAGTCTCTGTCAGGTCACCTGGGTCTACATCCTGGATATTCTGTTTACCACCTGTGCAATCGAGAACATTCACATGACCTCTCTGCTTCTGTTTCCAGATTTGTAAAGTGTGAGGGGGTTGGGTTAGATGATCTTCACAGACCTTTGAAGCTTTAAATCTGTGATCTCATATGGGGAAGGTATAGTTCACTAGAAGGGATTGTAAAAAAAAATGCTGAAAGCTTTCCTAACATTACGTACCACTTTATATGGGAATTTAAGAACAAATTAATGGAATGACCATTTTGAAAATGTTTCAGTTAAACATAAATGATACGTAAGTAATATTGGTTGAAGACATGTAAAATTAGTAGTCTTCACTATAAATAGTTATCAGTCCCCTTGAAGCATTATTTTTCAAACCTCTTCTCTTTGGATTCGGATAGGTAAGAATTAGATTAAGAACTGTCAGTGGTCTCCAAAAAATTGTGTAATGACATTTTTGCCAAGTATTATAGGATATTTTTTTAGTATGGGTACTTTTGAATGAAAATTATCTGATATGATGATCCAAATAGCTAAAAATATTGGCTTCTCTTTGAGGAAATTTGTACTTTGTTGGTGAAGTCCTTAGTTATATTTTTGTAATTAGATGTCTTAGTCGAAGTGGTAACACAGACCCAAAATAATAGATTTTCTTTTTCATTTGCTTTACAAATGTGACTGTACTGAATGCATTCTGAAAAAATCCATTTTTTTCCCTTGTAATTTCTGAAAACCTGAGTTTCTTTCATAGGTAGTTTTTTTTTTTAATCCTGTCACTGATTTGACAATTCTGAGATTAAACTATTTGATGTCTCCTCTTTCAGGTGTGCTGTTCTGTGTAGGTGGTCGAGGTGGATCAGGTGATCCATTTCGAAGCATTGAATGCTACTCAATAAACAAAAATAGTTGGTTCTTTGGACCAGAAATGAACAGTCGAAGACGTCATGTGGGTGTAATATCTGTGGGAGGTTGGTAACAACTGCTTAAACCAAATTTTTCCATTATTGTAGCCTACCATAAAATATGTAATCTCTAAGTCCTATTAACTTAAAAAGAATGCTGTATAAATATACAGGTATATGTACAATGTGCATTTTAACATGAATGTATGCATATACATATATATTTATATATGTGTGTGTATAAATATATATAATTAATAGCTTTTTTTTTCCCCTGGTTAGCAGGCAAAATGTCTGACTGGAACTTCATCATTGTGAAAAGCCATTTTGTTTTGAGCTAATAGGTGCTGTGTGTGTATTCAGTCAAGTCAGTTATCCACAGTGTAGAAATGTTTTAGATTGAAAATAAGACTTTTTTTTTTTTGCTTTTTGGAGGGCAATTGGGGTTTAGTGACTTGCCCAAGGTCACACGGCTAGTTTTTGTGTTGTGTCTGAGGCCGGATTTGAACTCAGGTCCTCCTGACTCCAGGGCCGGTGCTCTATTCACTGTGCCACCTAGCTGCCCCCAATAAGACCATTTATTTCTTAAGTTAAAAATTAAATAAAAATTATTCTGTTTGGTTTATAGGTGCTAGAAAAACATTTAAAAAATACACGTCACAGGGTGGCCAGGTGGCTCAGCGAGTAAGAGCAATGGCCCCAGAGTCGGGATGACCCGGGATCAAATCCGGGCTCAGATACTCAGCACCACACCCAGAAACACCTGGCCATGTAACCTTGAGCAAGTTACTTAACCCTGATTGTTTAAAAATAAATAAAAATAAATAAGAAATACACGTCAGACTTGAGTAATGAATTTGTCTTTCCTATGCTCTTAAAGATGAGAAGGTTTTTTTCCCTACTTGCTAAAAATTAATTCTCTTCGAAATTGCCTGCACTTCTTCAGAATCATAGTACCAAAAGGAGAGTGCACAAATCATTTTCGACCTTTTCATGTAGATCTGCACGCTTTAGTTATTTCAATCAGCTCAGATTTGTTGAGCACCGATCACGTGCCATGCACTGTGCTGAGTGGTAATGAGACAAAGAAAGGCAAAAAACAGCCACTGCTCTCAAAGCTAATGACAAATACGTCCAGACAAGCTATGTATGTGTATGGGACAACTTGGGAGTGATCTCAGAGGGAAGGAGAACTGGGAAAGGCTTCTGACAGATGTGGGGACTTAGCTGAGACTTGAAGGAAGCCAGGAAAGCCAGAAGGGATATTGGTGTGGGGGGGGGAGGCAGTGAAAATGCCCTAAGTTTTAATACAATAAAATATACATTAGTACTTAGCCATTTAACTAACATCACTGATAAAATTAGATCAACAGTTGATAAAAATAATTATTCCACTAAATGTTTTGTGCAACTTTTTGGTGTCGAAATCGTTAACAAACCAGTTTACTTGGTAAATAAAGTTATTTCTATTTAATAGGCAAAGTCTATGCAGTCGGTGGACATGATGGAAATGAACATTTAGGCACCATGGAGGTGTTTGATCCTCTCACTAATAAGTGGATGATGAAAGCATCAATGAACACAAAGAGGTAGGTCCATATGAATTTCTTTGTCTATGAGGGAGATAAAAACTAGTATTTAAAAATAATAACATTATAGTTACTTTTTCATATTATTTAAAAAGAAAAATATAAATGTGTTTTATCCCCTTCTATTTTTGCAAAATATGCAAAACCCTTTTAGATACATTTTGTCAACATTTATTGAACACCTAGGATAATGTACTGCTTTTGTTGGAGGGCAGACAAAACCCCAGAGACTCCAGGTAAAGACTGTTTGAGGGAAGGGAAAAAAGCTGCTGAAAAAAGCTGGAGGTAACACGGCATAAATTTGGTCTAGATCAGTATCCCAAGACAAGTTCCAAATGGATACGTGACTCAAGCACAAAGTGTGACATCATGAGCAAATTACAGAAGCAAGAAAGAAATTACCTTTCAGATCCATAGGTAGGGGAAGAGCTCATAACCACATTAAGACTAGAGAGGGTCACAGGATGTAAAAGAATATAAAGAACTGTTGTGATTATAGCAAAACCATATGTAGGTAAAATTAGAAGGAAAACATTTAACTGGGGGTAGGGGGCGATCTTTTGAGCCAGTTTTTTTTTTAACAAAAATTTCCAACACATGTATGGAACTGATGCTATTTTATTAGAATAAAGTGTCATTTCCCAATTTGATAAATTGTCCGAGTCAGTCACTCAGCGGTGCCAAGGATGTAAACAAGCATTTTTCAAAAGAAGTCCAAGTTATCAATACCCCTATTAGAAAGTACTCCAGGGGCGGCCAGGTAGCACAGCGAGTAAGAGCACCGGCTCCAGTGTTGAGAAGACCTGGAGATCAAATCCCGGGCTCAGACACTTAGCACCCACCCAGAAACACCTGGCCGTGTAACCTTGAGCAAGTTACTTAACCCCAATTGCTTAGGGGCGGCCAGGTGGCTCAGCGAGTAAGAGCACTGGCTCCAGTGTCGGGATGACCTGGATCAAAATCCGGGCTCAGATACTCAGCACCACATCCAGAAATAACTGGCCGTGTAACCTTGAGCAAGTTACTTAACCCCGATTGCTTTAAAAAAAAAAAAGTACTCCAAAAATACTAATAATTAGATAAATGAAAATTGTGGCAACTCGGGTTCTACCTTACACCCATCAGATTGGTAAAGATGACTTTTTAAAAAGCCAAATATTGGAGGTGCTGAGGGGAAATAAGCACATTAACTCACGGTTAGTGGGGATGTAAATTGATCTGGATATTCTGGAGACCAACTTTGTATCATGCCCACAAAATCACTAAATTGCATACTCTTTGACCCAGAGATACTTTATAATACTATGCCTCCAAAGAAATTGGAGAAAGAGTATGCCTATGTAGAAAAATACCTACAGCCCCTCTTTTTGTAGTAGCATAGACTTAGAAACAAAAAGGTTTGGAGAAAAATGAACAGATAATGGTTTATTATTGTAATAGAATATTATCATACCATAACAAATGACAAAAGAAACAGTTTCGGAGAACCTTAGGAAGACAAGAGAAATGGACAGAACTAAGCTAATGATTCATACAATAATAATCACATTGTAAAAACGAACAACTTTGAAAAACTAATTGATGCCATGGCCAGCCGCTATTCGAGAGGCCCATAAGGGGTATTTGTTTTGCTTGACCTTGAATATTTGTTACAAGGGTTTGGGGCTGGGGTTTTTTTTTTTCCTTACGAGGAACGAAGTGCATTAGAAGAGAGAAAATATTCTTGTTAACTTAAAAAATAATATAATAACTTAAAAGCCCAGGTATTTGTTTATCAAGTATCTATTGAATTGCTTAAAAAAATGTACCTTTGGTTCAGGGAGAATTTGGGAGTCAGTAAATGAACTTCGCCATTTCTTAAAAGCAATCTCTCATCTTCTGCTTTTTAATTCTGGACCTAACTTCTCCATTTGCAACCACGTTGTATATAGTGATGAATGAGCTTAATAGGTTGTCTATTAACTGCATGTTGTCTTCCCAACAGGCATTTTTCAGTCACTTTTTTTTAAATAGGTAATTAGGTGAAACTCTTCAAACTCAAAGCAACTCTTGAAAAATATTCATACATATAGTTTTATATGTACACACACACACACATACATACATACACACAAATTCAGTGTAGTCCATCTACAGTAGGTAAATAGTTGTTGGAAGTAGTCTGAGTAAATATATAAAAATTGTCTGTTTAATGTTGGGATGACTGTGTATCTCTGTAGTTTAGTGAATTTATAAATGATGACGAGATGTATATTAATAATGAAATCTTAGTGATGGGAAGATAGTGTATTGACCAATTATTTGCATTTAAAAACTGTTTTCTAACTTTCTTCCTGAAAAATACCCACATGCCTAGTGATTTGCTCTGTTGCCTTTGTAGACGGGGAATTGCCTTGGCCTCTCTCGGAGGTCCGATTTATGCAATAGGAGGGTTAGATGACAACACCTGCTTCAATGATGTGGAGAGATACGACATCGAGTCTGATCAGTGGAGCGGGGTGGCACCAATGAATACTCCCCGAGGGGGGGTTGGCTCAGTAGCTCTCATAGTAAGTTCTCGTTTGACTTTTCTGTTCAATTATTATTATTATTGTGCCCAACTGCAACGTAAATCATCTTATGTTTGTTTATAAACACTGAAATGAAATTCTATCTTTGAGATACTTACCATTGAATACGTTGTTATGTTTGTAAGCGATGGACTGCTCATTGTGATGGTTGACATTGATAATCCTTTAGATCCAGAAGCTTAGTGGGTCCTAGATACTGCTCTGCCAGGTTAAAAATATTGTGCAGATTGTCCTGTTCTTTGGAATTCTTCAAAATCAATCACATAAAACCCGTGTTTGTTTACTTCAATATTGAATGGCATGCTGTCTCTTTGTGTATATACATATATATTATATATATTATAATATATAATATGATTATATATTATAAAATAATTACTTTTATATACACACTGGCAATATGTAGAATCAATTCAAAAGCTAGCCTTAATTTCTATTTTAAAATTTAGAACTATGTTTATGCTGTGGGAGGCAATGATGGGCTGGCCTCTCTGTCTAGTGTGGAGAGATATGACCCACATTTGAATAAATGGACAGAAGTTAAAGAGATGGGTCAGCGAAGAGCAGGCAATGGTGTTAGCGAGCTTCATGGCTGCTTGTATGTTGTGGGTAAGTAGTAAATCCTTTCCGTAATTCTCATTTTAACTTCATGTAGTAAGAGTAATGACGATGTTTCAAAACCACTATCTCTGTTAAGCTAAATAGGGAGGAGCTCAGTGTTGGCTGTTTTATTTCTTTCCTTCAGTTTAGAGCGGTTCCTCATAGCTTCAAACCCTCTCTAGTTATAAACTCTATTTTAAAGACAATTATCTTAAAAATAAAATGCTACTTTGAGTAGAATTGCTGCTGCTTTTTATGAAGATAGTAATCTCACAAAATCAGTTCTCTTTTTCAAATGATATTTCAAAAATAGTAAGACCTAGATTTCTGATAATCATTTCTAAAGAACTGTTGAGGGGCGGCTAAGTGGCTCAGTGAATAGAGCACCAGCCCTGAAGTCAGGAGGACTTGAGTTCAAATCTGGGCTCAGACACTTAACACTTACTAGCCGTGTGACCTTGGGCAAGTCACTTAACCCCAATTACCCTGCCTTCCCCCTTCCAAAAAAGAAAAAAGCAACTGTTGAGTGGAAGACAGAATTTTTACATACATGAATGTTTCTGAACTGTTTCTTTACTCACTTCAACCTTAATTTCTTTTCATTGGTGGTTGTGTGTAACTTCTAAACTTGAGATAAAATACTGTTGACTTTTAAAATCAGCAAACAGTACCTATAACGTAGCGGAAGGGACTGACCTACCCCTGAGAAGGCGACCAACTGTAACATGCAGGGGAGAGGAGTCCCTCTCATACAAAGCCAGTCTTCCATGCCAAGGGAAGGGAGGATGGTAGAAATCCAACTGTGGTCACCCTCTGAGATTTCCCAGCTCTAGACAGGAAAAAACACTGAGGTAGCTGCCAGAGAGGGACTAAACTGTGCCAGTGACCGATATTAAGCTCCTATGGTCTCAGTATGCTATCAAACAGCTGCTAATGACCCAGGAAAGAAAATTCTTCATTCAAAATCCTTCATGGTAGCAGCAAATATTTTAACGTCCATCCTCTACAAGTGAAGCTAGTTTTTCCTTTAAAAAAAGTTTAAAAGTCCTCCTTAAGACTCGCTGCTCAGGGTAACAAAGACTTATAGGCTGTTGCATCTCTTTCTGTTTACCCAAAAGCAGGCCCAGGTCCTTTCTCAAACTTGGCATGAGAGCAGCCAAGAGGGCGACCAAGGCAAGGGAGCTTCCGTCAGACTCAACTTGGGGTGTTCTTAGTGCCCACCCTTGTTGACTAGGATCGATCCTGGTGAATCTCATTATTAAGAGGAATGATATAGGTGTCTAATTTTGTTATGAACTACCCGAGCACTGTCCTGAGTCGGGCCCAGCTCAAGAGACTCTCACACTGTCAGGTAGTTTCACGTCATAAACCAATGTGATTTTATCATTGGAAACTATACTGAAGAAGATGCACTACTGTCTGCTGTGCTTTGCACTCGGGACTTTTTCAGTGGAAACTTCCATTGTGTCTTGTCTCTGTTGTTAGAATATGAGCTCCTTGAGAAGAGGGGGTGTGTTAGCAGTTTTTTTCCCCATTCATGCATTTATCTCCAGCAAACTGATCAAAAAGGATAGAGCAGATGGCAAGAAGGTGGCAGGGAAAGCTTGAGGATAAACCAACCAAAATCGGGTAAAAAAAGAGTGCCATCAAAACTAAGAGACTGCTGTTAATTCTGTGGTAGAACATTACCTGACAGCTGGTGTCTGAGGCCCACAGCGTATTGACGCATCTCAGTTGGCAGGCATTTTAGTGCCAAGCATGATTTTTGGTGCTGGGGACTCAAAGAAATGAAACGTTCTATTGGAGGAAACATTGTACAAAGCCCAAAAAATCATACGAGGTTGTTTGGAGGGAGGAATCAATCCGTCAGGTACACGCTGCTTCGGACATGTGAGTACAAACAATAAAGAGGCTTACCAGCAAGAAGCTTACATTTTAGTGGGGGTGAGAAGTGCACGTATGAACATCTACACCACATACTGAGAGAATCAACAAAATACAGCTGCACAGTAGTTAACTACAGAATGGTTTAGTAGGGTGGGTACCAGCAGGGAAGACTCCGTACAGAAAATGGGGCTTCAGCTATGTCTTAAAAGAAGAGGAGACTGAGGGAGGAAGGGATGCAGTCCGAGGATATGGGATGGCCAGTGAATGCAAAGGCCACACACAGGGTAGAGTGTTGTGTGAAGAAGCCTCCTCTGGTCACAAGAGCAAAGAGAGTCATGTCTGATGTGGCTGGGAAGACAGGTTAGAGCCAGATTGCTCAAGTCTTTTGTAGCTAAAAAGGAGAGTATATATTTTATCTAGTGACAATAGGAAGCCGCTGGAGTTGATTGAGTAGGGGACAAAGTGGTCAGATCTGTACTTAAGGAAAACTGATTAGGCTGCAGTGTTTAAATGAGGTGCTTGAAGCCTTTGGAGGCTGCTGAAGTGCTTTAGGTGAGAGCTGAAGAGAGCCTAAATAAGGTGATAGCTTTGTGAGCAGAAGGAGAGATCAGATGCTAGAACTGTTAGGAAGGGAGGAGTGACTGATCACACACAGAGGTTGAGGGAGAGTGAGGAGTTTGGATAATGCTGTGGTTTCAGACCTGGGAGATTGGAAGGAAGCTTCTGCTTTTGACAGAAATGAGGACATTTGAGAGAATCAGGAAAGATTTAATGGGCAAGGTGACACTTGTAAAGAATTGCAGGCTAGGGGTGGCTAGGTGGTGCAGTGAATAGAGCACCGGCCCTGGAGTCAGGAGAACCTGAGTTCAAATCTGGCCTCGGACACTTAACACAAAACTAGCTGTGTGACCTTGGGCAAGTCACTTAACCCCAAGTGCCTTCCAAAAAGCAACAACAACAAAAAAAATCAGTGCCTCTCATTTTGTGGCCTATGAATTTAATGGAATATTATTATAAAAGTAAGAAATAACAACCATGAGTAATTCATGGGACCAGGAATGACTTATGAAGTCATGCAGAATGAAATGACTTTGATAGGGCAAATAAAAAGAGAACAAAAAGGAAGTAGTATGCTGAGCATTGTAATGACCCAGAGAGTTGTTATTGGCCTCAGCATTCTGGTAAGAGGTGAGGGAGGTCAGGCATGGGACCACGTGGGAGGAGCTGGTCTGTGTGCCTCACAGTGGCTGCCTAGTGCAGCTAGATTGCCTGGCACCCACCTGAAATTTGTACCAAACTGAATCTTTTTAAAAAAATCTAATGAGAAAGTGTAGTGATTTCTTCCACGCTGGCGCTGCACAGACATGGGCATGGGCAAATGAAGGAGGCCCCAAGGAAAGCCAGGACCATTGTAGGCAAACAAATATCCCCAGCACAACCAGACACACATGAAGCATGCAAGGTTCAGTGTCTGGGGGCAACAATAATAGGGGATATCCCCCCCCCCCAAAAAAAAAGTCCCAAGTTGGTTGTAAATTGAGTAGAGACCTAGAAAGCCAATTGGAATAGCATCAGCCAGTGTTCAAGGCTGGACAACCCAACTGCCCAGAGGCTCCAAGGTCTCCAGCGCTCTGTCCTGAGATTGACATGGAAGGGCTTTGAAGACGCCTCTCTGAGCCACAAAGATCCAGGGTCTCCTGAACTCGCGAGGTGGAGTTCAGCACAGGACTCTTAAGTGACATGGGCCAAAACCAAGTAGGGCTGACCTAAAGGCCTACCAAACCAGGCCACCCAAGGGCAGGGCTTGGACCTGGCACAAAACCCCAATTCAGGTGGGGAAAGTAATCTAGAGAATGGTAGATCTAGAGAGTAAGAGATAGTAACTCTTAACAATTATCGTTATTATCATTAAATAGTAATACCATAATTGTATTAATACAGTTGGTGATATTAATGATTTTATTAATGCTAACAATAATGAGAATGACTTATTTATTTAACAGCTGCAGAGTATCATGTTAAACACTTTGCATTTATCTCATTTGATCAGTTTTTCAGGGAGACAAAGCTATTATCATCATCCCTGTTTTACAGTTGAAGAAACTGAGGCAAAGAGAGGTTAAAGAGCATGTCTACACACTAAGTGTCTGAGGATGGATTTGAACTCTCATCTTCCTGACTCTGGGCCTAGACCTCCACACATCTCACATCTCATGACCTAGCTGCCTTGCAAGCAGAGGGTCACAAGAGAAAAAGTTGATTTTCCACAAGGATTATATGAATAGAGGAAAGAGATAAAAAATAAAATAAAAATTGGAAAGATAATAAATTGCTTAGAGAAGACAGTACTAAGCTGTAGCAGAGTAAGATTTTGTGAAATCTGAAATCAATCAAATAGAAATCAGTGGCTATGTGAGAGTAATAAATCCTAGAAAAAAATAAAGGACTTGAAAAAATAGAAGAAAGCATAAGATAACAACTGGCCTGGAAAGCAGATCAAGGAGAGAGAATTTTAAAACCATGATTTTATTTTTAAAAGGGCCTTGACAGTATTTCAAAAAATCACAAATGAAAACTTCCTAGCTCTCTTATTACAACAGGGCAGAATGAAGCTGCCAATCCACCAATCACTTCATGAAAGAAACTCTGAAATGAAAAGTCTTGGGAGTGTGATAGCCAATATCCAGAGCCCCCACAACCAAAGCAAAAATACTGCAGCTTTCCAAGAAGAAACAATGTCGAAAAACTAGTCATAATCGTGGGCAGCTATGTGGCACAGTGGCTAGTGGCCTGAAGTCAGGAAGACGTGAATTCAAATCCAGCCTGAGACACTTACTAGACCCTGGGCAAATCACGTATCCTACTTTGCCTCCATTTACTCATCTGTAAAATGAGCTAAAAAAGGAAATACAAATTGCCAAGAAAACCCCAAATGGGGTCATGAAGAGTCAGTCACAAATACAATAACTGAACAGCAACAAAGTCAAGATCATATAAGATTTGATAGACCCTATTTTAAAGAAGAAGGAAAGCTTGATGTATAATATTCCAACAGGGAAAAAATACGTATGGCGTTACAATGAAGAGTTGAGTAAAATGATTCTCTGGAGGAAAAGTAGATTTTAAATGCAATAAAGGGCCTTCAAGCATTTCTGACTAAAAAACTAGAGCTGGGTAGAAACGGTAAAATAGAAACATAAAAATCCAGAGAAACCTGGAAAAGTGGATTTATTTGAGAAATTGGATGAAATTGTATAATGATATAGAGCTACCATTCAGAAACCTATATCCCTTCACAACTTTACTGTCTTCAAAGAGTATTGAGGTAGTAATTAAATCAGCAAAACACAACACAGAAAGATTCTTTATGAAACTGTGAATCTCCATTTCATACTGCTTATTGTGAAAAGAAGTTCTATAATAAATTCTGCAGGTTACTTTCTAAACTGCCCTGTTTATTTGGGCTTTCTTCTGAACTTGGCCCTGTTTTCTTACATGCCTTTTAGCAATGTTGTTAGGATCTTTTTTTGCCATAACTATGGACAACTCCTCATCTCAATTAAAAATGAAGGATAAGAAAGGAAAATTACCATTGCAACACATATAGTCAAACAAAAAAGACTCCACAGTGGTCACGTACAAAAAAGGAATATCTCTGTACCTTGTGTCTTTACCCTTCCTTTCAGGAAGTAATGTATTTCATCATAGACCCTCTAGAAAAAAGGTTGATCATTGCATTCATCAGAGTTCCTAAGTTGTTCAGAACTGCATTTCTTTACAGTGTTGCTGTCCTATAAATTATTCTTTTAATTCTACTTAAATCATTCTCGGAATCAGTTCATACTCTCTAGGATTCTCTAAAAATGTGTCTTCCATCATCTCGCATGGCACAATACATTCTATTACATTCGTGTACTACAATGAGCTTATTTAGCCTTTCTCCAGTTATCTAGGAGGTAATGTCCGGCACCCACTTGGATCATACTTCCTTTTTTTTCCTTCCTTTTATTCCCCTCTTCAAGATTAGAAGTTTGTTTTATTTGTGCCTGTTCCCTCCCCTCTTACCCTCCCTCGTAAGTACTCGCTTCCTGTCCCTACTTGTTTAGTTGTTAAAATTAGATATATTTATGCACCAAACTGTTTGTCTCTGTGTTTGCCGAACACTCCCCACTGTTTCTTTCCCCTTATTTGTAGACTTTTTCTTACCCCACCGCACTTAGGAGAAATCTGTCACCTCTCTGTAATGAATAGCATTATTACTGGTCTTCTGGAGTCATGAATGGTCATTGTGTTGATTCTTACAGCTTTCAGATTTGATTTTTTACAGCGATGTATAAATTGTTCTCGTTTTTCATTAAAAGCATATGTTCAGAATCTCGTTTTTATGATATTTGATGCTGTAGTATAAATTGTTCTCTTGGTTCCGCTCACCTCACTCTGCATCTTAGAAATCTCACTGTTGACATAAGTATATTCATGTCTTTGATATAATTTCCTTATTTTTTATGGCACAATCTAAGATCTATTATACCACGATATATTCATGCCACAAAAATTGGATACACCTGCCTCATCAGAAGGAGTTAACTGGGGCTCCGGGGTGGTCAGAAACAAGTCCGAAGAAGCACGTATTGGCCTGTGACAAGCAGTAAATGTGAGGGCAAGGAGTAGGGCCAAGCTCTGTAACTTGGGAGCACGCCTTTTCCACAATGACTTACTGTTCCTTCTTTAGGTGAGAGTTCGAGAAGTTGGGCTTATTAGAAAAAGGCTCCTAAAATAGATATAAAACCAAAAAAAGTGGAAAAATAGGAAGGTGTTTGACTTGTTCTCATGTTAATAGATGAATAGAGACAGCGAGGCTTTTGTTCCCCCAGAAATGTTACTTTGTATGAATGATACAGACAACCAAGAAAGGATGGGTGAGTCCATGAATGGGTGACTAGGCTTTAGAGTGGGAAGGAAACAAGGAACGATTTGGTAGATGAACACTTCTTTAAAAAGGCAGTGAGCGCTAGTCAGTAGGACCGAGGCAGAGAGGATGCTGAACGGTGTTTTTATCAGGGCTCAGAGAGGGAAGAATGAACAAGGTAAAGAAAAGAAAAATGAATATTTGAAGTAAACTCACCTGACCTGGGATAGGGCAAAGAAAAGCGGAACGGAGGAGAAACTGAGGTCAAGATTATGAACTATTATAACCTTAAATATAAATGGATTTAATTCATAAACGAAAGTTAATGGCAGAGTGGATTAGAAAATAAAACTCCACTATTTGTTGTATGCCAGAAATATGTTTAAAACAGCTTAAAAAAGAAAGGTTGGAGACACAACGTGTGTGTGAGGACTAACTTCAGTAGACTGGGCTCCTCTCAGCAATGTAAGGCTATGAGACAGCTCCAAAAGACTCATGATGGAAAGGAAGGGGACGTGCACATCCAGAGAAGAGACGCATCCAGAGTCTGGATGCAGATTGAAGCAAACTACTTGCTGTGTTTCTTTGTCTTGTCTTGTTTTGTTTCCTCTTTCCCACTGATTATCCATCAGTTATAGTCCTTCTTTACAACCTGACTGATGATTAATGTGAAGATATTTGTAGATCCTATATTCGAGTGCATGCCGCCATGATGGGGAGGGGGGAGGAGAGGAAGGGGGAGAAAATTTGAAACCGAAGGGACTATGGGATTGAATGTTGTAAACTAAAAGTAAATAAACAAACTAATTTAAATAAATAAATAAGAAAATATTCTAAAAAAAATGAAAGGTTGGGTTAAAATTTGATGGCAGAAGTTGCCCCCATAATTTCATGTAGGGCAAAAGTGAAAATAAGTGATTTAATGAGATCAGCAAAGTAAGATCATAGTTAAAGGCCCCATAGACAGTAAACTAACATCATTAAGTATAGGTGCACCAAGAGGGATATTATAAAATTGAATTGCAAAAAAGACAGATTGTAGGAGAAAATAATCATTCTAAGAGAATTTGTTTCTATTTTAGAACTAGATGTGTCTTAAAAAAAAAAATCTTTTCAAAGAAGCCCATGGAGATTGAGCAGATTAGAAAAAATTTGAAAGATCTTATTAGTTATGACCAAAAATTCAAAGAAATGGTACTATTGCCAGAGTATTTTTCTTCTCACCATTATTCTTTAAAGTCAGCCTTTGACCATATCCTCCTGCTATGTATATTCTGTAGTTTCATTCCTCACTTTTTTAATCTAATCTTCCTTCTGTTCCCAGCAAACCTTACCTGTCTTAAGAAGAAGTCAGCCTCTTGTTCTCTCTACTGTTACATTTCCATTGAAACTCTTAGACTCCTTACATAATAGATAATACAAACTCAAGTGTTCCTGTTTCTTTACTGCAGCAACAAACTTTGTTGGTGTGTTGATTGGTTTTGCTGAACTTTTTGTTCTTTTTAAAAAAGGGATGGCTTGGGGGGGAGGGTGACAGGAAGGATGAGCACAGGCAGGAGATACATTAGGAAATGTAAGTGAAATAACAATTACATTAAAATTTTATTTTTCAAAACTTAAGTTCATGTATCACTTTACACATATTATTGCATTTGATTTTCAGAAGACCCTTATGAACTTTAGATGGTGCAAGTGTTATTTTTAACCTACTATAAATGATAAAAACAGAAAAATGACTTACCCAAGGACACACAGATGCTACATAGTGGACCCAGCACTGGGCTACAGTTTTCCTGCCTCTAATCCCAGAGTTTCTTCCTCCATATCACACTGTCCCTCTATCATTGTAGCATTATTTATACTTGCAGGCCATAAACTTTGTAGTTTCAGGAAAGACGAGACTGTTAATGCAGTGTTTTTGATTAGCAGTAATTAAACTTACACCCAATAGCTATTAGTTGATTGCTGCTAAAGTTAACTATCACTTATTAGCAGTACTATTATCAGTTATTAGTGTGAGACCACTGATTAACTCTAGTAAAAATCAAGCTATAAATGTTATTGAGCTCATTTAAGCATTTGAATGTTTTCTCTTTATAGGTGGCTTTGATGATAATTCTCCTCTTAGTTCAGTTGAACGTTTTGACCCTAGAAACAACAAATGGGAGTATGTAGCAGAGCTCACCACTCCCAGGGGGGGTGTGGGGATTGCTACAGTGATGGGCAAAATTTTTGCCGTTGGTGGTCATAATGGCAATGCATACCTCAATACTGTGGAAGCTTTTGATCCAGTGGTGAACAGGTAACTTACTTTATTTCTTTTGTGCGTGTGTGTGTGATGTGTGTGTTCTCTAGTTTCAGAATCTCAGCTTGATTTGTTCCTCCCAACTGAATGTTGAAGATTTTTATTTTGTTTTAATCCTCCTTCCTGCTCATTCATATGATTTCATTTTTTCACTAATAACAGTTAATTCAGCAGTTATTTTTTGTATTTCAGTATTGCATAGGGTTATTGGGGCATAAAAAGAATTTAAATTATAACTATCTCTTGCCATCAGAATTTACTATGGATAAAAAACAACTGCTCAAAAAGGATTCTTTCTGGGGTGTGATGGGAGGAACGATGTATTTGGAGTCAGACTTACTCTAGTTCAGATATTTTATGTGACCTTTGGAAACTGATTATTTCTTTAGAGTTTTTTACTCTATAAAATGAAGGTGTTGGATGACAGTATCTCTAAGACTTCTCTGATAAAATCGTTCTTACTTCAGAGTGGGGCAAACGAGGCTTGTTAAGATAATGCCATTTCTTTTTTACATCCCCAGGTGGGAGCTTGTGGGATCAGTGTCTCACTGTAGGGCTGGAGCGGGTGTAGCTGTGTGTTCCTGTTTAAGTACTCAGATCCGTGATGTGGGCCAAGGATCCAGCAATGTGGTTGACTGTATGTGACTTGAATGCCTGCTATCCATGGTTGTGTCCTTCCCAAAAGTAAAGACAACTAGAGTTTTGGTATGATCATCTTGGAACGGGCTATAATTCCAGCTGACATCTCATTTAAATATTTACTGTACGATGCTCTGAATAAGCAGGTGCTCACATGTGCACCGTGAGGAACGATCAGTCCTGAGGTGAATGCTGATGCTGGCATTTTGACAGTTGCAAGCAATATCAGAGTCTTGTTCCACGTTCGTTTCCATAAGAGAGTTTATTTTAGAACAAGTGCCAAAACACCTGAAATCTGTTGTTGTTTTTTTTAAATCTGAGTAATTTTTAAAGTTACATTAGAGTACTTTGCAGTCATTTCTTTTTCAAAGTTAGACAGCGAGATTATCCCACTGAATTTTCAGTCTGAGTAAGGAGAAAATTGGAATACTTTTGGTATTCATGTTTTTCTTAATGAAGGATATTTCCACTTTATACAGAAAAGGTTTATTTTCCTTTTTTTTTTTACTGGATGATTTAAATTTCTCAGATGTTTACAAAAGTAAAACATGTTTGCACTATTCTGGGTGCACTAGGCTGCATTTAAAGAATACTTGTATAATGTTGTACAAAGCTAGTTTAAAGCTCAGTCATACTAAGCTAAAGATGCATATTTCTGATTTTAAAATTTGACTGATGGATTTATTTTATAGTAAATGAAAAGGGGGCTGGTTTGTGGTTAGAACATTTGTCTTATTTGATATTTCACCCAGTTGGAAATCTTAGGAATGAGCCAGGAATCATCAGATGGTGTTCAAAGACAGAGAATCAGGAAAACCATTTTTTCCTGTCCTTCTTTGACAGGCTCTTGACTAAAAGCCCAGGTTTAGTATTTCCTGTCCATCAAACTGCTCCTGACCTGTCTCTTTCCTGGGTATAACATCTGGTTTTAGTTCTTAAGGAAATGAAATACTTTTTTTAAAAAATTTTATTTTTTCCCCCAATTACATTTAAAAACAGTTTTTATTTAACATTTGTTTTTTTAAATTTCTGAGTTACAAATTCTTTTCCTCCCTCCCTTCCCTTGTCCTCCTCATTGGGAAGGCACACAGTTTGGCATAGATTATATATGTGCAAAACAAACATCCATGTTAGGGAATGAAACACTTTTGAACAAATTTTCATCATTGGCTCTAGTTTGCTAAGTTCAATCTGTCATAAAACCAGTACAAGGCAAGTGTTAATAAACATAAAGAGTTTCACCATTTTCCTGCCAGTTATGTTTCATTCTCTTAAATAGAGAACTTTGCTGGAGCATGAGCCCACTGATTTGACAACTTTTCATGAAAATCATCTGTGTCATAAAGTGGCTTAACCATTGAATAATGTGTATTTATTTGTTCACAGATATTTATTAAAGATTCTATTTTCTATCTGCAGGTTAGTAGCTAGATACTGAGACCCCACTTTGAATTAAGCATAGAAGTTCCCTGCATGTTCTTAGGAGGAATGTTTAGAACTTTCCTCATTCTGCTTAAAGCAGAAGATTCAGCATTTCGTTGTGATAGAACACCAAAGAGAATCATTTTCAGTAGCATAAGGTGAAGGTTATTTCTCCCCAAAGTCATAGAATCAAGGAATTCCTCATTTTCCTTTGCCCATGGAGAAATGACTCTCAGCACTTCCCAGCATGGTAAGTTTTGAAAAAGTGTATGAGGAATCCCATATCCCATAGGGGAGGAAAGCTAGTAAGCAAGTCTCTGTGAACCCATGCTCAGACTGCAGTACTCAGGACGACTCAAAGCACATTCACAGGCAGACCTTGAAAACACATCGACAGGCTTGTCTTCATACACTGCTGTCACACTACAGGCTATCTTGCATACTGGACTTGGTTGTAGACACACTACTTTGGGGGCAAAATTCAACATTTGAGGCAGACGCAAAAACTGTCACCAGACAGCCCCGATCTCACTTCAAATAGTTATTTGTTATATTATCTAGTACTTTTTTTTTTTATGTAGTGCTAACCACATGTCATAACTCTTGATTTTTTGTGTGTATTTCTTATTAAACCTGGATTTTTAATTGTTCTTTTCTTTGAAGTTTTTGCTGGTTTTGTCTTTTGTCTGTATGAAGCATGGAGTCGGGCCGTTGTGAGCCGTAACATTTCTGATTTTTAACCATGAGAGTCATCTAGAATATATAGTCTTTTCCATTCAACTTTTGGTACTGTAACCACAGCTCTTTGATTTAAAATTCTTCTGAACATCTGAAGAATGTTAATGTGAACTAACTCAGTAGTATGTGCTGAAGTTCAGATTATCCCCCCAAAATTACCAAAACCACCCAAAACAAGGTTGCAATGAAAAAAGGGGGTGGTGGTGAATCCACGTCTCCTTAAATGTGTAGAAGTGTACTCTGTGCTACATGTATGAAGCAAGACCTTGAGATTGAAAAGGCTGGAAGTCTCATTTAAAGGGTGTACCCCAAAGACGAGGTATACAAGGGCTATGGTCACTTTGTTGGAAAGCCTAATTATTTTCACCTCAGATGTCTTTTTTTTTAATGCCTTCTAAAGGGGGCAAGGACCTCGAGAACATTATAGAATTGTACTGGTTTCCCAAGAGGACGAGATGGGGAACGGAGGAGAGGCTGTTCGTATAGGAGTGATGGCCTGGGAAGAAATCAGACTGCTGACAGAGCCCCTCCACTATGCATGCCTGACTGCCTTTATACCTTCTACATTTCCAGCCAAACTGACCTGCACACACCACGCTGTCCTTGTGAATCTTTGCTTTCACCATCACTTCTGTCTAGAACGGACTTGCCATCTCTGTGTTGGTTTTCAAGTCCTTACTTTCCTTTAAATCAATCTTAAATGTCATTTCCATCAGAAAATCTGCCTTTCCTGGATAGATCCTCACCTTTCACACCTGCCTCCCCCCAAAAAAAGATGTAATCCATAGGGGCAGCCAGGTGGCGCAGTGAGTAAGAGCACAGGCTCCAGTGTCGGGACGACCTGGGGATCGAATCCGGGCTCAGACACTTAGCACCCACCCAGAAACACCTGGCCGTGTAACCTTGAGTAAGTTACTTAACCCCGATTGCTTAGGGGTGGCCAGGTGGCTCAGTGAGTAAGAGCACCGGCCCCAGAGTCCAGATGACCTGG
The DNA here is from genome assembly GCF_028583685.1 of Petaurus breviceps papuanus. NCBI lineage: Eukaryota > Metazoa > Chordata > Mammalia > Diprotodontia > Petauridae > Petaurus > Petaurus breviceps. Next base: position 15,639,574 of record NW_027185655.1, on the reverse strand, counting down.
GATCAAATCTGGGCTCACTTAGCACCACACCCAGAAATAACTGGCCGTGTAACCCTGAGCAAGTTACTTAACCCCGATTGTTTAAAAAAAAAAAAAGATGTAAATCCTCTTCAGATTTCCTGTAGCACTTTGCCGGTCTCTCACGACTGTATCACATCTTCCATTAAATTACCAGCTCCTTGAGAGCAGGGTCTGTCTGCACCCTTTCTATCCTCATTCGTTACAGAGCCCTGCACTTTTTAAGTGTTCATTGAATTTGGACATTGGTCAAGAAAGGCTTCAAAGAGGGAACATGCTGATTGTTTGGTCAGTGAGCAGTGAAATTCGGTCATTATGAGTTTGTCTGCCCTACCCTGAAGAACCAAGAAGGACCCACATACCTGTTCACATTAGTCATAAGCAACTCCACAAACACAGGAGACGGTCCACTGCCCTTGTACTTCTTGTAAAGCCAACTCAAGGCTTGAATTCTCTTCTGACAAAAACAAGCTTTTCTGAAAGCCTTGGCCCTGCCCTTTCTGTTTTCTGATGGCCTCGGGCCCAGACCGATAAAATTCTTACCTGACTCCATCTTGCTTGGTTATAGTGACATCCCAGGCCTAGGCCTCCACTTTTCTTTTATAAGCTTCATTTTTTGGTCCCCTTATCACATAGCATGGGTTAATAACAAATGTCTGGATAGTATTTTGTTCTGGGAAACACTGCCCTCTGGCGGCACAGTGTGTGCGCAGCTGACAAATGGGAAAATCAGCATTGCCAGTGTTCCTGTGCAGTCATTTCAGGTATAATTGGTGGCATCTCTGTTCTCATTTTCAGCAATCATTCCCCTCCCTCTCCCCACTCCTAGCAGCTGCCCTAGTGAGATATGCTGCTGAGGGCCCATCTTACTTGAGGCCTAGAATGATGGTATATTTAACCCACTTCACCAAATGTTTACAAAGTGCCTGTCATGATCAGGGCTCCAAGAAGGACACAAAAAACCTTGCAGCATAGCAGAGATAGATAATAGAAATAACGATATTAAGTAAAACAAAAATATAGGAGAGGCATAAAGTACTCAAATCTCAAGAAAGAAAGTTAACAATTCACCAGTGTTTGATGGTTCTGGAGCTACTCAAAGAATCGGCTACATTATCAAAAATCATAGGATCCTAAATTTAGAACCAGAATGGACCCTAGAGGGTCTCATTTTACAGATGAGGAAGTTGAGACTCGCTCAAAGTCACACAGAGTTTGAATTCAAACCTAGTTTCTATGGCTAATGTAGTTTTTCTTTCCTTGTATTATACCTTCTAAAATGATATTGTTAAAATTGTGATCTGGGAGATCTTTCAGAGGTGTTGCTTCTAGAATAAAATTCTGCCATTTGGAATTTTAAACCCCTGTTACATTCTGGGTCTAGCCCCCTTTTCTAGGCTTAATACATAGTACTTTCTTTCATGCAATGTTAAAGTTCCCTCCATCTCCCCTCTTAGAACTTATGCACAGGCTGCTATTCCCTCCCCCCCCACACACACACACCTTTCTTCTACCTCTTAGAATTCTTAGCTTTCGTCAAAATCCAAGTGACACCTTTAATAGGAAGCCTTTCCCTATGACCCTTCCCTGGAAAACTGCTGGTGCCTCCCCAGCTTTTTGTATTTACTTCATGTATGATTATGGGTGTACATGTTTTCACTGATGGGATATAAAATCCTGAGGACAGGGATTGTTTTATTTTTGTCTTGCTTATTCTAGGACCTAATATTGTGCCTAACCTGTAGGAGTAACTGTTAATCATTTCAATGCCTTATTGATGTTATTCCTTGAATAGATACCATATATGTGACAGGTTAGATACAATTCTTTGTAAATTTCTTAACTGAAAGATGCTAATGAAAATATTATGTTAAAAAAAATGTGTCCGGACAATGCAAATCATCGTAATAAAAATGTTTTGCTGTGATCCATGCTTCAAACTTGTTAAGTGACACCGTCAGTTACCTCAATCGGTTGGCTCTTCGGTCTCCTTTTTGAAACTAAGAGCATTTGAAAGTCAAGATTTCCTCGGATGAATCACAAATACTTCAGACCATTATTTCTCTACTTCAGACAGCTCTAGACTCACAGCTTATCCCATCATTTGCTCATTAGTCTAGCTAGTAACTTCATCTTGACTCCTCTAACTTGAGACAGAATCTTTCTATAAATATCCCCCTTTTTTTCTGTTCAAATACTCAAGGGCCTAGCGATTAGCCAGGAAAGCTTTCACAACTCAGTCATGCAGTCATTTGTCAAAGAATGGAAAAGTATTTAAATGTCAAGCACTTTTTAGCTAAATTCTGGGGATACAAATTAAAAGCCAAGGCAGTTCTTACTCAAAAGAGCTCCCATTCTAATCGGATGGGGCAGAATGTGAAGGAGGACTCAGTTTCATGATGGCAGAAGGAAAAGCCAGATGGTGCCTGGGGTCTGAAGGACTTGAAGGGTCAGTGCTGAGGCCATGGTCCCTGACCAAGAAGAACAGAGGGGAATGGGATTCTGGGATATCTTTGGTATCCAGGTAAGGATAATGGGTCTGCATCCAACCAAGAGTAGACGACTGGGGAGAAAGGGAGATGCTGGGCTCTGAGTATATTCTAGTCACGTAAGAAAAACGACATACACAGGAGCACTTATCTCGATTCTCCTATCTTGTTGCCACCACTCATCTAGCTTTCACAATGATTTCAGTTAATTGATAATTAACATAATTGAAATTTTGAATCTTAAATTTGCCCCTTTCAGACCTAGACTAAATTACTAAAAACATAAGAAGAATCTGAATAAAATTTTAGAAAAGTTCGATATGATAGTCGCCCATAGTTAGAGAATTGTAATGGAAAGCTGTAAACTTTTAGCTTACTTTTACCTCTTTACCTTACAAAAATTGACCATGTCAATTTTCAGACCGTGAAGGGCCTGAAACCCTGGGCAGGAAATGCAGTTTGGAAGCACACAAAGCCTCTTCTCCAAGGAATGTTAATTTAGAATGTTATTTGTGTCCTTGGTCCCAAAACCTTATCTGTACTTAGTCACATTCCAAGAAAACAATGTCTTAGTCTGGAATCAGTAATTTTCCAAACTCAGGGCAGTAATAATTAATCCAATTAATTACTGCCTCATTCACCTTTGACCATAATAAAAGGGAAAGTCTTAGAGGGTAGTGATAAAAGACAGAATGCCTGTTACTAAATAAAATGTCCCTTTTATATCCTGGACTTTAAATGTTGACCCTTTTTGTTTCTATCTTAGCCTTAGTTTTCCAGGAAATCAGGTGTTTCCCCAAAGAGTACATCAGTGATGTTAATATCACTCAAAAGGCACCCATTGAGAGCCTACTGCCCTGTGCTGAGCTTTGGGGATGCAAAACAGGATACAAAAGTCCCTGCCTTTGAGGTCTGGACAACATGCAAGCAACTGTGAACAGATAAATATACAGATAATACAATTGGTGATAATGGAAGGGGTTCAAATTAAGGAGTGTTAGGAAAGGCTTCTTGAAGGAGGTGTGATTGTGGCTGAGACTTGAGGGGAGTCAGGAGGCAGAGATGAAGAGAGAGATTCCAGAATAGGAGACAGTCCTTTTTATTTCTTTTTTTTTTAAATGCCTGGAATTGGGAAATGGAGTGTCTAGTATCTTAGCCAACAAGCCACTGTTACTGGATTGCAGAGTACACAATGGGGAGCAAAGTATAAGAAGATGTTAAGTAGGAAGGCATCAGGGTAGGAAATGCTTTAGAAGCCAGATGACTTAATCTTTGGAAGTTTAACTGGAAGGGTGAGATGGTCATACCTATGCTTAGTAGTTCTCTAGTTCTGTTTAAATCAAAGAAACCCCAAAGTTAAACTTCATGTATTTTATTTCTCTAAAGAAATTTAATTTCTCAATACTAAATTATGGAATTTTAGTTTCTGAATGCTAAAATACATATTTCCAGGAGAAGGAACAATGAATTAGCAAACAAAGCTATCATTTGAATCTCCCAAGTTTGAATGTATTAATAATATTAAGAAATTATCTCTGACAGACTTGTAGTCTGGTTTCAGGTTTCTAAGTTTTACTTTCACAACCAGTAAGCCCACCTATTACTGTGACTACAGCACAATAAAAATCATCATTAGTACATAGCTTTTGAAGGAGAGAGTCAAACTTAAAGGGAGATGTAAGCCTAAAGAATTACTGGGTCGAAAAAAATCACAGGAACAACAGATAATTGATTCATCAAATTAGTACAATGAAAAAGCATACCAAAAGTTTGAGGATACAGCCAAAAGAGTTCTTAAGGGAAACCTAGTTCTCCAACACTTTGAAACACATACATATACATCTGTGTTTATGTAGATGTATATGTGTGTGCACGACTATAGGTATGTGTATATGTATGTGTGTGCATGTATATATATGTGTGTGTGTGTTTGTATGTATGAATTGGTCATGCAGACCAGGTACAAAGCATTAAGATGGCAGACTAGATAATCCCCCCAAAATCTCTCCAAAACAAATTATATGCCAAAGATGAAGCAACTTAAGCTGTCTCCATGGTCTAGGACACCCAGAATCTAAAAGAAGGTTGAAAAAAATAACAGGAACTGACACTGACCTTGAGTGCATTCAGCACCTCTTCCCCAAAAGGCTTACAACAAAGCCCACCTCTGGGGTCCCACCTCCTTTTTTTCCAGTACTATGGATACCCCCCCCCCAGGCTATGGAAGTTTCCATGGGCCTCCACAGCAAAAGGCTACTTGGGGCTGTAACCCAGGAGTACCAGTGCTGCAAAGCTTTGATCTGTCAGTGCAGGGGGAACAAGCCCTGACCTGCTGATGCCAAATCTGAGAAGTAAGGAACAGAGGGAACTGGGCAGGTCACCAGAACAGGACACTGCATGTGGGAAGCCACACCACACTCCACACAACCTAAGGGAAAGAGCACAGCGTCCAGCTGGGACCAGTTCTCACCAACCAACCACTTGGGGCTGAGACTAAATAACCCAGTGTGGGAGGAAACTGAGGGGCTTTGTGATCCAGCCCCCGGGGGAAACCATAATCAGAGGAGAATCAGAAAGTGAAAGATAAAGTAAGGGGCAGAGCAGAGTTGTAGAAGGCAGAAGGTAGAGGGAGATTGAAAGTACCAAAGATTTCAGGAAGAAGAAAACTCAACAGACCTTGAACATAAACAGTTAAATCAACAGAAAAAACAGTAACAGAAGGCAATATCCTCTCAGGGGCTTGGCTGCAACTATTTCCACCCCTAGTCCACTATTCCTAGCCTGCCTTAGGAAGAGAAGACCATTTCATCAAGCCTGATCTCCAATCACAAAATTTTCTAGGACACTCCCCCCTGCCTCTTCCTTCCTCAATGAGTTCAGTTCCTAGTTCAAAAATTTTCCTCTCACCACTATCTGCTCTCATAGGAGATACCAATACAGATGTATGTTTGTGTGTGTATGGTCTATGTATATATGCACATGTATGTGTATATATGGGTGTGTGTGTAATCTCACAGTTCCTCAACTTATTTATCTGATACAACCTATGTCTCCCCCCAACTTAGCTACACAGAAAGACCATAAATTGATTTTGCTCTCAACCAACCACAAGTGTTCCATTTCTGCTTTCATACACTCTGAAATTCCTTTTATCTGATCACAATCTAATATTATTCTGCTTTTCCCCCTGAAACCCTATTCCTCCTCCTCACTGTGACCTCCAATTTCTTAACACCCCAGTGCTTTCCCAGGTCATCACTCTGACTACACTCACTTCTCCCCATCTTGGCCCCTTGAGAAACCAGTTAAACTATGAATTTACTCTTCTCTTGAGTTTCCAGTCTTTTATCCTGTCATTAATCTGGACCTGCCAACCCTTAGCCTTGGATTTAAAGCATCTGCTACCTTCATTCCTACTCACACACTATTTGAACCAAACTGTAGAAAAATCACAAAGCTGCTGATTCAATCCACAAGTTTATGTTACATAATCTAAAATGGGCCCTCACTTGTGACAAGGCAATTTATTTATGCGTCTTCAATTAGCCCTGCTCATCACAGCAGCTCTCCCAAATGTTTCCATCACTCCTCAAAGTCTGGCTTCCAGCCTCAACTAAAACTACTCTCCCCAAAGTTGCCAATGAATTCTTTTTTTTTTTTTAAAGCAATCGGGGTTAAGTAACTTGCTCAAGGTTACACAGCCAGTTATTTTTGGATGTGGTGCTAAGTATCTGAGCTGGGATTTGATCCCCAGGTCATCCTGACACTGGAGCTGGGGCTCTTACTCACTGAGCCACCTGGCTGCCCTGACAATGAATTCTTAATTACGAAGTTTAACAGCCTTTTCTCAGTTTTTCTCTTCATAACTGTGAGACTGTAAATCACCCTCTTTCCCTGGATACTCTTCTCCAGATTTCCATGACATGACCCTATTCTGAGTTTCCTTCTCCCTGTGACTACTAGATCTTATCCTGGTCATGATCACTAGTAATAGGCGGGGGGAGGGGGGCCCTGGTCAAGAAAGGTACAGGCTTTATGATGGGTGTCCTCTACGTTAATAGGGAAATTAGGAAAGGGGATTTAGCAGCAAAAATCATTGAGTTCAGTATTGGGCATGTTAAATTGTATATATTTTGAAATGTCCACTCAGGCAGTTGGAGAAGCAAGTCTAGAAGAGACCCCCTCCCCCCGCAAACTACCATATGCAATCTATTGCCAAGTATTATTGATAGCATATTTGTAACATCTCTCATATCCCCTTCTCTCTTTTGGCACATCTACCTCCATGGTGTAAGCTCTCATCTCATTCCTGGAATATTTCAATAGCCTACTGATTGGTCTCTTTGCTTCAAGTCAGACAGCTGTCAAATTACTCTTCTGAAAACACAGATCTGTTCTCTCTCTATCTGACACACATACAATCACTCAATAAATTCCGGTGGTTCCTTGTCCTTTAAAACCCTTCAAACCTGGTCCCTTCTTACCTTTCCATTACTCTTACATCTAACTACTCTAATCCCTCAATATATTGTGAAACTGGCCTCATTTCATTCCCTCCAATAACACAACTAGTATGTGTCTGAGGCCAGATTTAAACTCTGATCCCCCTGACTCCAGGATCAGCACTCTATCTGTTGAATCACCTAGTTGCTCCTTCATGCACTTTCATGAATACTTTCATGATACTGTTTTCCTGGCTCTACTTCTTTTTGCATCAGTTCATGTAAATGTTTTTATGCGTTTTGTTCTCATATCCATTGTTACTTACGGCACAATAATATTCAATTATGTTGATATAACAAAATTTAGCCATTTTATGATCAATGTTCTTTGGTACCCAAAAAATGGCTGTTATTGATATTTTGGTATATATGAGGCCTCTCTTTTTTTGTCCATGACCTCCACCATGGGGCAAATGTCTAGTGATGGAATTTCCATGTCAAAGGGTATGCATGTTCCCAATTGCTTTATACTAAGTCATAGCTCCACTATCAATGCATTAATGTTTCTGTCTTTGGCAACCCCTTTAACACTGACTATTGCAATTTTTTGTCATCTTTGTCTACAGGCTAGGTGTGAGTTGAAAGTGGTTTTGATACACATTTCTCTTTCAATTTATAGAATGTTGCTATACATCTCTGATGTTAACCCCGAGACAAAATGTCAGAGGGTTACTGTCAATACACACTTTAAGTCCCATACACATGTAACTTCTCAGTTATAGCATATTTCAAAGACATATATTTCATTTTAGGTTGCTCTGACATGCGAACAATCCTTTTCTTCTCCCCGCCTACCCCCACCCCCACAATTTCTAAAGTTCAAATAATGATATGCCATTCTGAACTGGTCCTCAAATAACATGTAATAGTCAACTTCTGGGATCATACGTCAAGTCAAAGTAAAACTAAACTGGCCTGAGAGTTGCAAACTCTAAGGGCACATTGAGTCTCCAGATCATGGTGGACCATTTTGGTGGTACTCTAATAAAGAGATAACAAATTACCAATTATGAAAGGGTCTTCAGACAAAGGAATAAAAAAAAAACGACATGGACCAAAATCCAGTATTTTTTTTCTAAATATTTTATTTTATAACAATCCTCTTGTAAAAAGAAAAGAATTTAAAAATAACAAGTAAATTCAAAAATTTTGAAAACTGCAGTTATGAGCAAAAGATCTATGGTATGCCATCTTTGGAATTATCTCCCATAAAAGAAAAAGTAAAATTTCCTCACAGTTCTGGTGTGTCCCTTTGCAGGACAATATATGGCAGCTAAATCATATGAACACAAGTTCCAGAAGACAGTCTCATCACTAAAGAAAATAAAGTACATTTATTTCTGTTGTTAATTTTTTTTTTTTGCACATCTTCCCCTTGAAATCACTACATAAATATAGGCTACATACAAAATCAGTACTGCCGAATAGGTTGCTGACACTTTGACAATAAAGATTAAATGAAAATTTTATTATTTCAAGAGAGACCAGTGATTCCCCATTCATCAAGTGGAAATTTATTTATTTAAAAATAAACCTCTTCAGATTATAATACCAAGATTTGATTTATTTGCTAAGGTTACAAAAAAAGGCGCAAAGACATAAACGATATAATGGTAATAAATAAAAAGGCAAACTTGCTTCAAAATACCCAAAACACGATCACATTCAAAAATTCTAAAAAATAAAGATAAAAAAAATATGAATAGTAGGTACTTAATTTGAGGGGGATGTGCAGTAATTTTTTTTTTTTAATTAATACATCTTGATGGCCTGGACAATTGGCAAAGTTAATACTGCCTGTGTTAATCACTTAAAAGCTAACTTTTAAGCAAAATAAGTTTTATTTCTTTAGGTCAGCCACCATATGGCTTCATAATAAAAGGCCTGGATCTAACGAATGCGGCTTAGTTGTTTGCAATCTTATTTCCTTGTATAGACATTTCTCAATATAACTAATTTCCTGTTGACAGCTCATAATGGGGCGGAATTCCCTATGGAGACCAAAGAGAACATAGAAACCACCAATATTGCAAGAATACATTTTTAGAAAGTGATAGGCAGTGCCTGTCTTTTAGTTATAAAGAGGAACTAAAGATATTGCCAGTGTACTAAATTAATCGATAAATATACCAAAGAGAAAATACTCCCACACTGGGCTATGTATTTGTGGCTTGGTGACCCGAAATACCACAAGAGGCTTTCAGAGATGAACCACTGAATCTCCCAATCCCATTTCTACTCACTTCATCCCTCCAAAACAATAAAAAACACATTTGGGAGCGAGGAGGAGCCCTCTGCTTCCACTTAATTAGAATGATGAGAAAAGTAAAAGGAGAAGGGGGGAGAAATTACTTAGAGGAAAAAGTATTACCAGAGACAGAGCCATAGCTACCACAATCTAAATAATAGCATAATTCTTTTTCAGATGATTTTACTTCCCAATGAGAAAATTAATGATTTAAAAAAAGCAGGGGGGGACCCCCATTCTTGCAAGGCTTTAAGTACTGCTAATCTAGAGTGAAAGTGGCTATTGGAAGTACAACAGATAATAAGGCAAGTTTTGCCAATGGGACCATTTAGTGTCTGGAACAAGGAACGGTGAAAAGGAGAAAGGAAGGGTATGTTGGAGGAGAAGGTAGAAAAGGTAGAAACTCAGTATTATAAGCTTTATGCTTCTTCTCCTTAATCTAAGATTTCAACTTATCATATTCATCACCTACAGAAATATGAGACTTATGGAGAGAAAGGTCCAAAGCAAACAAACTCTAAATAAATAATATACTATTTTAAAATTAAGTTTGGTCAATAAAGGTTCAATAAATATATCCACTGAGTGGGGAAAATTCTCAGAAAGAAAAAGACAAACACAAAAACAAAAAGAAACCCTTATCAGGAAAGCCCTTCATTATAAAAATCAGGCCAATTTCATTGGACCCACTTTTTTCCTGACACATAATCTTAGCTGTCAAAGATATAACCTTTCTTCACTCTTTGGGGTGGGGGTGAGAAGAGAGAAGGAAAGAAATTATCTGATTCGTTCTTTAAAAAATTTACATTTAATCATAATACTAAACCCGTATTGGTGAATAGGAAATCTATATACAATTGTTAAATACCCTAGAGCAACGGTGTCAAACTCAGAGAAACATTCCTATTGGTCACCTGTTGACCTAGAAAACCACAAATTAAGATTATCTACGTTCAACTATATTTCAATTTGTTTTTGGTAAACTTCTCAATTATATTTTAATCAGGTTCAAGCTGTGAGTTTGACATTTTTGCCCCAGAGGATCTGGATGAGTGGTCGTTAAGATAGTGTTCCCAATGTCTACAAGAAAAATTGATTATACATTATAGATTCCAAAGATTAGTAAAATTAAAGTCTTGCTACTCCTAAAATCAGACATTTTGCAGGTTGAATGTTCTAGGGAAAAAAGCAAACAAACCCAATGATTGCCAAAAGGTATCTGAATGCTACTCAATTCCCTTTGCCTGTCTCTACACACACACACACACACGCACACGCATGCATACACGCTCCATCTCAGACTATCATCTTTTCAGTAGAACTGGGGATATAACTTTATAAAGTGGGTTTTATTGTTAAACACGGTTCTTAAGTTAAAGTATCAAACTCATTCACATTTTAAATTATCTCCAGAAGGGCAGAAAAATTGAAGGTTCCTTTTCTAAGTAAAATATTTCTCCTCTTTCTACAAAAAGAAAAACAAAAAATAAAGACATTCCAGCAAAACTATAGTACCAAAGGAAAGATTTTATACTGTTTTCTCTTTTTTCTCTTGGAAAACTCTTAAAAGTCTTATCTCACCATCAAGCATGTACAGCTTGCTTCTTACGTGCATTGAGAATTTCACATAATTGAAAGGCTTACTTGTATAAACTAGTCTTTTAATTGTCTGCTTAAGTACAAATTTCGCCTTCGGGATTTGAAACATGCAGTGAAAAAAGTGCATCTGATTTTTAAAATATCCTTTAAATTCCTATATACAACTGTAACAGCAAAAGACTTTGTGAATATTAATTAACAGGACTCAGAAGCCATTACATATTATATAATACATAAAAAGGGATCCACAAGTAATTCTCTCATAGGAGCAGTGTGTGTTGTAATTAGAACCTGAATTATACAATGCTCACAACTGTGCACATAGAATTATGAAAATTGATCAACCTTCCAAAGAACCACTGAATTTTCAACACAAAACACCCCCCACCCCCCAAAAAAGTGCAAGGCCACTGAAGAAGAAACAAACCAGCCCTTTCACCACCTGTGAAGTAGTATAAAATGGACTTTAGCTTGCAAAGAGCTCACACACCCTGACCCGACGTGCATAGATCAGAACCTGTTATGAAGAACAGAACTCAACATCAAGTTGTATTTTTCTCCTCTACTTCCTGGATCGAGGGTAGACGTGGCTAGGTGATCGATCCCACATGGCCAGCAAATGTGCTGCTGCTTCTCACTCAATCCCCAAAATGGGGGACACACACAATGCTATAAACCTACAACTTGACAAAGTTATTGCTTATTTAGCAATAGTTTTGATATTGCATTTTCAAAAGGATCATGGCTTGAGAATTCATTATTCCTGATGCTTGGATAGTCTGACACGCTTTTCTAGTCTTTCTGGACTTTTAGTTCTATGAACTTTAACCCAAGAAAATATGAGAAAGAACAGAATAGGGGTAGTTTGAAGGGATATGCTCACATACAAAAATTTGCCCTTTCTTGTTTATAACATTTGCACCCCATACAACCAATTATCCGGGAAGTTTTTACTGTCAGTTGGTAATTCGGGGGCTCATTAACTTAACCTCAAATAAGTCAAGTAGGAAATTTCAAATATTCAGGCAGGATATATAGGATGAATCCAGGGCAAATATGGGAGGGAAAATATTTCTATTAGAAGCTGAACAACAAGAATTTACTCTTAAATATAGTCAAAATAGTGTTTCAATTCCCTGGTTTATAGTAGGACATGGAAAAAGCAGTTTGGGTACAACAGAGATGTCTGTTCATCAATAAGATGACTTTCTCCAAGTCTTTCAATTTGAGGATTTTAAAAATTAACAAATGATCATTAGGGCAAGGAATCTAGGAGGAAAGGCATTGTTTTATATTAATATAATTAAGTCTAGTTGACTCAAGAGCTAAGGAGCCAAGATATGGGGGAAAATTTATTAACAAGCAAGAGTTACCACCCTGATGCTTTTATATTTTGGGGGGAAGACAAGAAATAGAAAAGGATTTGCCCCCGAGTGACCTGAAATTAATTTCCTCTAAAAAGAACAGCTCAATAGGATCTAATCTTGCAAATAAAATAAAATGACCTGTGACCAAAACAAAACAATGTCACCATAATTCAAAAATAGATTTCACTTTTCTCTGACAGAATGTTGAGTTTCTGGGCATCTTACAGCTTAATCCTCTTATTTTACCTCTAGTTGGAAAAATAACAAAAATTCATAAGCGACCAAGCCTGGCACAAATAAAGGCTGGTTCCCTTTTCACTAAGACAGGAAATGCAGAATACAGTTATTCTGATAAGCAATGGAGATAATCAAGATATGCCTCCATAAACTATCTCTATTCTTCTCTACAGCTTTTGACTCAGAATAACTCTTCTCTGTGGCTGTCCCTAATGACAGAGAAGCCAAAGCAGTAATGTTTAAGAAGTTAACTTGCAGTACAGAAGACCATATCTCAATGTGTGTGAACTAAAATACTTAATTCCATCAAAGCCTTAATTCACAGGGTAGACAGTGTGATACCCTAGAATCTTTCACGACTTATATCTCAGTGTATGGCAGTCAGAACAAAACCCCCCCCCCCAAATTAAAGAAATAAATAAAATTTAACAATAAAGAAACGGACATACAACATCCCAAACACTACCAAAAATCATTGTTTAAAAAAAATAAATCATGGGAAGAATTCTTTGTGTTACTCGTATGAATGGGTTGTGGAAGATTTTGAGATGAGATGTTTCTACTTTCAAAGGTGAAATTGCTTCTTCTCACCCTCATTTTCAAATTGTGATTTTTATCTTGCTTGTTATAAACCCAGAGAAATGTTTACAGACCACTGACACAAAACCAACCTAAGGCTAGACATTGCACTTTTGTCTTTTGTTAAAGAAAACCATCAACACTGCAGCTCCTTCGTCTCTTTTCTCTCTTATAGACTCCCATGGCCCCGTCCGAAAGATGTGGGCACAGTTTCAGGATTTGTAAGTGGGGTCAGATTCCCTGCTATCATACTGTAGTTCATTCCATCTCGAGTTGGGGTCCCAACAAAGTTGAAGACCACTCTTTCTGAGGTTTCCAAAGTGCAACAAAATTGAGCCGTTCTGGCCGCTGGTTAGAATGTTTTTGCCACCTGCCTCAGCTGCTGTAAGGCCTGTCTAGTGTAGAGAACCAGCTCGACCAGACTGCTATTCAAGGCCAGGGCGCAGACACTTGCACTGAGCTCTGTAAAGAATTCTGGAAAGAGGGGAAGAAAACAAGGAAAAGGAGAAATGAAGTTAGGGGTCCAGAAATATTATGTGAAAGATAAAGAAATAAAAAACCATCAACACTGAGCTACTCAGCAATGTACATGAACATTAACATAGGGTGGGCACTGCACAGAACTCAAGAAGGTAACATGACCTCCAGCTACAGCCCTATCTGTGAAAAGGCTTTCCACATCCCACAAATTGGAATCAATCCTAGGCTGGGTGAAGGAAACCTTTGTTCCAGGTTTGAAATAATAGCCCTCACCATAGTGATTTTTCCTCATCTAAAAAAAAAAAACACAAATAGAGTATACAAACACAAATTCATATACATAATTTACTAAGAATGAAATGAACTGCAAATGAGTTACAAAAACTATCAAAAAGACATCAATAGAGTCCATGGTTTGCTGTATTTTCCCTCCCCCATCAAAAAGTCCCAGAGTGAAAACTAACCCTAATACATTTTGCCTATCACCCGTCCCCTTCCTCACAAATTACAAGCCACTACTTGGCTTCAGCAGGCATGACAAAAGCCGTTCAACATGGCTCTACCCTTGCTTTATCAGCCTGGTAAAGAAAGTAGGAGATAAGAAGGAAAAGCCTCTCTGTTCAGTGTTTGGTGAAGGGACACACGAGTCTAATGTGTAAGGCCAGGTCAGAGTAATGAAGATGCCCTATCAAGTAGGATGAAGATCAAAAGAATTTAGTAGTCTGATTAAATCAAAGGGGGTAAATATCAACATGGTCCCTTTTTAACATGCCCCTCCAACCCTTTTGGTGAAGCAAAACATTAACCTGCACACACACACACACACACACACACACACACACACACACACACACACACTCTCTCTCTCTCTCTCTCTCTCTCTCTCTCTCTCTCTCTCTCACCTGCATTTTTCCTTGCTAGTGCGTCAGCCTGTTCCCAAAGATCATACGCATTAAGGATATGGGAAGTGATGGTGACATAGGAAGAGGTCATATTTTGGATGACAACAGGAGTGTTGATAGTTGAACTGATGCCACTTGACCCTGGCTGGAAAACACCAGAGCTTGCAGGAGAAGGCATGGGGGACAGAGGTGATGGTGTGTTTGTATTTCTGGCAGAAAAGAAAGCGAATCTTGTTACATAACTAGGTGATCAGTGTATAAAGTTTTAGCAAAGTACATAGGGATTTCCTGATATTGAATAAACTGTGGTCAGAAATAAAGTAAGTACTATGTTATATCTCAGTATATTAAAAAAAATAATAAAGCTGCCCTTGTTCTAAGGGGAGAAAATAAAAATAAACCAAAAACCCTCTCACTTCTAAAACAACAAAAGAGATTATTTTCTTCCCTACAAAGGAGGCTTCTGAACAGAAGTGGCTTCAAAGAAGCATGGAGTGCAGGGGCACTCTGCATGATAATGGATCTCTACCTCATGGGATAAAGTACCAAATAGACAAGGTCTCAGGGAAGCAGCATGGCTTAGTGGAGATAGGAAGTCAGCCTCCTAATCAAAGAGACTACTGCTTGTAGGTCAAAGGCTAAGTTGCTTAACCAATTCAATGCCACAAACAACTGTCCAAGGTTGAGGTAGAATAGCTGTAGATTTGTAATTTCAAGTTCACAGATGAAAATACAGGACTGAACCCTGTAAAACTTTGTCCCTGGGCTTTTGACTCAGTAGCACTTTCTCCTAGGGATAAATATAAAGTCTTATAGTTAGGTTAAAAAAAATCAGCTTGACAAATGTAAGGCAGAATAGAGTAGGCTAGCTTGGCAGTGGTGAGTTTCTTTATATCTGAGGTCTTCCTTATCAGGTATGTTGTAGAGATTTCTGGAAGGTATTAGGTGGACTAGGTGGCTGAGGATGGCATTTCCAGTTTTTTTATTATAAGACGGAATCTGGAAATCTCTCTGGACCACAAGATTCTCAAGAACATTTTAACTTTAATTTTATGTTAAAATATTATGTTATATTACATTTAAATATATTTTATAATTTATAAATTTTAAAAATTAAGATATATTTATTATATATTATATGTTAAAATACAAATGTTAAAATATTCATCTAATTTTACTAGCAATTAGGGCCAATGTCCCACAGAAGTGGGATTGGCAAAAATGTTCAGAGCTGCCCAGTTATCTCTTGAGTAAGCTTTATGATTCTGTCTCATTTTCTAATTTAAGATAGGCTGTATATAATTTCTTGGTATAAAACATTTTTGATGGTAATGTTAAAGTAGTAAATCTGTCGAATCATCAGGAGCAGAAAATGATTGTTAATATGCCAAACTAAAAAACAAAAACAGGGAACTTAGTTTTAGTCTTGTAAAATTAAGTTCAACATTTCTAGAGACTTAAATATAGGAAAATTCCCTTTCTTTCTTGATCAGTAGTTTCATTCTTGAGACAACCTATGGTGGAATCAGGGAAAGTTATTGTTAAAAGGTAAAAGCAGGGGTGGCTAGGTGGTACAGTGAATAGAGCACCCGCCCTGGAGTCAGGAGGACCTGAGTTCAAATCCAGCCTCAGCCACTTAACACAAAAACTAGCCATGTGACCTTCGGCAAGTCACTTGACCCCAACTGCCCTCCAAACACCCCCCCCCCAAAAAAAAAAGGTAAAAGCAGAGCTAGGATGTTGTTATAATTCAGTCCCTAATGAGCAGCTATGGACCACATATAAGACACGTAACCTCTGAATAAAAATTTCTTCGCCAAAACTAAAAAAAAAAAAAAAAAGTAATTAACTATATACATATATGTGTGTGTATATATATGGATAGATAGATGGATATGTATATGAATACACACTGTACATATAGTATATACGTATAATGTGTGTATATATACACACAGATATAAATTATCTATGTAATCTATATTTATGATAGGTAGGTATAAATTATATACAGATATATAATTTACAATATATCTATATTAACATGTAGATTAATCAACATATAGATTATGTATCTGATACATATATAATCTATATCTATCATCCATCTTTACGTGATGCCTTCCAACCCTAAAATTCTATGTAATGTAGTCTTAATGATCATGAATTTACTATAAAAATAAAACAATGACTTAAGTTCAAGGGATGGACAAGTAAGTACAGGATCTAATAATATTTAACTTTAAAAAATCAAAGTTTAAAGGCTAGATGCTTGCACATATGTGTATAAAATGTGAAAATAAGTAGTAAGCATAAAAATCAACCGCAGAAGATTTGCCCTTACCTTGAAGCCCCTGAAGAAGCTGCCTGCACCATCCTGGATGAACTCTGCAATAAAGAAGGGCGAGTTAAGTTTATGATCACCGAGCATTATCACCAAACTCTGTTAAATTTAGATTTCCAGGTATTGGGGAAAATGTCAGAAAGAGGAGGATAAAGATAATAAGGTGGAATATACCTTAAAATGTTCATTAAGGGTCCGAGAATACTTTATTGCAGTGTCTTTCTTACAACGAAACATTGCCATGTAAAGAATGGACTGACAACGCATGCTACATATAAAAAGAGAATACAGATGAGCTGACTAATGCAATTTAAAAATAGATGAAGGCTACAGAATGCAAGCTCAAGATACGTGGTCACTTACAGAACATTAAAAACATTACGCACGTATAATTCTTTTGGTAAAGAAAATACTATGGAGGAATCATATCTTAGGGAAGAAAACATATATATGTATTGTTTCTGCTAGAGATACCACAAAAAAAAGAAAATTTATTGAAAGAAATAGCAAACATTTAAGTATTCTTCTCATGAGATTTATATAAATATAAAAGAAATACTCCTTAAACCCATTACATACCATTAAAAGCAAAGTATCAACAGTCAGTTCATGAACTCTGACCACGTCCTAAAGCATTTAACATTTTAAGCATTTAATTTAATTTAACCCTTCAGGGTTAAATTCATTAGTCTAATACTTTTCTTTATAATATAATATCTTTTAAGAAAACAAATTTTAAAGCCCTTAATTCAATTTTTGAAAAATTTTCTTTACCACTTAATATAAAAAAAGTCAAAGTATATAGGTCTTCAAATGATGCAAAAATGATCCTTAGCAACATATGTGATGAAAAAAGTACATACCATAAAACAGTGAAAATTTTCTCCTGTGAAGATGGTAGACAATCTAAATTTAATGATAGTATGAATCTGTAAAGAAGCAGAAAAACGTACCTGGTGAGTTAGGACAACCCAACACCAGTCTCATCATATTGGATTTTTCAATATGGTGGAATCAGGGAGAAAGGCAACAAAAAAATGAAAATCAATGGAGTCAAATATTGACCCAGCTTTTGGTACAAAGCCAATATCTCTCAACTTGTGGTTCTAGGGAGAGGCAGGCAAGGAAGGGTGAGGGAGAGAGAAGGAGAGGGAAATGAAGGAAAGGAAAGGGAAAGGAATAAGTATTTATGTAGTGCCTACTATGTATCAGATACTGTGCTAACAACATTGTGATCATCACAATAACACAGCAGGTTGGTGATATCATGAGGAAACTAAGGCAAAAGGATTATGTGTCTTGGTGAGGATCACACAATTAGTAAGTGTATGAAGCTAGGGATTTGAACTCAAGTCTCCATAACTCCAAGCCACTCCACCACCTTGATGCCTATGGGCCCTCTAGAGCCAATAAACCAGGTACACACTAAGCACTGTCATTTTGATAATTGCATATAAATAAACAGCTTAATGCTTTTCTTATAAGTCACTGATGTATTGTGTTTCAAAAGTATCTAGATACGACTTTGATGAATAAAAACTCTCAAGTTATGAAATTCAAGTTTTTTTTTTGTCAGCATTTATAGTATATTTTAAATCATAATAGTATTGTGGCTACCATAATATGGCAGTTCGGGACACTTATTTATATTTAAAAAGGTCTTCATATTCTTAGATGCTTAGAAAGTATTGACTGATTGAAAAAGTAGTGGTTTAAGTCATTTAAAAAACTAAATGAGGACACATTTCATTCTAATACAACCCAATGCTAAAGAGCTGCTGTGTTAAAGAATTTCCCTTCAGAAAAGCAAACAACAAATAATGAAGACAAGGCCTTAGAACTAAGAGAGAACCAGAGAAGAAAACAAAGAATCGCTGAACTCAGAGCCAGAATCTCACAGAACAGTTGTCTAAACTCTCCATTACCTTTTGCAGAGTGTTGGCATTTCCTTTGCTTGAGCACTTAAATTCAGGTATTGTATAAGAGGTTCTTGAACTAAGAAACAGGGGAAGTCACTTTCTGATAGAAAGTTCAAGTGTGTTAAAGTAAACTTAAGGAAGAGGAGAAGAAGGATGTGCCAAAGTTACTATACTTACTTAATGAAATCTACAGTGTCCGAAAACATGGAGTAAACGGATTTGGATGTCGGACTTTCAGACTCTAAAGCAATTCCACATTCAATAAAGGATAGGGCAGCATCCAAGTATTTAAATGCTTTTCCAACTTTGTCTGACTGTAGGAAAAAAAAAAAAACAAAACCATAGTCATTGTTGGGTTGAAAAGAGACTGACTTTTAAAGCTACATCAATCAAATTATCAAAGGGACACTTTATGGAATTTGATAAAATAATAAAACCTATTTGGAAAAACAAAAGATCTAGATTATCATGGGAAACAATGAAAAAAGTAGGGATGAAGTGGGAAAAGCATGTCCAGACCTCCATATTATAAAGAACAGTAATCAAAACAGTCATACAAAGAGGACAGACTCCACTGGTCACTTCCTGAAAGAAACCCTAAAATGAAAACTCAGGAAAATCACAACTAAACCCCTGAGCTTCCCGGTAAAAGAAAAAATTGGTGTAAGTGGCCATAAAGAAAAAAATCAAGTACTGAGGAAGCACAGTCAGCTACACTTAATTTAGCAGAATATACATCAGAAGGAAAAGGACAGGGGCTTATGACCAAGAAACTAACCCAGCAAAATTGAGAGTGCTCTTGTAGTAGCTAATGGAGACCTTTAATGAACTAGAGGACTTCTTATGAAAAGAACAGAGCTATGTAGAAACTTTGAAGATCAAACAGAAGTGAGGAAAAGCACAAAAAGGTAAAAATGAATGAAGGACAAATTCCTACATTCAAATATGTAGTGATACATGTCCCCTCAGAAACCTATCAGCAGCAGCAGTCAAAAGAGATTCCAATTAAATCAAGTGCGGGAGTGGTTCCATTAAATGTCACTGATCTTAAGAAAGAGAAGAGGGATATGCTGAGATGGAAGGGAAAAGAAGTTCAGGAAAAATTATCTCACATATGGATGCAGAAGTAATTATCCATAGAAATGAGGAGGGTTTCAGGAGAATGGCTGACATTTGAACCTCATTTTTATTTGAATCGGTCAAAAGAACACATACATACTGTTGGGTACAGAAATACATTTCATTCAAAAGACAAAAAAGGAGGGAAAGGGGGAGGAGGAATTAGAAAGAGGTATGATTAAGAGAGAGATTAGTCCTAAGGAATCAAAGATATAGCGGTAAAGAACGGGACTCTGAGGGGATGCCCACAGATTGACAAATTAATGAGCAGGTTATGACATATAAATACGACAGAATACTATCGTGCTAAATTCTTATCACTGTATTAACCAACCACAATTCCAGAGGACTAATGAGGAATCATGCTACATATCTCCTGATGTAAGAGGTGATTTAGAGTGCAGAATAAGACAATTATTTTTTTGGACATGACCTACGTGAAAATTTGTTTTGATCGACTATACATGTTTGTAATGGGTTTTTGTTTTCCTTATGTTTTTCAACTGAGGAAGGGCTGGGGTAGGCAAGTAATAAGATAGATTTTGGAAGATTAAAACAAATAAGATATATTTAAATTTAAAAAACCAAAAGACTATAAAAAAGGAAGAAAATCTAATTTTTGATTTAATATCAAAAATAACCCTAGAAAACAATTCAGGGATTTAGAAATCCCTGATATACCTGTATTTTTCATATTTAAATGTTTCAAACCTGTAAGTGTAAATAAAAAAAGCTAAAATCCTACTGCTGAAATCTCTGATTAGCACATACTATTAGAAATTACTGAGTTGGGGCGGCCGGGTAGCACAGCAAGTAAGAGCACCGGCTCCAGTGTCGGGATGACCTGGAGATCAAATCCCTGGCTCAGACACTTAGCATCCACCCAGAAACACCTGGCCGTGTAACCTTCAGCAAGTTACTTAACCCCAATTGCTTTAAATAAAAAAAAAAGAAATTACTGAGGCGACTAGGTGAATACAGCAACAGCCCTGGAGTCAGAAGGACCCGAGTTCTAATCCAGCCTCAGACACTTAACACTTACTAGCCATGTGACCTGGGGCAAGTTACTTAACCCCAATTGCCCTGCCTTCCCCCCTCCAAAAAATTAAAAATTAACAACAAAAAAAAGAAGAATTAAAAAAAAATTATTGGCACTGGGGAACAGGATGGAAACATAAACTTCATTCAAAAAAGCTATCATGGTTACAAGAACTTAAAAGAACATTTGAATAGTTGTGTTCATATTAAATTCTGACCATAAAGGGCTAAAAACAATGAGTTCCAACTAAGGGGAATACTTTCAGGATGATTTGGTGATATCAGTGCCTAATTAAGTGTCTGGTGCTTAATGATTAGTAATCTTAATCATTAGACTCTCCAAAAATCATAATTAAAAAAAAATTGGATTGGGGCGGGCAGGTGGCGCAGTAAGAGCACTGGCCCCAGCGTCAAGGAGGACCCAGGATCGGTTCCGGCCTCAGATACTTAACACCCACACAAAATAAATGGCCGTGTAAACTTGAGCAAGTTACTTAACCCCAATTGCTTTAAAAAAAAAAATGGATGCTATGTTTCAAGGAATCATAAATGAAAATTGCCAAGATCTATTGGAACCAGGGGACAAAGACAGAAATTACTAATCACCTCCAGAAAAAAAAAAGCTAAGAGGAACCCCCCCCCAAAAAAGTGAAAGTCAAGATCTAGAACTTCCACATTAAAGAAAAAAACACTGCAAGAATCCAGAAAGAAGTTCTAGTACCAAGGAACTAGAGCGGGGAGTTTCTATTTTAAGTAAGAGGAAAGTTTGGAATACAGTGTTCCAAAAAGCAAAAGATATGGGATTACGATTTTGTAAAGCTGAGTATAATTCTACAGAGGGAGAAAAAAGTATTTTTTTAATATAAGAGGATTTTCAAGCATTTCTAGTGAAAATCCCAGAATTGAGTAAGATCTGTGACATACCAAAACAAAATTCAAAAGAAACCCAGAAAGCAAAATTTATCTGAGCAATAAGAAAGGGCTATAAAATGATACAGTGCTAACGTTCTAATGGGGGAAATGAAATAGGTATCCCTTCAGAACTTTCATGTCTTCAAAGGCTGCTAAGAGAATAAAAATAAGAAAAACAGAGGACCTAGGGGCATATTGGTTCTGTTCTGAGGATTTAAAGAGAGAATAAGGGAGCAATTCCGTTTGAAAGCATTAGTTTAAAACTTTAATTGAGGAAGTAGGAAAAAGAAGGTAGAACTTCATAATTGAGGTATGTGAGAGGAAAAGTAATATACAAACATGGAAGAAGGTGGGCATCAGATAAATCTCACTATCAAAGAGCTGGACAAAGGAGGGCTGAACACAGAAATGCACAGACATATTCACACAAGTAAAAAGGGAAATGTATAGAAAATCCAAGCACATTTCTGCATTAGCCACATCCCAAAAATGTCTCATTCTGTATTCTGAATATTCACCTGTCTATCACGAGGAGGCAGATAGCATGTTTCATCATTTGTCCTCTGGAATCATGTTTGGTCATTATGATGATCACAGTTCCTAATTCTTTCAAAGTTCTTTGTCTTTAGATAGTGTTGTCATTATATTATAAACTGGACACCTGGTTTTGTTCCTTTCACTCTCACAAGTTTATACAAGTCTTCCCAGGTTTTTCTCCATCATTTTTCTAGCACAATAGTATTCTATCATATTTACAGACTATATCTTGTTAAGATATTTCCCAGTTGATGGTACCCACTGCCAGATTCCCATTCTTTGCTGTTTCAAAAAGAGCCACCAACATTTTTGTTTGGCTTAAGACTAATCTTTCCTTTACTCTACCCTCCCTATAATTCCCCCATCTTGCCTCTCTTTCCCTCCTACTTACATCTGGAGTAAAATGTATTTCTGTACCCAGGTGTTTTTGTGTATGCATTCTTCTATCCACTAACTACTTCAGAAGAGAGTGAGATTCAAGTATCAGTAACTCCCCCCACACTCTTATCTTTGTTTATACAGCTGTCTCCGTGGCACCCTGCTTATGTGAGACAATTTTCCCTAACCTTTCTTTCTCATATTCCCAATTCCTCTTCTGCCTACTACCCATTCTTCTCTTAAAATCATTAAGATGTGAGGATGACTCCTAGCCCTTGTCTAAGTAAGTAGCCTTCCTCTATGACCCCTGATAATTATAGGGTGCAGAGGTTAATGTATCATCTCTCCATATTAGAACATAAGAAACCTTATTTCTTTTTAATACAACATCAGTGTTCATTCATGTTTACCTTTTTATGTTTCTCTTAATTCCTGTGTTTGAACTTCAAAGATTCTATATAGCTCTGGTCTTTTTACTAGGAATGCTTGGAAATCCTCTATTTCATTAAAAATCCATTTCCCCCCTAAGGCATTATACTTAGTCCTGCTGGATAAATTATGCTTTCTCTATTTATTCTGCCATCTGGAGAACCATATTGCAAGATCCATTCCTGTGGAGTGAAGGCTGCTAAATCACGTGTAATGTTTATTGTGGTTCCTCAGTACTTGACTTTGCTCCTTCTGGCTCCTTGTGCATCAATTTTTCTTTGGTCTGGAAACTCTAAATTTCTTTGTGGGACTAAACACCTTGAAATGTTCATCTACAATCATTGCCTCTCTAGCTTTTCTCTCTCAATTCTCTACAGTCTGGTTTCTGATCTCATCATTAACTTGAAACTTCTCTCACTAAAACTTCCAATGTTATCTCTTAAATGATCAAATCTAATCCCCCCCACCTTTGTTTCTCATCCTTCTTGACCTCTCTGTAGCCTCTGACATTGCTGATTACCCTTTTCTCCTTGATAGTGTTTTTATGATATTGCCCTGACCAGTCTGAACACCCCATCTGAGTCTCCTTTATTGGAATCTCATAAAGTCATGCTTGCTAAGTGTGAGTATATCCCCTAAGACTCTTGGGCCCTCTGCTCTTCTCACACTATTTATTGTACTTGGTAATCTGAGCCTAGCTCCCATGGATTCAATTAGCATCTCTGTGCAAATGGTTCAGATCTGTCCATCCTTAATCATTCTTCTAACCTTCTAATCTCCAACTGCTTAATGGACATCTCAAACTTGATATCCAGTTAAATTTAAACTCAACATGTCCCAAACTGAACTTATCTTTCCCTCAAAATATTCTCCACTTCTTAACCTTCCTATACCTGTCAAGGATACCGAGGGTACCACCCAGTCACACAGGCTCACCACCAACCTTGGCTCTTTATTCTCTCTCCCCTCCCCTCCCACATCGATTGACTTCTTCAGACTGGAGTTGGCTCAGGGCCAGTCCAGAATTTTTGTCTGCACAGTAATTTGATTTGTACTCAGTTGAGCCTTCCAGACATTTGAATTGAGAGAAATATTCAATTATTAAATAACAAATTATTAGGGAGGTCCCTGACCTTTTCCAAAAATTGACTATACCTAAATTGTCTTATCTAGGTAGAGATGTAGCCTTACTCAACCAGAAAACCTTAAGAATTTAATCTAAAGGGAATTCCAGCCCACTATATTCCACTCAGGAAGGTTTGGGCAAGGGGTAGATCTGTTGTCTAGATTGCCTGAGGCTGGGGATTGACTTAGAAGTAAATGAAATGATCAAAGTCCCTGTCCCCCAGCCCCTCATTAGAATAGGCCCACCTCTCATTATAATATTCATTGTCTTTCATTACTTGGACTGCCACCTTCAGGTATACCCACTCTTCCAAGGGCATATAAGCACTGAGTGGGTTCCATGAGGGGTCTCTGGCATTCAAGAGTGTCACTGATCCCTTTTATTAATTATGTGCTAGCATGAGTAATAGAATGATTAATTACTCAGAAACTGTATCTCTCAAACATTTTATTTGTCACAGAATAATGAAATTGTGGAGTTGTGGATATGGGATAAAGAAAGAAAATATGCACACATTTAAAAAAAATTAAGGACACAAAATTTGTTAGTAATTTGTTTTAAAAATTTGTACTTTCCACAAATGCCCATGTAAATCTAGAATAAATGGAGTCTAAAGAAATTTATTCCAATATAATCTTCAGTAGGATTTGAGCTATAAATGACTAATGACAATGAATGTTTCAGAACAAAAAAAAAAATGACCAGAAGAAAGGAGCCAAGAGAAGAAGACTCACCATTGACTCTGCCTTGTGCTTCAACTTTTTGGCTTCTTTCAGATGAAAATCAGCAACTTGTCTGAAAGGGAGAGATAAAACAAATGCAGTCCACAGAAGAGCACAGGACTGAGGTGTACTTTGAGACTGACTTTAAAAATCCCAAACAACTGAAATTCTTACTTTTCAAGCTTGACTTGATGCTTTGTGAGTTTAGAGTTACCATTTGGCAAAGAAGGCACAGGAAAAAGATCACCTGGAGATGCCTAGAAAAATAATAAATACAGATTAGAACTCAACATTTCAGGTTGAAGAGTTCTAAAATCAATCTTAAGAAGTGAAAAATAGGGGCGGCCAGGTAGCACAGCAAGTAAGAGCACCGGCTCCAGTGTTGAGAAGACCTGGAGATCGAATCCCGGGCTCAGACAGACACTTAGCACCCACCCAGAAACACCTGGCCATGTAACCTTGAGCAAGTTACTTAACCCCAATTGCTTAGGGGCAGCCAGGTGGCTCAGCGAGTAACAGCACCGGCTCCAGTGTCAGGATGACCTGGATCAAGTCTGGGCTCAGATACTCAGCACCACACCCAGAAATAACTGGCCGTGTAACCTTGAGCAAGTTACTTAACCCCAATTGCTTTAAAAAAAAAAAAAAGAAGTGAAAAATAAAAACACATATAAAAGAAATTAAGCACATATAATAAAATAAATTTTATGATAAACAGATTAAAAAATAAAATACATTCAAAAATATAAGAAAATACATTTAAAATAAAATAAAAAGCATATAAAAAGAAATCAAGCACAAAATAAAATTAGCTAAATCCAAACACTGATTTTTCTTATACCTAAAAAATCCTAGGCTTTTGGATCTACTTGCTCCTGTTTGCCCAAAAGAAACACTGTCCAATATATCAGCATAGTTACCACTGAAATTTTTTTCCAATCAGTTATAAATGTTCAATTACAAATCATTCACACAATCTATTTCTTCTCTTCCATTTCCCTTTTAATCAAATACTAAAAGGACTCCAGATTTAAGATAAGAGATGTAGAAAATATGTTGAATGCATCTCTAAAACAAAATGAGTGAGAAATTACAGTTGCAAATCACTAAACCATGAGATAAAATCCATTGTTGCTTTTTTTATAAAAGAAAAATAATTAAAATCATCTAAGGGACAAGAGTTCTTTGCAGTATCAGGCAGGGACAGAAAGGGAGGAATCTTAGGAACATAGTGTAAGACTGAAAGGTAAAGGGAGTTTAAGCTATCTCAAACATGATGCAAATATACTAGAACAATGAGGGATTATCTGTATCCAGAGAAAGAACTGATAAATGCATGTACAGAATAATTTTACATACTTATTTTTGTCTAATGGTAGCCAACTCTAGGGTGGGGCAGGGGAGGAGGAGGAATTTACATGATAATTTTGTCATATATTTGAAAGCATTAGCAATTTATGCTTAGCAAATTTACAGTTTTATAGACAATCTTTTATGTTTTATGGACAATAATAAAATAATAATTTTATTGTAATATGTTACAGAAATGTTTGTTTTATTCCATAATTTAAACAAAATTTTAAAGCATGAGGATAATTGATACAGAAAAAAATATTGCTCATGCGACTCCAATTCCTACTGCTCTAACTCTAGGATTCACCATGTCCAACTCTTAGCTCTCACGGTAGCCTGTTGAATATTAAGCGCTGATGTACCATGAGTGAATAAAGCCCCAATCCCTTCTAATGTCCCAGTCTTGGTGTCCCCTCCTTCTATAGCCTGCTGATTCAGTAGCATAGGGTAGTCCTACACTGTAGTTCAGAACAAAGCTGGTGGCAGTATCCCAGGGGGTCCTGTTGCTAGGGTAGGCTGAACTTCACAAAAGAAAGCAGCCCTGTGGCCCAAGAGAAGGAAAAGGAGATATCTGGATGGGAATATGGAGCCCACGGCGAGATAAAATGAGGAGTGAGGAGCCAAGAAGAACAAGGTTGACCAGAAAGCTATAGAGGGCCACAGAAAGAAGCAGCAAGTCAACAGATTTAATGAGAGAAAAGTGGAAGAGATAATCAAAGGCCGTATCTGCCCCTGCCTCCCTGCTCCTATTTCATGTCTCTGACGTGTTGTAGAGACCTGCTTCTAATCCCCTGACCAGCTTTAGCTTCCTGGGTCAACTGAAAAAAATTAGTCCTAGAGAGGAGAGTGAAACCTAGAAGATTAGGAATGGGAAATGCAGTGATGAGGCCCAACATTTATGGCCTCTGAGCCTGCAGCAATAGCACCATTATCATATTCCACAAACTTTAAACAGCAAAACACTGGTCCAGATCTAGTGATCTGAGAGAACAGAAAAAACTGCCCAATAAAAGAATTATCTCTTACAGACTACAAGAAAACAAAAATAATAATGAATACAGGAACCAAGAGCGTATACTACAGACCAAATGAAAATTAATGACATCCTGAAGAATGAGTGAAAAAACAAATCACAGCAACAACCAATGTCAAAGATATTAAATAATAACAATGAAACTGTACAAATTTATTCCCTGTGGGTGATAAGCGAGCAAGCAATTTCATTTGCTCTTAAATGAAAAAAAAAAAGCAAATAACTTAAAATTTTCTGTGCCTCCCTTACCTTTTGCTATTTCTGGCCACATTTAAACATTTAAAGTAAGTACAGAATGAAGAGATCATTGTTAATTATCTTGTATCAATTTATAAAATATAGCCAATTTTTAAATATTTCAGTTACTTTACTGGGGGCACAGAGAAGAAATTTGCTTAATTCTCAGAATTACAAATGAACACTCAGATTCAAATCAAAGGTTCAGATAGTTTTAGTCTGGGCTTTAAAAAAAAAATGAGGATGTGTGGGGTGGGGAAGAGGGTAGCAAGGAAATTAAAAACCATTAAGATTCAAAGAGCAGAGCAAAGTAATATGGGAAGACATGTGAAAACATGTATAGGATACAAATGTTAGAAAAAGCGTGCTTCCTCAATTTGCAGCCCAGAATCTGGAACTAGACAACCTAGGTTAACATGCCATCTGCAAGAAATCATTTACATTCCCTGGTTTTAATTGTCCTTATTTATAAAATGAAAGAAATGGACTAGATGGTCTTTCTACTTCTAGATCTGTGATGGAAAACTCAATTTTTAAAGGATATGGACAGGCATGTTTCCAAAGAAATGTTAAGACAGGTACAACCATATAAATGATCACTCCAGGGAAATGTAAATAAAAGACCTGAGACTTCATTTCATGTTCATCAGATTGGCAAAAAAGACATATCAGAGAACTGAAAGGGATGTAGGGAATGGTAGAACAAAATGAGGTCAATGAATGTGATAGAAAATTACTACATGCAAGAAATGATGAGAACAGAGAAACCTGGCAAGATTTTTTATAAAATCAAATGAGGAAAAATAGGGAAAACCAGGAGAACAAGACCATTAAAATAAAGCAAAGGAAAACATTACTGAATGACTTTTGAACACAGATCAATGTAAACTCTAATTGTGACTACAGAGGGGGCACTTCTTTAGTTCTCTGGCAAAGAAACGGTAGACAGAACTGTACATTTTCAAATGTGTTGATTTCTTTTGCTAGCAGTATTTACTGGTTACAAAGGAGAGGTCTACAGGGATGAAGAGAGTTAATGGAAAATGACAGTGATGTTTTTCAAAAAGAAAAGGGCATCAATAAAACACTAAAAATGAAAAATATTTATGCAGACTCAAGATTTGCATTCTTACTTTCCAAAAGTTATTTCAATCAAGTTTAAGAGTTGAGACTAAAGAAAATAAAAACAGTGTTGAAAGTAACATGCTGAATGTATTATGGACATTAAAAGAAAAGCAAGTAATACATAAGGAAGATTTGTAGGGGCCAGTTAGGTGGTGCAATGGAATACAGCAATGGTCCTGGAGTCAAGAGGCCCTGAATTCAAATCCAGCCTCCGACACTTACTAGCAGTGTGACCCAGGTCAAGTCACTTCCCCCCTAACCTTGACCAAAAAAAGAGATTTGTATAATCATGAACAACTTGCTATTTTACTGCTCAATGGGAAACAATCATTCCTAGTTGACTTTTGTTAAATTCAAAATTTTTAAAATGAGGGAAAAAAAGAGTTGGAGCTTAGAAGGAGATGACTAGGGGAAAAAAAAATCTCTGTGATATATAATAAAGTCATTCCCCGATAAATATGTGGTCAAAAGACATGAACAAAGAGTTCTCAAACAAAGAATTGTAAACTATGAACAACCATATAAAAAGAATGTTCCAGGTCACTTACAAGAGAACACCCCCTGCAGGGTTCATCTTATACCCAGCAAAATGACACGAATGCCAATAAAAAAAGTCCAACTTAGAAAGGTTGTGGGAAGAGGGGCATAGTGATTTATGGTTAATAAAGCTGTGAAATGGAACTGCAATTCTGGAAAGCAATGTGGAATCACGCAAAGAAAGTGTCTAAAATATTTAAGCACTCGTGACCGAGAGAATATAGTGCTAGGTAGACATAAGGAGGTTCAGTGATTAAAAAATAAAGCCTCGGGGCAGCTAGGTGGCACAGTGAATAGAGTACTGGCCCTGGAGTCAGGAGGACCTGAGTTCAAATCCAGCCTCATCAACTAGCCGTGTGACCGTGGGCAAGTCACTTAACCCCAACTGCCCTGCCTTCCCCTCTCCAAAAAGCAAAAAGAAATAAAATAAAATAAAGGCTCCATATACAATAGCATTTTTTATGGTAATGAAGAACTGAAAACAAAGTAAATGAACATCAATTAGGGAATGCTACAAAAATTGTGCTACATGAACATAAGGGGGTGTTTCTATGGTATGAGAAACAATGTAACAAAATTATGGAACTGATTCAAAGGAAAATAAGCATAATTAGTTAAACAATATACACAATGACTAGAAAAAGTAGCAGACAGAATAGCAACAAAACAGTTAAAATTAAATGTTTGAAAATTATATCGAATCAGCTGATCAATAAAGAAGAGAAAACATCTCATAATTGTTTGCAAAAGTGAAAGACAATGGATGTGGAACATTGCCTATAGAAGACTTTTTTGATATGCTGGTTAGTTTTGCTGAACTTAAATTTCATTATTGTAAGAGATGGTTTTCTGGAAGAGAGAGGAGTGGGGTGATGTAAAGACAAAAAAGAATTTAGTCTTGAATAGTAAATAACACATCCTTTAAAAACTTATTTTCCAAATGAAGGATTCACAATGCATTTCAATTTCAAGCTATTCAAGCTTGTGTGTGATTTTAAGTATTATCTGTAACATATATGCCTCTTACCAATACTGGAATGTAAACCTAAAAAACCAACCAAAAAAAAATTAGCCAGATAACATGTTAATGTGACAGATAACCTGAGTAAACATAGTGTCAAAATAGGTTGCTACACTTTTATATTCTCTTACTGGCAAATTAAAATAGGTATGTATATAACAACATGTGTATATAATACATAATGTGTATGTAAAATAATATGTAACATACATTCACATTCAGGTTTTCTTAAAACACAAATATACTTTGCAAAGACAATCTAGCATTATCTAGATTTCAGTAATTCATTATTATCTATACTCACTTTATTACTTGTAGAATTTCCAGAAGGCTTTCCTTCCACTTTCTTATACTTAGAAGAAGACGAATCTTTATGGCTATCTTTAATGGTGCTAGCACTTTTGGAGTGCCCCTGAACGCAGGAGTAGCTTTCATTCCTTGGTCTTTTCTGTACATTCTTGGCTGGTTTGTGGGAGGGGGACACAGATGATGGTGGTGGGGGAGGGGGTAGTATCTCCTTCTTCAGAAGGTCTGAGGAGGGCTTCAACAATCTGGAGAAGAACATCACATTAAAGTAAATTTGGCTATAACATCAATTACGTGATCAACTATTTATACTTAAATTAAGAAAAAGTTACTAATATCACAATAATTTTTCTCAGTTAAACAAGGTGGACAAGAAACCCTAGTAAGAAGTCTTATTTATATCATGCTTTTAATATGCAAATAAAGACAAATAGGAATCTACTAGGCATAAAAGGAAATCTCAGGGAATTTCTGTTGTCCTGTAATCCTAAAACAATTTAGAATTGTGCTTTAAAAAAATGACCCCTGACAGAAATAACTGGCCGTGTAACCTTGAGCAAGTTACTTAACCCCGATTGCTTAAAAAAATAAACATAAATTTAAAAAAAAAAGAAATAAAAAAAATGACCCCTGGGGCTGCTAGGTGGCAGTTAACAGAGCACCAGCCCTGGAGTCGGGAGGACCTCAGTTCAAATCCAGCCTCAGACACTTGACACACTTACTAGCTGTGTGACTGGGCAAGTCACTTAATCCCAATTGCCCTGCAAAAAAAAAAAAAAAAAAAAAGAAGACCCTTTACCTCGAAGACCCCACAATTAGGTATAATACCTCAAGGAGGTCAAAGGCAGATTTAAAAGGGCCACCAAAATATTCATAGCATGACTTTTTGTTGTGGCAAAGAACTTGGAACCAAGGAGACACCCATTGAGTGGGAAATATAGCTTGATAAAAAGTAGTGAAGTAATATAATTGGAATATAGCATCTGAATATACATTATATATAGTACAGCATCTGAAATGAGAAATATGAAGAATTCAGAGAAGCATGAGAAGATGTATCAACTGATGCAGTGTGAAGAAAACAGAGTCAAGAAAACGAGTTTTTAGAACAGAAATAGAAAGAACAACGGCAAAACTGTAATCAAAATCACCAAATGAGATGAAAAGGAGGAGAGAATGAGGGAAGGGGGGGAGTGAGAGAGTGAGTGAATGAGTGAGAGAGAGAGAGAGAGAGGGAAAGGAGAGAGGAAGAAGGAGGGAGGGGAGGCAGGGAGTATTGCCTGACTAAATCAAATAAGTAAAAATGCCATTTCTTTATCTAGAACAGGCCAGTTTACTACTTGACAACAACAGCTTATGGAGAAGGCACAAGATCTGTTATACAGTGAATATAGCCACAGATTTCATTTCCTCTATGTCCAAGTTCTTCCTATGTGACCCTTAAAATAACTCAAAAAGTCTGAAGTGTGATTCAAATGCACGAGGCTTTTATTTAAGAAGAAAGTTCTTACCACTTTGAGAGTTTTTAACAGAAAAGTATCACTATGGAGGTAAAATATATGAGTGACAAATCTTCACGTAAGTTAATAGCTGTGTTAACATTAAAAAAAAAATCAACATTTTCTTCTGACTTTCACAGTGGTAAAATGGAATAATAGATGGATGCCTTAAATAAGATGGGAGAATAATTTTGAAAGCATAGTTCTAGTTCTAACCATATATAAATGAACCAATCTTAGATTTAAGTGTTTTGGACATTTCTTCCGACCTGTACCTTAAACACAACAAACTCCCAAACAAGTTTCTACCAAACTGGTTCCTCCTCCTAACGTCTGTGTTGATAACACTGGCACCCAAAACTGTCCAGTAAACCTTGGTGTCACAGATGGCTGCTCCCTCTCCTAACATATTTATTTAGTTACCAGGTCCTCATAACTCCCTCCTCCAAATCTCGCTAATATCTCCCCTCCTCCACTGTTAGTGCACACTTGGGCTTTTGCTGCTTCCTGTCTTAACCACTGAAATATCTTCCCAACTGATCTCTGGGCTTATAATCTGCTCCCTGTCAAAAATATATTAAACACTGCTGAACTTTCCTAAATCACAGCTTTCAGCATGATACTACTCCCTTGTTCAAAACCCTTCAAATTTTCCCCAATGACAAATAAAGTCCCAGTTCCTTAGCCAGCCACTGAAAGTCCTCTCTAGTTTGGAAGGTCCAATCTACTTTACTGAAATGATCCTCCAAACTTCTCCCTTCACAAACTCTCCTCTCCAAAAGTCTTCACATTTACCTTCTATTTGTGCTGTTCGGAAAGAGCCCCAAAATATCTACCTTCCAAACTCTGTCAACAGCTAAATCATGAAATGCTGCTTCCTGGATGAATCTGCCTGGAATTCTCCCCCAATCTGGAAGTAATTTCTTTCTCCTTTATCTCATCCCAAGCACTTTGTCTGTTTCTTCTCTATAAACATCAGAGACAAGACTAGGTCCTGTGACTCTACAGCAGAGGTTCTTAACCTGGAGTCTGTGGATTTTTTTTTAAATTTTGGTAATTGATTCCCTTCTGGAATTATGTTTTATGAATTTAAAAATATTATTTTTGATAAGCAATCCATATAGTTCACCAGGCTGCCAAACAGAGGTCAATCACAAAAAAGGTACCATGCTGCCTTGTTATATGAACTGAGGCTATAAGGAGAGGCAGAATTGACAGATAAAAAACAGACTGGAATTTGAGAAAGAGGAAAGTTTTCAGTATCTTTAGGGGAGCTGTCTAGCTTGGCTAATTATAGCAGAGACTGTGTGGAGTGAGAGGGGAAGTAGAGTACAGGGAAGGGAAGGTTTGAATAGACAGCTAAAGTATTTAGATTTGCTATACAACAGGAGATGTTTGAGGGTTCTTAAAGAAAAGTATTACAATTAGTACTGCATTTTAGGAAAATTATTCAGATAGATTTATACAGAACAGAATGGAAGGGAAACTTATCAGCCCTCTAATTTAACAGTCCAGATGAAAGGTAATGAGGGCTAAACAGTGGCCACAGGAATAAAAAGAGAGGACAGAATATTCAGTCAATATTTTAAAAATGTATAAATACTAGAAAAAAAGGAAAATATCAATAACACCTAGAATTTACAGGGTTAAAAATAATAAATTTTCATTTCTTTAAAAAGAGATTTATTTTACTTCTGATATTCCCAAATTTACAGCAATATGAACTGGCAATTCTCAGGGAAATATCCTCAGGAAGAAAATAATATCAAATAAAACCCACATCTATCTATCTATCTATCTATCTATCTATCTATCTATGCAGATAGATAGATATAGCCAAATTGAGTCACATTCAGTGTATTTTAATGGGTGTTACCATACAATTTCAAAGAAATAAATTTTCACACATTGTTCTACATTTAGTTTTATGAAAACTATCAGCTCTAAGAACACTTATAAGGTTGATAAGGTGCTGATTTTCTACGTGTTATATGTCAACAAGAAATAATGTAACACAGAGATTTCAAAGATCAGCGCGATGATGGGATGGGGACAGGAAGACCAGTTTTAGGTCTCACTGAGTTGGAAACATGGAAGTCATTCCAGATAACGGGATCCCGCTCACTATCCACTGCGCTCACCTTGTTTTACTAGGCTCTCTGGGGGCAGAAGATGATGATGTGTATTTGGTTTCTTTCTCCAGTTTGGTTTTCTTGCTATCAAGGTCTCTTTCTGCTTCTCCCTGTAAGTGAATTAAGAGAAACTTTCGCATCATAGATGTAAGCATACAAGGAAAACAACATAAGAAAAATGCTCAGAACAGGTGAAGTAGGAGAACTTTGGGCCTGATAATTCAGATTTTCTGGTTTACATATATAGAAAAATTTTTTTTTTAATTTTAATCTGCCAGCATCCCATAATATGATTAAATATTTTTCAGGCTTTCAAATAGGGGACTTATGGTGACTCATTATTTAACTACCATGTTTCCCCGATAATAAGACACTGTCTTATTAATTTTTTTGGACAGAAAAACACCAGAGGGCTTATTTTCAGGGGAGGGCTTATTTTAATGAACATTGACAGCAATTTTAATAAACAGGTAAATGTGAACAAAAAAATGTACCTTTATTCAATAAGCAAATCACTGGGGAAGAACAGGATGACACGCTCACTGCTGCAGCTCTGATTGGATGCAGCTCGGAGTGCGGTGTGCGTTTCACGGGGGGGGGGGGGGGGGGAGGGGGAAGGGGGGGCCCCCCTTGGGGGGGGGGTGGGGGGGGCCCTCCGCGGGGTAGTATCCCGGAAAGGGGTTATTTTTGGGGAAACACGGTAGTATGAGGGAATAAAGTTTTTAAGCATGTAAGAAGCAACTATGTATATAAATATGAAAGTCTTTACAAATTATTTTGGTCTATTTATTCGAATGAATCACTTGGCCAAAGATCTCATCAAAACTCTGCTAACCTTCTTTGTTACCCCCTTCAGTATCAGAAAGTAATGCAGGGGCAGCTAGGTGGTGCAGTGAATAGAGCACTGGCCCTAGAGTCAGGAGGACCTGAATTCAAATCCGGCCTCAGACACTTAACACAAAAACTAGCTGTGTGACCTTGGGCAAGTCACTTAACCCCACTTGCCCTCTAAAAAGCAAAAAAAAAAAAAAAAGTAATGAAATTGAATTTGACAAAGGTTCTAAAACTTTACTAACTCAGATTCCCTTTACCTTTCCTGGAATCAGCTTTGGTAATTCTATTCAAAGGAAGTGTCTAGCCAAAATTACTACCCACCATCAATTGCCTCATACCAGATACAATATGCTGAGTTTACTCACATACACTTTTTTACATGACTCACAAGCCTGGTTATTTCAACTATTAATTTCATTCAATGTGTTTTCACATATTGTATCACTGTAGTTGTTATAGAAAAAGAATACACAGACCATCTTCCCTCTCTCTAGTAGGAACACAAAGAGAAAACCTAGGGAGAAGACAATAGCTCCAAAGAAAGGGTCGTCAACAGAATCAGTAGGCTTCAGAGGCCAAGAAGGATTAGGATGAAGGAAATGTTTTTAAACGCGGCAAATGAGATAACCTGATATTTTGAGAGAGCAGTTTCATTTGGGTAAACAGATCAGAAGGGAGGCTGAGAAGGTCCGACTTGGCTGAAGTGAGAAGATAAGGAGAGATATTGAGACTGGGCAGCCCTTGCAAAAAGTTTGACTGAGAAAGGGAATAGCAATATAGAAAAAGAGCCGTCTGAGGAGATGGGAGGATTACTAAGAATTTTTAAATGTGAAGGAAAATAGGACATTTTAAAGTCACAGGGAAAGAACCTACAGATAAAGAGAAAATGAAGATAAAAGCTTTAGAATGAATATGGGGTCACTGTGCTGCAGAAAAGGGCTTCTTAAAATTTTTCCACTCATGATGCCTTTAGCAAAAACAATTTAAGATGCATTGCTAGAAGACAGTTTGGATGAGATTAAGGATTTATGTAGAGAGGATGGTGATGGTGAGAAAGGCCATGATTTCATCAGAGACAGGACAAAAGAGATTTGGGAATACAGAGAATTATCTTGGGGGAAGAAGGCAGGGTGGGGGACTCCCAAGGGTTGAGGAGAAAACATGCTTGGAACATCTACTCAAGGAAGGGGGATGGAGAATCACTTACAGAGGATTCCTTTAGGGCACTGAGGTCCAGGTAAGAGTAGATAACATGAATTTGTAGTGAACCCATTCAGAATGCTTGCATGTTTTTCTGGCTCTGTTTGGGAGCTTGTGTTTGAGTTAGGAGTGGAAAAGCCACATGGTGAGAGTAATCCAGGGACAGAGTTTGGAAAGATGTAATAAGACAAAGCATCAAGGACAAGGGAGTAATATTAAATCAGCATTAATCCTTTATGCCTACCTACTTCTTTGGGGTAAAATACAGCCTTCTAGATGTCACATCTGAAGACCTGCTCAGAGCCATTATATGGTAATATTTCTATAAATACATCAAAGACAATAGTTCTGATAACCCTAAGGTCCCTCGGCAAATAAGCATACTCACACTTCCACGCTCTGAGCACTACTTCATAGGGCTTGGTTCCTACTGTGGCTGCCGAATCAAGTTAACAGTGAAAAAAGCATGTTTAACAAAAATTTAAAAATAAAAAGGCATGTTCGTTGCCTATTTAAAACTAGAAAACAGAGAGGAATGATGGTGGGAACAAAGTAAAACTACAATTACAAACAAAACAAATAGTTCTGCACTTACAGTCTTCACTGAAAAAACAGATTCAAGTAAATAAATTTTTTTAATGTAAAAAAATAAAACGGGATGGCCAGGTAGCACCCACCCCAGAGTCGGGATGACCTGGGATCAAATCCGGGCTCAGATACTCAGCACCACACCCAGAAATAACTGGCCGTGTAACCTTGAGCAAGTTACTTAACCCCGATTGTTTTAAAAATAAATAAATAATAAAATAAAATAAAATAAAAAGCCAGATTCAACCTATATGCAAAGGACATAAGAAAACAAAAAGAAACTGAACTACACGGTCACATTCAGAAATGACAAAATGAGAGTAAATGAAGAAGCAAGGTAAACCAGTTACAAGAATGAAAGGACTTTGAAAAAAGTGAGAAAGGTCAATAGAATGTACAAAGTCTTTGCGGTTGGATCAAGCGAGTTCTGTGGAACTCTACAGAGAATATATGATGTGGATTCTTGTAATAATTACTTCTCTCCCCCGCCCCCTCACCCCAAATCATTCTTCAAAAAATTCTAAGTAATACTACTATCTGGATTATTATTGTTATCTATTTGTCTTTGCCTTTACAAGTTCTCTGGTAGAATTAACTGTAGTATTAAGGTGACCTTGGATCCCAAAATATGGTTCTACAAATTCAAATAACTCGGTCGTTCAAATCAAAGTTGGGAGGTACATTGTTACAATGGTAAACCCTTGAGTGATTGTCAGTGGGCCTCACTAAGATGAGAAGACCATTATTTCTCCAAGGAAGTATGGAAAAAACATCAATCAAGTCAGGTAAAGAAGAATTCCATATGCAAAATATGGCATGAAATATCTGTATTACATTTATTAATCTCTCTCTTAATTGGCTTGGGTTAACGGGGGAAGGTTACACAAATAATTGTCCTCGAGCATGATTCTCAAAGCGTGATCCACAGATTCTTCCATGCTCCTGAGGTCAAAACTATTTTCAAACTAATACTAAAATTTTATTTGCCTTTTCCCACTCTTTCTTCTCTCGCGAGTGTACACTGGCGTTTTCCAGAGACTAGATGACCTGTGAATTAGAGATTTACCTACAAGCATGAACACCGACTTAATATCTTGTCTGTAAAATTCGACTTTTGCCTTACAAATGGACAAATCTAGAGATGTGGCTGGACTTGCTCTTCTGCTTGTATACTGAGTACAAGCATTAATTATCCATCCAAGATGATGTTTTATATGAACACTTGGCAACAAACACCAGTAAGTGTGGCGTTCCAATGTACTGAATATTATTCAATCATTCAATGTACTGAATAACTTTTCTGAATATCATTGTTTATCTTGAAACAATTGTGTAGACATTTGTATTGATGGTACAAAGGCAAAAGTGGGTAAAATTGCTGGAGCTTTCATATGAATCAAGGTCACAGCACCAAAATGTATCAGAAGTCATTAGATTCTTAGGACCCTGGACAAATAAGCATACTCACATATTTAAAGTATTGTGCACTGTATATTTACAGTAAAAAAAATCAACTTTAAGATTGATGAAGCAATAAAAATTATTCATTTTATTAAATCTCACTCTTGCCTACATTGCTTTCCTAGTATTCTGTGGGATGAGGCAGGGGGAAGAGAGTACTCAGTACTCGTCCAGGGCAGGAGACGACCCTGACCGGGAGCTCTCCAGGGTTCTCTTGGGTTAATACTTCTTGGTAGCTATACCCATCAGTCCTACCCTTCTACAGTTATCTATATATGCTGCATAGGCTGGTCTTCTTGGTCTCAGTGACCTTCATAGCCACCTTTGACATTCCTGAGCTTGGGGCCTCCTTAGGTCACCCTTTTTTTCAGTCTAGCTCAAAGCCTTCTCATGCACCTTCAAGAAAAGTGAAGGACTTTCCCGGCCTGGCCTCACCTCACCATGGGGCCTGGCAAATGGCCCTAGACACAAGGAAGGTAGCAAGTAGCTCAGATGGGCATGTGGACATGAACAAGGACTTGAAAAAGCTCGCATACACAGAAGTAAGCTTTGGAGGTGAAGCTGGACACCAAGGCCTACCACTAAAAGTCACATCAAAAGGAGATCACCAGGGTATCCTCAGGAAGGTCAGGCACCAGATCGGCCACCCTGTGAGGCGAAGTCACCTGGTCAGGCCAGCGTCCAGTAACCAAGCCCGGCAATACCTCCAGGCTGCCTGGGCAGTCTAAGGAGCCTGTGCTTCAAGCAAGTGTGGCCTTGTCCTGCCCATCCCCCTGCTCTAAGCCTTGCCCAGCTGAGTCCCAAACATATTTGTGTCTTCTTCCCTCCCCCCCTCCCTGCCTCCTGGCCCCAAGCAAAGCAATCACAAGGCTGAGCTTTTTCATTGGGCACTATTACTACCTGAAAGAAAGACAAACTATGTGGTTACTTGCTAACAGTGAAAGAACTAAAGTTTTCACATGAAAATAAGAATTTTGGTAAACTTGGATCCCCACCAAGATGAGCTTGCTTGGAATTCTCTCTATCCAAATCATCTCCATCTCCTGATTTCCTTTATGTATCAACTAAAATCCTACCTTCTGCAAGAAGTCTTTCCTGATCCCCCTAAATGCCTCCCCTCAGAGATTCTCTCCAATTTATTTCTGTACATCTTATTTATAACACAGCTGTTTGCATGTTTTATCCCCCTCAGACTGGGAAGCTCCTTGAGACAAAGGACTGTTTTTACCTTTTTTTCCTGTCCTTACTAAGAACTCAATAAATGCTCATTAACTCAAACTCATGACATGGGGATGAATTAATGGAGAAAAAAAATCAAAAGAGGGAGAAATATGACATGATCATAATAATCCTTTCCCAAGTTTGGCACGTGAGATTGGATGGGTTTATTTCGTTTTGTTTCCAAAGGTGGAAATATGTGGTATGGTGAAAAAACTCAGGACTTGAACCTGAGGATATGGGCACAAAATTCCTAAGATACTTCCTAGAGGTATGTATGTATGTATGTATGTATGTATGTATGTATGTATGTGTATGTATGTATGCATGTATTTGTGTATATACACTTGCATATAAAATTTTTTCCCCTCTAGAGGATCTCTTCAGTTTTTTTCTATTTGAGCATGATTTCTATGCAGTTGAATCCCTAATAATCTATAGATGTTGCCAATATATCTGTATTGAATTTAAAATATATACCCACAACTCCATGTTTCCATAAAAAACCATTATCTTCCTCTCCCTCTTCCTAACTCCCTGATTTCTGTACAAGGTTCTACCTTCCCATCATGCTGGTAACAACCATGAAGTCTTCCTTATCAGTCTCACTACTCTCGTATCTTGTGAGCTGGCATATTCAATAGATTCAGGGTCCACAATATGTCTCACATGCAAACCCTTCTCAACAATGACATGGCCAACCCCAGTTTAGGTCCACTGACTACTGAAATACCCTCCTTTTTGGTCTCCTTGCACAACTCTCTACCCTTTCCATACAGTTGACAAATGGATATTCTCAAGTGTGTATCTGAGATACATGCCAAGCACCACTCTTGGGCGTTTAAAGCCTGTAACAGATGGACTCCACTTCCTTTCTAATCTTATTGAACCACTCCCCTTTATACAAACTGTGTTGCAGGAAAACTGGTCTGTGTGCTTCTCCCCACAAATGACATTGTTTCCTGTCTCCATGTCCGCTGTTACGTTCCCCCTCCACAACTGGAATATACTTCCTTTTTCCTCAGCCTCTTAGAATAATGCTAAGCTGTCCTTCTGCCATACCCTAAGTCAGACATGTCAAACTCATGACCCAGTTATAAAATATTTAACAAAATTAAGGAAAACAAAACATAATGTTAATTTGTGGTTTTCTAAGGCAATATGCTGCCAAAAAATCTGGTTTCTGAGTTAGACACCACTGCCCCAAATTCATTAGCACCCCTCCAAGTTATTATTTTCTAGGTATATTAAGCACTTTGCAAAACTTAAAGTTATATAAGAATATGAGTTACTCTATAATCAACTCCAGTCACATTGTTTTCTCTCACTGTCTGTCAACAATTTGAGGTCGGGGACTGCTCTGTTTCTGTATGTGTATTCCAATAACTTAACAGACTACCTAGCATGTCATAAAAATTTAATTAACATGTGTTAAAAGAATGGGCTTTTCCTTCCTAAAACCAAGTATCTGAATCTCTCATTATATTATATTCTCCATCAAATAGAGGTAGGGTATGTTTTTATGTATGTGTGTGAGAATATATGTATATGTATTATATATGTATGGGCATGAGTGTGCATGTGTGTATGTGTGTGTGTGTGTGTGTGTGTGTGTGTGTGTGGTAGTCACACTCCCTACCAGCAGAGTTTATATATTATTATGAGTTCTTCACTTGAACAACTTAATCTCTCGATAAAACTCATTTCACAGACAGCTTAAAACAGATGGCCTCTAAGGATGCTTCTGGTTCTAGACCTATGTTTTTAAGAACTGCTTCATAATCTGACAGACTGTATCTATGCACCTGCCTAGAACTGTAGCTTCTAATTGGCTAATGAAAGACTATCTCACCTTGTTCTACCAAACAAGAATAATGAAAAGCTCTTACTAAAGGAAGAATATAGGATACTTGGCAGTGTTTCAAACTAAAGCTAGGAAAAAACATGTATCTATTACCCCTATAAATCACTAGAACACACAGCAATTGGCATTCTATACGGTGGCACATTATAAACAAAGGGAAGTTCTCAGGTTTTCTGGATGTGATATGACAAAGGTAAGAATAAAGATGAGAGTAAAGAGTCAAAGGAAAAATAAAAATTACCTGGACAGATGATGGTTTTGTAATTTTCCTTACCTTTCTCTTTGTGCTCAATTTGTTTGGTTTCTCCGTGTTTCTGTTCTC
Organism: Petaurus breviceps papuanus; assembly: GCF_028583685.1. NCBI lineage: Eukaryota > Metazoa > Chordata > Mammalia > Diprotodontia > Petauridae > Petaurus > Petaurus breviceps. The sequence continues at coordinate 15,597,899 of NW_027185655.1, read as the reverse complement.
TGACTCCTGCTTATTCCCAGTCGGGAGCTGCTTGTTTTCTATTTTCTTTGGCTGGCACCCCTTCCCAGACATCTTGGGGACACGAGAAAGGAAGGCTAGGTCAATCTTCACCACTAGGCTTTGGAGGAGAGGGGTATCCCTGAGTGACTTGGTGTCTCTGAAAGGCAACAGGACCTTACTTCCCACAAGTTCCCCGTGAACAATCAAAGATGCTTTACAACCACTACTTCTGCTGCTATTGCCACGGGTGGCTCCCTGGTTCTGAATCTGGGGACTCTCAGGGAAATGGTCCAGTCTCTGATCATCCATATTGTTCTTTGTGGGTTCAGGGTCCAAGGGTGTTTTCACAGGCACTGGGTGAGAATTTTTGTGCTGCTTCTTTTCACAGGGTGCTGACACAGGCTTTAACTTTTCTTGTCCGTCTCCACAAGAGCGAGGCCTCCCTTTCGTTTTGACTTTGGGTTTATCTTTGGAAGACTGGTCTTTTGACCCATGTGGAGGGACCGGCTCACCTTCCGCCCTCAAGTTCTCCTGAAAATCTTCCTGGACTGAAGCTTTTATAGGCTTTTTGGGTTGTTTTGAACCAACTGTCTGCCAGTGTGGGGGACCACCAGTGCCCTGCTGTGGAACAGACTTTGGGTAGTTTCTCTTTCCAGGATGAGAAACTTCAGGAGTAGTCCTGGGAGCTTTACTGGAATTAGAGGAGTGGGGCTCGCCAGAGACAGAACGATCATGACCACTGGTGCTACCCCTGCCTTGTAACTGGACTTCCTGGGGTGGGGGCTGGGGCCCCATTTCATTGAGGTTCTCCGCTGATACAGGTGGTTGAGTGACCTTGGTAAGCCAGTTGTCCAGTTGCCATTTATTTGCTGTGGGTGGGTCAGGCTAAAGGGGAAAAAAGAGAAAAGTATCAAGTTATCATTGTGGGAAACAATTTCTGTGAAAAAAGCCAAACATTCGTTTGTTCCAGAATTTATTTGTCTATGTCTTGATCACATCTTCCTCTATTTCCCTTTTAATCCACCCAAGATATCTGCAGATTATTTTGTTATATCAAATAATAAATGAAATAAAAGATAATTTGATATATTATCTGGAAACCTGTCTATAATATATAACTTAAAAGAAATAATGGCAAAAGAGAAATTTCAAGGGAAATCAGTAAAAGAAGTAGAAATTATATAAGAAATAAAGCAGACCTCAAATCATATACAGGGGGTAAGGTATAGATCTGGGATGTCATTTGTCTAGGAACTGTAAGTGAGGAAAATCATTCTATGAAAACAAGTCAGTACCTTCTCTGAAACTTAAAAGGCTTACAGTTGCCTACAACTCTTAGAAGTTAAGAAATTTGTCAAGGGGCACACGGCCAGTAGAATCAGCAATTGAACTTGGACCTCCTCTAGCAACTGGGCCAAAATTCCCCTCAAGCTGTAATACAGGGCAGAAATGATCAAATCCCATTGGGTTCTGATTAAGAAATACAAAAGAAGATCACAGGAACATAAGTAGATTGGTAAGATGCAGAAGCAACCAAACGCATTAACATAGTGTTTGAAAAATATAAGAACATAAGTTACTCAAGTAAAGACTCCCTGCTCAATAAAAACTACTTGGGAAACGGAAATGCTTTTTGACACCCATATGACATCCCACAATAAGCTAAAACAGAGTAAGATATCTAACTGTACATGTCACCTAAAAATGAGATGCTACGCAGAATTCTTATTCAAATAAGAAATTGAGGTACTCTAAATAGAACATTTTAAATATATAAATTTGTTTAAACTGCATAAGTCAAATCAGTGGGGTGAGAACAAGAAAATTTTGAAAGGGAAAAACATCTTTATTAAATATCAATGGTAAAAGTCTTTGTAATCAACATAAAAAGAAAATGAAACAAGATCCATTCTGCAGCAGATACAAAATCAAAGGATATGAACAAGCAGGTTTCAAAAAAGAAATACAAACTAAATATTATCGTGTGAAAAATGCCCCAAAATGCCATTGAAATATTGAATTGTAAACTGAATTATCTCTGAAGTTTCACTTCAGGTGCATTCAAATAGGAAACAGGATGAAAATACTTAGGACTGGAGAGGTTTGGGGGAAGAAAGGAAAAAGATACGCTGTTGATGGAACAGGGACCTAGCTGCCTCAATCACTCTGTAATTTGCAATTATGAGACAAAAATAACTAAATTGGTGATGCTTTTTGAATCAGAATTCCGCTACAAGGGCATTAAAGAGAGAAACTTTCCATAAAGATTGAAATATTCATAGTAGCAATTACAATTTATTTTGTTCAGAATTGAAAAAAAAATACAGACAATTTCGCGTACAAAAAAAGAAATGAAAGAAGACCAAGTAGAAAGCTATAAATCTGAATACAATATAACTTGCATTTCTTTTCTTCAGAAGTCCAGTGTCTTATCTGAACATATGGTAAGTACTCTATTTCCCTGTTCAGTTAATCTGGGCACTTGTACTTCTGTAAATATGAATCCATTTCATGTAAATTGCCACTCTTGATCGCTCTCCAGGCTTCACAGGACTTTCTCTACCATGGCACAGGAATCTTTTATATACTCTCACCCTCTGATTACCTGATACACACACACATGCATATTCACACTAGTTTACAAAACAATTAGGCTGAGGAGATGATAGATCTCTATTAATTTACGGAATGGAACTAGGAAGGAATTCAAATCTCTCTCAGCTGGACATGGCTCCTTTAAGAAAACTGGCCAGGTACCGGGTCATAAAGACTTCAAAAAGGAATATAGGAAAGCAGCAATAACAAACATTATTTGCAGACCATAAGACAATAAAAATATATTTGATAAGGGACCTTAAAGAAAGAATCTCAAAGTAATTAGTGGTTATATAATACTAAAGAACAATTATGATGGGTCAAAGATCCCAAAGATCTAAAAACAATAAAAAATTTCAAAGAAAATTACCATAATGAGTCAACATGTCAAAACTTGTGAAATGTAATTCTAGGGTGAAATTTCATTTCTCTAAGAATTTTCATCAACAAAGATCAAAATCACAAATTAAGCATGCAATTAAAAAAAAGCCTAAAGAAAATCCCCAAACGGGTAACAAGGTAGAGTGCATTAAAAATTACAAAAGAGAGTAATAAAGCAAATAAGAAAGTCCATTATATTAGTGAAGAAAACTAGTAGCTGATTTTTATTAAAAAACAAAACAAAACACAACAACCTGATTTATTTTTAAGAGAGGAAAATTGTTCATTTCAAAAGGTAAAAACAAAAGAAAAACTAATTAACAGTTGAAGAGGAAATTAAGTTATTAGGAATTATAACTGTAAAAGTTATTTTGCCCAATTATATATAAAAAACTGATAACAGGAAAAAGATGAATACTTAACAAAATTATCAAACGTCCAAATTATCAAAAGAATTAAAATTACTCCAGGCAAGTAAGAGCACCGGCTCCAGTGTTGAGAAGACCTGGAGATCAAATCCCCGGCTCAGACACTTAGCACCCACCCAGAAACACCTGGCTGTGTAACCTTGAGCAAGTTACTTAACCCCAATTGCTTAGGGGCAGCCAGGTGGCTCAGCAAGTAAAAGCACCGGCTCCAGTGTCGGGATGACCTGGATCAAATACAGGCTCAGATACTCAGCACCACACCCAGAAATAACTGGCTGTGTAACCTTGAGCAAGTTACTTAACCCCGATTGCTTTATAAAAAAAAAAAAAATTAAAATTACTCAAATAACTTAATATATAAAAGAAAGTGAACAAGCCATAAATTCTAAAAGTGGAAAAAAAATTCTAGTTTGCAAGTAAATTCTCCCAAACATTGAAAGAAAAATTAATTATAATATTACTTAAACTATCTGAAAAAAAAAAAAAACAAGAAAAAACAGCTGCCTTCCAATCTTTCTTTGATACAAATATAAGGCTGATAACTAAACCAGGAAGAGATAAAGCAGATAAAGCCACAGACCAAAAGCCCTAAGGAATACTGATTCAAAAATTTTAGATAAAATATTGAGAGTAGGCTATAACTGAATATTAGAAACATCATATATAGTATGACCAGGTTGGCTTCATACTAGGAATTAATAACAAACCATTTTAATAATAAAATAATAAAAACCTTATGATTACCAATGCTAACCAGGCTGTTGAATATTGTTATATTCAACAATACTTAGTTCTCAGAAAACTGAAGAGAAATTTCTAGAGTTCTCTCAAAACCCTTGAAATCAAAAGAATAAATGGACTATTCATGAATATAATTATGAGTATAAACTGAATCCAAAAGCAAATATACATAATGGGGAAAAATTAGAAGCTTTTCCAATAATGCTCCAGGAGTAAAACAAGGACGCCCATTATCACCATTACTATTTAACACAGTCCTAGAAATACTAGGTGTAGGAATAACACAGGAAACAAAACTCAAAGAAGAAACACGGGTTAAAAAAAGAAACAAAATTATTGGTTTTTGTCCATGGTAAGACAGTAAGCTTAAAGAAGCCTACGGAATCAAGTAAAACAAGTAAGAAAATCCAACAAGGAGAGCAAAAAAGAGAAATTTCATTCAAAATAATTACAAAAGCTATAAACTATTATGAATTAGGGTATGATACATAAATATATTATATATTAGGGTATGCACTGAACAAGATTCACAGAGGCCCTAATTGAATCTAACTACAAAATACTATTTGTAAATGTATATGTAAAGCCTGTATCAAATTACACACCATCTTGGGTGAGAAATGAGGAGAAAATACGGAACTCAAAATCTTGTGAAAGTGAATGTTGAAAACGAAAAAAAAAATAAATAAATTTATTTATTTTTAAAATGATCTTTTGTAGAAATAAAAACAGACCCACATCACTGGAGAAACATTAAACGCTTGTAGGTTCAGCTAATATGATAAAAATGAAAACATTAAACTAATTTATTTATTTAATGCTATACCAATTTAACTCTTGAAAAAAAATACTATTTTATAAAACTATAAAAAATAACAACAAAATTCATATGGAGTAGTAAACAGTCAAGAATCTCAAGGGTATTCAGGAAGAAAAGGAGAAGTGAAGAGTACAGAGAGGGGGGAAAGAATCTCTCCCACAAAGCGACTGTTGCTGTTCATTCATTTTCAGTCATGTCTGACTTCTCCATTACTCCATTTGGGCTTTTCTTGGTATAGATACTGAAATGGTTCTGCCATTTCCTTCTCCAGTTCATTTTACGATGAGGGCAACTAAGGCAAAAAGGGATAAGTGACTTGCCCAGGGTCATACAACTACTAAGTGTCTGAGGTCACATTTGAACTCAGGAAGATGAGCCTTCCTGATTCCAAGCCCAGTGCCCTATCCAATGTACCACCTACCTGCCCGCTACATAGCAGCATCAGACCTCAAAACAGGAATCATTAAGATAATTTGTACTGGCCTCTTATGAAACAGTCATAATAGCACATGCCATTCATTCCAAATACTAAACTTAACTAGTATGGCTTAATGAAGAGAGGAGGTATCTTCTAGTCACGAAGATATGGGTTTAAATCTTTCTGCTAGAGGTCTGACCATAGGCAAATTCCTTAACTTCTCAGCTCCCAGGTAATTCTTTGAGGTAGAAAATTGAAGGTAGCTTTCCGATTTAGAGGAAGTTTCTACCTGAGAAATTACTTACACTGATGAAATCATAAAGCCTTTATTCTTCCCACCTCAAAACAACAATAACAGGCTATTTAGTGGGCAATTAATCCAGGAACATAACTAGTAACGATCTTAGTTTCTAGACGCATTCACAATTGAAGAGAATATTTTAATGATGAGATGATAATAATGATGACAGTTTAAGATCTGCAAAGTGATTTACCTTATGTTATCTCAGCTGATCTTAATAACCACACAGGGAGGTAAGTGATATCATTATCTCTATTTTACAGATGAGGAAATTAAGGTTAAGAGTGATTTGCCCTGGGTCACACAGATAGTAAATGTCTCAGGCAGGATCTGAACTCAGATTTTTCTGGAGGTCAAATCCAACATTCGTGACACCGGACCACAGAACTGCCTAAGACAAGACTTTTCTTGAAGCATTCTCAAAATACTGCCAAATACCCTGGCTTAAGAACCTACCTTTAAAGGGGGTATTAGCCTGCATGATCAAGGCAGAAATGCCATGAAAAGATTTACTATATGCCTTGTATTTTCATGTATGGCATTAAATTTTTGTTTTGTTTTGTTTTCTGCTTTTTGGAGGGGAGAGGGCAGGGCAATTGGGATTAAGTGACTTGCCCAAGGTCACACGACTAGTGTGTGTCAAGTGTCTGAGGTTGGATTTGAACTCAGGTCCTCCTGACTCCAGGGCCAGTGCTCTATTCACTGCGCCACCTAGCTGCCCCACATTAAATTATTTTTTAAAAGAGCCCCTGCCACCTCATTCTTGACCCAAATTTCTACCTGAAGGTTTGCTTGTCCAAGGAGGCTAACAATGAATCCCCATCTAAGCAAATGCCTTGCTTACAGTAACGAATAGGGACTCTACGTCTTCCCCTTTAAGTGTATTCCCCTTTAAGTGTATTTCTGAAATCTGAAA
>NW_027185655.1:15502993-15591199 GCF_028583685.1 Petaurus breviceps papuanus | reverse complement strand
TCAGACACTAGTTATGTGACCCTGAGCAAGTCACTTAACCCTGACTGCGTTAGGAAGGGAGGGAAAGAAGGAAGGAAGGAAGGAAGGAAGGAAGGAAGGAAGGAAGGAAGGAAGGAAGGAAGGAAGGAAGGAAGGAAGGAAGGAAGGAAGGAAGGAAGGAAGAAAGGAAGGAAGGAAGGAAGGAAGGAAGGAAGGAAGGAAGGAAGGAAGGAAGGAAGGAAGGAAGGAAGGAAGGAAGGAAGGAAGGAAGGAAGGAAGGAAGAAAAGAAGGATGGAAGGGAGGGAGGGAGGGAAGGAGGAAGAAAACAGAAAATAATGAAGCTTTTCTCCTAATTAGGGTTAAAGTTCTATGAACATTTAATTTTTTTAAATGATGCTCCCTCCCAACAGCTAGCAAAAATCTGAAGGGTTCATTCTACACTTCCAAAAAGGAAGACAGAAGGTAGAATAAATAAGTAAATGCAAGCCTGTGCTGGGTAGGAAAAGAAATGCGTCTCCCCTGGGATGAGGCGGATGCACTGGCATGAAAACCGCAGCAGAGTGGCAGAAGGTTGCACTGAAATCCACCACAGAGGGGCAGAAGTTTGCCCTGAAATTCACCACAGAGGGGCAGAAGGTTGCACTGAAATCCACCAGAGGGAAGAAGGATGCACCGGGACACTGGGCTTTCTGCACCCTAGGGTCACTATACCTCAGCTGCCCGAGGTTCTGGAGGCTCATTCTCTTCACTGTCACTGGAGCTGCTTTCACTCTCAGAGTCGGAGGAGGTATCAGAGTCACTGGTGGTCTCTGATTCTGTATTGGTGGAATGTGCTGAAACCACGCTGTCTGCCAGGGACTGCGGAACACTGCAAAGCAAAGGCGAAAAAATGAGACAGCAGAACATCCAAGCATCTCCCTTTCCTCTCCCATCTTGCACCCACTTCTCTCTCTTTTTTCTGTTTTTGCTAAAGTAACAAACATTTCCTGCAAATATACTGTTGCCCTGTATTGCCAAAAGAGCTAGAACTATGGTATGATATCAAGAACTGTTTGTAAATATGATGCCTGAAAGATGAGCTGAAAAACCAGTCACTTGGGCATACATTGGCCAATTTCTGCACGACAAAAAACCCAAGGACTGCGTTCAATGTACAATGTATGTTCAGACACATTGCACTAACTTCTTGAAGTCATTCAAGGACTACAACAATAGAAAATTGTTTCTATTTTTGATTCAGCAAATATTTCATTATTACTCAGTGCATGTGACACCGGCAGAGAGCGACAGAGTAGATGGAATAAAGTGCACTTACCAAAGGGAATATATAACTAACTAGTACCTTGAAGGTTTCTTAAAGAAATTTTTCTTAAATTTATTTAATTATCCTGCAGAATTCAGGACCAGAACCTTTTCCCTCAAAAGGATCTTAAGTATGAATTTTAAGTATGAATTAACCAGATAATTGTTTCCATTTTTTCCCTTTCCTTATATAAATTAAATAAATTCTTAAAGAAATTTCAAAGGAGAAAAGTTGCATCATCATTTTTCAAACAGACTTAAAAAAATTTCTCATTTTTTTTCTGATAGAAAAAATAATTTTCAACAGCTAACTTTAAAACTTTGCTTTTAGATGTTAATTAAATTAAAAGAGGGATTTCTCCATTGTCAACAATACACTGTCAAGCAGCTGGACAATGCTGCTATCTGAATATGTTAGTAGAATCTTAATGCAAAATTAAGAGGCCTTTTATAGGACAATTATTACAAATAGTATCTACAATTAATATCTACAATTATTGGCATGTCAGCTGTGTGTCTATGTTAAGCAAACCTGGTTCATTAAGCAACAAATTTTACTTCAAGGCTACCGACAACCTGCATTTTAGTCTCTGAGCTTTCCTTTCCAGGGTGTTATGTCTCTAAACCATGCTATCAGTTGGTCATGGGCTCAACTCTGAGCTTCAAAGGAACTAACTGGTAGCAAGTCATCGTTAGCTCCCTTTCTTAGAGGCTATCAAACATGTTTGCCACAACAAAATATTTAATTGCACTAAACCTATTTAAATTTTCTGATTGCTAGAATGAAAGATATTTATTTAAAAAAAAAAAACCTAGAAGTTTCTTTTTGCCTTTTACTACTTAATGCAGATCTCAAATGAAGAAATATGCCCACAAATGAACAAAGTTAAGCCTAACCAACCAACCACAGTAAAAGAACCAATTTAAACTTAATGAGCACTCAGTCCCTATCCAGTTCACCCAAACCCACTCTAAGAAGACACTAATGTACAAAATGTCAGAACTAGCTGAATCTCCCCAAAATTATGAAAACTATTTTCTATAGAGTATCAAAATTTGTACAGATGTGAGAGAAATACAGTACCTTGCAGGAGCAGATGAAGGAGGGGGCTTCTCAGAGGCCTAAGTGTTTGCAGAGAGACAGGGAAAGAGGAAATTGAGGGAGGAAACAGAGAATTGATTAAGTTAACTCAGCTCTGTGCATAGCAAGGACTTAGAAGGAATTCCTGTTTTATGTTATATGCAAAACTGACTTGTTCATCACCGCTCTCTTCACTGTCGCTTAACTGAAGGTCATCCTCTAACATCCTGGAAAACAGAGAGGGAGAAAGAGAGAGAGAGAGCTTATCTTGAGAGCAATCTCCACCATATTCCTGAACTTCGTAAAACTTATTTGATGTATCCACAGTACACACTAAAAACAAGCAATAGGAACTTTGTTTTGTGGTTAATAATACTAGAAACCCAAAACCTCAAGGGCCATACTTTTTCATTATTAATAGAGAAATTGCCTCTTTATATCCTAAGCACAATTTTTTTTTTTTTCTTGTATCCTCCCAGGCTTGAAACCGCACCAAGACTTTGAGGACACGCTGAACACTCCCTAATAACTCATTCAACAACAGTGTTTGATGTTGCCTTGTGCAACTGTGAAATTTAAGCAATAGAAAATAGTTAAGACACAGAAAAACTAGTAAGAAACATTTAAATGAAATTCATTCTTGAACTATATGAATTTCAAGAACTATGATAAACATATATAGTGCCCCAGCTTCCCTGCTCAAGCCTTATAAATCTATAATTAGATTTGTATGTAAATTCAAATATCAACATGTAAACTATTTCCGTCATCATGGGAAAGTCTTCAAGTCAAGTCTAGAATCAAATGAATCAGTTCAGTCATTCTGAATGGGGTAGATAACCTGCAGAATTCAGGACCAGAACCTTTTCCCTCATGTAATGGCAATGTAAATTTTGAAGATCTTCCCTGCCCCTAGGCTAAAGTGCACCTGGAGCCTGGGGTGGGAGGCTTGTTTTCAGTAGATACTTCTTGATTGGCCAGTGAGTCAATAAGGTTGTTACATTCTCTGAGCCAGGAGAAGGCTATATAAGCCCTGATGTGTAGCTTTGTTTTGGGGCTCACTTTGAGAAGTGTTCTGTGATTTGATCAGATGAAACTCTGGGAAGCCAGTTGTTGAGAGCCCCCCTCTCCACTTTGAAAAACCCAGATGTTGATTTGGTATGGATGTAATGGTCGGACAGTTTGGAAATCTGTCTACTTGATCTGTTTCTCTGTCTTGATAATTCTGTCTGTATATCCTGAAGTTCGGGGTGCTGACCATTTTCCCCTGAACTAGGTAAATGATACATATTTGACTGATTAAAGTAAGCTTGTTAACCCATTTTGAGTTGCTTTCCTTTATCAAAGCAGATCTTAGAACCTGTGTTGGCAGACACCCTGGGGACGCTGGGGTGCTTGCTGATACACCTCAAAAGGATCAGATTTTAAGTATGAATTAACCAGATAATTGTTTCCATTTTTTTCCCTTTCTTTACATAAATACAGGCAAATAGCTCAGTCTAGTGCCTAACAGGAAAAAGGGTGAGAAAAATATATTACAATAAAATCAAAGTCCTAAGGTAACCTAATACTTAAGGAAACAGTAACCTACCCATTGGGCTGACCAGTTCCACATTAAAAAAAAAAGATTCTAGTCTCTGCTAGTTTACTAATTAAAGAGAAGGCAAATTAACAGCAAAGGTGGCAGAAAAAGAACCTCAATTTGGAAGGTTCATTTCCCATCACTGTTATCTTTACAAGAAAAGAGAAGAGCAGATTTCCCAACTCTCCTTCAAGACAATTCAAAGGGAATCTAAGGTATTTCAGACCTAAATTGAAAAATATTATTTTTTCAAAAAATTCCACCTGCCATGTTTCTTTTATAATCTCTTCCTCATCTACAGAACTTCCTATGAAAATATACAGATGAATGAAATCCACAGATTTCTATTTGTTGTTCTTATTTCTATACAACTGCTAAATTGTCTTGGCATTAATTATGGACAGAGGCCCAGTCTGAGAATCAAGAGGTCCCACATATAAGTCTTGTTATTGACAGATAATAAGGTGCTAGTTAACTTAAATTCTCTCTCAGTGTCCCACGCAAACAAGCTGATATGTTACAGAAAAGCTGTTTGGATGTGACAATCAATCAATAAATAGCTTCTTCCTGAGAAAACATACTTCTCTGGCTTGAGTCCAGATTCCCAGAAGCTTCTGGAATATAACACTGTTGGGCTTCCCTGAGTCATTTAGGGGCTTCCATTAGACCTCAAAGGACTGGGCTCAGGGGAGACACTCAACTGCCTTAAAGGGCAAATCTCCTATCCTCTACCATTGAACGAAACCTTCCCAATGGTTAACATACTACCATTCCCTCATACTTTCCCTATTCCAATAATATTGTACTCCTGGCAGCTGAAGAAGAAACCCTACTTCCCAAATCCCAGCTGTTAAAATTCATTCCCACCCACTTCAACCATACCCCAGCAAATCACACTAGAGACCTTCCCACCAAGCCATCTGGTATCTGTACTCTACAGTAAATAAGCTTCCTTTCATTTTAGACCTCTTTTTCTCTTACTCATTCCATCTTTTGGATCTCTGAGATGTCACTATCCTTGGCCCATCCTCTTCAGAGCTGGTTATAGCTTCTCTGGTCCACATTTCTCATTCTCTTCCAAACCCTGTGCAATGACTTCCAGTTTCATCAGTAAGCTGATCACTTTCTCCAAAGTGGATCATAATCTCTTTATTACCAGATCTGATGGCCTTTTCTGAAACCTCATCATTCTTGTCCAAAGCACTTAAAGCAGACTACTTTTTCCCCCCTTGATACTCTCTTTTTGTCCAAGTTTTCATGCCATTGTTCTTGCTTTTACTGCCATACTGACAATCCTCTTCAGTCTCTTTGCTATATTTCATCTGAACCACCCCCCACTAAATGTATTCCCCAAGGCTCCACCCCTCTTTTCTTATTTACTATTTTACAATTTTTTTCTTTTTTAGTACTTCCCAAAGTGATCTCAATAACATCACCTTTATGATTCTTAGATCTATATATCCAGACCTAAAATCTTTTCTGAGCTCCAATCCAGCATTCCCAATTAGCCATTAGACATTCTGAATCAATGTTCCACAGGTATATCAAACCCAATATGCCCAAAACAAAAATCATTATCTATTCCCCAAATCAATCCTTCCTTCAAACTTCACTCTCATTGCTAAGGGCACAATCACCCTCCAAGTGACCTAAGCTCACAACCTCAATGTTATTCAACTCCTCAATCTCATTCAGCCCACACATCCAATCAGCTGTCATAGCTTGTTTTTTCTACTTTCACAATATCATTCTTACATACTTCCTTCTCTGTTCTCTCACAGCTACCACCCTAGTTCATGCCTTCATCATCTCTTATGTACTATTATAATACCCTCCTAATTATTCCTTAAAAAAAAATTTAAAATAAAATTGTGAAGAACTCTATGTAGTAGCATAATGTTGTAGGAAATTGATCATGAGTCCGAACATACAGGAATCTCATCCTTACTGCTTTACTGTTGTTGTCTGAAGGAGGGTATAAGAAATATTTTTCTTACATAACACCAAGTCAAAACAGAAACATTTTTTTCCTGAAAGAATGGAATATGGGGTACATTGTACTTTGGAATATATGGCACACTACAAATCTGTAAGTTGTTTTCAAAATATCATAGATTATAAGTAGGTATAAAAATTCTGGCACCACTGATCCCGAGCCGTATGACGTCCATCACTAATTGCTAATCTAGCCTGCTGTTATCAAGGGATCATAGGGCCTCATACAAAGGGTTTCACCCCACTGGGCCTGAGATGACCTACTAAGAGTCTTGCAAAACGAATGCTGTTCTCCACTGACAGAAAAAGCTACTTAACCAATGAAACCCTGGGTCTGAAGCAACAAAAATGACCGAGTGATTGCTGAAAGAAGTTTTCTATTAATACAAGCAATCACGGACAAAACCTAGAAAGTACAACCGTGAAACTGTACGTTTTCATGAAAGTAAGTTTAAAATCCAACATTACTTAAAATGTTACTGAGGTTTATAAGCCCTAAAATGTAGAAATTTAGCAATAACTGGGTGAAGACCTTGAATTCCATTTCCTTTTAAAAAAACTTTTTAAATTTAACTTTGCTTTTTATCCTGTGCCTGACACAAGTAATCAAAGCAAAAATAAACATACCTTTTCTGATCCTTTCCTCCCTCAAGGCATCAGTAACTTATTACTCTATTTTTACTTTAAAACAAAGAATTATGAAATTATAAAATGAAAGTGCACATATACTAAGAATAATGATCACAACAGATTAAGATCTTAAGTATTTGGAGATTAAGTAATCCTTTGAGTAGCAATATAAAATAGCATCACAATTAAATGGCAAAGAATTAACCTCAAATTAAAGGCTCAAGAAAATCCTATGTCTAAGTGTATTTAGATGAGTAACTACAACATCAAAATATCCCCTGAACTCCTTCCTCAATGAACACATCTGGGAAACTTACGATGTTGCTGGCTGAGAATTAGAGCAGGTTTTTGAAGATGTACCATGCTGCTCTGCGAAGAGAGAAAAGGACATTAAGGTTAAACCAAGCAACAGTCACTATTCTTTACAAGTCATCTGCCACATCTATAAAATGGTGATAAAAATGTGTCTGTTTCATAGCTCTGTGACGTGCGAATTTTTAGACTAAAAATGAGTGTATAAAAAACAAAGTGAAAACCTTTAATTGCCATATAAATACCAGTTATTATCATTACACAAATATGTGCTATTGTTGTAAGGTAGAGTAAAAGTTAAATTACTTGGCCAAGATCACACAGTGAAAGAATTGAGATGCCAACCTGTTTTTCTGATGACTTAAGTATCACCACAATTCCTTAACTTTTTGTGAAATACAGAGCAAATCCTATAGTGCTACTTTTGCAGAGGTAGACCAATGTCCAAAAAGAGAAATAATACTAATGGTAACAGAATATTACCTGTGTTAATGTTCATAATTTTTCTCTCTGCCTAAGGCAATCATTTTTTGCCTCTACCTTTTGAAACCTTACTACAAATTATTATCAAATCAGAAACAATGGTGCTCAATCTCCCTTTGTAACAATGGGCTTCAAAGTTTAACTTACTGTGGTTCTGTAATACAGATTCAATGTGCTGAAATTCCTGGAAAACAACAAAAATTCACATTAATAATTTTAGGAAGATTCACGAACCTTACAAGTACAAAGCTATCATAATACTATTGATTTTAATGTGAAAAACTATCTCTTTTTTTTTAAGGAGCTAGTTTTATAGCTTATACATTTTTTAAAAAGCTCATTTTTCTGCTTTCATGGCTATTTTGTAAATTTGAATCACTAACAATCTTCTCTTTAAAAATGCAGATGAGCCACATATAACAACAAAATAGAAGACTGAAAAGAAACATGTGACTTGGAACATAATAAAATGTATTTGTGATATATCTTCTAGGCACAAATCATGGGAAGCAAACTCTGTGTCCACAGGGATTCAATTCACTAATGAAAGGAAATACAAAGTAAGAAAAATTTCTTAGGCTAATAGTCAAATTAAAATTTAATAAATTTAATACACTAAATATTTTAAAATATTATCTAATATTTACTTTAAGACAATGATTTGCCTATTATTGAAAGAGCCAGGAAGTACATTTCCATAGAGAAATTACAGTTACATTTCATTAATGTGTTATTAGTTGGCCCAAGCTTAGTTTGGCAAATTCCCTCTTCATAGATACTATCTTTTAATAGTTTAAACTTCAGTCTCTAAGAACAAGTATAAAATACTTGGGTGAAACCAAGAGATGGCTTGAATTGAGGCAGGCAGTCCAATACCCATACACGTATTCCAGTCAAAACAAAAAGAGCGTTAGATGAAATGATGTTCATGAAATTTTATGAAAAATAAGAGTAAGTCACTTCATGTACCACAAAACTGCATTTAAAAAATCAGCCAGAAGTCCACAGGCAATAGGAAAAGGGGCCCACCAAAAGAGTCAATGCCAATCCACAAGACAGAACACTACTGGCTTTTGACCAGAGATGGGATAGAGAGTGCTCTAACCCAGCAAGACTGTACTATGTGTAGGCAGCAGGAGCAGAGGACCTTCAGAAAACCTCTGGGTAACTGCATACCCACAGGGTGGATCTTAGTAGCCACTAGGAGCAAAGCTCAGATTAAGACAAAAGGTCTATCTTTTCTACCTCAAAGATCCAAGGGAGCCAAAAGCATCAGAGCACAGACAACTCCCAATAACAGAGATCAGCAAAGAAAGTGTTGAAATCTATCAAGGTTCATCACCTCAGCACAACTGATGGTAGAACCTGGGCCAGGCAGAAAGCCCCAATTTGGGAATTAATAAGATAGGAAAAAAAAAAAGAAGAAAGTAACTAATCTAAAGAAATTTGTACAGAAACAGAGATAACAAAAGAAAAAAATCCAAATTGGAAAAAGAGTCACTCTACAAAAAAGACAAACAGAGACTCAGAGAAAAAAAAGAAAGGGTTTTCCACAAGTACTAATTTGAATACCTGGAAGAAATGGACGAGATTTTTTTAAATGAAAATAAAAATTCTGAAGGAAGGAAAATTAATAATTTAGAAAAGAAAGTGGTAAAACCTTGTCAAAGTAATGGACTCCTTTAAAATTAAAGGTACTCCATTTTCATATATTTTGGTACTGAAAGGGGCAAAATTATTTTTTCATAAAGAAAAAGAGGGGTGGCTAGGTGGCTCAGTGAATAGAGCACTGGTCCTGGAGTCAGGAGGACCTGAGTTCAAATCTGGTCTCAGATACAACACACACAAAAAACTAGCCGTGTGACCTTGGGCAAGTCACTTAACCCCAAATACCCTCCAAAAAGCAAAAAAACAAAAACATAAAGAAAAAGAACAAAAGTAATTACTAATGGATGTAAGATGTCGTCTCTTTCCTACAGAACAGTATGGTACCTAGAAGGAGTAGAAAAAGAGCTCCAGATTAATAATAACTACTAAAATCTGTTGTGTGTAAAGAAATAATTTTCAGATAAGCTGTGAACAGTTTGGGGGCAAAGTGGAGAGAAAATGGCCTCTAGTATGAATATTTCATTAACTGTACTTCAATATATTTGGTTTCCTCTGTAATTATATTTTATACACTTTAAAACATTATTGGGGCAGCTAGGTGGTGCAGTGAATAGAGCACCGGCCCGGGAATCAGGAGGACCTGAGCGCAAATCCAGCCTCAGACACTTAACACAAAAACTAGCCATGTGACCCAACTGCCCTCCAAAAAGCAAAAAGAAAAGGGGGTCCATAAGAGAAGGGGTCCATAGGTTTCATCAGACTGCCCAAGGGGTCCATAACAAAAGAACATTTAAGGAACCTTAACGTAAAGATTTAAAACACCTTGGAAAGGGTATAGAATGATGGGTATTTCCTATGTGAACAGTTCAATGGTATAAAGGGGTAGAAAAAGAATTTCTATTCACTGAAAAGTAAGAAAATGTGAGTTAAAAGAAATGGACCAAAGAATAGGTGGAACTACAAAGCATTGTGGTCAGTCAGCTCATTTGCATGTAACTATTTTCAGGAATAAGGATAAAAGTAAAAAAAAATAGGAAATACCAGATAAATCATACTTCACCGGTTTGGTGAGATTTTACCTGTTCAGTGCAAGGCAAGTTACTGAATACCTGAAGGCACTGTTTTGAGCCACTAAAACACAGGGAAAAGGTCAAAGAAGCATGGTTATTCTGGTCAAGAATGGACAGGAAGGAAAAGAAAAATGCAACAGAAAAGTAGCCCTGCTGATGCCTTGGGAATAAAGTGACTGAGAAGATAGTGAGCTAACAAAAATGCTTTAGCAACCAGATCCTTTTTGACTGAAGAGAGAGTGACCCTCCCTGATCACATGAGAGATTCAGGATTAGCTCTGGCTTTTTAGGAACATCTAGGAAGGTGAAGCCCTTCAGAAGTACCTGTCATTCACTACAAAGCTCGACTTCACACCTATTAAGACTGGCAAAGACAGCAAAAACAGAAACCGTTAAAGAAGGCTAGCAGGAAAACTGGCATATGACTTCACTCTTGGTGGATTTGGGACTTAGTCCAGTCAACCTGGAAAGCAAGTTAGATTTATGCCTCCAAAGTGACTAAACCGTGTCACACTTAAAAAAAGGGGGTGGGGGGAGGAAAAAAAGACTCATACGTAACAAAAATAGTAGCTAATCTGTGTTATGACAAAGAACTGCAAAGTAAAGGGGTGCCCATCAATAGAAAGCTGAACCCATCATGGTGTATGAATATACTAAAACAGTATTGTACTGTAATGAGGGATGAAAGGACTCATTTCAGAGAAGTCCAGTGATTATGGAATGAAGTGATGCAAATGAAAAGATCAGATCCAACAGAACAATCTATGTAGTACCAACAACACTGTGCAGAAAGGAAACTTTTATATAAGACTTAAGAATTCCGAGCAATGCAAGGACCAACTATGATTAAAGCCGGCTGGTGATGGAACATCCTATCAACCTACTGTAAGAAAGGTAATGTGCTTAATACAGAAGAAGATGCAAGTTGGTCTATGGAGACATTTGTTTTCCTTAAATCTGCATATTTTGACGAGGGTTTTATCTTGTTTTCATTGGGTACAGGGAGGGGGCCAAGAGGAAAGAGAGCTATGTCCATGTTAGGGTAGCCAGAAAGAAAGGAAAATAAAATATAGAAAAGCGAGTCTGAATAATTTTTGGCAAATGCACAGAAGAGAACAGAAGGAAGGTCAGAAGGAAAGATGGACAAGTAGAACAGCTTTTAAAGTTATATGTTGAATTTATTACATTTAAAAGGAAAAACAAATCATACATAGTAGTTTGGCAATTTCCTGTACAATATCCTTTTTCTTTTCCACTATGTATTTGGAAATGCCCATTTTATTTTATATCTGCTAAGTTCAGAATGAAAAATAGAGCAGTTTAATAATTTTTTAAGTACCTGTGGTTCTCTGCTGCCTTCTTTGGTTTGAGAGGGAAAAGCAGAACAGGGAAAGACGTTTTATAATTGCTTTGGTTTAAAGAAAAGGATTCTAAGCTTTAGCTGGCGGATGTAATATCCCAGGGAGTGAATATCTGACTGGGCTTGTCTGTACTGAGCCAGCCAGATTTGCTGGATAGTTGTTGAGCTTAATGGTGATTGCTGGCTAAATTAAGAGAGTAACACTCCCTCAGAGACCTTTTAGGGGTGATTATATATTCAAAGAGTTTATAATGCTGTTAGCTTGAAAGAAGAAGAGGATTTGCCTAGTTGGAGGACATTAGGATTAAGGCAGGTAGGTAGAACAGTGAATATAACACTGGGCTTGGACTCAGAAGAACTTCATGAGTTCAAATCTGGTCTCTGACACACACTAGCTGAGTGGCCCTGGGCAAATCACCTAACCCTATTTGCCTCAGTTTCCTCATCTATAAAACAAGCAGGAGAAGGGCAAAGCACACTCCAGTATCTTTGCCAAGAAAACCCCAAATGGGGCCACAAAGTTGGACACAACTGAACTGAGGATAAGTGGAACAGTTAGAGGAAAAGCAGCTTCTTGTGGGACAAATATTCTTTTTAAGGGACTGACATCCAGACCCATAGCCCAGAGTTGTGAGTTACCCCATGCATATAGCTTTTCTTGACTCATGCATTACCCTGTCAGATTTCTCTAAGAAATTATATAAATTTCTTTAAGATATAGAATATATAAATATTCTACATTTAGATATATTTTATATATTCTAATATTCTATATTTTAATAGATATTTAATATATAAAAATAATATTCTATATTTTAATATATAAAAGAATATATAAATTTCTATAAGAAATTTCTCTAAGAAAACCTTTTCTCCCATCGATAATGAGAGCATGCATTGCTGAGACAAAGAGTTAAGTGTAGAAACAGGATAGTACATGTATAAATGATAAAAGGAGAAGATGGGGAAGAATAATACCTGGGAGGAAACAGATAAGAATAAAAGCAAACTTCAGCTTCAGAGGAAAGATCCTGAAGGGAATTTTTAAAAAGTGGAAAGTGAGAGACTAGGGTTGGCCATCAGCTGGAGAAAGGCTGGACAAATTGTGATATATAGATGTGAGGTAATATTATTGCACTCTAATGGACAAATTGTGATATATAGATGTGAGGTAATATTATTGCACTCTAAGAAATGACAAAATAGGTTTTCAGAGAATCATGAAACAACGTATGAAGTGATACAGAGTAGAGTGAGCAGAAGGAGTGGGACAATTCATAAAATAAACTTTCTTTTTTTGAAGGTCAATTGGGGTTAAGTGACTTGCCCAAGGTCACACAGCTAGTTTTTGTGTTAAGTGTCTGAGGCCACATTTGAAATCAGGTCCTCCTGACTGTGCTACCTAGCCGCCTCCATAAAATCAATTTTCAAAGACTTAAGAACTCTGATTAAAGCAATAACTGATGGGAGAAAAATCATGATGAACACGTTACTCAATTTATATTGAAGTAAAGGGACTCAAAGGGACACATTTTCATGTATCACCATTGTATAGATTTACCTTGCCTGGCTATAAGTCTTTATTACAAGGATGCTTTTTTGTTTGTTTGTTTGTTTAAGTGGTGGTGATGGTGGTGGGGAGTGGATTAGTAATAATGGTACAAAAAGAAGAACCTTAAACCTTTAAACCAATAAAAGAGAAAAGAAGTTCATAAGGAAATATAGTCAAAGAGGACAGTTTTAAAGATAACATGATGAATATATTAGAATGTTATTTATATACTTTTAAAAAGCAAGCTATAGAAAACAGATTCATAATTCCATGTCAGTCCTATTTTTAACATATGTGAAAATGCTTCATCTTTTTTGGTGTTCAAAAATTTATAAATTCAAAAGAAAAAGAAATTAACTCATTGTAAAAAAAGTATGAAAAATCTGCAACGATTGTAATACTATTCAAAAGGATTTTTCAAAGTCACACAGAACTTAAAAGCTGGAGTAACAATGGAGATACTCTAATCCAATATCCTTATTTTTAAAAAGAGAAAAATGAAGCCCAAAGACAATAAAGTACTTGTGCAGGGTCATGATTGGACCTAGAACTAAGATCTCAAATTCCAGGTGAGGGAGAGAAGGCAGGCAGGCAGAAAGGAACATTTATTAAGCACCTACTATGTACCAGGAAAATAGCTCATTTAATTGTTATAAAACTCTGAAACATAGGTCTTATTATCATCTCCATTTTAGAGCTGAGGAAACTGCAGAGAGAAGTTTAGTAACTGACCAAGGGTCACTCAATTCCGTAGTCGAGACATCTCTGTTTTTAGTGCTTAATGTATCATTCCAATGTTCCATTAAGCAATAGGTTAAGTTTTTGATGTGCTGAAAAATTTTACCTTTGTTGGGAAAGGAAACTTTGAAGATTCAGCTGTATTAGGCGTATGGATAGCTGTTAAGGGTGGAGGCCATGAATGGGTCATTTCCTGAAAAAAAAGTTAGAAGAAAGGGAAAGTAATTAATAAATAAAACACTTCCTGGTATTTTATTTAGTTCATTTAAAACTAATGTGTAAGGAAAGCAGTCCTGCTGTCAGAAAAAACCCTGAATGAGAGGTTGTGATCCATTTTCTTAAAAAATTTAATAGCTTACCCATCATATATGCAAAAATTGAACATTTTCAACATAAATGAATAAAAATTAGTTCAGAAGGGGAAAAATCAGAATGAGTTGTTAGATAATATCATGCAGCTTAAACTTAATAAAGTCTCTAAATTCTATTTAAAAAGTAATTTATATTTAAATATACACATATTAAAATAGCTGGACTGATTAACTACAGAAATACAAACCAGAGAATAAGAGACAATATAATGATGGCAGTTTACTAAATGCATTATATTATCAGGTAGGACACATTCAATTCTGGTATTGTATTTGCAGGAAATATTAAAGTTGAAATGGCATAATGTTACTGTTTAAACTACACAAATAAGGGTGGTTAGGTGGTGCAGTGAATAGAGCACCAGCCCTGGAGTCAGGAGGACCTGAGTTCAAATCCGGCCTCAGACACTTAATACTTAATAGCCGTGTGACCTTGGGCAAGTCACTTAACCCCAATTGCTCTACCTTCCCCCCTCCAAAAAAAAAAAAAGCAAAAATAAAAAAAATCTTTAAATTTAAAAAAAAAACCTACACGAATTTAAAAAAAATTTTGGCTATCATTTCAACTTGCTAAAGCTTTAGTGCACTTGACATTTACCTGAAATACATTAGCATACAATCTTATTTTTCTTGTGCTGCCTAACAATAATGTAACAAAATTTTAAAAAATTGTTTTCACTTATTTTCTTCAGGCTAAAAAGGATTTCTGTGATTACCAAAGTAATATCTATTTACTAAATTTTATTCTAAGCACCTAGTATCTGAACTTACAGTTTAGGTATGAAAGTGAAACTGTTAAAACTTTTTTTGAAAAGCCAAAACAAAAAAGGATGAGCAATGATAAAAACTTAGCCTTCTCAAGTATTTTGTAAATCTTACTTTTCTTGTTCAGTCCGGTCCAATTCTTTGTGACCCTATGGACCACAGAATGTCAGGCTCTTCAAGTCTCCACCATTTCCCAAAGTCTGTCCAAGTTCATGTTCATTGTTCCCATATTTATCCATCTCATCCTCTGCCATCCCCTATTCCTTTTGCCTTCAATCTTTCCCAACATCAGGGTCTTTATAATCAGTTTCAGCATCTGACCTTCCAGTGAAATAATTTCTTTAAGTAGTAATCTCTTGGCTGTCCAAGGTACTCAAGTCTTCTCCAACATCACAATTCAAAAGCATTGATTCTGAGGCACTCAACTTTCCTTGCAATCCAGTTCTCACTGTCATACATTACTGCAGGAAAAACCACACCTTTGACTATCTGGACATTTGTCAGCAAGGTGATATTTCTGGGTTTTTTTTTTTATGATGCTATTCAGATTTGACATAGATTTCCTTCCACGAAGCATCTTTTAATTTCATGGCTGCAGTTCTTGAGCCCAAGAATATAAAATATGACACTGCTTCCACATCTTCTCTTTCTGTTTGCCAAGAGCTCATGGGACCAGTCACCAAGATATTGGTTTTTTGGATGTTAAGCTTCAAAATAGTTTTTAAACTATCCTCTTTTACCCTCATCAAGAGGGTTATTAACTCTTCTTCACTTTCTGCCATTCAGAGTGGGATCATCTGCCTATCTGAGATCGTTGACATATCTCCCATCAGTCTTAACTCTGGCTTCTCTTTCATTCAGCCTGACATTTTGCATGATATACTCTGCATATAAGTTAAAGTGACAATATATGATCTTGTCATATCCGTTCTCCAATTTTATACCAATCAGTTGCTCCATGTTCAATTCTATTACTTCCTGACCTTCCTTACAGGTTCCTCAAGAGACAAGATGCTGTGGTATTCCCATCACTTTGAGGATTTGCCACATTTTGTTGTGATTCACGTAGTCAAAGGCTTTATTATAGTCAATGAAGCAGAAGTCAGTGTTTTTCCTGAAACTCCCTCGCATTCTCTATAATCCAGCAAATGTTGGCAATCTGTTCTCTAGTTCCTCTGCCTCTTTGAAAACCAGCCAGCACTTGTGGTAATTTTTGGTTCCCATGTTGCTGAATTCTAGCTTGCAGAATCATGAGTATAATCTTGCTGAAGTATGAAATCAGTGCAATGGTTTGGTAATTTGAGCATTCCTTGGCATTGCCCTTCTTTAGGACTGGGAAGTAAGCTGATCTTTTACAAGCCAGTGGCTACTGTAAAGTTTTCTAAATTTGCTGGCATACTGAGTACAGTGCTTTAACAGCATCATTCTTTAGGATTTTTAATAGCTCAGTTGTGATTCCATCATCTTCACTAGCTTTTTATTAGCAAACCTTCCTCAGAATCACTTTTCTTCATTCTCCAGGATATCTGGCACTAAATCAATAACCACACCATCCTGGTTATTAATGATGTTACAATCTTTCTTGCATAGTTCTTTGTATTCCTGCCACCTCTTGTAAATCTCTTCTACTTCTGTTAAGTCCCTACCATTTTCATTTTTTATCATGCCCATTTTTTGCATAAAATGTTCCCTTCATATCTCTAATTCCCTTGAGGAGATCTGTCTTTCCCATCCTATTATTTTCTTCCATTTCTTTACACTGCTCATTTAAGGAAACTCTCTTATTTCTCCTTGCTCTTCTGTGCAATTCTGCATTCCGTTAGGTGTCTTTCCCTTTCTCCCTTCCCTTTCCTTAGCTATTTGTAAAGACTCATCAGACCACTTTGCTTTCTTGCTCTTTCCTGGAGGGAATCTTTTTTTGTTGCCTCCTGTACAATATTGTGAACTTCTGTCCATAATCCTCCATACTCATAAGTGATGTTATTTAGGTCATACCAAAACAGTCTGATGTTTTTTCTTGCTTTCTTCAATTTCAGTCTGAATTTTGCAATAAGAAGTTCATAATCTGAGCCACGGTCAGTTACAGGTCTTGTATAATCAATCTGATTTTTTTATTAACCATATGATGATGCCCATGTGTAGAGTTACTTTTGGACTTGTTAAAAAATAGTGTTTTGCCCTACTTCCTTTTGTATTCCAAGGTCAAACTTGCCTGTTATTCCAATTATCTTTTGATTTTCTACTTTAGCATTCTAATCCCCTATGATGAAGCCTTACTAGCATGACCCAATTTGGCCATCTGCTTGATTTAGTACAAGAGAGCATGAGAAATGATTTCTTTTAAGAAGTTTATTACAAACTAGAAACCTAGTTTTCAGAAGGATCCATTTAATTCAAAAAGCATTTATTGAGCTAGGTGCTGTGCTAAGTCAGGCACTATACATTCAGGCCCTGTCCTCAACTGGCTTACACTCTACTGGAAGAAAGTCAATGTATATGAGCATGCCTGAGAGAATACTAATAACTGGGGAAATCAGGAAAAGTTTCCCAGAGATGGTAGCTCCTAAACTGTGCTCTGGAAGAAGATGGAGAGTGGGGATGATGAAGATGAGGGAGAGGTGAAGGGGAAAGCATTCTAGGCACATTGCGGCTCTGCCAGGAGATGGAAAGGTCTTGAACAGGGAACAGCTAGCAGACCAGCAGAATGCATGAACGGAAGTAATGTGAGATCAATCTAGGAAGAAAGGAGAGAAACAGACGGTGGAGGGCTTTAAAAGGCAAGTAGGAGTTTGAATTTTATCCTAGAGGCAAAAACAAAGTTGACATTTCTCAGGAAGGTATTAGACGATGTGCGAGCATAGGTCAACTAGTATTTATGAAACACCTACCACTACTTTGTGCTAGACTCTGTTAAGCAATGGGGTCAGATACAAAGAAAGACAACACAAACAAACCCTACGTTTAAGGAGACCTACAGTCTAAACAACTATAGACTAGCACAATACCCAGAGAATGAACTGGAGGTTATTTCAGAGAAGGCACCGAGATCAAGGCAGACAAGGAAAGGCTTCTTGCTGAAGGCAGGACTTTAGCTAAGACTTGAAGGAAGCCAGGGAAGGGAGGAGATGTAAATAAAAGGGACTTAAGTCCCTGGGATCAGGGATTGATGATGAAACATCATGGAGTCTGGAGATGGAGTATCTTGCACAAAGAACAGCAAGGAAACCACAGTGAGACTAGATTTCAGAGTGCATGGAGGGGAATAAGGTGTTAGATGGCTGAAAAGGAAAGGGCCAGGTACTGACGGTCTATAAATATCAGAGAATTTTGTATTTGATCTTGAAAGTAATGGGAAACCAGTGGAGTTCACTAAAAAGGGTGGCTGGGGGGAAGGGGGAACATGGTTAGATCGTCTTTTTAGGAAGATCAATTTGGCCCCTCTGTGAATGATGGATTGCAGTGGGGAAGAGAATTAAGACAAGAAGACCAACTAATAAGCTATGGTGCAGAGGGAAGGTAATGAGGGCCTACACTGGGGTGGCTGTATCAGGAGAGGAGGACGCATATTAGAGATACTATGAATAGATGAAAAACAGGATTTGACCAGTGACTGGCTATGGAGGGGGGAGAGCAGAGCAATTGGGGTTAAGTAACTTGCCCAATGTCACACAGCCAGTCACATACTCAGGTCCTCCTGACTCCAGGGCCAGTTCTCTATTCACTGCACCACCTAGCCGCTTCTGATTTTAAGACCTTTATGAGACAACAAAGTGTAGCTATAAAGCTGTCACTTAGTAGTGAAGAATGGATCAGGACAAGGGTTAGACATGAAGATTTAGGAATCATCTGAACAGGGAAGAATGAAGCCATAAGAGCTGATGAGATCACTAAGAAACAATTTTATACAGAGAAAAAAGGATGTGGATAAGTTTACATAGAGGGAAGAGAATCTAACACGAAGCCCTAGGAACTCCAAGAAAGTGAGACAAAGAAGGGGATCTGGCAGAATAGATGGGAAGGAACCACCACATGGGTATGAAGAGAACCAGGAGACAAGAGTCTGTTCAAAATCCACAAAAAGGCCAAGAAGCATGAGGACAGAGAAAGGCCATTGGATTGAGGAGGTAACTGAAAAGCAAGGTCATATGGAAAAAGGAGTTTCAACTGAGTGATGATGAATACAGACAGCTTTTCCTAGGAGTCTGGCAATGGAATTATGGGATAATGGGCTAAGGGGCTGGCAGGGTCAAGTGAAGGAGTTTTTTAAAGGATGTGGGAGGATGGAAAGAGGGAAAATCCCACTGGACACAGCTTTAAGATGATAAAGATATTATAATGGTTATAAATTACGTAAGAATTATAAAGATTATAAAGAGGAGACAGAAGGTGCTGGGGCTAGAGGTTAACTGTGTCAAAAAGGGGGAAACACTTCTGAGAGAAGGAAGGAGATTAGGGGAAAATATGTTAATGGAATTTGAGATACAGGAACAAGTAGAAAAAATTCCTTACAGTTGGCATCAATTTTCTTCAGGCTAAGTATGAAGCAAAGTACTCTTCTGAGTCAAGAGAGCAGTGGTATAGACTTGAGAGATGAAATAATCAGACTGATTCTGTCTTTTTTAATTGATCCTATTTACAGTTAGTTGATTTTGTTCTGTAAATACCTAAGTCAAGATTCTTTGTCTCTGAACAGAGCAATTTGGCTGGCCTGCAATGAGCTAAGATTAGAAATCTTGTTAATCACTGTTCTACTCTTGTGTCAAGGAAATCTGTTACCTTTAAAGAATGCAGGTGGACACCAGAGAGTCTGGTCTAGTATCCAAGCTATCTTTCAAGGATGTCTCGTTCGTTATTCAAAGAAAAACTGGTTTGCTATCAGTGTCCTTGATGCAGCTGGACTAGAACAGTGAACATTTCATTGTCACAGGAGGGAAGGAGGGGTTGATGCTAGCCCTCAATACTAATTTTCATTCCATAATATTTTCTTCCAACTATGATGCTAATCTTCCTATTTTCCACTCCTCAAAACCATAAAAGAGAACTGTCCCCGTCATTCAGAGTGTTCACTTTGCTAGGGAAGAAGAGATACTATTTATTGATAAATTTTCACTTTACTAAAAATTGATCATGGTCAGAATTTTTTGACTGTAACAGGGATTATAAGATTTCAAACAGATATTGTGTTAGTGAATGATTTTTGAACAAGATAATATACTGGAGGGAGTAAGACAGGAAGTCAATCACTGGGAATAGAAGAATGAAAGGATATTGACATGTCTAGGCGTTGGCCTAGACAGGAAGACTATGAGATGAGATACATGAAAACTCTGATGAAGCAAGAATAATGATGTGGGGTTCAGGGAAGAGGCAGAAGGGGAAAATCTGGAACCATGCCCCAGAAGTCAATAACGTGTGAAAATCTTTTTTTAATCAGATACATCTACTAGGCTTATATCCTCAAAGAGATCCAAAAAAGAGGAAAAGGACAAATCTACAAAATATTTATAGGAGCTCTTTTTGTTATACCAAAAAACTGGAAACTAAAAAAGCGCCCATTAGAGAAATTAAAGAACAAATTAAAACAAAATACAATAAATTAAAGCAAATACAAAATAAAATAAAATAAAACAAATACAAAAAGAATGTCATGGAAGACTGCTATGCTGTAAGAAACTATAAATGGGATGGTATCAGTGAAGAAACAAACGAAATTCAAATTGCGCAGAAGTAGGAGAAAAAAAATTATACAATAACAACAAGACTGAAAAGGCAAAGAATTGCAAAAGATTTAAGAAAACAAATCTGTCAACCATGATTCCAGAGGAAAGATACTGAACAGAGAATGTAATTGCCCCATGATGTACAATAACATCTACACTTTCTGACAGGACCAGTGTAGGAATTTGTTTCATTTAACTATGTATTTTTGGCCCAAAAGCTTTATTTTTATTTTATGTTGTTGCTGTTTTTCTGCCTTCAATGGACAGGATAAGTGGGAGGTGTGAGGGGTTATAGAAGAGAGGAGGGATACGAAATGGGGGGAGGGGGAGAAGTGAAGCAACTTGTAAAATATACAGAAGAAAAAAGTCTAATAGAATCACCAAGACCTAGTACAGCTTTGAAAGTAATATGAATTAATGAAAAAATAAATCTATAAATATTACAGTTTCACAGTTTCTGCTATGTATGAAACGTTGATTTGGTGTTTTTTAAGTTCAGAACTCTTTTTTTTTTCTTTTTGGAGGGGGGAAGGAGGGCAATTAGGATTAAGTGACTTGCCCAAGGTCACACGGCTAATGTTAACCATCTGAGTCTGGATTTGAACTCAAGTTCTCCTGACTCCAGGGCTGGTTCTCTATTTACTGTGCCACTAAGCCGCCCCCAGGAATTCTTTTAAAAAATAAAAATTTTCAAAAGAGAAAAATCTTTTAACTGCTACTAGGATTTAGCAATGATGTTAAATAAAGGTGAAAAAAAAAGATGCTAGGGGTAAAGTTTGCTAAGTGATGACAAAAGGTCGGGAAAAGACACCAGGGGGATTGAACAGATCTGCTCTATCTCTGGTCCAGCATACTAGAGGCAGGGTTCAGAACTGCAGAATTACGGAGAAAGGGAAAAAAAGGGGGGGGGGGCGGGGGAGAGACAGATTTTCATGACTATAAAGAAAACAGAAAGAGAGATCGAATATGAAGGTCAGTTGGTTAATTAAAAGACACAATGGAAGAAGTCAGACTAGTATAGAGAAAGACACAGGGTAGGCAAAACTGAGATATATGTAGCCAAAGGAATGGGGAATGGCAGCCTTGGAATCACGCAGGGAAGAAGAAAAAAGGGTCAATCAGACATAGGACAATAAATTATTACATTTGACTCAGTAAGACAAGTAGGTCTGTCCCGGACACTCCTCTTCCTCCAGCAATTTTGATTACTACCACCACTACTACTCCCCAGCACAGAGGGGACTGACAGAGGGTGGTGGTAAACTACCAAAATCTAAAGAACTAAGACTATCCCCAACATTAATCTAACACAATGGCATAAACATTTTCCTTTTATAATACAGTTCAAAATAGTACATTTAATTTTTTTCCTTAATCGTTTTTTCAGAAACTTAGTCATAAGAGAACTTCAGTGTTATTCCCTCCAATTGAGGAGAAATCTGTTCCACAAAATCTCTTACTAGTGGTTTGGGCAGATAAAAGAAATATTCTGCTTAGATAAATATAATGGGTATGGTTCACTACATTAAATCACCTCCAGTTTCTGGCTGAACATCGCAAGTCTATAAGCCAGTGTTTTACAAACTGTAAACCAGGAATTTTTTTTGAAAAAGTCCTGCACCAAGAAAAAGGCATTGTTGGGGAATAGTAAAGCTTTAAAATGAATTGTGTCCGATTATATACCATGCAATTGGACAAATCCTGACGTGGAACAAAATTCATCCTCTCATTTGCTCAGACCTAGGACGGGAACAGCTCAAATCAGGGGAGAAGCAATCTGATTTTGCCCTGTATCGGAACACTCTGAGAGTACTGAAAGTTTGCATGCAGGTCCCAGTCTGTCCCTGAGATCACAACTTTGAATACTCCAACAGGAACCAGGTCAACCTAGACTCCTTCCCCAAGTGTGGCTGAGCCCAGCCCTAACATAAAGTCCAGAGTCAAGAAGGAGTTTAAAAAAAAAAAAGGGTAAACAAAAAAAGAACCTTACAATAAAAGAGCTATTATGGTAGCAAGGAAACTGAAGATACAAAATCATTAGAGAACGAATCCAAAATAAATACACGAAATTCTTCAGAAGAGAACACAGAAGTCGGCTAGAATTCCTGGAAAAGATGAAGCAAAAGTTAAAAAATATTTTGATAAATGAAATGAGAAGGTTAGAGGAAAAACTGGAAAAGACATGAGAGCTATGGAAGAAAGAACTGAAGAGGGAACAGTTTGGCACAAGAGATACAAATACATGCCTAAACATCAAATTCCCCGAAAAATAGACCCAATAGAAGCCAGGGACTATGAGGCAACTAGAATTATTAAAACAAAATCAAAAGACTTTTTTATTTTTAAAGAAGAAAATGTAAGCTTTCTATTAAGCAAAAACAACTGACCTGGAAAACAAATTGAACAGAAAAAAACCTGAAGAATCACTGAACTGTCTGAACACCATCAGAAACAACAAAAGAGCTTAGACAGGATATTTCAAGGAATATAAAACGAGTCAGAAGGCAAAGTAGAAACTGAAAGAATCTACCAGAAATCTCAGGGAAGAACTCAGGGAAGTTTTAAAGAAAACTCCCTGGGGTGGCTAGGTTATGCAGTGAATAAAGCACCAGCCCTGGAGTCAGGAGGACTTGAGTTCAAATCCAGCTTCAGACACTTAACACTAGCTATGTGACCTTGGGCAAGTCATTTAACCCCAATTGCCCTGCCTTCCCCCCACCAAAAAGCAAGAAAAAGAGCCAAGAAAGCTCTAAATTTTGAGGTTTCAGGTCAAAGAAAAAATACTGTAAGCAGCCAGAAAGCCTACTTCATTCTGTCCCTACAGTCTACCACACATATATCCATACCTACAATGCATGCATATGAAAGCTGTTTAGCACAATGGATTAGAGTTAAAAGACAGGATTCAAGCCCTGACTCTTCACAAACACTAGCTGGGTGACCAAGGTTACATCACCTGAAGCCAACAACACTGTATTATCAGGGAACAGAATAATGGAGTACTCCAATGATGAATGCCTGTAGCAAGCTTACTCCAAAAGCCAAGAAGAAAGCCAGTGAATCTCATACAGAGAGGGCAGTGATCTGTCTTTGATACCCTAGGGGTTCTGACCTAAACCACACGCAAGGGGCCTGAAGAATGAACAACTCTGTAGTGAAAGGATACAGGAAGGACTGAAACCTAAGGGCACTCTAAGCACAGACACCAATGGCGATGAACGCCAGCAAGAGAATCACCCCAAAATACAAATCAGGACCAAACCCCATCATTCCATCTAAGAGTGCAGGAAATGAAAGAGCCTGACCCTGATCTGACACAAATTCCTAAATCAGGAAGTATGACAGAGAAAAAGTAAACAGAAGAAGGTAAATAAATTTTATAGCTACAGGTATAGGCAAGACACAAATTCAAAAGAAGAGAGTAATTACTTGGTTGTAAAGACTCCAGGAGTCCCTGCAAGAAATAAAAAAGTAAGATAAAAATATGAACATTGTAAATGAAATTTGAGCTTTAGAGGGAAAAAATTAGAATATTCATAGCTCAGTGTAGAAGGCGCTAAACTTAACATGAAAAAGCAGGCACCCTGAGAATTATCAGAAACCATTAAGCCCATGAGCCAACAAGAAACAGTGGAACAAAGTCAAGTCTAAAATTGAGAAAATAAAAATTATTTTGGAAAATAGGACAAAAGGAGATAATCTAAGAATCATCACAATACTGGAGAGATGGGACAAAAAAGAGAAACAAAAAGACCTCATAAACATTAAATACCACATTCCAATAAATAATAAATAAAAATTGCCCAAATCTGTTCAGAACTAGAAAAGTGAAAATGGCAAGAATCCAATCCAATAAACATTTATGAAGTGTTCACTAAGTGCCAGGCACTGTGCTAAGCGATGATGATACAATTAATGGAAAGACAGGCTCTGCTCTCAAGAAGCTTACAGTCTAATGGAGGGGAAACAGAGAAAAGGAGACAGGAAAAAAAAGGGGTGGGGCTCTACATCTTGGTCCATGGTGCTGAAACCAGGGAAAACAGCATGGTGGGGCAGGCAAGATGAAAGTCAGATTTCTGCCTCTATAAAAGAAGGCATTAGGGGTGTTTGGTGAGCCACCCTTTAGTCTTCCAATCAGAAAGGAGAGAAGGCTAAAGGAAATGGTATCAATGGAGGCTTGGATTAATTATCGCCATGATGCAGAGAATCCACCAATCATCTTCTAAAGAAACTCTAAAAAGAAAACTCCCAGGGATGTCATAGCTGAAATACAGAGCTTCCAGGTCAAAGGAAAAAAAATACTGCAAACAGAATTGAGTTTGAATAACCAGAAACCAGAATCACAAAGAACCTGGCAGCTATTATCAAGGAAAGACCTTGGAATTATGATATTCAAAATGGCATATGTCTAAAATCAAGAGAAATACCTGCCAGAATTGAATATAATCTTAAAGGGGAAAAAAATGAGTGTTTCATGAAACAGATGACTTCCAAGCATTCCTGATGAAAAAGACCAGAGCTGAGCAGAAACTTTGAAATATAAACAAAGGATTCAAGAAAAACTTAAGATGGTGAATATATCTGAGCAAATGGAAAGGGCCTGTCTGGGGCTGGATTTTAATCAGGACAGTCCCTGAAATAAATGAAACATTTGTATAATCATTCAAACAGTTAACAAAAGGAGATTTATAATATATTCAACAAGGAGAGGATTGATGCCCCAGTTTATTCAGCTGAGCAAATCTCT
Organism: Petaurus breviceps papuanus; assembly: GCF_028583685.1. NCBI lineage: Eukaryota > Metazoa > Chordata > Mammalia > Diprotodontia > Petauridae > Petaurus > Petaurus breviceps. The sequence goes on along the minus strand of NW_027185655.1, from coordinate 15,565,903 downwards.
CTAGTCTAAGTTGCTCACTATTGTTTTTTTTTTCTTCCCTACCAGTCAGTCATCGGAGAGATCTGGAGCAACTTGTGTCATTTTGTACTAAAGTGACCAGAAACTAATGGCAAAGGCCCAGGCCTTTAGTCCCCTAAATCAACCAAATCTTGAAGATGTTCTCAATACCTTTTAAGGAAAAACTAACCTAAATTGCCTGGGGGCAAGGGCTAGGATACTGCCCTTAGCATAATCTACTCCTAAGTGTTAAGGCCTTTTAGAGCAATTAAATTCAACTCAAATAGAAAGGGATTCCTGCCTGGGAGGCATGTTAACTTAAATGATTAAAGCTTAAGGCTTCACTAGAGACTTTTGGAACATCTTGTAAAAACTGCAAATACATAGAATTTGTCAAATCAATGCTATTGAAGACAGGGCTACATTAGACCTGTGTAAGGAAAAAATGTAATGGTCATATTTCATAAGAAACTAATTTATAATATGCCATATCAGACTATTTTCAGAACAAAGGAAGAAAAGAATGAAACAAATAATTGATGGCATTAGTAATTCTATTTGACAGTTTACAAATTTTTTAAATGATTTATTTTCTGAAGCTAATGACATTTGTTATCTAAAAGAATCTTCTATCAAGGAAATCCTAATTTGATAGAAGTACATTTTTCATTTAATTCTTCAAATTGTTTATGAATGAAAAGGTGGTTAGTTTGAATCAGTGGTCATTTCCAAACAACCACCACTTTAAAATTCTCATCTTTGGTTAAATATTAGGAGAATTACTTTGCTTCTTTAGTACATTTCATAGTCATGGAATCTCGAGTTGGAAGTTACCTCAGAAGTTAGCTAAGCCGGCAAATAATACAGCAAGAATCTCCCCTATATAATCTATGACAAGCAGTCTGACCAGGACAAAGAAAAACTTGAGTTAAATTTGTCTTCTTAGAAAAATACAGCAGATATTTCGATAAGTTAAATAGCCTACCACTGAGCTTTTCAAATTCTTCCAGGTTATTAAGTCTGTTTTAGAATTTAGAGTACCAGCCCTCGAGTCAGAAGGACCTGAGTTCAAATCTGGCCTCAGACACTTAACACTTACTAGCTGTGTGACCTTGGGCAAGTCACTCAGCCCTGATTGCCTTGCCTTCCCCTCTCAAAAAAAAAAAAGAAAAAGAAAATGATGAACCAGAAAATAACGTTGGTGACCCTTGAATCAGCACTCATTTCTATTTTCACTGCTCCCTCTCTTTTCGACCTCTGTGTCCCACATACACAGTATAAAGGACATTCTCAATTATGGTGAAAGAAAACAGAAAAATTGTACAAATAAGGCTTTAGGTGGAACAAAATTTAAGTTTTCATCTAAAGGGCTTTTATTTAATTCTGAGAGATAATTTAGCCAGCCTTAGAGTCACAGAACCCTGGGTCCTTCTCTAAAACACTGTATGACCATTGCACGTCATTTCTTGTCTCAGTGTCCTAGGCAACTCTATAAAGCTATGAGCTAAAAAATACTGCAGATCTGCATAAGTAGAATAATTTTCTCATTGATAATTTTCTATAGAGATATATCAAAGATCTGAACCTCACCCCCCCCCAACAATTATCTATTTCTTTTTTGGTTTTTATTGGGGCTTTGGGGGGGGGGAGGCTTTTTGAGGGAGAGGCAATTGGGGTTAAGTAACTTGCTCAAGGTTATTACACAGCCAGGTGTTTCTGGGTGGGTGCTAAGTGTCTGAGCCGGGGATTCGATCTCCAGGTCATCCCGACACTGGAGCCGGTGCTCTTACTTGCTGAGCCACCTGGCCACCCCTCTGTCATTTTTTCTTGAGTCAAAATAGTGAGATGAGCAGGCTTCCGCTGCTTACCCTACTGTACGTGGACATGTTAGAATTCCTTACCTGTCTACCTTTCCTATCAGACTTGGGAGGCATGAATTCGACCTTGTTTCTTATGCCTTTGGCTCTTTTTATATTCATAAAACAAGAGATTCTTCACATAAAATAACAGGGCTGAACTAGATCTCTCAGGTCATTCCCTATCGACAAATCAAAAATAACTTTTATATATAAGCACAATGAGAGACTAAAATCATGACACCTTCAAATATTAACATGAATTGGTCATTCCAAAAAACAGACTACACTAAGCGTTTTTAAAAGCCCATCTGAGATTGAATCAAACATACTTTGGTTTTTGTCATGATGTACAAACATAGGGAGCTAATTTCCAAGGAAGCACATGTCTATTTATAGCGTTATTCGAAGAACACTTAGATTGGTTTACAAATTGTTTCAGTTGTGTCCAACTCTCTATGAGTCCATTTAGGGTTTTCTTGGCAGAGATACTACAGTGGTTTGCCATTATGCCATTCCATTCTCCAGATGAGAAAACTGAGGCAAATAGAGTTAAGTGACTTGCCCAGGGTCACATGTCTATTAAGTGTCTGGGGATAGATTTGTACTCAGGTCTTCCTGACTCCAGACTTGGCTCTCTACTTGACTTAAGAGCAGAGTTGAAGAAATCCAGTCATTTCCAAGCTTCCATACACACTGAAGTATCTCAAACCAAGAAGTTAATCTATTTTTGTACAAAACTTGAGTTGATTTTATTTTCTTTTTGGAAGCTGAGGTGAATTTCTAGGTAGCAGCACTACATCACAGGGACATAACTGTAAAATCTTTAGGAACACCAATGAAATAAATTGATAGTGTTCCACCTACTTAGACAGAAGCAGAAACAATAAAAGGCATCATCAAATGACTCACCTTTAATATTTCTTCAACACAGTGTACTTCATTTGGGAAGGCCTGCTGCTTGTAAAAAAGAAAAAAGAAAAAAAGACATAAGAGCAGCACTTACTGTAATATCTGAATAAGCTAGCAGGAAAAACATTAGCACCAACTCTCAACAGAACCACAATACCCAAGTATCAAGATCTTCATTCAGATAAAGAAAAATAAGATCCAAAGGGGTTCACACTTGAGCCAAAACAAAAGAAAAAGTCAGTATGCATCTCTGATTACCATTCTTTTTACTAATCCATGAAATCCATGCCAAATAGTTTTAATGTACACAAACTCAAGGAAGAAAGTTGTTGAATTAAATGTAGTCAGAAAGCGCCCCATGAAATGACATGTAACTTTTCATTAGCACCAGTCTGGAACCTGTGAAAAACTCAAAGGGAAAGGACCAGTTGACTCCCCAGTCATCAGAATCACGTGATAATGCATATGTACCTTTAAGGGCATTCCAACCTTAATCCAGGCAGGGCTCTGTAACCTTTCAAGTCTGAGATGGAATGCCAAAATGGCATTGGGAACAAATGAAGTTTATTCTTCATTCACATTTAAGTTCAGCAGGTCAATCATTTGTATCATAATTTGACTCCATTACTAACTAAATCTGAATAGAGGCAGGTAAGATATTCAAAAGATGTGGGCAGAAAAACCCATTACATAAAACAAAAGTAATCTCTAACCATTTTAATCCTCAGTCTTCCAAGAGCCTGTGTGTGTACACATACACCATATATGTATACACATATGTATATAAAAGCATACAATCCCAACATGTACTAGATTTACTTATTTATAAATTATATGCATGTGGTACTACGCCAGTAATTAAGTATCTTACAACATTTATACAAAAATATAAATTAAAAAAGGATGGGTGTTTGTCCTTCGTTCTCTAAGAGGACCGATGACCTCTGGAGGGTGATGACTTGGCCTTGAAATGGATTTATGTGAGAAGAGCTATAAAAAGTCACCGGCTTCACTCTCTCCTCTAGAGTCATTGAGAGTCAAGTGGCAAGACATGGCTCAGGACAACTGGAGATGGCCCAGTTGCAATGGGAGACTCTGGCCTTTTTATGCTAAGGTCTTTCCCAGGTCTCAGTCCCTCTGAGGCAACATCCATTCAAGTATTTGAAGGCTAGGTAAGAACTAAGGCAAAAAAAAAGTTAGTCTCTTGGCCTCCACAAAAGATTCAAGGTAGATGAGAACATTAAAACAGCCTCTGGAGTTACCCGGGATAAGGTGAGGTGGGTGGGGCATAATTGGAACAGAAATTCAAAGAGGCGAGGGATTGCCTAAAGGGAGTGTCCCAGATGAGATGAGATTCCCAGCCAAGTCCTCAGATCATAAATTACTGTTCTTTTTATTGTCCAAAGTGGCCTCACCAACTAGCTAGTGTAGCTCATACTTCATTTAATTCAAAGAAGTCAGTCCCCAGGACCCATCTTTTTGACCCCATCAGAGACAAGCAGCATATCTCAGGATGGGGAGGACCTTGGGGAGACTGGGTCAGCTTTTTGTTTTGGTTTGGTTTTTTAAAAGATTTTTAACAAATGAATTCCCTCAACTTTCCTTTTCTCCACCTGAGTTTTCAATCTTTATTCAAGTTCTCATCTTTCTCTTTCTTTCCAAAGTTAATCTCCCTTCTTACTAGTATTAGAAATTATGTCTTCCCACCTACTCGAGGCTTTTTATTCAAAGAGATACCCTTTTCCTTTGACTCTCCCATGTCTCTCTTTAAAATGGCCCTTTATCTCAGTCTAATAATAAGCCTGCCACAGGTCCCCATTCTTCCTTTCCTGTCAAGGACAAACTTCTCAAATGAGAAAGCTCAACCCTTTTGCCTTCCCTTCCTCAGTACCTAAACCCTTCCCAATCCCAAGTCATCAGACTTCCTCACTATAATACAAAGCTCCATTTCCCCCCAAGTCAGCAAAGTTAAGTCCACAACTCCAATGATCTTTCTTCAGTTTTAACCCCTTACATCTCAGTTTCTTCATTGGTAAAGGGAGGTAGACAAGATGATCTTCTAAGATCCCTTCAAATCTTCTTCCAGATAAGGCAACTCATGTACAAGCAGGCTAAGTGAGAGCTAATGATAATCCAGATCTGGGGTCATAAGGATGAAGTCTAGTAATTATCACATCTGTATTTCCAGGCTTCCTTGCTCCCCTTAACTCCAACCCCACTGAGAGTCTGCTGAAGACATACCCCTACTTAGAATGTTTATAAATGCATAAAATAAAAAACACAGGACTACAAAGGAAACCAATTGCATGGAAATGAAATCAGCAAAATAGGAAGAAGAAAAAAAGTTCAGAAACTCAAGATTAAGAATCTCTAACTCTATAATTATATTTCAATTAGCTAAACGTAACTGCCTCTGGAATTCTCCTCTACTCAGCAGCCTTGTCACTGAGGAAGATGCCACTTGCCCTGGGGCTTTCTCACCCTAGAAGACCACCTGGCCCCGTGTCCCTCTCCTCTGGCTGTTGAGCTCCTCCTTCAGCTTCCACTCTGAGCAGGTGTTTGGGCAGGCCATGCTCACTTTTTTTACTCATTTCCCAACTCACTTCCTAACTCTGGGCTTCTCTTTTCTACCTACTACCCTGATTTTCAGCTCTCTTTTCTGTGTTCTTTTACTCCAATAGGATATAATCCTTTAGAGGAAGGGGACCATCTTTGTTTTTTGCTTATATCTGTAGAAAGAACGTAACACAAAGAAGCGATTTTCAGACAAATGCGGGAGAGAGGAAAGACAGTAACCAGGAGAGGGTATAGATCAGTGGTGGGCTGCATAATCAGGGAAATTGAGGGAGAGGAGCTTAACCATGGTATGGTGACCTTTGTGACATCGATAATAATTAATACTGTTTTGTTCAATAAAACAAAAGGGAATCCCCAGGACAAATTCTTCAAGGCAGTAGGAAAAACTGCCTAGAGGCAAGAGTCTGAACTGAATACTCTGGAAGCTTGGATTGTACAAAGAATTCAGAGAAAAGACAGAAACAAGAAAATTACAAGGGTCACAAATCAGACAATTAGAGTCTAGAAGAGATAGTAAAAGATGGATAAATGAAGAGAGTGACATGAATCCTTTTTGGAAATGGGCACAAAAAATGAAATGTAAAAAACAAATGAACACAACTAATTGAAGGAGAGGAGGGAAAGGGGAACCTAGCAGAACTCTAAAGGAAAAGGGGGAACAAATGAAAGGAAAAGATCAGGGGTGAGGGAAAGACAGCCAGTGGGAACAATGCCACCATTAAAAGAGATTAAGGTAACATTACAGAAGGGGGGGGGGACCTAATACCAAATGGAAGGGGGGACTAAATACAAGATATAAATGGAAGAAAATATAAACCTCTCATAATTTTAAATGTGAATGGAGTAAACAATTAAATAATTTTTTTTTAATGAGAGCTTAGATGAAAAAACCCTACAATCTGCTGCTTACACAAAACATAAAAATCAAAGATGGGGGCAGCTTGGTGGCACAGAGAATACAGCATTGGCCCTGGAGTCAAGAGGACTTGAGTTCAAATCCAGCCTCAGACACTTAACACTTACTGGCTGTGTGATCTTGGGCAAGTCACTTAACCCCAAATGCCCTGCTTTCCCCCCTCAAAAAAAAAAAGGCAAAAAAAATCAAAGATAAAACTGGGAAGGATGGAGAGAAAAATCACCATGCAGCACACAAAAAAAGTAAGAATTGCAATCATGCGACCTAATAAAGTAAAAACAAACATTCAAAAAATGCAAAGGGATAAACCATGTTATGCTGAAAAGAACCACAGAGAACAAGCCAGTATCAGTAATAATTACTGACAAATGCCTTAGCATCCAAATTCATAAAGAAAGCATCTACACTACAAGAAGACATGGAGAGTAACACAATAGTGACAGGAAATCTCAATATCTCTCTATCAGTTTTGAAAGAAAGACAAAAGGGAAAATATGGAACAGAACAATGTGCTGGAAAATTCAGAGTTTAAAAGGCTTTATGGCATTTTCTAAATGAGAAAGGAAAATAATTTATTTCTTGGCACCACGTGGAATTTTTATAAAATGTGACCATGTATAAGAGAACAAAGATATTGCAAACAAATGTATAAAGCTAGAAACAGCTAATCCACCATTTACAGAACATAAGGCAGTAAAAATAGTCATTATTTCAAGGACCAAAAAAAAAAAGAGACACATAAAGACTTACTAATGAAAATTTTAAATAAGGAGTGGTCAAAGAAGAAATCATAGAAACAATTACTAACTACATAAAAGAAAATGTTAATGATAAAACAATACACCAAAGTTTCTGAGATGAAAGGAAAGCAGGCCTGGGGTAGGATACAGGGGAGGGGAATCACATCCTTATAAACATATATTAACAAATTAGAAAAAGTGGCTTACTGAATTGAATGTGCAGTTTTAAAAATTAGAAAACCAACAAATGAATAAACCAGAAATATGCAACAAATTCCGCTCTAAAAATTAGAGTGGAAATAGATAAATTGGAACAGGAGGGAAAGCCATAGAAATGATCAAACTAAAAGCTGGCTCTATGAAAAGACTAAGAAAATTGATAAACCCATAGCTAATCTGATTAAAAAAGAGCAGAAAACCAAATCAATAAAATAGCATACAAACAAGGTGAAGTCACAGCAAAATCAAATTAAAATGTTTAAAAAAAAACTGTTATACAGTTATGTGCTAACAAAATGAATAACAATAAAGAGATAAAAGGAACACTTTCAAAACTATACAAACTATCAGAAAGAGATCTTAAAGAACTCAAATCTCAGCAAAGGAAATCAATATAGCAGTAAAAGAAAAAAATTCCTGCTCCTGTTGGATTCATAGGAAGATTATTCTCAAAAACTGAGAATGAAAGCCCCCAGCTGAATCCTATAGTCCTAATGCCTAAACCAGGGAAAGATAAAATGCCATTATCACTGATGAACACTGACTGAAAAATTTTAAACACACTTCTATCAAACAGACTACAGTAATTTACCCCCCCAAAATTCATTCATTATGACCAAGTGGGATTTACATCAGGGATAAAAGGGATAGTTTAACATTAGGAAAACAATCAACATAATTAATTATATTCAAAACCACATGATTATCTCCTTTATGCTAAAAATTCTACAAAGTCTAGGCAGAGAGGGACTTTTTTTAGTGTTATAAAAATCATCTATCTAAAGCCAAAAGTAAGCATCATATGTAATAGGAACACACTAAAACCCCTTTCTATTAAATACAGGACTAAAGCAAGGATGTTCTCCCCATTAATATTTAATATAGTTCCATAAATGCTAGCAACAATAAGAGAAAAATAAGAAAAATATTAAGACAAGAATAAAAATAACAAAATAAAAAGATTAATAACAAAATAATTAAAAAATAAAAATAGGTAAAGAAGAGATAAAATTATCCCTATTTGCTTAGATTATGATAGCTTAATTATAAAATCCTAGGTTATCAGCAAAGATACAAATGGCGACAACTATATGCTCAGCAAAGTTGCAGGCTACAAAATAAAGGCTCAAAAATGAATGGAATTTCTCTTTTTTAAAAAAAGAAGTAATAATAGGGAAATTACATAAAATATCTAGGGATCAGCCTAGAAAAGCATTCAAAAGACTAGTGTAGATTCAGTTACAAAGTACTCCTTAAAGAAAAAAAAACCAAAAAAACTTAAAATAGCTAAAGCATTCAGTGCTCATGGCTAGCCTGAGTCAATATATAAGAATGACAATACAATCAAATTTAATTTTCACTTTTAATGCTCTACCTATCATATTACAAACTTTACAGAGCTTGATAAAATTATAAGAAAATTAATCTGGAAAACAAAAGATCTAGAATATCAAGGGAAATAATGAAAAAAAGTAGCAGTCATCAAAACCACCTGTTATTAATTAAAAACAATGGAGGGCAATGGAACAGCCGAGGCAAGGGACAATCAGAAGCAAGAACTCAATAACCTACTTTTTAATAAAAGTGGAAAATGTAAATTACCTAGGAAAAAACTCCTTATTTTATAAACACTGCTGGGAAAATTGGAAACCAGTCTGGCACAAAGTAGATTTAGATCAACATCTTACCACTACATTCCACAATACATTCTAAATGTCAATACAACCTTACTTAATATTAAACCTCATACTACAAAAGAAAATTAGAAGGGAAGTAGATCATATAACTCTTATTTCTATGAGTGGAAGATATATTCTCCAAGCAAGAAATATAGGCAATCACAAAAGATAAATAATTTTGATTACTTGAAACTGAAAAGTTTCTGCACAAACAAAATTAAGGTAAGAAAGTGATCAAAAGGGGGGGGGGGATCCATGCATCAAATTTCTCTGAGAAGTAATCTTATTATCAAATGTCTTTTATATCCAATATAGTTAACATATAAACAGTTAATACATAAAACTAACAGCCATTTCCCAATAGATAAATGGTCAAAGGATATAAACAAATATTTCTCAAAAGAACTACAACATATATGAAACAATAGGAAAGAATGCTCCAAATAAACGCAAATCAAAATAACCTTGAGGTTTCACCTTACATCCTGAAAACTGGCAAAAATGACCAAAAAACGGCAACAGTCAATGCTGAAGGGGTTATGGAAAGACAGACACACTAATACATTGTTGGTGGAACTGTGAGGTGGTACAGTCATTTTGAAAAGCAATTTGGATTTATGCATAAAGTGACTAAAATGTCCCTACTCTTTGAACCAGAGACTCCATTACTGGGCTTATGCCCAAGGAAACCATTCATAAGAAAAAAGTCCCCATATCTATGGCAGCACTTTTTTGTGATAGTTAAGAATTGGAAACCAAGTAGATGCCCATCACTTGGGGAATGGCTAAACAAACTAGAAAACATGAATGTAATGGAATATTATCGTTCTGTAAGAGATGATGGATGTTATGAATACACAGAAGCATGGAACATTAGATATGAATTGATGCCAAAGCAGATCTAAGAAAACAACATACACTACAACATAAATGACAACCTAAATGGAAAGAATAATTGCATACCAAAAAAAAAAAAATCAAAAGTAAATGTAAAGAAATTATAAAGGTAAAGAATAGACTAGAATGAAGAAATATGAGAAGAACCCTACCCCTTAGTGGAGGGTGGAGTCCACAGGTCTTATACGTTATGTTTTCAGATTTTTTCAAGGTATTGATCAGTTGTGCTGATTTTTTTCCTCTCTTATAAAAAATACTACAACTGAACAAAAAAATTCAGATCAACCTATTAATCCTTGCTAAGAACATGTCATGTATTCATTTCAGTTATTAACCAGTCTTGCAAATTTTGACTGTGAATTATTGAGGTAAAAATTCCCAATATTCTGAATGCTCCATCTTTGAGGAAAGGTCAGATGAGGTCCCACTGAGGGTATCACAGAAATGAATGATTTAGTAGGTTTAATAGGGAAATGGCAGTCTCCCTATCCAAGCTGTGGCAAACACACACACACACACACACACACACATTTCTTCAACTAACCTAACTTCCTCTTCATTTTTCCCTACTATCCCAGCCCTAGTATATGGTCAAAGAAAAATGTATAATTCCATGGAGAGAAATTTACTTTTACTTCTTACACAGTGAGTTAGCAACTGTGTAAAAAGAATTTCACAACAACCTAGATTTGAAATAAAATACCACTCTAAGGGGGAGTTTTATATTGCAGTTTGATCTTATTTTCCCCCAAAATCTACACAAAAAAAGAGAACTAAATGGCCTAGTTGTGATTACTCTTGCCCAGGTCACATGGGGATTTGTTTTTCAAACCCAACAGGATTGAGAAAGCTATATTAAATGTATTGCTATTTCTCCTTTGTGTATATGTGTTATCTGTCCAATTTAATTGCCAAGTACAGAGTCCAAAAGACGCTCTAATTCTATCTTCCTGTGATGCCCAGCACATTTTTCTGAAGCTAATATAAACCAAGAACAAAACAGGCCCCAGACAGAAGTCATTAACCATTTTCTGGAGCAGGAAGCCAAAGTCATAAGTATACAGTAAACCATTTAATCCGAGCTTTGTCTAAAGAGATAGAAAGATTTTGTCATGACCTTATTCCAAAGGTAATCCCAGAGCAGTCTGCTCCTTTAATGTTGTCTCCTAGCATTGATTAAAAAAAAAAAAAACACCACAAACCCTAAAGTGGTAGGCTAGAAGTATATAATGCCCTAAGGAAATGATTTGGCAGCTCTGTAAATGCCCTAGGGTTTACTGATACTATAACAAACACAGATGATAGATGAGAAATAAATATGTCTCCACCCTGTCCATTGTCTCTAAGATATCTACTTCCACATTTTGCCAATGTTAAAAATGACATCTAAATAGAAGTCCTAAAACATATTCTATGAAAGGACAGATTTTGAATAGCTTTAGCTGGCAGGGATAACAGTCGCTTATTATAGCCAAGTAAGGATACTCCAGGAGTATATACTTGTACCCTCCATAGTAACATCTACCCCCTCATTGCCATAAACAACACAATCATTGGGATGTGGTAATGGCTTTAAAATTGGGTTACACTGTTTTTATGAGATAGCATCTTACCCTCAAAAGGTAAAACTGGTCTTTATGTAGACGGGAACTAGGACACTGGCTAAGTTGGTTCTATAAACAACCTGCCCCAGTGCTGGAATCCATCAAATTTATTTTGCCTATCTGGCAAGCACTGCACTTGGACCAAATGAAACCACTTTAACAAGTTTGCAAAATTATTTACCAGTTTTTCCTAAACAACAGGGTTTATTTACAAGTTTGCAATCTAGAAAATGATTTTGTTGTGTTTCTGTTGATAAAATTTCATTATCATGATTCAGTAATTTTATTATCATGCTTCATTGGGGATCTTTCCTCTGAAAAGTTCCAAGTGTTATCCGACATATATTTCATGCTACCTTTAAGAGACAGGAGCCAGTATTGTCCCCACTTTAGAAGGAAAGAGCAAAAATGTTCAATCAAACCAATCTCCTATCCTCCACCCCAAAGGAAATTCAAATTGTATGTCACACACAGATGCACCTGTGTCCCTCCCGCCTATTTCATACACCTGCATGTGACCCATGGGAAAACCCTTTCAGAGACTGCTACTGTGCTAGTTTGAAGTGTTTCTCTGACAAGGTGGGGATGAAAAAAAAAAGTTAATCCTACAAAATTCACCTCTTTAATGGAAATGCTGCCAGATTCCCTGCAAAAAGGAAGCAGTGTGGTATTTTCATGATAAATGGGCTTACCATAAGGTGGATTCAGGTAAAAATTCACCTGACATAAGCAAATAGCTATGTTTTACTACCTTAATTAGACAAAATTGTAAAAGGCTTCTCAACATCCAACAAATAGTTATTTTTCATAAAAAGTTCAATTAGCCTTGACATTGTATCAACTGCATGGGCCTTAATTCATTAAAACATTCTCCTGAAGAAACAATAATTTCCTAAATTCTGTCAACTTCTCAATTTCTTACCTGAGGACGAAAAATGTAAAGCAATTCACAATTCAAAGTCAAGCATGATACAATAACTTTCAAACACTGTATGGCTCAAACTGACCACAAACATCTATAGTTACACTTTTTAAAAACCTTTCTATCTCCTGTATCCCCAAAACCTCACATAGTACCTGGCATATAAGAAGTTCTTAATAAATGCCTTTTTATTGACTGATTTTATTGATTTTTAGCCTTAGAAAGTTGGACAATTTCTCATTGCTTTTTGGAAAAAGCAAGGATCCAGTATATCAATTTTTAAGAAACTGCACTCACCCCTAAACACATCCAATTATCATGCAACTAAAAATTCAGACCCCTAAAATGGCTGACAATGACTGATTAACGTTATCAAAATAAATTATACATAACAGAATCATATATCATACTGTACAACTTCGTACTAGGAACCCTAAAATTATAAGGCTAGAAGGTATCTTAAGAATCATGACTGCAACTTTCAATTAAGACCACATGGCAATCTTCTGGAGGGCTGAAATCTGCTTTTTTTAAGTCCTCTAGAAAAAGAGACTTCAGTCTCCACACACAACCTCCTTTGAACTTAAGTGCCAGAGAAAAACAAAGACCAGGAAAAATCTGCACACGCTGATAAAAACTTTTCCTGTCCTGATCAGGACTGGGCAATCACAGTTTGAAGAAAGAAGAAATCTCTCCAACCTATAGTCTTCTTTAATGATCAATATTTGCTAAATATTATTAAAGCTCAATGTTTTTAAATGATCTTAAAATATGCTGATCAATTTATTCAATTCAAAATATGCAAAAATCAATTTCCTAATATATTTTTAAAACAATTATACCTAGAGTCACTCCTCATCCCCAACAAAAATAACATCCTTGAAAATCTCAAGAGGTGAGTCTCCAAGATTTTTTTAAAGTCTCCCATGGCAGCCCAAAAGAGGAATAACCACCTGTCAATTACCTATCAAATTTATGCAAGGGAGGGAAGATGGGAGGAGCAGGTGATACTTTGGCATTAATTCTTACATCTTTAGAAGCTCTTTTGTTCTGTGCCTGGTACAGAAATAATTCTAAGTCTCTTCTTCAGATGCTATCTCCAAACAGAAAAGACAAATGGGGAGAGAATGAGAAAAGAGGTAGGGCAGGAAAGGGAGAAGGGTTAGAAGCATTTGTTATTTTTAGGCATTTTTCCTATTCTACCTTATTTAATGCTCTCCATTAACTACCCTAAACTAAATACCTGAGGCCACAGTTGAACACTGATCACATAGCACGGCCGTACAATGTGGCGCACTTACCTCTGTGAACATGTCTTATTGCCTTCCTACATGGCAACAGAGATTCCCTGTTTTCATACATTCCCTTGTCAGCCCTAATCAGTGTCAATGGGTCAGTGTCTTTTGTGCTCTGGTGTGCTGGAGTGGAAGCCCTGATAGGAAAGGTCTTTTTATCTCTTCCCTTGTACTGAGCCATGAGAAGCAGAAAGTGTTCCCAGGCATGACTAGCTCCCCTGGCTCTGCTCCTAAAAATGCTCTCTCAAGGACATGGTTGCTTAGCAATATTTGCCTTCCCTCTGTACATGTGAAATTGGCAACATCTGTCCCTTAGGCAGTTTTGACTTGCACAAGCACCATGTGGGTAAAGTTTAAAAACATACAAAACATGTGGCCTTTCAGAAGGGGTATCTACTGCCCAAATGGGCATCGGTGAATGACCCCTGCTATGTATATGTTATGATCATAACAGAACGTCAGATTCCTGGCGTAAAGCAACGGGAAACCAAACCAAACAAAAAAATTGTTCAAACAACCACTGGGGAGTTCCTATTAAATTTCAAATAACAAGTTGTTTCTGTTTTTATATGTTTATACTTGCACTGTTGGAAATTAAAATTCAATTTAATAACATTATGAATTGTAGTTTTAAAAAATCAATTTTCACTGGGATCAAAAGTCTTTATAAGGAAATGTGCATGGATATGTACAATTTCTACAGATGAATTAAAGAAAAGTAAAACAATTCACTAAGAGTATTAAATCTGTTATTAATATGCTCATATCCCCAAAATCGAGGAAGGCTACCTATAAAGAGCTAAAAGGCAAAAGTTATATGAAGAACAGGTTTTTAAAAATCCATTTACCCCCAAAATAACATTCTTAAATTCAGTATCAAAAAAATCCTTTGCAACTATCTGCAAAACTCAGTGGAGAAATGAAAAAGAAAACTTTTTACATAAACACAGCAAGGTTTAAATGGGAAGGAATTAATTGCTTGTAATAAAAACTGTAATGTAATAAAATGTAAAAAAAAGGTAATAAAAATTTCAATAATACGTAAATCAGAAGGAAAGAGGAATGGCTTACAGTCACTTTCCTCATCTGTAAAATGAGACCTTTGAACTTGGTAGCCTCTAGTCTAAATTTGTGATCCTGTGAAATTAATTCAGTGTCATAACAATCAAATTATAAAAGAATTTTTAATGTAACTAGAATAAATTATTTTTAAAATGGATATAAAAAAGGGGGGGTGTCAAGATTCTCAAAGGAAATAATGAGAAACACTGGGAAGGAAGGGCACTTTTTACAAGATCTCAAAATACACTATAAAGTAGCAATCATCAAAGAATTTGGTACCAGCAAAAACCACAGAAAAGTTGATCATGGGAAGGGATTAAGTAAAAGGGATTCAAAAGTAATTAAGAACTGCTATATAATGTTTGATAAAGTCAAAGGCACAAAGTACTAGGGGACACAATCATTGTGACAAAAACTGCTGGGAAAGGAGAAATTAGGTCTGTCTTAACCTCATCATATACAGTATCATAAGCTCCAAATGGATACATGTCACAGACACAAAAAGGTCACATCATAAATAAATTGGAGAATCAAGAAAGATGCCTTTAACAACTACAGATGGCAAAGTGCTTTTCAGGAAACAAAGAATAGAGAAGGACAAGTGATTAAACGAATGTTTTTAATTACATAAAACTGAAAGACTCCTGCACAAACAAAAATCAATTAAAATCTGAAGAGAAACTGTTAGCAGGAAGGGAAAAAAAAACTTTGCAACAAGTTTCTCTAATAAAAGCCTGATATCCTATATATATATATATATAGGATACTGACTCAACTATAAAAGAATACAATCCATTTCCCAACATGTAAATGAACAAAAGGATGTAAACAACTAGTTCTCAAAAGAAGAAATAATTAGAAGTTATTGACAACCATATGAAAAATACTTCCAGATCACTAACAATAAGAAAAATGCAAAATAACAAAACTCTTGAGATTCTATCTCACATACATCAAATTGGCAAATAATGGCAGCTATGTGGTTCAATACATCGAGTGTTGAACTTGGAATCAGGAAGAGAGCTTGTAACTGTTGTCTACAGAGTCCCAAATCACTCCTCCATGCTTCCCAATTAGTTCAATACTGGCCCCATGCCTTCATACTAGGGAACTCATACGGATTCTCCCTCAAATCCCCTAAGCACTCATTTCCTTAACCTATTTGCTTCCCAGGAGCTATATCTCCACCCCACATTCGACATACAAAAAGGTCATACTCTTGATTCTGCCATCACTCACAAATGGTCATTCTGCATATTCAAGAATTCTCAAGTCCCCTTATGTGACCATAATCTACTGGTTTTTTACCTCATGCATAACCTTACTCTTCATCCTCATTTCTAATCCCGAGACCCCTCAATTCTTTCCCAGCCCTAGTCCCTCTCTTCTTCTCCCCATCTTGACCCCATTGGTGAGCCAATTTAACTCCATATTGTACTTCTCTCTTGAATCCCTAGCCATTCTTCCATTACCAATTATGACAAGACAATCCTCGACCTTGTATCATTCCCACTGTTCTTCACCTTCATGCCTACACTCATGTTGCTCAATGAAGAATGAGAAAATCACACAACCATTCTGACTGGATCCATTATAAATTTATGTTACTGGGTCCTCACTGCTGCTAGGCAATCCTACTATAAATCCCTTATCAACTCACTCTACCCCTCCCCACGGTGGCTTTTCCAAACCTCCTTAAACCTTCCATGGCTCCTCTTCCTCACTCTTTCAGGAGAACTGCCTCATATTTTACAGGAAAAAATCTGATGCTCATTTGCCTTTAACTCCCTCTTCTCCCTTCTTCCTCGTCCCCTATCACACTGTGGTACCTTCTGACACTCTCTCCTCCTTCCCATGATGAAAATTTCTCATCATGGTTAATCTCTATACTTGTTCGAGCAGTCCCGTTCCATTCTGTCCCCTCCAACAGACTGCCGTTTCTGTCATTACCACTCTTTTCACTTATTTTCAATGCCTACAAACAAGCCCGTATCTTCTTTTATCCAGAAAACCTCACCACTCATTCAGGACTTTGAAGCCTGGGGCCCAAGATCTGTCCTCCCAGAATATCCACTTAAGGAATGAGCCCAGGTCGGCCGTATCTTAACTTCTCACCTGGCTCTGGACTTCTCCACAGGTTGGCACCTTCTTTCCCACCCCTCCCTTCCCTATTTTTTGCTTCCTCTTGTATTTTTGTCTTCCCCTGTTAAATTGTACTATCTTTTACTTTTCTTCGTATTTCCGGCATTTAGTACAGGGCCTGGAACATAGTAGGTTTAAACTCTTTCCTTCCTTAACAAAAACCCTATGAAACATATATTTAACTCTTGTCATATCCATTCTATAAAGGAAGCAATAGAGACCGAGGGATTACCCAGCATCATACAGCTACTTAAGTGGTAGAATCAGACTTAAATACAGATCTTCTGACTCCAGGTTCAGTACTATTTCCTCTATACCACCCACACTCTATCCCATCCCTATTGTGTTTTTTAATTATGGAGTTTAAGACACTAGAATATATCCATTTCAGAATGATCGTCTTAAGGGGCGGCTAGGTGACCTAGTGAATAGAGCATCGGCCCTGGAGTCAGGAGGACCTGAGTTGAAATCCGACCTCAGACAGTTGACACAAAAACTAGCCGTGTGACCTTGGGCAAGTCACTTAACCCCAACTGCCCTCCAAAAAGCAAAAAAAAACCACCAGTCTGCCTTTTGATTTTTTCATCCTGCACTAGGGCCCTGGCCAACATAATCTAAGAGTAGAAGAGGCAGAAGAGTTGAGGAGACAGTGCCAGGGAAACAAGTGAGTGGAGTAGAGTGAATTCCAATCTGGCCTCAAGACACTTACTAGTTATCTGTCTTGCCCTATTAGAAAGTTGGGGGGTGGGGGGGTGGTAAGGAGGAGGATTTAAGAAAGAACAGATTTAGGGGAAGGGGTATTCAGTAGGCTTGGTATTTGGGGGGAGGGGGTAAGGGAAAGACCAGGAGAAAAATTTGTAACTCAAAGACTTGTGGAAATGAATGTTGAAAACTAAAAATAAATAAATTCCAAAAAAAAAGAAAAAAAAAAGACACTAGTTGTGTGACCCTGGGCAAATAACTTAACCCTATTTGCCTCAGTTCCTTCTCTATAAAATGAGCTGCAGGAGGAAAATAGCAAACCACTCCAGTACCTTTGTCAAAAAAACTTCAAATGGAGTCATGAAGTTAGATACAGCTGAACAACAACATATAATTTTTAAAGTTCTCTATCTGGCACTTCTTGATCTACAATGAGAAAAGCAAATATCCCTGCCCTCAAATAAACAGTTTTTGTTGTAGTATTAAGTAGCCAAGGTTGTGGAAACCAGTTAAGCTGGTCAAGTTTTTAAACTGTACTATACTTTGTACTGAGCACAGGGAACAGAGTTACTTTCTCTCTCACCCCTTTTCCCACAAATTGTATATATACTCTCTTCTGGAAGATAATGTATAGTTGTTAAAATCACTTTAATCTGAATGACCCTTAGGTAACCCTTAAGTTGATGTTTACCTGCAGTTTTCATTTCATGATAGCTTATTTAAAGTGAAACCTGATGGAAAAATCTGAATCACATAATTATCCTGACCTCTCCCAGAAGGAAAGCTTTTTCTTTCTGCAGGGACTTCAGTCCTTTAGAAGCTGGGAATCACTTGCTAATACTAGAAGGAAGGGAATTTAAGAATATCACAAAGACCATGTGACCTTGGGCAAGTCACTTAACCCCCATTGCCCTCCAAAGCACACACAAAAAAAAAAATACCACAAAGAACCAAATTGCATGAGCTGAATCAATGTACCATTTTTTTTTATCTATATGGGACAGAAAATAGTAACAGTGGGGTGAAAATTTTTATTTCAAAGTAAAATTGTATTTTTGTGTCAATTGACGCACTGGGTCCTTCAAGAAATGACATCTTCCTGCTTGACCAACTTACCTTTAGGCAATCTTGCCTTTCATTTATTAATTTTTAATTTTTTTTTCTTTTTCTCTTATCACCAGATATCCCACAGTATCTTTCCCCCTCATTTCTACCTCCCTAAGAATCATCCTATATGATAAATAGTATTTTTTAAAGAGGAAAAAAAAAGCCAGCAATGGATCAAAACATTTAGAAAGTGGGAAAACATGCAATGTGTAACACCTGTGGACCTTCTACCTGCACAAACAGGTAAGCTGTGGGTGATTTCTTATATCTCTTATTTGAGTTCTATTTGATAATTTTGTTACATTTACTTTTAATTTGTTGGTGTGTAGCTACTCTTTCCATTATTGCAGTTATTGTATACACTGTTTCCTTGGTTCCACTTACTTCACTCTGATCAGTTCACAGAGATCTTTCCACACTTCTCTGAATCATCACCCACATTTTTTACAACTCGGTAATATTCCATTATACACAGTGTTTAGCCATTCCCTATTTGATGGGCATCTACTTTTTTCCAATTCTTAATTATTACAAAAAGTGCCATTACAAATATTTCAGAGTATATGGGACCTTTTTTCATATTGATGGCTTCTTTGGGGAACAAACACAGTTATGGAGTCCCTGTGGACATTTTAGTCACTTTATGTGCAGAGTTCTACATGCATGGACTATGTAAAAAACGTACCCAATGATAGAAAACTATTACATGTAGTTTAGCAGGTAAATTAATTTATGCCATTAAATAATTATGGGTTTGGAGAACAGATCTAACCCAGGGGTGGGGAACCTGTGGCCTCAAGGCCACATGTGGCCCTCTAGGTCCTCAAGTGCAAATCATTTAAGGATACCACAAACTGCATCAACTAAATAGTTTGCATTCAATCAAAGGGTCACACTTGAGGACCTATAGGGTCCCCACCCCTGCACCTATCTTCAGACTTCAAGAAACTTTAATCCCAGGAAAACAAAGCTATATTCAAAGATTTAAAAAAATAAATTGCCCTTTCATAGTAGAAGAAAAGATATGAGGGGAGAGGGTGAGAAAGAGTTTACAAAACTCAACTACATACACATTTAGAATTATAGGAAAGAGTTCTTTCTCTCTGACTTGGTTTATAACAAGTTAACATATGAAAGGAAAACAATGCTCCTTCCAACTTCTTTCTAAAAATTCCTCCATCAGTCAGCTTTTATCCCTATTACTCCCACTCTCTTCTCAAATAACAAGTCATCCCTATAACAGGAAAGTTTAACTCTTCAGGAAAGGACCGCAGGGTTAGGGGTGGAGGTGGGGAAGAGAGAATATTCCTTGTTTTTCCCACTACTTTAATTTCTTTTAGGTCGGTCAAAACATTAAATTCTGACATCGCTTTGACTTTTTAAAATGTACACATGCACACACAGGCCCCTTTATCGTAAGAAATGAATAATTGGAGGCAGCTAGGTGGCACAGTGAATAGAGCACCGGCCCTGGAGTCAGGAGGACCTGAGTTCAAATCCAGACTCAGACACTTAACACAAAACTAGCTGTGTGACCTTGGCCAAGTCACTTAACCTTAACCCCAATTGCCTTACCTCCCCCCCTCCAAAAAGCAAAAAAAGAAAGAAATGAATAATTAGTTGGGTGCGTATGTGTGTGTACACTAAATATTTTTTACCTACCTTGGCCAAATCACATACTCCCATCCAGAACCTAGCACAGTAAATGCCAATCTCTCTTATCAAGTTAACCAGACTCCCCTTGCCCAGTTTCCCTACCACCCAGGATCTTGGAGGAAGTCTACTATCTGTCCAATCAATAATGTCTGGTTGGGTATTGTTAGATCACAGCAAGGGACAGATCTAACTCCATATTCAGGACTACCCAAGCAGAAGGAGGGTCCAGGCCAAAATCTTAAGTCAAGCGACCAGGAGGGGCTAAACCCTAGGAATTCCTAAAAACTGCAGAGCTGAGTCTTGGGCATTGCACTCTGGCCCAGGCCAACACAATCTAAGACTAGGGGAAGGAGCGAAGCTGAGGAGATACATCTAACTATTCCCATCTCCCACTTATGCTTTGATCCAATAAAACTGGCCTCTTTCCATTTCTTCAAACAAGTCCTTTCTTCTCCTGACTGCAGGCATGTCCTCCATGCCTGGAATTCTCTCTCTCCTTTTGTCGATCTCTTGGCTTTCCTGGCTTCCTTCCAGTCCCAGCTAAAATCCTCACCTTCTACATAAAGCCCTTCCCACTCCAATGCATTCTCTCAGCTGATTTTATTTACAATATATCTCGTTTCTATATAGCATGTTCTCTCCCCCATTAGACCATGACTCCGAGGGAAAAGCGCCTTCTACTTTTCTTTGGATAGTCCAGGACTCTGTTTAATGGCTACCATACCAAAGCCTTAAATCCTTATTGGCTGAATTACCGAAAATATATAGGAGGTCCAAAGAACCCTAGAAAACATGCACATCTGGCTTTTCAAAGAGACCACGAGTTGAGAAAGTGGAGGGAAGAGAATGGAACAGACCTTCAGTGTCCTAATGTCTGGAAGTCACAGAAGCAGCTGAACGAGACAGAGGATTGGGCAGTGTTTTTGTTTTGTTTTGATGGTATTAAGAAAACAAAGAAAAAGGAGGGGGAATAAAAAGGAATACAGTATGCAAGAGAGGAAGAGGAAACAGAAGGGACTTACTCCCTCACAAAAGATGAAGACCAAACAAAGAGGAAAGAGTGGGTGGAAGGGGCATCACATAAACCTCAGAGCAAAGTGAATCATACAAAGGAGGGGAGAAAACACACACACGTACACGTGATACTGCAGAAATGCGTTATACTCAACAGAGAAAATAAAAGGGCAGGTGCCATTTAAGAGACCCACGATTGATCAAACTGTGCCTCCTATTGATGACTAATTTCCAAATGAGACCAACTCCCAACCAACATCTCTTTTCTGCTAGATAAGACTTAATAGAAATGGTAAAGAAAGATGGAAAATGGTAAAAGAAAATGGAAAAGAGGCAACATAGGCCACTGAATAGTGTGTTGGACTCAAAATCCTCTTCTGTCACTTAATAATAGCTATGTGAAGTTAAACTTAATCTTTTTTTTTTGTTTTTTGGAGAAGGAAGGCAGGGCAACTGGGGTTAAGCGACTTGCCCAAGGTCACACAGCTAGCTTTGTGTTAAGTGTCTCAGGCTGGATTTGAACTCAGGTACGCCTAACTCCAGGGCTAGTGCTCTATTCACTGAGCTACCTAGCCACCCCATGAACTTAATCTTTTAACCTCTCTGGGCCTCAGTTTCCTCACCTGGAAAATTAAAGAATTAGACTAGATGATACCACAATACTGAGTTGGTTTTCTTTGTAAAGTTGGCATTTATTCCCAATTTGATAGTGATATTGATACTCTCTAATGCTGATAAACTCTCTAAAGACTTTCCTCTCAAAAGGCTTTCATTCTGCTGTTCTTCCTCTTTTATGTTCCCAACCTCAAATATACCACGCGTCTCCATCCCTCCAATCAGGCTTCTAAGCGCAAAACCAATCTGCAAAATTCTTTTTTATAATCAGTGATTCATCTCAAGCCTGTGTTCTCTACTATGACAAGCACCACCATAACAGCAAGCCACATACAACACTATTGCCCCATGCTTTGAACAGTGCCCTCTGTCCACAAAGCACCAATGACCCAGGGAATTCCACTTACCTCCGAGGACTGCGGAGGCATTTTCAACTTAGAGAGTTTGGCTTTGGCAGTCCCTTTAAAATCTGGTATTTTCTCATAGGAATGTCCATGGTAATCCTCAGGCAGTGATTTCAGTTCAGGGGATTTACTTGGTGCCTGATCTTGACCATCCATGGGCCGAACATATGCCGTAGGCTTCTGCTGCATGGCTGTGGTTTTTGAGGGCAGGCAGGGAGGGGGGAACGTTTGAGGAGGAGGCTGGGAAGTTGGTATCCCTAAGCTAGTGACTAGAGCCAAACTATGAGGCAACGTCTCTTCCTCTTTGGACTCTAGTGCTAGGTGCATGGGAGATTTATCTTGGACACAGCCCTTGCTACGACCCTTGCTGCTTCCCAGCATCCTGGACCCAGCTGGTTGGTTGGAATGTCGAGATGCCAACGGTGCAACTGAGAAAGACAATGCAGAGGACAAGAGAGAGCCTTCCATCTCTAGGGCTGAGCCTGGAAGCCCAATAGGAGAGATTCCTTCAGGCCGGTGCTCATCTTTCTTTATCTGACCTCTACGATGGCCCTCCTGACTGTTGTAGTACTTTCCTTGGTGCTGAATGCTGGACATACCATCACTTTTGACACATAAGCTCAAGGCTGGTTCCATTCTTGACTGAGTTGCTTTTGGACAATGAGAAGGGATGTAAATAGAAGGCCCAGAGGCAGGAGTATTAATAGCTTGGTGGTGGACACTATTGAAAAATGGTAACTGTGGAGTACTATTAGTCTTCTCAGGATAGAATAAACATCTAGATTTTCCTTGTGGGGTTAAAGGGATGCTACTTTCTTCAGGGATACCAAAGAGATTCGGGTTTTTGGTACTGATCAGTTCTTTGATTTCTTCATAATTACCCAATGTATTCTGAATCCTACTGGACAACTCATCTCCTTTGCTAGTCTGAAAAAAAAATTAAATAGAAAAGTGTCATAATTAAAAACTTCTTGACCCCAAAATCTCACTGAATACTCATAACAGCACTTTTTTGTGTGATAGCAAAGAACTAGAATAAAAGGAGCTATATATTGACTGGGGTATGGCTAAAATAATTGTGGCACAGGAACGTAATGGAAATGTCTTGCTGTTAGAAAAAATGGATTTAAGGAATTCAGAAATTTGGGGAGAAATTTCACTTACTAAATGAAGTAAACAGAAGAAAGCAAACAACAAACACAATGCAAAGTAATTGACCAAAAGGCCCTGCATACCATGTAATTTTAAGGACCAAACTTAGCCTTGAAGAGATGAGTACTTCCCTTACTTTTTTGTAGAGGTGGGAGATAGTACACATGGCATATACAATCAAACTTGGTTGATCTGTTGGTTAATTTTTCTGAATTCTCTTCCCCTCCCCCCCATCTTTCTTATTTGTTGTTTCTTAAGAGGAGACGGCTCTCTGAATATGGAAGTAAAAATTAAAGGGAAATAATAAAAAATAAAGGGAAATTACATGACCTTCCAAGACAAAGTTATCAGGGAATGACCATTCCCAGACTTCTGGAATCTTAGTCATGTAGTATGCATGGTTTTCTTCATTCTTTAAACTTAATCTACAGACAATTACAATTTAGACTTTTTCTCCCAAAATTCAACAATTATGACCACTGTGCAAATTGAACTGCACTAAATTCTTTTCAGCACATTGCTTGACAAGTATTTATACCCTTGTACATGATAAGTACCTTGTAGGGCTCTCCAAAGAGAGGTGCATTCACAGGGAAGGGCTTTTTCTCTTGGTGAACCTCCTGGTTACGTCTCTCCTTCTCTCTAATTCGAAGTAAGTTTCTATCTTCATTATACAGGCTGCTCAGGTGCCACAAAGGAACACAGAAGGGAAATTACATCAGTGCCTAAGTGTTTAGAAGCAGAGTAGAGATACAGAAACAAAATCTAACACTCTCCTTTTAAAGCTTAATTACTTTTTGAGAGCAAACCAAGCGGAAGAACCACTGGACAAAATGCTGTCCCAAGGAATGAAACTTCTGGGTTCACATTGAGCCTGCTTAAAACCTACAAGAGCTGACTTAGAAATGAATTCTCTTCTGAGGAGTGGATGGGAGTGCAATAAATTCAATGGCTTTTCTCTCTCCTGTTTATCTATGAAATTAAGAGTATAGTATAAATGCTTGAAGAAGACAAAAAAAAATTAAAAGTTTGAGACCAAATTCTTCTACTGTCAAGTTTTACAATGGCAATAGATGTCACAAAGTCACCTAGCTCAACTCATTTTAACAAGTTGGGGAAACAATCCCAGGGAGATTGACTTTGTCAAGATAACACAGTCAGAAAAAAGTATGTATTTCCAAGATCTATATGGAATTTCTCCTTAAAAATAGAAACATAGGGGTGGCTAGGTGGTGAAGTGAATAGAGCACCAGCGCTGGAATCAGGAGGACCTGACTTCAAATCTGGCCTCAGACACTTAACACAGAACTAGCCATGTGACCTTGGGCAAGTCACTTAACCTCAATTGCCCTACCTTCCCCCTCCAAAAAAAAAAAAAGCAAAATAAAATAAAATAAAAACACAAATGCAAAACAAAAATTGCACTGATGTCAGTTGAAACATGATATGATGCACATTACCGAGGAGTAATGTAAGTGGGGAAAGTCACCTAAGAAAACTGTCTTTTTCATACCATCAAGGTCACCACCATCCTTCTAGTTACCAGATTTGCAACCCTGATATTACTCTGGATTCCTCATTTTGCCTCACTCCATGGAGCACAGCAGTTACCAAACCTTGTCATTTCTACCTTAATGCCTCTTTTTCAACCATACCATGACTACTCCAATTCAGGTCATCATTACCTCTGACCTGGACTACTGTAATAAGCATCTTCTTCCTGTTTACCTTGCCTCAACCAAGAAGTGATTTCCAAATGCCTTACCAACCTTGTACCACCTCTCTCCCTTCTACAATCCATCCTGACACTGTTGCCAAAGAAATCTTTCTAAAACATAGCCTTCAGCTATACAAGAAACTCCAATTATAGCTAAGAAAATGACAGATCCTATGAAATAGTTGCTGTTTTTACAGTTTACAACTGCAAACTGTATTGTATGGTTTTTTCCCCCTGAATTTAATGTAAGAAATATATAATACAGGACAGCCAGGTAGCACAGCGAGTAACAGCATCGGCCTCAGTGTTGGGATGACCTGGGGAATCAAATCCTGGGCTCAGACACTTAGCACCCACCCAGAAACACCTGGCCATGTAACCTTGAGCAAGTTACTTAACCCCAATTGCTTAGGGGCGGCCAGGTGGCTCAGCGAGTAAGAGCACCGGCTCCAGTGTCAGGATGACCTGGATCAAATCCAGGCTCAGATACTCAGCACCCCACCCAGAAATAACTGGTCGTGTAACCTTGAGCAAGTTACTTAACCCCGATTGCTTAAAAAAAAAGAAAGAAAAAGAAATATATAATACTACAATGATTTTGTACTTATTTCAAGAGAAATAAGTTAAAATTGCTTCCGATTCTGCAGAGACACCTTAACCAGTAATAATATAAAAAAGGAAAAAAACACATTCTGAGATTTCTAGATGAACAGACTATATGAATAGAGTAGACAATGGAAATCTCTCTTTGTTGATTGGTAGTACTTGATATCCTCTCTATTCCTCATCTTACTATGTAGGTGACCCCCTAAAGAGTAAGCCTGTGGAGGAAAAGCACTGGCAGTTTGTACCACATTATAAAGGCTTTGAGAATGGTCCCGTTAACAAATTGAGTCAGTTTACTGAGGCCCAGCCTAGCTAATTATGGAGATATGCATCTTTAGTAGGCAGGCTACCAGATGAGGAATGTGGGTGGGGGCATGCAGATGGTAAAGCCATGTAACAAAGCAAAATGTGAAATAACTCTATGTCAAAGGTATTCAGTGAAAGTAATTTTATAGTAGAAAGTGGGCAAGGGGGCTCACATTTTTTTGAGACCATCAAGATCTTAAATGGAATGCTGTCCTGTGACCAACTAGGGGGCATACTGCTGAAGTGGCTTAAACACATCAAGGTTGACCTTTTAGCTATAAAAGAAAACAGATCATAACTGGATGTCTGGTACCTCACAGGCACTAGTGACCAACCAGAAGAAAGTTCTAACTAAATGGAAGGACAGCTTACAGATACTCTTTGGAGAGGCAAAGAAGGAGCGATGGGTTGGTTTCATCAGATGCTGGAAGTTACAAGAAACATTATTTCATGGGACATTTGGTCATCATATCATGAAGCACAAATGATAAGTATTTAGAAAAAAAAAAGACCACCATAAACAGTTAATAATAAGTTAATGGGGGCGGCTAGGTGGTGCAGTGAATAGAGCACTGGCCCTGGAGTCAGGAGGACCTGAGTTCAAATCCAGCCTCAGACACTTAACACAAAACTAGCCGTGTGACCTTGGGAAAGTCACTTAACCAATTGTCGTACCTTCCCCCCTCCAAAAACCAAAAAGAAAAATCTAAAAAATAAAATAATAACAGTTAATGTACCAATATAAGTTTCTGAGAAAAAATGAATGAATTTATTTTGCACTCATTACCCGTAAAGCACTATGGTGAGTGAAGAGACACAAACAAGAAGGTAAGACAGCCCCTGCTCTTACAGAGCTCACATTCTAATGAACGGATCATACATAGAAGGTTTCAGGTTAAAGTCAGGTATAAAGCCAAGGTCCTTAGGGCACACCACCGGAGCAGACGATGCTGCCTATTCTTTAATGTCATTTCCACTGACAATATGCTGAACTACCAACAGTACCAAGGGCTTTGGTGGCGAGAACTTTTTGGGGTCTTTAAAAGATGTGACTTTTGGACTTGCAGGAGCAGTTGGCAGAATACATCTCCACAGAGGCCACTTCCCAGGACGATGGGCTGGAAGTGATGCAGCTCCAAAGGCTCTTGGAATGTCTCTCTCAAGGTCTGAGGAGAAATGGTGGTGAAGGTGGGACTTGACTGGCACATCCTGCCTCCTGCCTCTTCCTCAGGACCCCTTGTAGCTTCAGCGAGGCTACACGGCCTGCCCTGGGCATTGCAGCTGGTGGGATGGCTAGCCCTTCTTCACAGGAGCAGCCTTCTCCACCCTGGTGGTGGCTAGGGGGGCTGAACTAGAAGCAAGAAGAGGGGTCTGCGGGATATCGGCACTTCCCAGGCTCCAGCATCCCCCTGTGGGTGGCAGTTGTTCAGTAGTTACTGTTGGTGATGATCCAATTCAAAAAGTTGTTTTGTCTAATAGATTTTCTGTTACAACGGTCTCTCAAATTTCACAATAGAAGAGAACTTAGAAATACAATTACATAAAGAAAACTTCACAGGACACCAATTACATTTCCAAATTATCCCACATAAAAATCATTCATCTTATTACCTTTGGCATTTTAAAACCGCTTCAATTACCAGGTATGGAACAATTATTATTCAATTAAAGAAATAATAATATACTGCCTAGCATATTATATGCCAGTCACTTCGTTAAGCACTTTACAATCATCCTACCATTTTGGTCCTCAACAACAACCCTGAGAAGTGGGCACCATTATTATTTTTCTCTTTTATAGATCAGGAAAGTGGGGCAAGATAAGATAAGTTACCTAAGATTACACAGCTAACAAATTTCTGCAACCAGAATGTAATTCAAGTTTTCTTACATTTTTCCAGCATCTTTATTGGAGGGAGGGGTTAATAGAATAAGAGGGAGAGGGTCTCTGACCAAGGAAGGATTAACTACAGGTGGCTATAAGGGGCAAACCTTTTACTACCTCTTTGTCCTTTCTTCTTCACTCTGGGATCATACAAGCAGACACAAATAGTTCTAACAAAGTGTTCAGTTACAGTCCCAACTTTCCTGGTTTTTAACAGTAACACAGTTAGTGTGCAGTTTAAGAAACAACGGGGCATGCAGTTACAATTGCACAGAGGTGTGCAGTTTGAAAACACAGAGGCACACGCAGAGGGACCAATTACCAGAGGTGAGTAGTTTAAGAAAGGATATCCTTACCAGAGTGATCCGAGGCCAATCGGGTCACCCGAGGGCCCTGAAGTTTTCCGAAGAGCTTGACCAAGGCAGAGCTTGGGTATTGGAGCGGGGACAAGGGCACGGGACTCACCAGACAAGTCAGGGTCGGACTCTGAAGAAATAAATCTCCCGTGGCGCCTAGTCCGTTCCCACTGGTACCAGAGAGTCCAATGGCCCGGTTCCACATCCAATCCCACTTCTGAGAGACACGGAAAAAATGAGGAGACAGATACAAGCAGCAAAAGCATGAAGTTACAATCCATAGCTGGGCACACAGTTATATTAGCACACCCTCACTAGGGCTGGCCCCAGCATGTGTGGCTAGTTTGCCTGCTTGATTGCAAGTCACTTCCCTCTATTTGAAATTAAACTTCTGTTTGATTCCTGACTCACCTGTCTCTAGTTTGCTCTGTTCAACTCTGACCATCCACAGGTTAGAGGCTGGTTTTGTCTGGCTGACATTATATACTCTGATACCTGTATGCTTCAGTGGAAAGATGGGGACAGGAAAAACATATAGGAAAGTATAGTCCAGGCAAAAGAAACGGTCAAAGATTACATGGAAGCCTCACACCCTGAATACTTTCTTCAAAAAATGAATGGATATTAGGGGCAGCTAGGTGGCATGGTGAATACAGCACCAACCCTGGAGTCAGGAGGACCTGAGGTCAAATCTGGCTTCAGACACTTAACACTTACTTGCCATGTGACCTTGGGCAAGTCACTTAACCCCAATTGCCCTCCAAAAAGCAAAAAAAAAAAAAAAAAAGGATAAGCAGCATGTTAAGCAAAAAACTCTTAACACACACACACACACAAATTTTTAAAGCATTTTTAGTCTATGCTATGTGTGCCAATATACCATCTTAAGCATTGGGAATACAATTAGAAAACTAAGAGTCGCATCCTTAAGCATAAGGACCCCGGCAGGTCACAATATTAACTTAGCTTTAAAATGTCATTTTATTACATGTTTTATTACATTTTTATTTATTATGTTGAGTATTTCCCAATTTTTGCCCCCATGTATGACAGTTCCAGGGTAGACAATATACACAGAAACCTTCAGCTATAAGTCAGATGGTAAGGTCCCAAGGTCCTAAGGTCCTTACAGTAAATGTCTTTTCTTTAATGGCATTTCCACTGATAAATGAAATAGGCATTTAAACAAGCAGGAAAAGACATTACTGATGAGACTTATCTCTGAATCTACTCTCAGAATACTATCAACTTATCTAAGATCAGGATTAGTTAAAAAACAAAAAGAGTAAGAAAATAAGACAATGTACAATGAAAAAATTTAACAGGATTATTGAAACAATTTATTGAAAATAAAAATTAGGAAAAAAGCAAGATAAATGATGTTGACTATAATGATTTCATCAGGAAGTTAAAACTATGCAAATGGACTGCCACGAGAAAGAGACCAAAAGAGCTCAGAAAGCACACAAGTTAGCAAGTATTTAACTTCTAGGCAAATGAAGAGAAATGATTTCCAAAAGCATCAACATATTAGAAAATAAGTCTGTTAGTAAAAGCATATGAAAAAGAATGATGGGACATTTATGAGCACTATCAACTTATAAAGAAGAAACAAGCACTGGAAACATGGCAAGACATCAAACTAAGTCACAAGCAAAGTCATCCCCTTCAAAGGGCATTCAAAGACAAAAACTGGAAGCACTACAAATAGAAGAATGGAAGAGGGGCACAAACCATTTCAACAAAACACAGTAGAACCACTACACTTGCCCTTCACTTCACAGTCCATGAATTACTAGCAAAGGACATAGAAATGCAATGCAATGAAGAAATAATAAAGGCCAACGAAGGGGCAATATGCAAGGTATCAGGAGAGGAATATACCAACAGCATGAGAAAAATACAGAAAAGGGAGTCCAATCAAACATTAATAGCTACCAACAAAATATGCAAAATCCCCCTACTATACAAAATCTTAGAGGCATCTAATACAAGATTTGGTGGCATCTAGGTGATGCTGTGGATAGAGGTGCCAGATTTGGAGTTAAGAAGACTCATATTCCCAAGTTCAAATCTGGCCTCAGATACTTCCTAGCTGTGTAACCCTGGGCAAGTCACTTAACTCTGTTTGCCTCAGTTTCCTCATCTGTAAAATGAGCTGGAGAAGTAAATGATGAAGCCACTCCAAATTCTTTGCTGAGAAAACCCCAAATGAGGTCATTTCATGACTGAAATGATTGATTAATAAAACAAAGATTTGAGAGGATCCTCAATGTGGGCATTATTAAGGAACAAGAGAGCCCTCAAAGTGATGTAATTCATGAATCTTTACCACCTTATGTTTAACTAAAGGTATAGAAAATATTACATCCTGTTGTATTAACTGTTTATTAATTAGCAAAAAAAATTGATTCTGTAGAATTAAAATACTGCTTTCAGATTCTTTTTACATCAAGGTATCTCCCATTCATTCACCAAAATTATTCAGGATCCCTTAGAAGATGTAACAATAGAAATTACCTTGTGAAATTACCTGTTTAATTAATAATAAACATCAGGAGAGGAATAAAATGGAGACAAGTATGCTTACCAAAGGCATTCATCACTGTGATGGAGGCAATCAAGCACAGATTCCAGGTCAACAGAGATTTCCTGTGTATGGTGAGGTCTTCCCATACTCCTATTTGTGAAAAGCATCAAATTTTGCTGATTGCATTAAGTCCAAGGACATTGCAGAGCCTCCTAAAGATCTCTAATCATTCAAAAGAGTTTTGGCTAACCATCCATCCTCATAGGGAAAAGTAAGTGGATGAAAAATGTCTATCGGTCGGATTTCCATATGCCTTTAGAAGGTATGGCATCCTATAAAGCTTGTCCAATAGTATGTATAATTTAGACATACAGATGTACAATGAGAAGAGAATAGGCTGGATAGCTTTTGGGAAAACCCTTTCATTGACTCCAAACTTTTTATAAAGCAAAGTTCCACCTTCTCAATGCTAACATTTTCTCAGCATTGTTGTAAGTCAGCAAGACATAGAACACTATCAACTCCAAAAAATAAAAAGATCACACAGAGGGCAATGTAGAGATGTGAAATGGTTGTAAACAGGTTACAATGCACACCCTATGAGGAACTTGAAAAAAAAACAAGAGTAAAGAACGTCACTGGGAATTCACATGTTAGGAGCAGAAGATGGTCTGGTCACACAGGAAAGGCAAGAGATGACTGGTGATCAACCAAGACTGCTCCTCTGGTACCTGGCCAGGGCTCCAGGACCCTGGGTAGACTGTCTATGAAAACTTTTAGGACACTAAAAGCAAGAATCCCACAGCACAGACAGGTCTGAATTGGTTGCCATCTTATTTGTTGGGAGAAACTCCCTAAACAACATAAAAAAATCTGAGCAGGCTTAAAGAAAGAAAGAATTCAATTATATGAAATATTGGTTGGACAAAACTCTAGATGGTTTTGGAGATCTGACCAACCCCAGATAGGGGAGAAAAGATGGTTATTTATTTAAAAATTTCCCAATTAGAAGACTATAAAAACTGACTATGAATTCATGTTACATTATCTCAAATGGGCTCTCACTACAATAAGACTCCTCTCAAATTGATTCTCTCTTTCCCCAAATTTGCTATACTATAGTACACCTTCAAACTTTCCTGAAACCACCCTAATGATCCTCTTTCTCCATGTTTTCAGTAGAAGACATTAATTAATGCCAGTGGTTCCATCTTCTCCTTTTCTGCACATCAATCCCCAATATCTCCTTTACTCTAGTTTCTGTTGAAAAAGCAGCCCTCCTTCCCACAAGGTCAGCTCCTTTAACATGATCCAGACCACCCCTTCTCCAACGGATTCCCCCAACCCCACTCACCCCAATCCTCATTCTCTCTCCAACCTGCATCTCTAAAAAATCCTTACTTGACCTCTTAAAGCAACTACTGTCCTGTAACTCTTTCTCAAATTCCTAGAAAATAAGTTAGACCTCATTGTTTTCTTTTTTTATGAAGTTAAATAAGTATTTCCATATACACAGTAAAACTGAGGAAGAAAATTATGCATGAAACCATGAATCTAGCAGTACAACTTTTTTCTTTAAATATAAAAGAAATTTAATTTCTGTACTTTTTCAACTACTTGTACTGCCTGTTTACGATTCCTTCTAGCCTTCTTTCTGTTTTCTTCTGTAATCAATCAATCAACATTTAGGTAGTGCCTTCTTCACTAGGCTAAGCTCTAAAAATGTCAGGAGCTTACAACCTAATGAAGGAGACAAGATGCAAATAATATATTTGCAATATATTGCAAAGAGAATAATATATTCTCTTGCAAAGCAAGACGAGGAACTAGAATTAAAAGGGGTTGGGGAAGATTTCCAGTAAAAGATGGGATTGTAATTGGGACTTTAAGGAAGCCAGAAAGGTTCAGAGAAAATGCCTGGGGCTTTGGAGCCAAGAGATTGAGTGTCCGGTTCTGGGAACCGGGATCAGGCCAGGACTGAAGAGTACCAGCCTGAAAAAAAGCAGAAAATGCCTGGAAGGTAAGGTAAGTAGGGAGTTAAGCTATGAAGGACTTGGAATGCCAGACAGAGCATTTTGTATTTGATCCTGCAGGCAATGGAGGGACTCAATTACTCACTTTTTCTTTTTTTGTCATCCTTCACCTACTCTCTTGTCATTAAAAAAAAAAAAGAAAAGAAAACTGGTAATAAATAAAAAATGTCAAGCAAAACAAATTCCCATACAGGTCACAGCACTAGAGTTCTTAAGTCTTTCAAAGCTGATTTTTTTTTTAAAATGCTAATTTTATTGTATTAATTGTTCCACTGGTTCTGCTGACTTCCCTCTTTGTCAGTTCATACAAGCCTTCCCAGGGATCTCTGAAACCTTCTAAAACAAAATTATATTTATATATATATATATATATATATATATATATACACCACAAAGAATGAAAATGAAAACAATTATGAGGTTCCATCCTTAAAGTTGGCAAAGAAGAAAAAACGAAAACTATGGATGATTGAAGGGGCTTAAAGAGGCCACAAATAAGACACCATTTTCAACAATTTTGGAAAGAATCTTGGAACTACACCCAAAATGTCTTTCTTTAAAATGTTACTGTTATTGTAGAAATTATTCTTTGAGTTCTATTCATTTCACAAGAAATAGAGCAAACTAATCTCAGAAAAAAGAAAATAAAACCAGCTGTAAAGAAATTACGGGGGGTGGGGGGGGGACGGTGGAGAGACACCTCTTGGCTGGTCCTAGTAGATTCACAGAAGAATTCTATCAAACTTTAATAGAGCTAGTAAGGATACTGCACAAATTATTCTCAAAAACTGAGAAACGCAAGCATCCCACCAGACTCCACTGCTAAGAAAAGCAGTCCTAATAGCTAACTCAAGGAAACATAAAGCAAAGGTGAAACAAACCAATATTGTTTATATTGATTCAACATTTATCAAAAAGACTATATAGTAACATATCCAAGAAATCATTCATTACGAACAAATTGGATTTATACCAGGAATGCAAGGAAATATTGGGAAACATTAGGAAAACAAGCAACATAATCATATTAAAAATAAAAATAACCAAAACCACAATAGGATTACCACAACAGATTGAGAAAAAGGCATAGTACCACACTTATCCATGCTAAAAACCTCACAAAATAGAGGATAAAGGGAATTTCTTTTAATGCAATAAAAAATAGAGGGAAGCAAAGAAAAAAATGGTGGAGAAATAAGAAACAGCAAAGCCAAACTTCCTCCAAACAGATCTAGAAAATGCACAAGACTGATTCCTGATGGGGCTATCCAGAAAAAGTCAGAGGACGTCATTTCTCCAGCCCAGTTTGGCATAGTGAGATAGGCAAGGCCAAGACAGCAGCATCCCTTACAAGCACTCTGGTGCTCAAGGAGACACTATGCATGGAGGCTACAAACCCTTATCAAGGAACCAGCACACCCATATGGGGCAAAGCAACAGAGAAAAGTGCAAACTGACAGTTTTTTCATTCATTACCCAGTCCTGGGACATAGATCCAGGGCAGAGTGAGAAGTAAAGGGTTGCAGGGGGAGGGAGGTTCTGTGCAGAGTGCAAAGCAAGGAAGTTCAGAAGCAGTAGCTGTGCGGCTTGGACCCTAAGGGCAGAGCAGGGTCTCAGTTATAGCATCTAGGTCAATCTGCAGAGGAATGACCAGGCAAGAATCCCAGACCAAAGTGGAGCCTGCAGTTCTGTCACTCTGAACCAGGAGAGCTGCCAGCTGGCTGACAGGGGCAGAGTCCAGCAGCAATCTACTCTTGTTCAGACCAAAGCCAGGTCAGGAACTTGCAAAGCTCAGACCCAGAGGACAGCAATCATATTTTGCCCTGGATCAGATCACTCTAGAAGCAATGAAAGCTTACAGGTCCCCAGCCTGAGCTGTCTCTGACATCTTATGATAATATAATACTCAATTTTCCTAAGAATGCAAGAACAGG
Organism: Petaurus breviceps papuanus; assembly: GCF_028583685.1. Classification (NCBI taxonomy): domain Eukaryota; kingdom Metazoa; phylum Chordata; class Mammalia; order Diprotodontia; family Petauridae; genus Petaurus; species Petaurus breviceps. The sequence goes on along the minus strand of NW_027185655.1, from coordinate 15,531,068 downwards.
GTCAACCCAGACTGCATCTCCAGAAGTGTTCCCTGACATGAAATCTGAAGTCAGGAAGCAGACTGAGAGAATGAACAAACAAAAAGAGAATCCCACTATAAAGAGGTATTATGATATCAAGGAAGCTCAACCCAAACCCCAAAGGACCAAAGATCTGCAAACAAATGCCTGGGGTAGGGGGAACAAAAAACAAAGTGGGGTAAAAATTCAACTAAAATACCTAGAAGAGATGAAGCAGGAGCTAAAATATTTTTATAAATGAAATGCACCACTTGAAAAAGCATGAGAGCTATCTATGGAAGAAAAAATTGGAAAGGCAATACATACTTGGCACACGAGGTACAAAATCTTGCCCAAGGAACTAACTCCCTGAAAATTAGAACGGATCCAGTAGATGTCAACAACTCCATGAAGAAAAGGGAAATATTAAAACAAAGTAAAAATATAGAAAACAGAAGAAAATGTAAGGTATCTCACAGCTAAACAAGTGACCTGGAAAACACAAAGAGAATAATTTAAATCACTAGACCATCTGAATGAGCTTAGACATCCAGTTTCAAAAATATCTTAAAAGAATGTTGCCCAAAAGCAGAGGGCAAAGTGGAAATAGAAAAAAAAAACAAAACAAAAACCACCAGTTACCTCCTGAAAGAAACTCCAAAATGAAAACTCCTAGGAACATAACAGCCCAAATCCAAGTGTTCTAAGTCAAAGGAAAAACCCCACAAGCAGCCTGAAAGATTTTAAGCACTAAGAAGTCACAGAATCACATATGACCTAGCAAGTACACTATACAAGAGCAGAGAACTTGGGAGTACTATATTCCAGAATGCAAAGGATATATTGTCTTAAAACCAAGAATGATTTACCGAGAACAACTGAATGTAGTGCAACAGGGGGAAAAAATGGACCCTTTAACGAAATAAAGCATTCAAGAGCGACAGAAACTTTGAAGTTCAAACGTAGGTGTGAAAAATAAAACAGTAAAATGATCGAATAATAATAAACAAAAACAAATTGCTTACGTTCAAATTTGGGGGAGATGATGTGTCTCCTCTAAAATGCTGTCATCATCAGGGTTCATAGAGGGAATCTAACTAGACAAGGCATGTGAATGGTTCTAATTATATCTTGATCTTAAGAAAAGAATGGAAAGAGAGGGGTACTGGAGATCTGGGAAAATGGGAATGAGTGTAGGGGTTAGGTAAAATTACCTCACGTTATCAAGAATGTTCAAGTAGACATCTACACAAACAACGAGGAAAGCATGAGGGAGCTGCTGATACTTGAACCCCACTTTTATCTGAAATAGTCAAAAAAGGAAGCCGATACACACAGAGCTGAGAACAGAAATACACATCATTCAACAGAGAAATAAGATGCCATGGTTCTCTTAGGAAATGGACAAACACAAGAAAGGATAGGGGGAGGAGGGGCAACTGGAAGGAATGTAAGTTAAGGGAGGGATAAGTCCCAAGCAAAACAAACTAAGGTTATACTTAAAAGTATAACCTTATACTAAGCAAAACAAACTCTAAGGACAATACTTAGAGCTTTTTTGAGGTGCCAAAAATAGGAATGTGAGAGGGTGCCCATAAATTGGAGAAAGGATGAACAAATTATGACATACAGATGTAACTTAATATTGTACAATAAGAAATTATACAAAGGGTTTCAGAGTAACTTGAGAAGACTTGTATGGGGGCAGCCAGGTAGCACAGCGAGTTAAGAGCACCGGCTCCAGTGTTGAGAAGACCTGGAGATCGAATCCCAGGCTCAGACACTTAGCACCCACCTAGAAACACCTGGCTATGTAACCTTGAGCAAGTTACTTAACCCCAATTGCTTTAAAAAAAAAAAAAAAGAAAGAAAAGAGAAGCCTTGTATGGACTGATGAGGAGTGAAGTGAACAGAATATTTTATACTATGACAACAATATGAAAAAGACAAACAACTGAAAGAATTTGGAACTCTTATCAGCATGATGACCTAATATTATTCCAGAGAAGTAACGATGAAATTAGAGACCTATTTCCTGGAAGAGAGGCAAAGGACTCAAGAATACAAAGAGATAAACATTTTCCTGGACATGGTCAATATAATATAGAAATGTGTTTTCATTGATTATACCTGTTTGTAAAGTCTTTTGTTTTTAATTAGGCATGGGATCAGAATTGGTTGGAGTTAGCATCAGGGTTAGAGTCAAAGCTGAGAGGAGGAGAAGGAAGATTTTTGCTAAATGAAACAAATAAAATATTTTTAAACAAAAATTTTGATAAAAGCATCTACCTAAACCAACAATAGGGATACATTAGAAGCTTTATCCAATAAATACCGATTTAAAGCAAGGATGGTCACTCCACTATTATTTTTTTTTTGTCTTTTTGGAGGAGGAAAGGCAGAGCAATTGGAGCTAAATGACTTGCCCAAGGTCACACAGTGGCTAAGTGTTAAGTGTCTGAAGCCATATTTGAATTCTGATCCTCCTAACTCTCGGGCTGATGCTCTATTCACTGAGCCTCGCTCCACTATTATTGATAAGAATTCTAGATAAGTTCTAACAATAAGACAAAAGAAATTAAAGGTATAAAAATATGCAAAGAGATAAAACTATCCCCATTTTCTGGACCGCATGATGCTTTATTTAGAAAATCGGCAAAGATATTCACTGAAGGGGAGGGAATAAGCATTAGTAAGTGACCGCTGTATGCCAAACACTGTGCTATTTGAAAAATATTTTCTCAGTCAATCCTCTCAACAATCCTGTGAGGGAGGTGCTTTTATTAACTTCATTTTACAGTTGAGAAAACTGAGGCAAACAGAGGTTAAGTGATTTGCTCATGGTCACACAGCTAGTAAGTATCTAAGGTTGAATTTGAACTCTGGGACTTCCTAACTCCAGGCCCAGTATTACACATCTACTTTTAAACCCAGCTTCAGCAAAGTTACAGACTTCAAAAGAGAGCCTGAAAATTTAATTATTATATGATAACAAAATCCAAGAGGCAATAATGAAAGGGAAATCCCATTCCTAATAACTACAAAATGCATAAAATACATAGGGATCAATGTACCAAATCACATGAAAGACTTGTACAAGCAAAATTACAAACTTTTCTTTTAAGAAATAAAGAACAAGGGGCAGCCAGGTGGCTCAGCAAGTAAGAACACCGGCTCCAGTGTCGGGATGACCTGGAGATCAAATCTGGGCTCAGATACTCAGCACCACACCCAGAAATAACTGGCCATGTAACCTTGAGCAAGTTACTTAACCCCGATTGCTTTAAAAAAAAAAAAAAGAAATTAAGAACTGAAATAGGAGAAGGAATATGCAATGTCCATGGTTGGATCATGCCAACATAATAAAAATAACAAAACTTGTGAAAGTTAATACATATCTGCAATGCTATACTACTCAAATCATCAAAAAGATAAGTATCTTTTTTTTAAGTTGCAGAATTCAACAAAATAATTTTTAAAATTCATTTGAAAAAAATTGAAGATGTCAAGGGATAGAATACAGAATATGTATTCAAAAGAATAGAAGATATCAAGGGAAATGATTTTTTTTTAAAAAGGCAGAGACAAAGGATAAATAGTATTTCCAGATCTCAAACCATATTGGAAAACAAAAGTCATCAAAACCATATGGTATATGTTAAAAAACAGGAATTGAACAGACCAGACAAGGGAAAATCAGAAACAATGGATCTCTATAACCTTAGTGTTGGAAAAAATGCAAAGCACAAATTGTTGGGAAAAGTAGAGGTCAGGTGGAAATTATTCCATACTCTACAATATATATCCTAAGGGGATATGGGATATTACATTAAAGATCATATTAAAAAAACATTAGAAGAGAACAGATCATAAGCCTCTCACAGCAATAGGCAGGTGGATGTACACTTAAAGAGAGAAGTAATTAGGGAATATAAAATCTATAACTTTGAATACCTGAACTGAAAAGCTTTTTTTTTTAAATAAAACAAAATTAATGAACCTGGGATAAAAGGAAAGCTGTTGAATAGGGAAAAGAATCTTTTTTTTTTTAAATCAAATTCCTCTGATAAGGGTTTGGTATCCAACATAAACAATTAACTGAAATTCATAAAAATTGATAAATAAGCCCCAAAGTCAATCCCCAACAGGTCAAAAGAAATAAACAAAATTTCTCAAAAGAAGAATTGCAAACTATTAACAACCACATGAAAGAAATTGCCAAATTACTAATCTGAAAAGAAAATGCAAATCAAAACAATCCTGAGGTTTCATTTCACACCCTTTGAAAAGGCAAAGGTGCAAAAAGAGGAACTAGTCAATTATCGGTGGCTGAGGGCTTGTGAGAAGATGGGCATGCTAGTGCATCCTTGGTATGTAATCACTTTGGAAAGCAATTTGGAATTATGCAAGGCTGTCCTAGAAAATGCAGTCTCTCTCCCCAGACACATTTTTAAGTGAGACTGCATTATCAACACTTTATTAAATCTAGAAAATCAACAAAATATTAAGTCCATTTGAGGCATTTGCTGCTTTCTAAGATCTCTGACAATCTGCCTGGACCATTCTGAGCTGACTCCAGCACAGTATGGTGAAAATGCAAACAAATGCAAACTAAAATACCCATACATTTTAACCTGGTGCGCTTCAACTATTGGTCTTGTGCCCAAATGAGGTCACTGATAAGAAGCCAAGCCCTCATGTGCCCCAAAATGTATAGCATCACGTTTTATGACAGCAAAAGAACCGCAAACAAAGAATACTCCGATCAATTGGGGCAGGCTAAATAAATTCTGGTAATCAGTGAAATGGGATATTATAATGCTTTAAGAAATGACAAATCTGTTTTGTTTTTTTTTCTTTTGTTCTGATTCTTTGTTCATAAGGCGATTAATATGTTTAATATGATTCTACATGCATAGCCTACATCACATTACATGTTGTCTTAGGGATGGAGGAAAATTTTAGAACTCAAAAATCTTATAAAAGTGAATGTTGACATTTTTTTAAAATTTAAAAATTAAAAAGAGAAAAGAAACAACAAATTGGATATAGAAAAGCATGGAAAAATATAAGTGAAACGATGCAGAACAATGTAAGAAGAGACAGGAAAACAATACACACAGTAACTACAGCATAAATAGAAAGAAGTACCACAAAACCACCAAAAGTGAACATTGCAAACAGACACAGATGAACTCAAAAGAGGAGAGATGATGGGGCGGCTATGTGGCACAGTGAATAGAGCACCAGCCCTGGAGGACATGAGTTCAAATCTGGCCTCAGACACTTAACACAAAAACTAGCCGTGTGACCTTGGGCAAGTCACTTAACCCCAACTGCCCTCCAAAAAGCAAAAAAAAAAAAAAGGAGATGTTGTCATTCAGTCATGTCCAACTCTTCATGACCACGGGGATGCCAATACTGTCTATTGAGTTTTCTTGGCAAAGATACTGGAGGGGTCTGCCATTTCCTTCTCCAGTGGATTAAGGAAAACACAGGTTAAGTGACTTGCCCAGGATCATACAGCTAGTCTCTGAGGCTGGATTTCAACTCATCTCCCTGACTCCAGGTCCAGCACTCTCTCTACTGAGCCACCCAGCAGCCTCCTCACTCCTTTGTAGAGGTCCTCATGTGGTAAACGGAATATATTTTCAGCTTTGCTTATTTTTTTCTCTCCTTTTTATTTCCTTTAAAAATTTCATTTTTATATAGGATGACTCTCTGGGAAGGAAAAGGTAAAGGGATACTTGGTGAAATTCTGGTAATGCAGAAAAAGAGTCTTAACAAGCTATTTTAAGAAAGTAAGCAAAAATACTAATATATACATATTCCAAAGAAACAAAAAATTCTAAACAATGAAGTAATGGAAGCTTTCTTTTTTTTTTTACGGCGATTTTTATCCAAAAATGTATTTCATGCTATGGTTTTAAAAAACCTAGAATCAAAAATAACCTCAGGGTTCATAACTCATTTCATGCTCAATTCTCCCTCAAGGTCAGACTGTAAATAAATAAACACGCATGACCTTAAAGATGCAACAATACAGTATCACCTGGTCCGTTCAACTCTGTTGTGATCCTGTGTCTATACAGTTTCCTGGTTAGCACAGCACTTCCTACTTTGAGGGAAGATACCATGTCAGAAAGTGTTATTTGTTTCTTAGTCATATAGATAACATGCCCACATGTTGCAGTCTCCGTGTGAGTAAAGGTTCCAGGTCTGAACCCAACTAGTCATGTGGAAATCCATGGAATCCAACTGTGTTATGAAAAAGAAAAATGATACAGTCATGCCTTCCCTAACTTTCCAACAGTTATTTTAACCATGATGTCTCCGAAGGGGGCAAATGCTGAACGTATGTATGCACTGAATGTATTAAAGCTTACATGTTGCTACAGATAAAACTCCTTCTCTCTACTAAACTCCCAATACTTTTAAAGTGAATAACTAAACAAATTAATTGGAGAATCTACAGGCTGTTTTTTCTGGGACTCACTCAAGGAGTTTTTATAGACATCCAAAAAGACTCAAATTTAATAGCACACACTTTAAGCCTCAGATTTACAAGTCTGGTAACTTGAAAGAAGAATCAGTCAACTAATTTCATTTCAGAAAACGCTAACTTGCACAAAAGCAAATAAAGAAAAATTTCTGCTTTTATGTTCTTGAATTTTCCTATTTATAAGAAAATTAAACACTCTAGAAATCTAGGAAGATTTCTCCCTCTCTCTTCACTTAGAAAACCTAAATGTAAATATAGGGAAAAGTCACTGCTTTGGAATCCAATACAGATTGAATTCCAAGCCCTACAGCTGAAGTAGATTAGTCAGGCTGTATTGATAAATGCCTTTTAAGTTTCCCTAGCAACAAGTGCTGCCCTCCCACTCTCCAGTTCACAACCCATTTATCAACTAATCAACTAATTAGATATCTATAAAGCCATCGACATCTATGAGCAATGGTTTCTAACTCAAGAACATGTTTTAATTCACTAGAGAGAACATCACTTTTTAAATTTACTTTCCATGTTACATAAAGATTAGATGTGGTAATGCATCAACACTTAATATCAACTTTCAACAGCACTATTTATTTCAGATAAGCAATCAATTCTCTTTCTATTTTAGGAACACTACACTACTCTGACCTGGAAAAAAAAAAGAACACTCCAATTCGTATTATGCTCTCAAAAGTGGGCAAATGTACATCACATAGTCAAGGATAGATGAACTAGAGGAAAAGCCCCAGAGACTTGAGTTCCAGTCATTTTACTCAAACGACTTGCTTTCATTCTAGATAGAGACACTATGGTAAGTACAGGCTACCTTATAAAATTTTTTAGCTTTTTAGTTCTCTCCCTAGACTCTCAGTTTTAACTTCTGTTATGTGACATATTTATTTTATTTTGATATTTTATATATTATACTGATATATTTAGTATAAATCAAAACTTTTCTCCAATGAAAAAAATGACCAGAATACATTTTCCACATTTGTTTTATATTGAAACTCAACATACTTTGTTTTTTATTTTAGTTTTTACTTTTTCGATTTTTGGAAGGCAATTGGGGTGAAGTGACTTGCCCAAGGTCACATGGCCAGTTTTTTGTGTTAACTGTCTGAGGCTGAATTTGAACTCAGGACCTCCTGACTCGTGCTCTATTCACTGTGCCACCTAGCCTTTAACACTACTTTAACACTAAAATGTTTATTTCTTGCTAAAGGTAATTATTAAATTAAGCAATGTCAACTATTTTATCAAAGTAATATTTGAGCAGAACTATCATTGTTCACTGTAGCTGAAGGCAAAGTAAATATTCAATGGATGTTTGTGAAAACAGGGATTACCATTTCTGATAATTCTCCTTGTACACATGCAAATGTTCTCCTTTTTAGTTTTATTTTTCCTTTTTTTCTGCATTTGTGTATCTCCTTTTAATCATCATATTAGTTTTTTTTGGTTGCATTATAATGTCCTATTAACACTACTTAACCAATCATCCCCCCCCCCAATGTTATGTGAAGGAATGTTTAGTAAACCTTCTTGTAAAATAAAACGCTGGATATTTAATACCCAAATTACTTCCTTTAACAAAAGTCAGAGAAAATCTAAGAAACAAAATTTTACAATTCATTTTATGTAAAAAGAATAAGCAAACAGGCCAGTGCCAAAGAGATAGTACAAAACTATATTCTTTCAGTTACTTTCCTGTACAGGCTTACTCCCTAAGATTCAATTACAACGAGGCTGGTAAAGTGCTTGCCTCATGAACTTCTTTCTTTTAAAACTACTGAGAATTACAGAATGCCCCAATTTATAAAATCATTCAACTGATCTTGAAAACAAGACCAAAAAAAAAATATTAACCATATAGTTGTCTTACAAACTCATGACTTCCTTCCTCCAAATAAAATGAAATTAGATTTTTACTAAAATAATCCCAAGAGGACTCCAGCCAGATAAGAAAATTGCTGTTTTCAGCATTAGGTATTTAAATTTCACTAGAGTTAAACTGACTACTGAGAATTTATACTACAAATGTTGACTTGAGGAAAAATTCAGCCTTACAAAAATCTCAGAGAAAAGCCAAACGAAAAAAAAAAAAAAAAAAAAAAAAATTTTTAAAAAGGAAAAAAAAAGCCAGTCCTTATCAAACAGCAAGAATAGTACTCATTCAATTCTCTCAAAAGTCACTTAGTCAAAGTTAGTTAGAAAAGAAGCATTATTTGTACTACAGAAAACTGCACCATAAAAAAAACCACCATAAAAGTCCAAGAGTTGGGAGATTAGTTAAGTAGTGTTAATGGGATATTATAATGCAACCAAAAAAAAAATCTAATATGAAGATTAAAAGGAAATATGCAAATGCACAAGGAGAATTATCAGAAATGATACAGAATTTCAAGAGAAATTCACGATAGTATATTACAGCTATTTGGAAATTCACTTTCATATTATGTAAAATATGCACATTTTAAAAGAATGACACGTTTATATTTACAAGAAATTCATAATAAAAATAAAAGGGAATTAATGGCATCATATCAATGTGCATTAATTTAATGGGGGCCTGGGGGGAAAAAAAGGAGTTGAGAATTGCAGAAATGGGGGCAGTGATTTCTGGTAGACAGTTCTGGAGCATTTACAAATAGTCACGATTAAGCGGCCATCCAGAGTCTAAAATGATTTAGAGTTAAGTTCAAAGGTTCAAACACCAGATGCTACTCTTTTGTTTCAAAGGCATGAATTCTCTACTACAAGAAAACTCACATGGGAGTTGTGAAACGGAGAGGCTTTACCTAAAAGACAAAGCATCCCAGAGCCTACTTCAGCTTCCTTCCTTCCCTCTCCTTTTCCCTTCCCCCATTCCCCTCCCCCATCCCCCCACAAGGGGTAGATCCAGGACAAAGCTATCCCAGGGGCCTTATAAGTTTGGGTTCCACTGACAGAGCTTCCTTGTTATCTAGTGACCCCCCCACCCCCCAAAAAAAGGTCTCAGCTACTTGGAGCCTGAGTGAAGTGAAAATAAGTTTTAGCACCTTAATAAGATCATAGGAATAAGTCTGTCAACTTAGCAAAACTGATTCCATTTTGTTTTGGACGTTCTGGTAAGCCAGACCACTGATGAAAAAAAAATACTATAAACTTTGTTGGTAATTTTGAAATAAACTAACATCATGTAGTAAACAAATTGATCAATGTGGGAACACTCATAGCTGAAAATATAAATGATGACTGAATCCCCAGGAAACTGTCTGGTCCTAGAGAGACTGAGAGATGGGACACTGTTAAAGCCATCCCATTCAGTCAGTAAACATTTATTAAGCACCTATCACATGCCAAGCACTGGGGATGGGTGTGTGTGTGTGTGTGTGGTGTGTGTGTGTGTGTGTGTGTGTACAGAAATATGAAAAGGACAGATCGTGTCCTCAAGGAGTTTACAATCTAGGGGGCACAACCTACAAAAGAAAAATGAAAAGGGGAAGGAGGAGGGATCATGGAGCAGCCCAGGGGAGTAGAAGCAAATCAGAAAGGTCCTGGGAGAAGCTCTTCATTCCTACCCTCCAATCAGAGGAAAGACAGAAAGAGGCTAGTATGATAAAGTGATTTCCAGCATCTGCCTTTAAATAATACATAAGCTGATGACCAGGGCTGGAAATAGGTTTCTCACAAATGAGAAAATTGAACTCCGGCTCAGCAACAGGAAATTCCTTTTTCTTGGATCCATGAGCAGGAGTGACCCAGACTTCTGAGCGGCCACACCTCTGCCATTAAGGGAAAGGTGAACAGCTTCTGCACTGACCTCCTATCTTCTCCAGAGGCACCAAGGATCATGTTACCAACCCCAGAGTCTTAGCAGAAGGGAATTTTTTTTCTTCTTCCTCTATCTCTGGAAACAGAACAGAACTTGAGCCCAAGTTAATATGGTTAAAAATTAAGAGAAGAATTTAAAGAGAAAATGTTCCACCAAACCCATCTCTTCTGGTACCTTAGAGATAAGGTGGGGAACTCATAATCAACTGCACTGGTAGAAACATGGGTCCGCAAGATAAGGATATTAAGTCAGCAGTCAGAGGACTTAGGACTTTTATAAAGCCCAAGTCACTGAAATCTAAAGTTTAAAAACATCCCTCCAAGACACTTGGAATCTTCTGCTACTAAGAAAAGAAAGGAAAAACTGACCCAATTTCACAGAAATCAGAATCTCCCTACCTACAAAAACAGGTTAAGATGCAGTTTAAAAAAATTAACTTTGGAGTCTATTAGAGGCACTATGCCAAGCAAGCCATCAGAGACAGACAGTAAAAATAAGAAATAAAACTTCTTATTTCCTGAGACTTTAGAAGAATTTTGCTTGTAGGGTTTTGTTTGTTTGTTTATAACGAAATGTAGAGTATATGCTGTTAGTAGTGTCTGTATTGTTTCCTGATAAATCTAGCTAACCTTTTTCCTCCTGTCTGATCAACCAAAGGAAAAAAGGCTAAAAAGAGTGAGAACTCTTCTTCCAAAAGGTTCAAAGCCTTCAAAATGTCAGTGCTTCTAATTCTGGACAAGTTGGGAATGCAGAAAGACAAATACAACGTAATATATATCCTTTTCCCATTTACAGAAACGTATGGTTTTGGGAACTAAAGAGAGATTAAATTTGTGACTGAAGTATAAGCTGTTTAATATATGTTTCTACATCATGTTGGAGTGTAATGTGAATGTTTTTACATATGCTCAAAAGTCCTCTTGGATTTGAGGGAATGTAGCTGCCTAGTATATGGTTAAAAGTAGAGACTGTGGAATTTGCATGCAAATAGGCCCCAGACCTCTCTATCATTCTCCCTCTTTCCTGGAGAACTTTGAAAAAAAAAATTGCTGTTTTGCAGTGGGAAGCTTCAAGGCCTTAAGAAGTACCTGGTGCAGATATTAACTCTACAGATTGAGGCAAAAAAAGGGGGAAAAAGGCTTGTTTAAAATAAAAAAGGCAAATAATATGGGGAAAAGGTATAATTTCATTTCAGGAGAGTGATTTACCTGACCACTGTGATTTTCTGTGAATGACTTAATGGAATTTAATTGCCTTGGTAAATTAGAGGCAAAGTCACCTAAAAGAATTAAAACAGACATGCTTTTGCTAGTTCTTAAGAAACCTTATTGATTGGAACCATGCCCAAAGGGCTATAAAACTGTGCATTATCCTTTGATCCAGCAATAGCACTGCTAGGTCTATATTCCAAAGACTTCCAAAAAAGGGGTAAAGGACCTATTTGTACAAAAATATTTATAATAGCTCTTTTTACGGTAGCTAAGAATTGAAAATCAAAGGGAAGCCCCATCATTTGCGGCAAGGCTAAACAAACTGTGGTATATGATTGTAATGCTACAGAATATTATTGTGCTATAAGAAATGACAAGCAGGGTGATTTCCGAAAAACCTGGAAAGACTTATATCAACTGATACATAGTGAAGTGAACAGAACCAAGATGATAGGTTGTACGCCACAACAGCAATGATGTCTGATGAAGAACTATGAATGACTTAGCTATCCTCAGCCATAACAATGATCTAGCACAATCCCAAAGGAAGAATGATGAAGCAGACAATCCCCCTCCAGAAAAAGAACTGATATTAGCTGAATACACATTGAAGTATGCTATTTTTCACTTTCTTACTTTCATTTTTTTTTCCCTTGTGAGTCTTTTTGTGCAAAATGACTAATGTGGAAATGTTTTACATAATTAGGATACTTCTGTTTGGCACAAAAGAGAAACTATCTGTAAACCTTTAAGTTTCGGTTTTGAGCAAGGAAAGGTCGTTTTCTTATGAATTTGAGATGCATAAGAAAGATGTGCTAATTTACAAATGAGATTCAATGGAGTAAAAGAAAGCTAGTTCTGAAGATGGTTTGAGACATCCTTTGGAACAGAGCTGTGCAGGAGTGAGAAAGTAACAGCGCTGAAAAGTGGAATATGTAGAGAGAAAAATTCTGTGATTTGCAAGGATCAGTCAGAAAAATAGAATTAAAAAGAAATAAAGATTTATTCTGACACACTGTACAACCAGAATTCAATTAAAAAGCAATGGAAGAGGCAGCTGGGGCACAGTGAATAGAGAACCTGTCTTAGTTCAGGAAGACTTGAGTTCAAATACAGCTTCAGACACTTAACACTAGCTGTGTGACCCTGGGCTTGGGCAAATCACTTAACCCCAATTGCCCTGCCTTCCCCCCTCAAAAAACAAACAAACAAAAAAAGCAATGGAAATTATATAAAGGTCCTCTTAAAAGGGGAAAAAATTTAGAATGCAACTTAATTTTGATGTCCTAGCAGTAGGAATAAGTAACTATGTAGTGATTTTTTTATCCAAATAGGGATAATACAAAGTCCTTATCTTTGTCAATTATCTAAATCTCCAGCAAGGACCAAAAGTCCAGGATTTGGGAAAGTATTGTGGCAAGTTTAAGATGATTTTTAACCTGTACAACCACAAATCCAGGCTCCTCTGCATTGGGATCTAATTTCTCTATAGGAATTTGGAGGACCCTTTGTGAAGGCTATAAATTCAGTACAATAAGGGTGAGACCACTCTGTTGGCTTTATTGTATATTGGTTCACAAGTGATCATGATAGTGGATGCAGTTAGAGAAACAAAAAAAAAAATGAGAGAGGAGGGAGAAAAAGCAACTCTAAAATAAGACTTGGATAAATGATTTTGGAAAAATCTGAAATCACAGACTAAGAGATATATACAAAGTTAAAAATCTCAAACTGGCCAAAAGAGAGATGTAGAGTAGCTAGTTTTTTTTAATTACATGCTTAGAAGAAGCAATAATTGCAAGGGCTGCATATATTGAGTAGAAATTTTTCCTTATGGCAGAAATGTCCAATTATTAGTAGGAAAAGTCTTATGGAAACCACAGCGTGACCCATCCCAAAGTGAGGTATAAATACCTTGGAATACAGAATCAAAAGAGATAAAGAAATTGCCAGAAAATAAAAAGAATTAGGAAGGGTTAGTTAGAAAGACAATTAGCTCATACCAGTTTAAAAAAAAAAAAAAAGGCAGTCAATAAGTGGGAAGTTACATTGGACTATGGAAAACTATTTTATTCCAAGATTGAAACTAATAAGGGAATCCCTTTAAATATTTTTAAAATCATAGATGAAATTAAAATACATCAGGGTCTTAGGGTTTGGTTACTGATTTAAGTAATATGGTTCTGAGTAACTAGGTAGATTGAGTACCAGACCTGGAGTTGGGAAGACTCTCCCTGAGTTCAAATCTGGCCTCAGACCCTTACTAGCTAGGTGACTTTGGACAAGTCACTTAACCCTAGGTTTCCTCATCTGTAAAATTAGCTGAAAAAAGGAAATAGCAAACCACTCCAGCATCTCTACCAAGAAAACCCTAAACAGGGTCACAGAGTCAGACACAACTGAAACTACTGAACAACAAATATGTTTCTATGTGGTACCTGTGGCTGAAAAAAGTCAGTAATAATTTGCCTTCATGTGGCAGGGGACACAGTATATTTTCTGCAGAATGTCATAAAAATATGTTAAAAGCCCAGTAAACAACACTTAGTAAAAACTAGCCTAGGTATCTGTCTGCTACATCATTTCAGAGATGATATATCACTCAGAAGACATGATTAGTAGGATATAAAGGAAGTGAAGGGACAGGGTTACTGAAGATTACCTCTACCTGGACGATTTGTAGGTGGAGACAGACAGGGCCGTGTGCAGAAAAGCTAAGGACCATTGCCTCCTTATTACATATGCTTAGTGTGTTAGGGCAATTTAAAGTGACAAATGCATAAAAGAGCTACAAAGTGATATAGTTTACATTCTGAAGACATCTGTTTTTAGTGCAATAGAAAAATCATATTAAAGTATAAATGTTGTTGCTTTAATAAGATTTCAGAAGAAATCAAATGCAATGTTTTTAAAGATTAGGAACGTGGATATAGAATACCGACCTGAGTCAGGAAGACCTGAGTTCAAATCCGACCTCAGACACTAAAACAAAAAACTAGCCATGTGACCTTAAGTCACTTAACCCCAACTGCCCTCCAAAAAAGCAAAAACCAAAAAAATGATAAAAGATTAGGAACTTGGAAATTCCAGAATAAAATTACTGTGGTGGGATTCAAACCCACAATCTCTCTCATCAGAAATTCAAAGGAATAGTCATTATGCCATGGAGCCATCTTAGAATTACCTTAACAGTCACGTGTCTGTAGCTACCCTCTATATCAACCCTACTTCTACAAATTTATTTACTCATGACCTGTATCCATCAGAGACTATAAGAGCTGCAGTAAGTCCTGAACTGCCTAACACCTAACTGAGATTCACAACCGCACCACAAAGCTTAACCTAACTCTCCACCTAAGAAAAGGCAAATGCATAGATCAAACATGCTCATTGTACTGACTACCATGGACAATGGTACCTGGACAAATTACGGACCTCATCCATTCCACTGCTAATGAAATCTGGACAGGCCAAAGTGATCTTCCTAAAGTGTACGTCTGATAATCCTCTGCCTCATCCCCTGGAGCCCCACGGCATCTGGGAGTCCTTCAGTAAGACTCATTCCCTTCTCCCATACATAAGCGAATTCTTCCTACAACCTCTATTTTGTGGAGGATTCCAGGCTGGCCTTCATTCCCCTCCTGTTCTTGGCTTCCACACACCAAAAATCCCAGGGTACTTTCACATACTCCCCGATCCTTTCAGCTCCCTTTTGCCTTTCCCCAAAAGAATATAAGCTTCTTGAGGGCAGACACTATCTTTGTCTCCATTTGTATCTCTAGTCCTTGGCAGAGTGCTTCCCACTTGAAGAGGACCAATGATGCCAAGATGATACAAGGTACCATGTGCTCGGCTGTGGTTAGTTTTGCTGAATTGTTCTTTTTTTCCTAAGGATGGCTATCTGGGAAGGGAGAAGGGAAGAGCATATATGGAAATCGTGATGTAAAATCAAGTTTGGGATTTTTTTTTACAAGAAAAACAGCAGCAAGCTTACTTCTTCAAAAGGAAGCATCTACCACTGCACTGTGGACTGACCTTTTTACTTTACAGTTTAGGAATAAAACAGCAGTTTCTAAAATCAGGCCAACACAACAGTCACTGCTTCAACCAAGGAAAAAGGACGGGGGTTATTTTGTCTTGCTTATCCAGAGCAGAAAGCAACAAGGACACACACACAGCAATAAAAGTCTTAGCTGGGAAAACAAGAGAAGTGGTATCTGAGTCTAGATTAAAAATAAAAGGATTAACAGAGGAAATAGCAAGATCCAAATAATTTCTCTTTAGAAGAGAATAGCCGTGTGACCTTGGGCAAGATACTACCCCAACTGCCCTCCAAAAAGCAAAAAAAAGAGAGAGAGAGAGAGAAGAAAATATTATGTTCCTTCAAACCAACCTTTTCTCTCACCCAAATTTTTTTTAATGATATGAAACTAGAAAAAAAGCCTTTTGTGTTTTCAAGGACTGAGAAGACTTCTTGCTTCCTATTCCCCCAAACTAACTTATAAGAAGGTAATTTGAAAATTCCATGTAGTGTTAAAGTCTCATGTTATATATAAATATATTATGTGTACATATATGCAAACGTGTGTATATACACGTGTGTATACACAAGTGCGTATGCACACACACACCTCTCTCTCCAGAAGTAATCTTTGCCTAGGCAAAATCTCATACCTTGTTAACTCTAGCTTCAGCTTGTTTATACATACACTCAGATGACAGGATAATTTTTTAGAAGTGTAAATAAACTACTATTCTATGATGTTTCTTCAATAATAGCACTGTCAGAACATCCAGCTTCTTGATCTAATCTGCCCCTTGATCACTTCTTTCAAATAATAAATCAGTAATAGATTACAACAAACAAAAATGAAGGGCTAAGTGCTCATTCATATTTGGTAAAAAACCAATTCAATAAATTTGCAACTGTAAAAGAAAAGCTTCCTGTTCTTCCTTTGTAAATATTCCACATTCATTATTATATATCTTGTTGATGTTAGAGAAATGAATTACTACAAGAGAGAGAAGCTTCATGCTGCCATTCTAGTCAGCTACACAGAGTAGGAATATTACAGGAAATGAAAACTTTGAACAGTTCCTGTATGGATATTTATATGGTAATAGTTACAGGACTTGAAATATTTCAGTTTCCACACTAATTCCTTTCTTACCCTCAGTAATACAGTATAATAGGTATCCCCTTAAAACAGAACAATTGGTCATTGTCTCCCTTTCCGTGCCAATTTGTTTTTTATTAATAAATTTGCTAGTTGGAAATGAAGGACTAAAGAGTGTTACATAGTTTCAGCAGTACCTGGGCTGCACATAAACAAGAAAGGTCATCTTTCATTTTAACAAAAGTATCCCTTAAAATAGCAAACTTCTCTGGCATATTTTTAAAAACTTTTATACACAACATTTGAGGAAAACAGCAATTGCACAAAGCAAAACATAACAGTTATACTTGCTAACCAACCACTTATGTTAAAAATTGTTGGGTGTCCTTCACTAGATCTGTCTGTGAATTGTAATCAAAATCTCTTAACTGCTCAGAAACAACCCAGTTTTCGGCAAGTATATAACTTGAGTCCCCCTGGCCTCCTCCAACAGCGCTTCTTAGCAAATGCAACCAGAGACTTTAGAAAGGAGAATATTTTCTAATATAACTCTCCCCACAAAGCTACCCGACTCATCAAAGTTCAGACCAATGATCCCAAATAATAAAATTGACATAGATCTAAAAATTCCTCAAAGTGTGTCTAACTGAATTGAGGGATTCCTGAAAAAGCAAACTGGCTTAACTTTTTCTTCAGAGGATAACACAGCTATTACACACACATCCTCTTCAACAGAATTTTCTATTATTATAAAACTGACTGCCTTAACAGGTTGGGTGGCCCAGTAACCTGTTTATCACAGCAAAGCAAGAAGGAGAGCTGCTTAATTGTCTTGTTTATAGGATTATAAATAATGTCCTTGCCCAGCTGCCCCAGCTAGACTTTCTGAAAGCTACATTCAAAAGAAGCCATCATACTGCCCCTCTATTTTCTACTGACTTCAGAATCACAGGCTCTCTAGCTGGGAAAGACGTCCCATAGTACATTGTTCAGTCATTTCAGCTGTGTCCAACTTTTCATGACCCCATTTGAGCTTTTCTTGGCAAAGATACAGGAGTGGTCTGCCATTCCTTCTCCGGCTTACTTTACGGATGAGAAAACTGAAGTAAACAGGGTCACACAAAGCTAATGCAGTCTGAGGTTGGATTTGAACTCAGGACGATGAGTCTTCCTGGTTCTAAGCCCGGTGCTCTATGCATTCTACTACCTAGCCTCTCGCTCATTTAGTATACCCTCTCCTATCATAAAAGAGTGGCAGTAACTTGTCTGAAGTAAAAGGGGTTTAAATTGAGTTCCTGTAACCCTAGACATGGTGCAATCATTTACTACAGGATATGGTCAACTGCCCAGCCCTAGCAACCTGCTATTATATCTAGCATGAAATAAACTCCTGTTTCAATCCTTAACAATTCTTCCTTTTGTGGAAGAAACAAGGAAGGTAAGGACTGTCAAGTCTACCTGGGTAACACAAACCATAAATTACAGAGAGAACCCACCGATTGCCTCTGCTCAAAGCAAATTCCAACCCGTCATAGAGTACAAAATGGAGAGGTACAGACCAATTAAAAGAGGTCTTGAATTGAATTGAAATGAGGTGCATTAAAATGAGGAAACATGAATGGCCAAATAAGTATTATCTGTAGTTTTGAGGCATGATTTGTAACATTTCAGAATAGATAATCACATATCAACCAGAAGGCACTAACAGTATCTGACACCTTATCAGGTGTAGCCTCTGAGTAAGAATAGACCCGTTAGTCCTTAATTAATTAATTAATGCTTTACTAGTACAAGGCCAAAACAATCCTTTACTGTTTCATGACTTAAGAGATAGTGAGTGTCTCTAAGTCTACATACACACTGTACGTACAATTATGTTCCAACCAAACTGGCCACTTTTTAATCTGATAAATCTCATTTCCTCTCATGAAGCTTCTGTAAAGACTGACCTTACTGACTCCTTCCTTACTCCTCGGTGGACCAGCTCTAGGGTTGACTCCTAATGAAATGAGTCCTTTTTCTCTTCCTTTAATCTACTTAGCTTTCACTTGCTATATATTTTTCTTGGACATAATACTTTCCTCAATAGAATAGAAGTTCATTGCAAGAAACTATTTGGGTTGTGTTTTGGGGGGCGGGGCACCCAACACAATGTCTAACACCTAGTAGACATTGATTAATAAATGCTTGCTGAATAAATATCAAAACATTCATAGCAGCACTTTCTATGATAGCAACCAGAAACAAAGTGGGTGCCTATTAACTGGAAAATGGCTGAACAAATGGTGGGGGTAGACCCTGATGGAACATAAAGTTACCTTCACTGATAACAAGAATTCAGATATTCAGGAAAATACTGAGGCTAAATGATGTCAAGTGAAGTAAAGAGAACTAAGAAAATAGTATAAACAACAAGAATGTAAAAGCCAGGACAGGGGTTGGGAAGAAGAAACTGAAAACTGTGTAATTTTCAGGGACTAAGGTTGGCCCCTGAGAAGCAATGAGGAAAGGATGGACCTTCCCCCTTCTTTCCTTGGAGATGTGCAAGACTATTGGTGGAGAAATGTTGCATGAAGATGCAAGAGGTCACAACGCAGGTTTATTTTGCATAACTTTTTCTCTGTTACAAAAGAGGGTTTGATGTGTGGAAAATAGTAATGTAAAAAAAGTTAATTTAAAATAATTAAAAATGAACATTTAAGATAATCTTACCATTTTCAGAAACAGAAAAACTCAATTGATAGATTAAAATAGACAGACAGACATACAGACTAGCAGTCAAGGCAACACTGTCTTTATGTGATTTTTGTGCCCTGACAAAATGATATGAATGGATTTAAATCAAATTAAAAAGCTATACTTTACCAAAAAGTATTTAAAAAATAAAAAAGCTACACATTATAGAAAGTGGTAGAATAATAAATGTGGATTAAACCCCACACTTTTAAGAAAAAAAGGAAATAATATTTCCCTAATTTAATTTCAAATAGACTTGAAATCTTTATTCAGAACACTGTCAAACAAGGTTTATCTCTAGACTACTGAGAACTTTTAAAATAACCTCTCCTGAAAGTATAACCTCTATGATTAAAAAGACAAATAGTCTTTATATGACACTAAGTTCTATCACACCAAGTCAAGTCAAGATGCAAGTCAGGAAGACCTGAGTTTGAACCCTACCTCAGACACTTGTGAGCTGGATGACCCTGGCCAAGTCACTTAACTTGCAGGGATAAAATGAAACAGCATATATAAAGTGCTTTGCAAACCTTAAAGAACTTCATAAATGTCAGCCATTATTAACTAATGATAGACTTGTAGAATTTGGATTCTGAAAAATTAAGGGTTTTTTTCCTTTTCAATTCAATTCTACTGAATTCTAAAAATTAGTATGGAGGAACCTCCTAAATGATCCTGGTCATTTCATTAGCATTAAGGAAGCCTCAATCTACCTTATAGACTATCATGAGGAAAAAAACTAGATGGGATGTGAAAGTCTTTGAACAGGTTTTTGTTGTTAAAATACTACCAAATGCAAATTAATAACTTTAATTAAGGGAGGCATGATATAATTGGATTAAATATGTATTATATTGTAAGTGGATTATGGGACTTGGCTAAAATAGAATTTAGGGACTGGGGCAGAGAAAAAAGATTTAGTGCAGTAAGGTACCTCTTCAAAGAAAGGAGAATGTTTTAATCAAGGTTAAAGTCATTCAATTAGCAAAGTCAGAATTCAAAGGCAAGTCATCAGCTTTCAATCCGGTAATCTTTCAACAATTTCAGGCAGGAAATAGTAGAAATTCCATGAATAAAATGATCAAAGCATGACCATTTTTCCAGTCTGGCTCTTCTTCTCACCCTGGCCTTGCTTTCTTTCCGGAGGTGATGGTATCAGGTGTAGGGTCTAGTCTTCCAGAGAATGGAAACCAAAGACTAGGTTTAAGGAACAGAATTGTCTGTGGTTTAAATGCTAAATACTTCACTACTCCAGTTAAGAGTAATTTACATCGCTGATTTACAAGTTAAGGTTAGGGTTAGTCTCCTTTGGTTAATGCATTGTAACAGCTTCTAGAAATGAAATGACATGTGTAAAATCTTCCTTTAAAAAAAATTCTTTGTTTACCATAAAAACAGCAAGAGCTTAGTTAAAGTAATATGGAGTCTGACCAAAAAGAATTGCTGCACTCTTAAAGAAAAAGCAGAAGTTGGTTCGAATTAAAAACTAGGACTCCTGCTTTTGGACAAATATACCTAAGAACCAACTAAAAATCACCTGTTCCTGAGAAGCTTCTAGCCTTTTAACCCTCCTAAAACCAACTTGTTTTTCTATTTGAATTTTAACATGTTTATTAGGTTGGGGCAAATTTTCTAGTTATCCATTAATTTCTATAAAAGATGGAAATGAATCTCCCTTGCTTCTTCCCCATTTCAAAATATTTTTCAAATGTCATCATCCTTCTGGAAACAGCTATGCTAATCACTGGAAAACATGTTTACAAACAAACTTGAAAAATCATGTCTACAACTATCCCTTGGACAGAAGGGTCATGGAATCTCACAGCTAGAGGTAACTCCAGAAATCATTCAGGGTCCCGGTGGTTTTGTGGCACAAATACTACACTCACATTCAGAGGATATGGATGTGAATCCCAACTCTATTTATTTCTCTCCCTCAGACTCATGGGAAAGTCACTCTTTCCCTTCTCCATGATTCAATTTCCTCATCGATAGAAGGAGGAAAATGGAGGATGTGGACCTTCCAACTCTGAATTCTACAAAACACTTCATCTGAACTTTTTTTACCTTTATTTTTCACTCCATATTTTTCCATGAGAACATCAAGGGCCCGAGACTTGGCTTGACCAACAAATGGTACTAAAACTATAATTCGGCAACACATGATACTAAAAGTATAGGAAAACAAGCTAATCTCTAGGTCACCATACTATCAACTTAACCAGATGAATTCAAACTGATTTAAAAAATCTGATTTGGTCACGTATTTTGACTATATTACTGTGCAATTTAAAACCTTTCACTGGCTTCTCACATTATACATCAGCTTCTGTCTTAACTAGTAACTCCCTTTCTTTCCCGAGGAGGGTTGTTTATTACTGGGAGTGGGGCAGGGAAAGGAGGTGGTGGCGGTGGTGGTATATATTTTCCTTCTATCTTGGTTTGTTTCTAACACACCTTGGCAAAGGCAGTAGCTTTGGCTGCGTCACTTTCACTGTTCCAAACCCAAACCTCTTAGCCTGGTATTCAAGACCCTCCATTCTTGGACCCTAATCACACTCCTCCCTCCTTCTCTACATGAAATTGGCAGTCAAATCAAACTTCTCTTACATGCTAGCAGAATGGTATTGCAAGAAGAACCCTAGACAGAATCAGAACTGGTTCCAATAACTTGCCTCTTTAGCTAAGTTATTCACTATCTCTTTTTAAGCCTGAACTTCTTCAATGGTAAAATACTGTTAACACTCTCACTGCTTAAGTCACAGGCTGTAGTAAGGGTCAAGTGAGATGGAAGTAGGGAAGGAAGAAAAAAGGGAAATAGTGAAGAGGGATATGCCAAAAGGATGAGGAAGGTGGAAAAGGTGAAGCTTCAAAGTAATGTTTCAACAGCTAATGTACATGTGGTTGTGCAGGACTGTCAAAGGTTCCGGTGAAGGTCCTTACAAAATTATCATGCTCTGTATCTTTTCAACACTTCCCTTTCTGGATCTTAAATAGGTTAGATCCAGCTCAAGTCTTGTGAGAAAAAAGAAATTGGTTTTGCAGAGAGAAGATGATTAGAGGTGGGTGATGACCTCCGAAGAAGGCAGAAATCTGAATGGAAAGTCAAAATATACTTAGGAAATCTGAGTGGAAAGAATGTCGGGGGGAAAAAACTAACTAGTTTTTTGGTTTTTTGTAAAGAATTCAATTTCAGATATCAAGAGAAATGAGCCTTTTGTGATAATCAAGAATCAGGAACAGTACATGACCAGTGACTGTAAATGTGTAAACCAATTGTGGTACCAATCCTGGTAATGGACTCTCACTGTGCTCTAAGAGATGAATGTAATGAATATAGAAGTATGGATAGACTTACATCAACTGATACAAAATGGAATAAGCTAAGAAAACAGCACAGTAACTACAACAATGGGAAAGGAAAGAACATCCTCAAAACAGGCAAAAGTAGATGCTGCAAAAGGACAAAAACATAAGCCCTTTTTCTTCTTTTTTTTTCTTTTTCTTTTTTGGAGGGAGGAAGGCAAATAATTTTCTCCTCTTTTTTCCTCTCAGTCAGATGAAATTTCCATTCCTCTCTTCCTCCTTCAACATACTTTTTAAAATTTCATGGAGGGGGGAAGGCAGGGCAATTGGGGTTAAGTGACTTGCTCAAGGTCATACAGCTAGTAAGTGTTAAGTGTCTGAGGCCACATTTGACCTCAGATCCTCCTGACTCCACGGCCGGTGCTCTATTCACTGCACCACCCAGCTGCCCCTCATCCCTTTGTGGAGTGGTTAAGGATTATGGCACATGTTTTTGCAATGTTATTTCAAGGTTATTACTGGTCAGTTTTGTTATTTCTCTTATCTTTTTTTCTTCAAAAATTTTTCTATTCAATAGCTCTCTGGGAGGGTGGAGAGTAGTACATTTTGGAGAATTTGGGGTGTTATTAAGAAAGATATCAATAAACAACTATTTTTTAAAATAACAATAAATTTTTAAAAGAAAACAACCATGGCCCCAAGCACACTAGGTTGCCCTCCTAAGGCGAATGTTTAGACTATAGGCATGAATGAAACAAAACAGGACTCCATGAGCATTAGTAGAGGGGATTCTCAATGGGATGGAATCACAGATCAAGGAGTAAGGAAGCTTCAAGAAAAGGTCTGTTCTCTCCTCAACTGCCCCCAGACAACATAATATAATTTGCTATTTTATTACCCAAAACATTTCTGGTAATCTAAATTTTGCCTCAACCATAAAGAGTCCAAGGCTAAACTAGGGATAAACATAAATAAAGGCTGAGGCAGAAAGCCAAACCTCTGCCTGTATTTTCCTAAGGTAGAGAATCAGAGTGATTATGATTATACTCTTAATTTTTCACCTAAAATAAACTCCCCAAAGCCAACAAAGTGACCACGTTAACCTGAGGGACCATTAGGCTGCCTTACACTCAAAAAGAGCTAATTATTGCAACAAGGTGAATTACATTTGTATGAAAAAAGCACCTAAAAACGTCCTGTAGTTCAGTCCATGAATATACCTAAGTTTTAAGACCTTGTTCTGATTTGGGCTGCTTGACTCAAGACAGTCCCCCCATAAACCTAAACTAGGTTAAATATTGGACCAAGATGAAATACTCCTAAATCAATCAACTGTTAATAAATAAATCAATCAGCTCTTAACAAAAAGAGATTTAATTAGTCATAGCCCAAAGAATATCAACAATCATAGCAGTGAAGACACTTAGCACCTTCTGGCTTCTTTGTACTCAGGAGACCAGGAAGAGACAGTGCAGCTCGAACCTCTAATCCTCAGAGGCCCATGGATGTTTTCAACACCTTTTAAAGCAAAATCAGCCTAACTTGTGTGAAGGGTGTTGTAGACTAGAGAGCTCTAAAGCTTCACATTCGATGTTGGGACAAAATGAGGCCCTCATGAGTCACTGAACATTCAACAATGGGGGTTTACTTTGTCCTCGAACTCTGGAATCAGCCCTACTCATCTCCATCTGGAAACTTGTCTAGTGAGTCATCAGGCAGACTGTGGGCTACGGCACCCACTGAGTCTGAAAGGGAGACACAGGGCACATGGCTGGGATTTTTATTGGCTAGAGAAACTACTGTACTACCACACGAGGGAGGGGGGAAGGTGGGAGGTGGGGTTCACCTAGGGCTCCCACTATGGATGGCCAAAACAGATTTTAGGGATAGAATCGCTGTTCTAAATCTATTCCCTATCCCTTCATTCATCTTGACTGCACAACTACAGGAATTTAACCTCTTAAATGGTTTTAAAATGATAATAAAGAATACTAAAAGTAGCTTTCCATACATTCATCTCAACCTTCCTATTCATATCACAGCTAGCCTTTTAAAACAATTACATTCACAATCACATTAATTCATTCTAAAGTTTAAAATAAATTATGTTGCTACAGCCATTTTGCAGGGTTAAAAGAAAATATCAAGAAAATTTAAAGCTCAAAATCTTATAAAAGTGAATGCTGAAAACTAAAAAAAAAAAAAAACAAAAACTGGAATTATCGGAAATTATTAAGACCTTAGAAAAATAAAAAATGGCAGGTTCACAATTCAAGTCCAAGTCTTATTCTAAATCCAGTAAAATTTAAACTTCACTGCAACCAACTTAAAAATTAGAATAATTATCCGTTTGAAAATTGACTTGTTTTCTTTGACATTTCTACTGGAAAGACAATATTTATCAGTACATTCATAACACAGATATGACATGTAATGAAGGGGATTCTGTAGAAAGACATAACTAACCAACATATCAACCACATCTTAACAGTATATGCAATGCTCCACATTCAGTTCATAAAATCTCTTCTTCCTATATAAGCCTTAAAAGTATAATTGCACCGCAAAACTACATTTTATGGAAGGGTAAAAAGACCTTGAAGAACATTAGGATGATAAATTTGAACTGAGTTCATAGAAGGGATTGAGGAAAATAAACATGAAAATATTATTTCTTGTAAATCTCCATCACTTTAAAAAGAAAACAAGAAAAAACTACCCATACCATCACAAATACTTTTAGCCAGTTTAAAAATGTTTCAAATATTTTATAGATTCTGTGCCTCTAGGTGATCAATCCCTACATAGAGAAAGATTTATAACTTCATGAAATTTCCACCCACTGTGATTTCTCAATCTTCTTTTATCTTTTCATGACTGCCTTGAGACAACATCACATGCCCAAGTCAACATGACCCAAAAGGAAAGAACAGGAACAATGTTCTTAATCCCCTCCCCCTAGTGGAGGCAGGGATACTGGGAGAGATGTGGTTGGGGTGACAATACCATTCCAGAATCTAGCTTTCTAGCCAGAGAGGAAAGATGAAGTTTATGGTCCATGAATAAAGTTTCAGTGTTTCAATCCCAAGCCTGAATCCCTGGCCTGGTCCAAGGCATCTGGTATAATCAAGTGCACTGGAATGCAATGTCTTGGGGGTTCATTTTTGGACCGCAGTAGGGGAAGGCCAATAGAGGAAAAGTGATGTATTCTAGTGGACAGACAGAAACTGGTACCTCATGGCTGTTGTGTGCTTTGGAGCATATATAGCCTCCTTAAAAACAAATTGTAATATAAATGCTGTTCTTACCAACCCTATGAATGGAAATAGTATAAGTCTTCTAATTTTTATTTTAAAAATAAGGAAAATATGTATGGCTAGGTGGCAGAGTGAAAAGAGCACTGGCCCTGGAGTCAGAAGGACCTGAATTCAAATCCAGCCTCAGACACTTGACACTTACTAGCCATGTGACCTTGGGCAAGTCACTTAACCCCAATTGCCCTTCTAAAAGCAAAAAAAGAAAAGAAAAAAGAAAAATGAAATTCAACACGGGAGGTAAAGTGAGAATAGGCAGGATAAAGAGCAGAAAAAGTACTAACCTTTCATAAAGCTTTTTCTTAATGTAAGGCCTTTAAAAATCAACTGATTAGGGGGTGACTAGGTGGTGCAGTGAATACAGCACCAGCCCTGGCGTGGAGAGGATCTGAGTTCAAATTTGACCTCAGACACTTGACACCAGCTGTGTGACCTTGGGCAAGTCACTCAACCCCAACTGCCCTGCCTTCCCCCCTCCAAAAAAAAAAAGGCAAAAAAACCAACCCCCAACTGATTAAACTTATTATCTATAAACTCTAAAAAAGTTCTTAGATTGGTTTTTTTTACACTAAATTTGGGTAGTTTAGTGCATATGGTTTTTTTAAAACTTCCAAATAAAGCTTTTCCCTATATTTGGACAATTTCCACCTTCTACTTTACAGACCGGCCATACTACTTGTAAATGTGCATTCTAAATTGTTAGCTTGTTAGCTGAAGATCACAGAAGAAGGTAAAGGATTTCTCAAATTATTTGTATAGATTATTTCCGTTTTCTCTTCTCTTCCCTTTCCTTGACCAAGGCAAACATACATATGACTTAACAAATTGCTAGGCTTAAAGCAGACATCAATATTAATTGACTGAAGTTATAATACAGAACAGGAAAATATGATTCATTTTACACACAACCATCCAGAAATATACCCAGTAAAAAATATCACACATACCTTCTATTCTGCTGGAGAAAACAAGCACTTATGGAAAGAAAACAAACCTGCTTGCAAAAATCAGAAAATCAACCATGTTATATTCCTATCGCCCAGGCCCCAAACCATGTGTAATCTAACTGTCTTGTTAGCACAAAAATGTATGCAAGCAAATCGAAATTTAATTATACTGTAGAGGGCACTTTGCAGAGTACTTGCTTATATTTGAATTTGCAGCTTTGCTTTTGAAAGGATAAATAATTTCCTGTAAACAAAGTTCCAAGGATTGAAAAGTTGCAACACCCACATTCCACAGACCAGTTCCTTAATTTTATTATGGGGAAATACCATTTGCTCTAATTCAAATATTCGGTTCCCTGTAATGTTATCCTTTGATTTCATTATTTAACATTCAATAACAGCACAACTGTGTAATAAAATAATGATGATACAACTATAAACTGTCATTTCACAAGCTCTGAAAACATTCCATTCCATTACACACAATTCACAAATGCTGCCCATCACTTGGAGAAAGAAAGCAGTAAAAGTAGAGGCAACATCATTAACTTAACTAGGTTTTATTTTCAGACAGCTTTTGGTAAAGAAGACATTGTTCTAGCCAAGAAAAATCTTAAGTAAAATTAGCCTTTTTTTTAGTTTAATATAACTTTCTTCTTCTTAAAAAAAAAATTAGCCTTCTTTAAGGGGATTTGGGGTACTTGTCTTGTAAATAAAAATAACAACACAGCTTTGGGGGGGGGGCAATATGCATTTCTCTAAATTCCAGATCATTAAAAAAAATCGAGTTAAAATTTAAAATTCTACTGTTTTCATATTTTGTGACGAAGAAATAGTCTTTCTAGAAAATCTAAAGATTCTGATGTCAGTCTTCTACACATATAGCCCTGTAATTCATAAGAGTAGACTGAGATTGTCAGTTATAACTTTCTCTACTTAGACTGGCCTTTTAAGAGCAGGTCCTGCCCTCCCTCCTCCAAAAAGCCAAAAAAAAAAAGTTCAAGTCTAGACGGGAAGAAAATCTGTAACTCAAAATCTTTGGGAAATGAGTGTTAAAAACTAAAAATAAATGATAGATTAGATAGATAGATAGATAGATAGATAGATAGATAGATAGATAGATAG
>NW_027185655.1:15469096-15502983 GCF_028583685.1 Petaurus breviceps papuanus | reverse complement strand
GGGAAGTGAAGGTCTAAGAACTGTAAGATCTCTCACAACATTTTTCCCCAGGTGTATTACTAAATAATACCACAGTATTTCTAATATAAGAAAGGACTTCCTAAACTGTGGCTGTGGGGAAAGAAAAAGAGAAATTCCAGAAACCGTGGAGAACTCCAACACTGACTGACCTGATTTCTTCACCAAGATTTTCATCTAAATAAAAAAGTATAACTACTCTAATAAACTGTGAGTCAGTATTTTGTAAGGAGAAGTTACTATGCATGACTCACAACAACGGTTTCTATATAATAAAATGAAACAGAAAAATAAAGTTCGAGTGGCAGCATTCTGTTCCTAAGAAAGATACTATCTTAGACAGTTCCTCTAATTGGAAAAACTGTACAGAGTCCAATATAATAGTCTTGAATAAACACCGGGAGGTCCTAAAAATACCTGTCTCAAACTTTTTTTTTCCTTTTATTTGGGGAATTTTGTCTCAGCTGAACCAACATTAGGTATTCCTACCAAGGAAAAGCAGGGGTCAGATATAGGAAAGAAAGTGAAAACAGAAAGTAAAGAAACAAATATACCCAAGCCAGGAATAGAATAGAAAATCTAATTAACTTGGGCAGGAGGGCATTTAAAAATTTCCCAATAGCCAGTACAGATCTACAAATATATGGGAGGAACACTACTAAAATGAAGCAAATGAATAAATTTTAATTATAAACAAGTACTATGAATTAGAAAAATGCAATATAAGAAAAAAAAAACCCTAACATCCTATTCTATCTGTAAAAGAGGTCACCTTTTGTTTATAAAAAGTTTAATTTAGGATGACTACTTTGAGAGATTTTTAAGGTGCCAGATATGAAGTTAAACTGCTTAAGCTAAAATGGGAAATAAAAAACAAAAATACCACAGGAGAGTACTTTTCAGAGAAGGAAAAAAACATGGGAAGTAATAAATTACAATCATCAGGAAAAAAAGACAACCAAAAATTTATCTACTTTAATACCTAACTGTAATTGTCCCATTAGTATAATTATTAACATCATAAACCATAGCCCAGAAAACTGAACCTGCCACCCAGTAAACAAACAGTAGAAAAAATCAAAACTCTTCATCCTCAACTTCTACCCCTAAAATCTAAACCTTAAATGAAACTGAAACTAAGAAATTTGAGTGATAACATAGCAATGATAAAACATTTGTTATTATTTTGGCTGAATTTACAGATTGACATGAAGGGGCAGGCCCTCCTTAGAGGTCATATAGACTTTCTATGTCAAACACAATAGGCGCATGTGACCAACAGAAGCAGATTAAAAAGTAAATGGGCAATATTTAACAAAATTAATAAAAAATACAATTAATTTATTAGCTCCTTCGGTTTATCAAACATTGATCTACCAAGTGTCACTGATCTACTAAGTGTCAGGACCTTGGCTGAGAATCCAAAGAGAAAACTAGAAGTCCTTGTTCACAAGCAGCTTACACTTTTCAAAGGGTGTGGAGTAAAGCAGATACAAAATGCAAACAAGATAAATAAAACTAACAGGGACTGCAGATGGGGGTAGGGGGAAGAGAGTCAAAGAAGGAGAAGCCTAAGGGTGCCTTCCAAGGCTATCTCTCCAGGTTGCCTCTGGAAATTCTTATGCTAAAATCAATTTCTACATAAGACTACCTTTCCCAAAGTCCTTCAAATTGCTAATTCAACTCCCTACCCAAAAATTACTTTGTCATTGGAGTGTTTCAGTTTTTTATATTGTATCCCCATCACCTTGCAAGTGGAAGTCAGATGTTGCTGGATTTCATTTGTACTTACTCTCTATTTACAAATTGTTTTGCTGCTCCTTGAAGGTGGGGGTTTTCATTTTTGTCTTTTTTATGCCCATTAAGTAACAAAATGTAGCCTAGCACATATCAAATGCTTATTAAAATTGAACTGAATTCAGGTTTTGTATTTCTTCTTCTAAGCACTGAAAAGATTAATAAATCCAACAATTCTTGCTTTTATTGTTAAAGTAGCTGAGAAATAAAGGATTATCTTGGTTTAATCATAAAAAATCATGAACTCCAAATCAAACAAGTCCAAAGCATAGGATTTCCTTCACATAAATGAGGAAAACACCCTTCAATCCAAAGTAAACATAAAATTGAGATTTTTTTTAAAAAACCACCCACATACCAAATTCCAACTGTCAACTGACTACAGAACAGGTGATCTTTAAAAATGGGTGGGCAGTAGTTTCTGATGTCATTTTCATTACCTGTACTTAAGAGTATTCCCGAATACTAGCTAACGATAATTAACTCATAATTAACTAAAAAAAACCCAACAGTTAAAAGGAGACCAAGGTCTTAATCCTACCTGGAGTTACAATTAACCAAGAGACTTCTCTGTAAAGAGGAAATATAGATAAATTGCAAATGGTGCCTATCTACATCTTCAATTTATGTCAAAAGAGGAAAAAGTAAGCAAGCAGAGTCAAAATGGTACATAAATTATTATGCTCATTACTTCCCCAATCCCTTTACTTTCTGCATTATTCTTCCCTATTATTCCTTCTAATTATCACAGATCAGTAGCTATATCACCTTGAACTTCCTAATTTTCATAGATTTCCTAAAATAAAACAGAAGAATGCATGGCTTATAAAACATTGATCGTGCCTTTGGTCAGCGCAATGCTTTTCCCCATATAACATGACCCTCAAGTTCTAGAGATTAGTAACAGTCTCTTAGAACAATTCTGTTATTTTTTATTTCAGTGATTTAAAAGTTATCAGTAAACTACATTCTAACTCTGGGAAGCCATTACCAGAAGAAAACTGCTAACTCTCTTAAAGAATTACCTCCAGCTTAAAAGAAGAAACCTGGGAAGCTATTTTAAGTACAATGCAGGAAGGAACAGAACCTATCCTCACCCAGAGTCCTCAGATGTAAAAATCCTAAATAAGAAAACTTAATTTAAGAGAACAGGGGAAAGCAGAGATGCTACTACAAAAAGAAGTTGTCTAAGCAAAATTACCATCAAAAGACAAGAGTCTCTGGTTTTTTGTTGTTTTTTTTTTAATTTCACACCTAAAAATCAGGGCTTTTTCACAGTTGATAGGAGGGAGGTAAAGGTATGTATCCTTTCTCATAGATAGGCTGGTTCTCCAATAAGGAAGGGGGAGGGGAGACAAAACAGAACAAAGCATTCACATTTCTCAGTAATATTCACCAACAACATTCCCTACAGAGCTGACTCAGTCCAAAGCATGCTTATCCCCCAGAAAAAAAAAAACACAAATGTGTCATATGTTAAGACTCTCATCTGACTTTTCTAACTCGATTTAAAAACACCAAAAAAGCTTCACTGGTTTTCACTAGAAGAAAACATGACCGTTATTTTATTTCTATAATAAAACACTAATTTCTCAGTTTCAAAGCTGAAGCCAATTGCAACTATAATCAAGAAAGTACAAGTTTTAAAAATTGCTGTTATTTAATTGGGCAACAGAACCATCTTGCCAAGTCCCATACTTGCAGAAAGCAGGCCTACTTTCTAAGAAAAAGCACGGAAAAGCTGACAAAAATTTCTGAAAGTTTAAAATAATGTATATCATGCCTTACCTGACTGAATTTTCAAAGTCATACAGCTGGGTAATCAACCATTCAAGAGAATGGAAAATAAATCACACATCAAATAGTATAAAAAAAACCCCTAATGAAAAACCATTAAAAACAAGCCATTCACATTTTTTTCATTTCATCTTCTCACCTGTATAAATAAAGGAAAACACTCTGTGCTTTCAGATTTGAAAGAAATGATGAAATTTAACCTCACTTGGCTCTCGGGAGATACAAGGTATTACAGTGTGAGATGTGGTCTTCTTCCCTCATACAACATAATCTAATTATGGAGTGGGGCGGTAGAGAATTGAAAACTGAATGTTAAAAGGCCCAGTGAGCGGTATTTTCCAAAACAGTTCTGAAACAGTTAGTACTCTTTTCTACCAATAACTTCTCCTATCTTTAACTCCGAAAAAGGTTCATTCTCTCTGTCATTCTACTGAAATTCTTTCCATTTACAGGACACACACACATTAAGCATGAAAAAACAGTTTGGCAGCTTTTGCATGTGTTTCAATGTGTATGATCCGAAATCGGTTATTAAGATGTTCATTTGCCCCCTTTTATCAGTGTCCAGTGGGCCCTGACATAGGACCTTCATCAGTGTTGTTTTCTGGTTGTCCTTCAGTCTTGTCCAACTCTGTGTCACCCCACTTAGGGTTTTCTAGGCAAAGATACTGGAGTAGTTTGCCATTTACTTCTCCTGATCATTTTATAAATAAGAAAAGCGAAGCAAATAGGGTTAAGTGACTTGCCCAGGGTCACACAGCTAATAAATTAAGTATCTGAGGTCAAATTTGAACTTAGTTCTTTCTGACTCCAGACCAGACACTCAATCCACTGTGACACCTCGGTGCCCCGCTGCTCAGTGCTACAAGAATCCAATTTAATTTACCTTCAGACTCTACCACCTGAAAATCAAGTCAAGTTTTTTCAGTTTATCAAATGGGGTGGAGAACCTTCGGCTTCAAAGTCACAAGGGGCCCTCTAGGTCCTAAAATGCAGCCCTTTGACTTCACAGAACAAATCTGCATGTTCCCTCACCCGTGGATCCTGTAAGATCAGACCCACAAATCCCCAGGGACCATAAGCCTTAGAACTGTCCACCCCACCCCCCACCTCTTCACTTTACAGATGAGCAAAGTGAGAGTTTAAGTGACCTGCCACAGATCATACCAACAGGCAGCTGGGCATAACTGACCCCAAATCCTACATGTGTCTCTAAACCATCTCACAGCCAAGGATAAAGCAGGCCAACATAACCTAAATGAAGGAGTGGAAAATGTGGTGTTTGGTACACAGCAAAGTTGTTCTACAATTCCCCAAATCCTTCCATCACCCCATATCTCTTAAATCTAATGCAACATTGCATTGGTTATAGGGTTTGCTTGAAATTCAAAAACAATCTGAAATCACCCTGCATACTCCTTTCTCAGTGCATAAGTTCTAAAATGTCTCCCATTGGCACTGATAGTGTTAGGTCTGTGTGCAAGGAGGGTGAATGCAGCACAGAAGAAATCTGTTCATCACAAGCAATCCTAGCCCCAAGCCCCAGCCCCTCTGCAGTTCCAGGTTCAAGGACATAATGAGAGGCAATCTAGAAGCTGGAGATATTCTGAACCTTCTCTGCAGACCCTAAATCACAGAGCAAAGGAATTCTAGCAGGAATGGAGGAAGAAAAATATATAGATTTCTTCTGTAAGTACTCAACCTTCGCTTCTCAAGCCACTTTTGCCACTGGGTAAAAAGTCAAAATCAGTGGGTGAAAGTGGTGGACTGGCCCAGATCCAAGTTTTTAGTGTTTGTTATCCCCGAAAGGTAGCAGTGGACAGAATCAAGCCATGGAGCCAAGAAGATCTGAGTTCAATTCAGACCTCTGACACATACTGGCCACATGATCCTGGGGAGCAATGCAGAACTCAAAGTAACTCTCCAAGACTATACAAATTGCAGAGGTGGTCTTAATCTGCATGGAGATTACTTTTTGGGAATTACCTGTCCTAATGAAACTACAGCACTAGTTCTTATTTTCTATCATCATATACTATGCTTTTTTTTTCCTAACCATAAACAAGATTAGTCTACAAACCACACCAAAGTAGACAGAGGACATCAAACTGCAGCTTACGACCTGGTTTTTTTTTTTATTTTTTACTTTTCAGAAACGGAGTTCTAGGTTAAGAGATTGTCCTGTTTTCTAATACATTCAAGGAGTTAAAAACAAATGTCTACTTTGCACTTCAGAAGTTTCTCTAGAAGTAGGAGCACTCAGAAGAAAGCGAAAACACTACAGGGCAGTTTGAATTTCAAATTAATTAACTACTTTCTTGATATCAACCAGACAGCAAACAACCCAGGTCCAGTGACAACTGTAGTTAATTATTCTCTCCCCTTCCCAATTCGAAGTCCATCTCCAGCCTGGAGAAAACTCTGGAGTTCCACCAACAGCCATTTGATACAAAACTATACATTTTATTAGCAAAATCCTGAATAACATCTGGCAAGGTTCCAAATACAGGAACTCTATTTTGCTTAACCCTAATGTAATTCACCTAAAAAGCACAAATGACGATACAGAAGCGAGGATACACAAAAATTTTGATCAACAGTTTAGAAAAACATAATCACACAAATAATTTTGGTCCTAACAACTCCCACCGTCTTCCAAAACAAATTTCAATCTTCATTTTTCATACAAATCAATACATTTCCTTCCTTACAAGATTACACACACACACACACTCACACACTTACACACACACGCTGAGTAACTGGAAAATAAAGAAAACTATTTTGAGCCTGAGGGTAAAAAATAGACATTAACACGAGAAATGATGATAAAAAAACAAGGGAAAAGTTACTACTTTTCTTTCCCCTCCCCTTGGAACAACAACGTTCCATCCCCTAGGCCTTAGTTTACAAAAAAAAAAAACTTTTTCCCTTTCCTTACCTTGACGGGGAAGCCATAATTAAGTTCATAAAGCAAAAAGTCTGCAGTCCATCAACCCTCTCATCTGGCTGGCCCTCCAGCCAAATTCTCCTTCAGCATTTGTCGGGAGGAGTCAGTGGATGTCAGTTTCCTCTCTCCCTGACACACCGCACTCTCTTAAAAAACAAAGTCACTTTCCTACCTGCTCCCAGAGACTCCAGTTTCCTAAACTAAGCTTTTCGTTCAGTTTGGGATTCTGATAGACATCCGGGCACTCTGGGTTTCAGCAAGCTTGACCCACTTTCCTAGGCACAGGGAGTTCGTTTGAAAGCATTTAATATCAAGCGGGGCAAAATTTGGGGGAAGGAAAGGAAAGAAACGCAGCTGAGGAAAGTCACTGGCCAACAACTCCAAGCCAAAAAACAAAGTTTGAAAAGCGAGGAAGGGAAGAAATCATTCCCTGGGCTACAGAAAATTGCTGGATTGCGTAGATTAAAAAAAAACAAACCCCTTCCAAGAAGATTCTTGTGGTACAATCCACCTCCTTAATTGGGCATGTTAGCCTATTAAGGCCAGAAAAAGAGGAGGATTGGATAGGAAAAAAAATACAAGCCAGGGTGGCCAGCCTATCAAGGAGAAGGTGCTGAAGTGCGGGGGCCGGGAAGCTGCCAGAGACCCGCCTGCAGACTGGTCCTCTGCCAGCTCCCTGGCAAAGTACAAGCTGGCATCCCTGCAACACGGGCTTCCTTGCTGCAGCTCCCCAGCACTCCCAATGCACCTCGAAGGAGCACTTGGGGAAGGAGAGAATGGAAACTACTCAGGAAGGGAAATCTTCGCGGGGCAATTATGACTTGCACAACGAGAAAATGTAGGAGTCCTCCATTTCCTTTGACTCATTCTTAGACATTTATTTTGTGCTTTGTCAAAAGAACCACACAGGTCCCTGAACCTCAAGGTGCTTCTGAAGCAGCCTGGGAGATAACAGCAAAACAAACATCCTGTTTGTACCACAGTGAAGTGTCATTTTATATTTACAAACAAATGGAGCGGGCTACTGTTGCTAAATGTTGCAATACCATACCTCGTCCTTAGACGCTACTTACAACTTGCGTGGTGTTATATGACTTGCCTCCCAGTCTCTCTTTAAGGACACTACTCCCCCTCCAGGCTCTAGCTTCAACGCAATTAAATATTCAGCAACCACTATATGCAAACGAAGCTGGGTGACCTAGTGACTAGAAAGCCAGGAAAAACTGGGTTCAAGTCAGCCTCTGCTATCAAGTATCAAGTATAAATATAAATCAAGTATAAATGTATATCAAGTGTAAACCTAGAGAAACCATGTAACTTTTCTAAACCCCTCACATTGGCATTGATTGAAAGAGATTGCTCACTGACAGGTCCTTATGCTAATGAAAGTACAGGTCTGCAGGAAAAAAAAAATACTGTTTTGTTCAATACCCCAATAGTACAAAGTCAAATTATCTGGAATTGTAAAAGTATTCCATACACCATTTGATAGGAAGTTGACTTAAGTTACTCTATTATGATTCATAAACACAGGACCAAAGAACTTCGAGCTGGAAAGAAAACACACAGTTCACTGTCTCAGGATGATCTCATTGATTCCCAAGAGTTTAATTATCATAACTATGCAGATGACTCCATTTACATATTCAGCCCTCAGAGTATGAGTTCCAACAGCCAGCTAGACAACATCTGGATTTCCCAAAGGCATATCCAAAATGTGCTATTTAGGATGAAATTATAATTCCCCCCAAAAAAGCATCTCTTCTAACTTCCTGATTTCTCTTTCGAACACTCCCATCCTGACCCAGGTTCTGAACCTCAGTGCATGCCCGATTCACCCTCCAGTGTAAAAATCACAGTAACATCAAGCATTTACATAGTGTTTTAGGGCTTTCACAGCACTTTATGTATTTTACTTCATTTAATCTTTACAATAACACTGTGAGGTAGGTGCGACAATAATCTTCATTTTACAGGACAGGAAATTGAGACACAGAGGTTAAGTGACTTGTCCAAGGTCCCACCGCTATTTACTATCCAAGGCAATATTCAATCTCAGGTCTTCTTAACTTCAATTGAAGACTCTACGCCCTGAACCATTTAGCTGCCCCTACCCAGACAGTTTCTAAACGTTGTTTCTCTCTCCACAATATCCCCCAAATACCTTTCCCGGCTCTCCCCTTTCAGCTTCCACCTGAGTTCAGTCCTTCATCATCTCCTCTCTAAACTACTGCAACTCCTAATTGCTCTCCCTGCCTGAAGTCTCTGCCTTGTCCAAGGCACCCTCCACACCACAGCCAAAATGCTATTCGAAAACCTCAGGGCATGACACTCTCCTGATCCTATTTCACTTGTCAGTCTTGTCATAGTCTAGCTCAAAGCTGATTTACAAAGTTCTTTCACATTTTTCAGCACCTATTTTCTAGACAAAATGACCCTGCTTATTATGCAAAATGTTCCAGGCAACTACCACGTGATAAGTGCTGGGGAAAACATATTGGTAAGTGCTACAGGAAAAAAAGGCAAAACTGGTCCAGACCTTCAAGGAGCTCAGATTCAACTGGGAGAGAAAACACATAAATAACAACTTAGGAGATAAATGCAAAGGCAACAGGAAACATGAAGGTACTAGGAGCTAAGAGAGCCAGAAAAAAACCTCTTAGAGAAGGTGAGAATTTGAGCGAAGTCTTAAAAGAGGTCAGAAAAATGATGAGGCCTAGGCCAGAAGAAAGAGAATTCCATGCAGGAGAGAAGGGACAGTCAGCCAGTAAAAAGGGACAGAGATAAGAGATGGATGGTCCCATGGGAGGAAGAACAGTTTAGGGTAATATAGCTGTGGTGGAGAAGAGGGAGCATTAAATGACAAAGGGGGTTATATTTCAGCCTGAAGGTAAGAAAGAGGCCAGAGCCATTGGAATTTGACACAGATGGAAAATCACTTTGGCAGCTAAGTGAAGGCTGGAACTGTAGTGGGGGGAAAAGACAAGGCAGGGAAATGGACCTCAAGGGTGGTAGTTATAGAAACAGAAAGAAGAGAATAGACATACACATATATATAAATACACATATACATATACATATATGAGGTCTTAAGAAAGGTAAAAGTGTCAAGATTTGGCAATGTAACAGATATACAAAGGGTAAGAATGAAGAATCAAGTATAAAATCCTTATCTGGGAAACCAGAAAGACTAGGCGATATCCTCAAGAATAACACTTTGGTTGGGAATAAGGAAAAGTTAAAGAGAAGGGGGGATGAGGGAGGATGAGGTATTTAGGGACAAGCTGAGATGTTGGAAATCCAACTTAAGATATCGCAAAGGCAGCTAGTGGTGCAAAACTGGCAGAAAGGAGAAAGACAGACTGTCGTTTCCTGGAATGCACTCTCTCTGTCACCTCCAGCTCTAGGCTACACTGAAGTTTCAACTCAAGTGATAACCCCTAAAGTAAATGCTTATGGATGACCCCAGTTCTTTACACTTCCTCTCACAAAGAAAATTTATGCAGTTTACTAAGGATATGTCATTATATATACAGTCTATGTTTTTAAACTTTTTCAATCTATTGTGGTGATTTCTTTTTCCTCTTTAAAAAGGTACTACTTTGTGCTAATGGTATGGGTCTCTGGAAGGGGCAGGGGGAATACTAGAGAAAACTATGATGTTGTAAAAAACAGAAGACATCAATAAAAAAAATTATTTTAAAAAAAAAAATACCAAAGCTAACAAGTTAAAATCAAGTCCCTAAATAACCCAATCTCAGAAAAGGCAACAGAGTATCTCTAAAGTAACTACCAAGGAAAATAAAATCCTGGTCCTGAGGGATTTACAGAACTCTCAGACTTTTTAAGGGACAATACTACTACTACAGGGGGAGGGGGAGGGGAGGGAGGGGGACAAAATGTGAAACTCAAGGAATTGTGGAATTGAATCCTGTAAACTAAAAGGAAACAAACAAATTAATTACAATTAAAAAAATTTTAAAAATACTACTATTACACAAATTATTCTCAAAAATTGAGAAAGGAAAAACTCTACCAGTACTCTTATGAGATAAATACCTAAACCAGAAAAGGACTGAAAAAAACCACACACAAAACAATATACCAAATATCATTATTGACTATTAAATTTTTAAGAATTTAAATAAAATCTTGTCAAAGAGACAATACTTTCAAGAAATCATTCATTTAAGATCAAGTTGGATTTATGACAAAGGAAAACAATCAACAGAATTAACCATATAAAAAAGAATGACATCTAAAACTATGTGATTATCCCAATAAATGCAGGAAAGGTATTTGACAAAAATACAACTCTCATTTATGCTAAAAATAACCGTACAATGTATAGGCATGGATTTTTTTTATTATATAGAAATGCAGCTGATATTAGGATTTATTTTGTAACCTGCAACTCTGCTTGAACTTCTTGTCTGAATGAATAATAATCTTTGTTTATTCTTTAGAACAGAGGTGTCAAATACCCTTGCCAGCAGGACTCAATGCAGTCCATGAGTACAGCCCAAAGCAAATTAAAACGTAATTGGGAAATACCTAACAAAATAAATATACAATAACACATAGGTAATAAGCATTTTTAAAAGTAAGTTAATGTGTGGTCCACAGGGATCTTTATTTATCCACAGGGATTAATGGCCCCAGTTCTATCTGAATCTGACCTCACTGCTCCAGTATATTATCCTAAGTATCTTTGCTGATTCCCTAGGATTTTCTAAGTAACTATTATGTCATCAGCAAATAGATATAATTTTCTCTTCTTTACCTCTATGTCTTTAATTTCTTTCTCTTGTCTTATTACTATTGCTAGCATTTCCAGAACTATATCCAGTAATAGTGGGAGAATGGGTATCCTTGCTTTACTCCCATGCTTATTGAAAAAGGTTCTAGTGCAACCCTATTGAAAATGATGTTTGGGTTTTTTAGTTTAGGTGGTGCAGTGAATAGAGCATTGGCCCTGGAGTCAGGAGGACCTGAGTTCAAATTTGACCTCAGACACTTAACACACACACATACAAAAAAAAAAAAAAACCTAGCTGTGTATCCTTGGGCAAATCACTTAACCCCAATTGCCCTCCAAAAAAAAAAAAAAGAGCAAAAAAAAATTTTTTTTTTACAGAAATGTCACAACTATTTTAGAAAACAATTTGGAATTGTACATATAAAGTGACTAAACATGTCCATACTCTTTGACCCAGAGATTCCATTACTGAGCTCGTACTCTAAAAATAGTATTGATTTTTTTTTAAATCTCTATATACACCAAAATATCTAGAGTTGAACTTCTTGTGATAGCAAAGAATTAGAAATAAAGTAAATGCCCACGAATTAGGAAAAGGCTAAACAAATTGTTATCCATGAATATAATAGAATATTACTATGCTCTAAGAAATGATGACTGTGGTGAATATAGAGGATGGAAAGATCTACATGAACTGATGAAGAGCTAAGAAGACAGCATACACAGTAACCACAACAATGTAAACGGAAAGACACTCCACACACACTCACACACCCCAGAAATAAACAATGCAAAATTATATAGAAGCAAGGCTCAAAAGAAGAGATATGAGAAGAAACTCCTACCTCAACCCTTTGAAAAGGTAGTAGCTCTATAAAGTTGCACAAAACACAAATTTTCAGAATCTCAATGTATTAGTTATGCTGATTTCCCCCCTCTTTTTCGTTTCATAGCTTTAAGGGGGAAGGGAAGGAAATACTCACTTATTAAATACCTGCTATGTGCTAAGCATTTTATAAATATTATCTCACTTTTTAAAAAATGCTACATTATATGGGATGACTCTAGAAGGGGGAGGGATGTTTGGGGAAACTAAAATGGTATTTTTAAAAAGTCTATGTGCTAAAGTATACACCAACAAAAAGGAGAAAGATCTAGGGAA
Organism: Petaurus breviceps papuanus; assembly: GCF_028583685.1. Taxonomy (NCBI): domain Eukaryota; kingdom Metazoa; phylum Chordata; class Mammalia; order Diprotodontia; family Petauridae; genus Petaurus; species Petaurus breviceps. The sequence goes on along the minus strand of NW_027185655.1, from coordinate 15,490,500 downwards.
GTGTTCAACATGTATGAGGAAAAGAAGAGATTTACAAAGTAATTCTGATAGGGTACAGGCTCTGGGAAACCCCTGGAACTCCAACTGAATCCTCCCACTTGACGAGGCATTTGCCTGAGGCCTATGCTTTCATTATGGCTAGGCCCAAATCTCTGTTACTCTGAACCTAGTCTAGCCCTCCATGGTCCAGCTACTTCCCACCCTTGAGCCTATCAAAATATCTGTACCCAAATCTGTTACCCTTAAACTAGCCTAGCCCTCCATTGCCTATTATCTCCAAGTAGCCTTCAGCTGTTTCCCACTCTTCATCTCATTCTTGGAGTTTGACCTCAGTTCCATCAAGGACCCTCCTCCCGACCCTCCCCAAACTCCTCCCCTAGACCACCCCTAAATCCTGCCACAGTCTTTCAGTATATAAAATCCATCTTCCCTCCATGACAAGGCTGAGAGTAATCTAGCCCACTCAATCTGTGTCAGATTATGCTGGCTGCTTGTCCAATACAAGGGTCATAGATATTTAGGCTCCTTAAGAGTTTTACCCATTATGGCGAATCTTTAGTAAACTTTGCTTTACTTTGGCTTGAGAGAAGACTTGAGTCGAATGCATTTGGCAGGACCCAGCATATTGATATTTTGGGGTCTTGCGCAGCCCTGAACTCTATACCTCAACATATGGTTCCCCAAACCTCAACAATTTCAAAAGGTAAGAACTATTAACTGGTGAAATGAGGAAGGGTTTCTTGGAGGCAGCATGTGATCTGTGCTTTGAAGGAAGGTTGGTATTGTGAAAACACTGGGGTATACACAAAGTAACATGATGGAGAAATGTTCACGTGAGCAGTAAAGGGTGGTAAGTGCCTCTTAAGGCTCTTCTTTCTTGGCAACACCCACTGGACCACTCCCCAGAGAGTTCACATCTATCTCTACCTCTCCCAGCTCATGGACCTAGGTCTATGCTTACAGGTGCCAGTGGTTAAGTTCCATATTGCTTACAGATAGTACTTGTGCCAAATGGTACTAGCCAAAACATATGGAATGGGGAGTTATGTAATAGGGGCCTGGCAAATGAACAGGGTCGCTGTTACAATTGTCTATGTAAGAAAGCTGGTAACATGTAATGGAACTACCTTAGGATTTAAAGCACATGTAGACATTTTCTCACTGTTTCCAGTCTGCTAACCAGATGCTGAACACAAGTCACTTGGTGGGCTGTGGCTACAAAGCCAGAATGGGAAAGTTCTCAAGGTCCTAGATGGCCTCAAGCCCCTCTCTCTGGGGTTGGCCTCTTTCTTTCATTCCCTTCCAGCTAGTTGATGGCGTCCATGGAAGCACCCAGGGGAAGCCATGAGTCTCCTCCCATCCAGGCCTTTGTTCTTTGCCCACCTGGAAGGAGATGAATACTATGACCTGGTGAGTTTCTAAAGATCAACTGAGAGTCCATAATTGGGTTTTGCAGACAGCCCAGCATCAATGCCCTGTGGAAAGAGAAACAATCTCCAGGGGTCAGCCCACCCTTTGGGAACCAGCCCAGTTATATCAAAGAAGAGAACCCCCTTCCAGCAAGATGCCACATTTGGGTGTGTACTAAATGGGACCGATGCTATGCAGAAACTGTATTAAGCTTAAGCCCACTCTCTCCAGAGAAGAAGGAAATATTTGTACTTCTCTTGCTGTATCTTTGAAACTATCATCATCATTATAATTATTAATAACAGTAGGAACATTTTATAGCACTTTAAAGGTTTGTAAAACACTTTACAAATATTCTCTCATGTGGAAACTGAGGGAACCAGAGTTTAAGTGACATGGGTCACAGAGCCAATAAGGCAGAATTTCAACTAGGATCTTCCTAATTCCAAACCCAGGGTTCTATCTACTGTGCTACCTGGTTGTGGTAAATACACCTTTGTAAAAGTTAACAGCACCGGTGGCCATTAGTGGGGAGAGCTTGAGCTAGGACCATTAGAGGAGGAATATCCTAACCCCTAGAACTCTGTACCAGAACTCCTAAAACCCAGAGGAGGAGATTATAGCTGGCTGAAGAAATGCCTCACTACAAAGAGAAGACTGTAGGAGAAATACAGCCTACATAACATGACTATGCATAACACTTGGACTACTGCGATCATTTCTCAGGCCAAATTACTACTTAATCTGAATGAAATGTGAATAGTAAATGGCCCTAAGAAAATCAAGGTTTTAAATATTATCACTGGAGATTGCAAACTCAAACTTGATTTAAATGTCTGCCTGAGATCAAATTATGTGCCCTTGGGCAAGTCACTTAACCCCAATTGCCCTACCTTCCCCCTCCAAAAAAGCAAATAAAAAAAAAGTACTTTTCTACATTGGCATTGACTCCATTCAGATTTAAGACTTATTAAGGGAAAAACTTCAATCTTACTACTTATACCTGCCCTGTGTTGAATAAGATAACAAATTGTTATGCTGATACATTTAAGAAATTCAAATAATTAATGAGAAGGCAAAAATGAACTATTTTAAAGTACTAGAAGGCAAGGTTCTGAAACTTTTAAATTAGGTTTTAAAAAGCAGAAAAGGCCTGGCATGTGGTAAGTACCATATAAACTACTGTTGGATGTAATTACTTCATACTGGATTAAGATGTGACTAGTATAAAATGCCAGGACCAGTAAAATAAATTATTTTCTATGTAAGATCATTTGGAAATGCATTTGCTAATTTTTGCTAATAAGTTTTAAATACTTGACATTGTGTGTGTTATCATATTTCTAAAATTATTTTTAAATTATGAAATTTGAGAAACATATCAGAAATGCCATTAGAAAAGTAACTTTCCTTTTTTTTAGCTGGATGCTGTTATGAATTAAATTCTTAAAAGAATATGAAAAAAGGTCTGAAAACTGTTAAATATATTTGGGGCATATTTTGTTTTAAATTAGAAAATAATAATGACTCACTGTTGGGAGAAAGTCGTAGCAAAATCCTCTTCAGAGATCTGTGTCTGTAAGACTACTTAGGACTTCCTACTTGGGCTAGGTTGTAAGATCATATGAGCCCTCCTGACAACATATGAAACTCTGGTGTACTTATGCTTTGAGGAACTAGAACCTCTCCCAGCCAAAGTGGGAAAATGTACAAGTTAACTTTAAATTCAGAGTGAGTTTCATCTAAGATTATTTGGAAAACCATGAAATTCTATCTTTTAATAGTTAATATGAAGTGAAATTGCATCTCTGAACCAACTTAACTAAAAACAGATTTTAGATTCAGAGATTTCATTTTGCCTTAGGAATTAAGAATTACTAAGAATATGTTATTCTGGAAATTTATAATAACCAGGAATTTTCTGGGGATTTTTGAACCAATTCTTCACTGGCTATGTGAACCAGCATTCACTGTAAATGTGTAAAACTCCAGAATGTGATTATTCTTATGAATGTGCTCATTATTAACTGTTACTGGAACATGAGAGAAATAGTCTAGCCCCAGGCTGTGACTGGCAGTTAGGTGGCACACTGGATAGAGTGCTGGGCCTGGGGTTAGGAAGGAGTATCTTCATGAGTTCAAACCTGGCCTCAGACTCGTATTAACTGTTCGAGTCTGGGCAAGTTACTTAAGCCTGTTTGCCTTAGTTTTCTCATCTGTAAAATGAGCTGGAGAGGGGCAGCTAGGTGGTGTAGTGAATAGAGCACTGATGCTGGAGTCAGAAGGACCTGAGTTCAAATACGGCCTCAGACACTTAACACAAAACTAGCTGTGTGACCTTGGGCAAGTCACTTAACCCCAGTTGCCTTCCAAAAAGCAAAAAAAACAAAAAACAAAACTGAGCTGGAGAAAGAAATGCAAACTGTTCCAGTATCCTTGCCAAGAAAACCCCAAAGCGGGCACAAAGAGTAGAACACAGCTGAAACAACTGAACAACAATTAGGCTATTATTAGTGAACTTTTGATATCTGAGGTAAAAATTTCATGGGACTATAATTTGATATTATTCTAAATTGTGATTTCAGGTATGGTTGTCTAAGGTGACATTAAGCCAATATTCCATCATGCAAGGAGAATGCGATGCACTGCCAAAGGGAACACAGTCTAAACACTGCTGCAGGTGGATATCTATGCCAAGGAAATGTTGAGGAGGTGAGGGTGTGGGCTGGGTAGTAGCAGCATCTTGACTCAGTTTCCCCAATGTGCTATTTCCTTTCTGAATGGGAAATTCTCCCACCTCATCATCTAAGCCTGGCTTTGGATAATTTTGTTGTTGCTGAGTCATTTTCAGGTGTATCCAACACTTCATGACCCTATCTCGAAAATATACTGAAGAGGTTTGCCATTTATTTCTTCAGCCCCATGGATGAGGTGGAACTTTAATATATATTGGCTATTAACTATGACTCATGCCTAAAATGAAACAGAGGAAGGGGAGTTTTCCCCTGTTATGAATTCAGGTCAGTCTGTGCCCTGAAGCAGACAGTGCTGATGTGGTCCCTCCTTTTTTCTTTTCTTTGTTTTTTTTTTTTTAAAGTAATTGGGGTTAAGTAACTTGCCCAAGGTTACACTACAAGGCCAGTTATTTTGTGTGGGTGTTAAGTATCTGAGGACAGAACAGGGTGCTCCCAACTCTGGGGCCAGTGCTCTTACTCACTGCTTCACCTAGCCGCCCCCCTCCTTTTTTTCTTTAAAGCAAATTCCATAATTGAAACATTTTTTTAAAATTGTTGTTATTGTGATATGAAATCTACTAATTCATGGATAAATACTAAACATCTGAGCTGCCATAATCTGATGAATGATCTTATTGTTTCCAACCTGAATTTGCACTCAAGTCCATAAGCAACTAAGTAAATGAGTTTCTAGCTTTGTCAAAGTTGTATCTTGAAGAACCTCATTCTTTCAGGGAGAAGCGGGGATAATATCCTCAAAAGGAGGAAATTAAATGAACCTCAAACTCTGAAATTGTAACAGGATCAGGCTGTCTTACAAATGGATGGTTTCCAAATGTTTCTAATATACTTTGCTAAAAAGTTCTCAAAATTGGATTTTACATATAAAATTGCACTGATAATTGTAAAGAAAATGAAATTTAATTTATACTAAAGAGACTTAAGGGCTCATTTTCCAATATGAGCCTTCATAGATTCTTAAGATTCCTCCTTCAGCCTTTGATGGCATATTCATATTAGATACAGGGTTTAGGTAAAGCTAGAAATAGCTCCAATTTTTCTAAAATTTCAGGTGAATTATGGGTTGAGACATTTTGTTGCTAAAATTCTCCTTAAAGAGATTGTGCTCCTGTAAAGACCACCAGCACATATAGATTCAGACAAGGAGTCTCATAAAAGACTTCACACGCTCTTAAATGTATTCCTGTCTTGGAAGAACTCCAAGTTTCATACCCCTTATCAACCCCAGAGTTCAGGTAAATCTCTATGATAAATATTGAACACACAAAGAACTTAAGACCCTGATGGGTAAATTATGTTCTCAAACCGATTTAAAGTGTCATGGGGCAGCTAGGTGGCTCAGCGAGTAAGAGCACCGGCCCCAGTGTTGGGATGACCTGGGATCGAATCCGGGTTCAGATACTTAGCACCACACCCAGAAATAACTGGCCGTGTAACCTTGAGCAAGTTACTTTACCCCAATTGCTTTAAAAAAAAAAAAGTGTCTTGATGTACTCCCTCCTTCCCCCCCCCCCTTGCTTTCTCCTCGTGGAGCAGACCTTTCTCATTTTGCTATTTTGGTCAAAAACAAAACTCTTCTATAAATTACTGTTGGGAGGGGATATGTCTATGGCTTCTCATACACAAAAAGGAACTTTATGAAGCAGGAGCTGCAGCACAGAATACGCCACTGGAGCTTCTTACTACATTGAGAATTTTCAGTCTGACAAGCAGAACTCAACGTGCCCATACCAAGTGTTACTGACCATTCCTGGTGAGCATGGGACTTAAGATGAAATGGCTACTCAGAAAAACACTGAGAGTGAGTTGTTAGGTTCCAGGGAAAACTAATGCTATTAAATCTTCCTTATGTTAGACTCTGAAGACTCTGTGAGCAGGGACCCTCTGTACTCCCAGCACTTAACATAGGGCTTTGCATCATTGTTTTGCTTGGCCCTTTGGGTCATGGTGTTTATTTCTACTGAGTGAACTCTATACTGAAAGAAAGTCCAGGAATAAAAGCCTTCTGGTCCACATCCATATATTGGGGTCACCACCTTAGAGCAGGCAACTAGAAATCTCTCCCTTGAGACTGGGAGGTAGGCTCAGGCCACAGATGAGTCCATCTTATTGCTGTTCAAACTAAAACATCAACACAAAGAGAGGCTTATGCTATGATGATCAGTCCTGTTGCTATATTAATCAAACAGGAGAGACTGCAACAAATCTCCACAAAATTCAAAAGGTTGTAGCAGAAATCCAACTGTCTAAACAAGATGCAGATACCCCATGGTGGGACCTTCTTCATGGTTTTACAACTATATTCAAATGGGCTCTAAAGGGTGAGCAGAGGTGGTCCAGCTTCCCAGCCACACAGTGCTAGCAAGCAAAATGGGAGTCTTCTCCCAATTCCCACAATTGAATAGTTTTCTCACAAGACAGAAGCTGGACTAGTCGCATAATTGAAGAGAAAGGCCTAGCTCCAGAATTGAGTCACAAGGAGTCAGTGTGGTTGGCTCAATTCCCCATTATTAACCACTTGCTGTCCTAATCCTCAATTCCTGGACAGTAACAAAAGGCACAGCTCTATGACTGATGCTGATATTCTCTTGGTTGTGGTCAAAAGATTTGGCCAATTTTCAACAGAATTTCACAATAAGCATAATTATATGGAAGACAGTTCCATATTGTTAATAATAAAAAATGTGAATTGAAACAACTCTGAAGTGTCATCTCATGTCCAGCTGTGATAGGACTATTGTTTCCCTGATGCAGCCTCATTCTTCCCACTAACACGGGAAGACCACACTGCCACTGAAACCTGACTGGATCCAGTTTTTCTCATGCAGCTTTTTAGTCATCGAAGGACTTAATAAAATCACAGCCATATGTGATCTAGACCCCTCAGACTTGGTGGATTTCCTAAAGCCCACTCAAGTCACCTTAGTCTGCCCTGCAAAACAGCTGGGTTTCCATATAGTGATAAGGCAGAGGGCTACATCCAGAAAAACTAAATGTCACTATATCCTTCTTGCATAGCCTTGCTATTCTGGGGGCAAAGTAAACCTCATTTTGTTACATATGCAATGACTGGGACGTAATGTTTCCCTGCAGGAATCCCATCCTGGAATTTCTTGAGAAAACCAGATGTTTTCTCAAATCCTAAGAAAATCCAGTAAAGAAATTTAGGAAGAAAAAGTATGATGGTTCTTCTGCAAGAATTAAAGACTAATAATCAACAGAGATTCAAAGGAATGCACTGGCATCAAGTCAAAAGGAAGAGGAGGAAATGTTGACATGCAGAGTAAAAGGTTAAAGCTGATATTTCCAGGAAAGCTCTTAGGAAGGAAGCTGTCATGATCTAACTAGTCAGGCTTGCTTGTAATGGTTGCCATGATATATGTGTTTCCCTGGACCTATCTGCTGCTAACAATGACTCATTCTGGCAAATAAAATAAAAGTCAATAGATTTATATGCATTGAATACTTTACCAAAAATCTTATCGGTGATATTCCAAAAAATAACTAGTTTGGGGAGCACAATTAGCTCTTAAATTGGCAATTTCGGCATGCAATTCTGTGTAGTACCATTAACTTTAAAAGAAGTCTAAATGCTCCCTTGTTTAAATGCTAACCAAACTAATACTAACACTAACCAAAAGAATATTGACTATTTGCTGACATTTTCTTGTATTTAAATATTGACTATGCACCATAGTTATTTGCAAATATTTTGATACTAAAAATTTCTTATTAAACAATTGTTTAAAATATCTATAATAATGAAATTAAGCTGCAAAGCCCCAGAGGTCTATCTTACCTAAAACCAAGAAACTCTCAAGTGAAGGAAATTAGCAAGATTAGCAAGATTCTCCTCCCCACAGGCCTGAACTCTCACCTCCCTTTTAGAGTAGAGGGTCTTGGGAAGTGATTCTCTTATGAGAGAATCAGGCAATTCAAGTGGTTTGAATCTCTACTACTACCCCCTCTGCTTGCAGTACAGACTATAAGAGGCTAAGCTTTTTTGCTGTTTTTTTTTTCTTTTTGGAGGGGGGAAGGCAGGGCATTTGGGGTTAAGTGACTTGCCCAAGGTCACACGGCTTGCTTTATGTTAAGTGTCTGAGGTCACATTTGAACTCAGGTCCTCCTGACTCCAGGCCAGTGCTCTATTCACTGCGCCACCTAGCTGCCCCAAATTTTTTTTGGTCTTTTTTTTTTTTTTTTTGCTTTTCGGAGAGGGGAAGGTAGGGTATTTGGGGTTATAAGAGGCTAAGTTTGATCTGTAGTACCTTACAGTTTAGTTAGACAGATAGGTTTTATTGGAATAGACAAACCATGAATGTATAGAAAAGAAGTGGACAGAGAAGGGACTAGTGGACCATAGGTCTTAGAACTCTAGGCTGAATTTAGAGACATCTAAATTTAGATATTTATAAAAATCCAACGAATCTTGAACCCTATACAGTCCCATATTTCAGAAAGCCTTATTTTACACCTGTGTATACATACATTCATGTACACATAAAAAAGACAAAGCCAAAACAACTGGAGTTCAGAATATAGTGGTTCAAATCCCTCTTTGACACTACCTGTGTGACCTTTAGCCAAGCTGCTGAGACCCAAACGCTCTGGGACTCAGTTTCCTCATCTGTAAAATGAAGGGTTTGACTATCCAGAGAAACTAAATGTCTTCCAGATCCTATGAATATCTGTCCTACTGTAATGGGAATGTAAATATAAAGATCTTCCCTGCCCCTAGGCTAAAGTGGGAGGCTTGTTTTTCAGTAGATACTTTTTGATTGGCCAGTGGGTCCAAAAGGTTGTTACATTCTCTGAGCCAGGAGAAGGCTATATAAGCCCTGATGTAAGGCTTTGTTTTGGGGTTCACTTTGAGAAGTGTTCTGTGATTTGATGAAACTCTGGGCTAGCCGTTGTCCAGAGCCCCCCGGCTTTGAAACCCAGATGTTGTTTGGTATGGATGTAATGGTTGGACAGTTTGGAAATCTGTCTACTTGATCTGTTTCTGTCTTGATAATTCTGTCTGTATATTCTTAAGTTCAGGGTGCTGACCTTTTTCCCCTGAACTAGGTAAACTATGCATGTTTGACTGATTAAAGTAAGCTTGTTAACCCATTTTGAGTTGCTTTCCTTTATCAAAGCAGATCCAAGAACCTGTGTTGGCAGCAAACCCTGGGGACGCTTGGGGTGCTTGCTGCTACACCTATCTACCTCACAGGGTTTCACTATGCGAAGTTCACTTGCCACACTATATAGTGTCAGCTATTATTATTAGACATTTTAAAAACCAAATTGTAATTTTATAACATCAGAAAGACAGCAGTCTTTATAATGTCTTCTTCCATCTTAATCTACCTTAGTGCATCAGACACCCTCAGATGCCATCTCCAGAGTTTTCTGCATAATCTGCTTTAGAATGTTGGTCAGATGTCGCCTCTCCCATTAGATGGTGAGCTCCTCAAGGCCAGAAACTGTTTTTTGCCTCTCTTTGCATCCATGGAGCACAGCAGAATTGCTAGGAACATAGTAGGCACGCACTTAATCAAGTGGAGATGAAGAGGTTTTACTTCAGTCAGTAAAATGTAAACGTCATTAGGGCAAGGCCTATTTAGAGACCCCTGCGGATCCCCAAAACCTTTTCCATAGGTCCCTAGAGTTAAAATTATTTTGAAAAAATACTGTGATGTTTTCATTTCTAATACAATAAACACTGACAGGTATAATCCACAATAATGAAGGTTTTGCTTGAGGGGGAGGGGTATTCCTCAATACTTTTTAAGAGTATAAAGCAATAAAAGTTGTCGAACTTATGCTCTTAGGGAAGCAAGCAAGCAGTCCCAAACCAAGAATCCCCCAAATCCTATTAGAAAATGTTTACTTTCAATTTCAAAAAAAAAAAATTTTTTTTAAGGAGATCCTGCTAGTTTACAAGTAATGGGTCCTACAGTACCTATTAGCCAAGGGATCCTTTTAAATTCAGATGGGAAAACAGGCAGTGATTACTGGGATTCCCACTTCCTCCAGCTTGTCTTTTCATTTGCAAAAGAAGGTATGAGTCAGTCAAATGGAAAACAAAAGGAAGCATATTTCCAATTAAGAGCAAAGATCCCTAGGAATTAGGTAATTAGAAAGCACCTCACAAAAGAAACTTCCCAAGAGCTCACTAGTGACTTCCAACTTCCTCCTACGTTCCTCCTTCTTTTAAAATCCAACAGCCAAAGAACAATCTATAAAATTATAATAATGTAAATGAAAATAACTAAAAATTACTTTAAAAAAAAGTATTATGCTGTCTTAAGGATAGCTGGGTAGTTTTTTCTTTACTGTTCTTTGTTATAAATAGGTTTAAATCCTATAGTCACTTTCTTCATCCCTTGAGATCAATCAACAAGCAATTATTAAGCTCCTACTATCTGCCCATCACTGTACTGGGTGCTAAGAACATACAGATAAAAGTGAAACAATTTTAGTTTACATTTTAACCAAGAGAGGCTGACTGCCTATATAGATATAAAAAGTAACTTGGGTTAAAGTTGTATTTGTGCTTAGCCTTCAAAGAAAGGAAGGACTCCAAGACAGGAGGATAAAGTGACTTGCTTAAGGTTAAGTGAAAGTAGACCCAAAGGTGAAGGGTATCAGTAAGGCTGGAAAGATAGGTTGGGTTAGATTGTAAATGGTGATCAGAAAGTTTATATTTGAACCTCGCCAAAACTGGTAGCCACAGGAGCAAGGAGACAGTGACATAATCAGACCTTTGCATTAAAATCATTTTGGCAGATCTGAGGGATGGATTAGAAGGGAGACCTATAAGGAAACTACAGCAACAGTCAATGATGGGATACAGGCTCTGGGAAACCCCTTGAACCCCGAATCTTCCCACATGAAGAGGCATTTGCCTGAGGCCATAAGCCTTTCATCATCCATAGGTCCACATCTCTGTTACTCTTAACCTAGCCTAGCCCTCCATTGTCCAGGTACTTCCCACCCTTGATCCTATCAAAATATTAAAAGCCAAAGGTGATGAAGGAATGAACTAAAATGGCAGCTCTGTGATTAAAGGGGACAATAGGTTATAATTCTTTATAACTTGACTAATGTTTAATGTGAAGGTATATGTAGAATATATTCAGATTGCATGCCACTAGGGCAGGGGAGGGGGGAGAGAATTTGGAACTCAAAAACTTCCGGAACTGAATGTTGTAAACTAAAAACAAATTTTTAAAAAGAGGACAGATGCTAAAGATAACAAAGAGATATATTTAGTCACTTTCAGTTGTATCTGATTCTCTCTGACCCTTTTGGGGGGTTTATTTGACAAAGATATTGAAGTGGTTTGGCATTTCCTTCTTCAGCTCATTTTACAAATGAGGAAACTGAGGCAAACAGGGTCAAGTGATTTGCTCAGGGTCACATAGCTAGTGTCTGAGATCAGACTTGAACTCAGGTCTTCCTGACTCCAGGTCTGGCTCTCTGACTCTCTCTGTCTCTCTCTCTCTCTCTCTCTCTCTCTCTCTCTCTCTCTCTCTCTCTGTCTCTCTGTCTCTCTCTCTCTCTCTCTCTCTCTCTCTCACCTTGTACCTGATCGGGATGGGATCTGAACTTCCAAAGGGAAAAACTATTTCTTTGGGATCTGGACCCCAAAAATGAAAAGCCTGGACTTTCTCTGTGGTTCAGGTCCCTGGGTTCACCTGGGGCAATCGTCCTTCCCAGTTAATTAACTGCCTTTTTATTGTCTACATCTGGTCCCACCCTAGACTACCACTCCCTTAATTCCATCTAGACCCCCTCTCCTTCCTAAAGTATTCCATCTGGCCTCCATGAAAGTGCTCAGATTCGTCAGTGTTTTAATAAATCTTGTCTTTGGCTGAAAGTAGGCTTGGGTTGAACTCCTTCAGACAAGACCTGAATGTCGCTCTTTTGGGGTCCAGGCACCCCTCAACCTCAACATGCCAATTAGAAATTGCTTGGCTCTGTAGGGCCAAAGTGAAGAATCAAAGATAATTCTGAGGTTGGAAATATATATAACTAAATGGCACTGTGAAAAAAACCGGGGAGTTTGGGCGAGGGATAAGTTTGCGGTGGTGGTGGTAAGATAATGAATTTGGAGGATCATTCTGTGAAGGAAGACCTCAGAAATCTTCAATTAGTCAGCCATTTTTTTCCTTCCAAATGAGGCCCAGAGAGGACTAGAACCTTGCCCAAGATCACATAGGAAGCAAGCCAACAGAGTTAAGAACCCAGCCTCTCTTGGTCCTTTGATCCCAAACACAACACAATCTGTCCTGTCTCTTCTGTGGCATGATGCCATGCCTCACTTCTTAATATATATATTAATAAATGTCTAATTTCCTCCAACTATACAGTTTGGCAAACTCCCTGGACAATATGAATTGAGTCTAATTTGTCTATTCCTCTACACATAGTTGATACTGAAATATTATTTGTCACTAAAAGTAAAAGGCAAGCTGATATAGTGGAAAGAGAACAAGATTTGGATACAGAGGACCTGGGTTCAAATCCTACTTTCGTCACTCTCTACCTTGTGATCTTGGGCAAGTCACTTAACCTCTTTGGACCTTGGTTCCTTCTCTGAAAAATGAGAAGTAGATAGCCTTTCAGGCAAGCTCGGAAAAAAAGGAACCCTAGAACTCTATGCTAATGAAGAAGAATACCTATTCAAGAGACACCCATTTGTTCATATTTTTTAATATCTACCATGGCAAGGGTACTCACTAAGGAAACTGGGGTGGTGGTTGTTTTTTAAAGGCTGCTCTTAAGATTGATATTTCCTTTGCCTAAGAATATCCAAAGAGAAAAAACTTGTCAGAAATCAAGGAGGAGAGAGATAAATGAGGGGAAAAAAAGAGCTGTCTACAAAGCACCAAGGACAGTGCTCACTGAGTTACATGTCCCAATTATTTCAGCTATTTTCCCCCCTCTAGACACTAGACTAGTTCCCTTCCAACTTTCGAAGTCATGCCCAAATGCTTCCAATCCATAAAGTAGTGTGAAATCTAATTGTTCAATGAATCTTTATATGGCTCCCTAGGGACTTCTGATTTGGAGCATACAGAGGGAAAAAGGTTGGGCTCTGTTAGACAACAATCCCATTTGACCTTGTGCAAATCCTCTTCTTCTAGGACTTTTTTTTCATCTGAAAAAAATGACAGGATTGGACAATATCTTTTACAATTGCCTCTAATTGTGAATTCTATGACAACCATTTTAGTTTCCAATTTATCTAATCTCTTTTCTACTCAAGCTATTTTTTTTTAAACTAAGGAAGAAGCAAATAAAAATTTGGCAGAAGACAGAAGGGGCCATAGAAATCATTTAATGCCACCTTGTCCACCCTGCCTCCCAATCTGTAACTCCTCACGATATGCTGGTCAAAGGGAGAACTAAGAACGTTAATAATACTGTACTAGCTATGATTTTTAAAAATCAAAAACACAAAATGCTTATTGTGTCAGTAACTCCCAAATACTTCTGCTGGACTGTAGCACACTCCATTGGGTCTTGCTTTGCAGATGTAACACAACACAAAAATAAGAGAAGCAAAGTCAGTCATATATCCCAGGGTCTTGGAATGAGGAGTGAAAAGGACAGTTAGATAAAGAGAGGTAAGAGTTATCTCGGCTTCCTACCTCCTTCTACTGACCCCTAGTCACAGCATAGTCACATATTGACTCACTGGCCAATCAAGAAGTATCTACTGAAAAACAAGCCTCCCACCCCAGGTTCCAGGTGCACTTTAGCCTAGGGGCAGGGAAGATGTTACAAATTTACATTCCCATTACAAGGACAAAATGTGGGAGCATGGTATTTTCAAGAACTTTAGTCAAAAAAGGTAAAAAAAAATACAGGAAGATGGCAGGAGTGGAAGAATCAAGTGAGAGTTTTTTTAAGGATAAGGAAGGCAGCATTTTCATAAGCAGCAGGTTAGGAGCCAGGAAACAGGGACAGATTGAAAGTAAGAGATCCAGTGGAGATGACAGAGGGCGTAATTTATTGGAAGGCAAAGGTTAAGGCATCTCACTCAGGTGAGATGGAGATGGAGGAGAGTGTGGCAGAAAGCAGATGAGGAAGAGAGAAGAGGGAGCTCATGGTGTATGGCAATTTCTTCTGCAAAATATCAGGCAAGGTTCTCAGCTGAGAGGGTACAGGGAGGAAGAGCCATGGGAGGTTTAAGAAGAGATGAAAAGGTTTGAAAGAGTTACTGAGGAGAATGGGATAATGTGTTGATGAAGGAGGTATGGAAGGACTGCCTAGCTACAGAAGAGGTTATTTATATAACATAAATTTGTAGCAGACCCAATCAGAACAATGGCATAATTTTTTCCACCTCCTTTCAGTAGCTAAACATAGCAACAAATGATCCAAGGTTGAAACTTGGCAGGGCTCTATCAGCAAAATGAGGGGGACAGAAACTCAAGACAGTGTGGAGCTGAATTGGTTCCCCAACAAGTTGAGATTAGGGAAAATTAAAAAGAGATGGCTAGTTGTAAGAAAGATGCACTGAGGGGCCAAGGGATAGAAGGTCACAGTGTGGACAAAGAGTAAGATTAAGCAACTGAAGGCAGAGGGTGAGGTGCAGAACAGTATGGACAGAAGTCTTGAACACGGAGGTGGTACATTTGTGGGTGATGGGAAAATCAAGAGTCTCATCACCTTTTGTGTGCCTGAGGTGGGGTAAAAGGTAGTTAAAGTAAAGTGGGTTGGTTGAGCTGAGTGGTTAGGGTGTTTGAGGTTAGAGTCGGTATATATGTTGAAGTCCCCTCCTATGAGGGAAGGAGAGAAAAACTGAGTCATGTACAGAATGTACTCAATGAGGAAGGGTGGGGAGTGACCTGGGGGTCTACAGAAAACAGTTAACAGGATTTTAATTGGGTGGCAGAGACCACTCTGAGTATCCAGATTTCCAGACAAAAGTTTCCACCCTTATACTAAGGAAGGGAGGGAAATCTGAAGAGAAAACAATAGCCAAAAGGGAAGGCCCTGACCAGAGTCAGTCCCAGTAGGGGGAAATAGGTGTGGTCTGGGAGCATTCCTGTCCAGCCTTTTTTGGTTGGGAGAGAAAAGTGAGCCGCATCACCAGCAAGCCAACTTTGCCCTCCACAGGGACAGTCAGTAAATTACACAGGCATATCTATATAACTTTTCCTAGGGTTCTATATTCCTCATCCAAGTAAAGAGCTTTAGATTGACAGTTAGAAAACTGCTCTGATTCCCATCCCAGTCCCAGCTTGGCTGCAAGGCCTTGGGCTAATCACTCACTACTGAGCCCTTGGGTATAAGAAAAGCAGTCATCTTCCCAAGACTGTGGTGATGATAGATAAGGTGATTCCAGGAAAGTGCTCAAGGTGATTCCAGGAAAGTGCTCAAAATTAAATTTAAATACTTTCTGCCTTTAGGGCTCCTCCTGGACTGGACCCCAGACCAGAATGTTTACCTTGAGGACATACATCAAGCTTCCTAGTCTCTTAAAAACTTTCTCTATGGTAAAGATTTCCAGACTTAACAGAAATGAGCAAGCCACCCAGTCTTCCCATACCTTGATAATTTTGCATTTTTAGATATTTAATATATGACTCCAAATTTTGGTTGTAGGGGGAAATCTTGGCATATCAGTACAAGAGAAAAGAAATGCAGGTGTTGAGATTTAGGGGTGCTAGGACCCTGAAATAGCTACACTCGAGTCCTGCCCAAATGAATTTGACCCAAGCTTTCTTTCAGCCAAAGAAAAACAAAGTTTATTAAAAATCTGCCATATTGGACAGACTCTTAAGAAATCTCAGCATTGGCTAAACTCTAAAAAATCTGAGTGTTTGTGACATTAATGTAAGTAGGCCAGATTCAATCTGAACACCTTCATGGAGGCCCAGATGGATTTTATATACAGAAAGACTGGGAGGGATCTAGGGTTAGCCAAGTAGTCTAGGGTGACTGGAGGAGGGGTCTAGGGAGGATCTTAATGGGAGTGGTCAGTAGGCTGGGGTGACTAGAGGTCAGAAGCCAGGAACCAAGAGAATGGGATTTTGATAGGATCAAGGGAGGGGAGTAGCAAGAGCCAATCCAGACCATGAGGGCCTGGACTAGGTTAAAGGTAACAGAGAACTTGGCTTGGTAATTAATAATGAGAGGCCAGTTGAGGAGATTATAGCCTCAGGTGAACAACAGAACAGGTGGGAAATTTCAAGGAAAGTTCAAGAGTATGTACCCCATCAGAGGCAATTAAGAGACATCCCACAAAGTAGAAACAATAGTTTAAAGAACATGGAACAACCTAAGAAACCATAATGTCCATGAAGTTTTCTTGGCAAGAATACTACAGTGGAGTGGCTTGCCACTTCCTTCCCTCTCCAGTGGATTAAGGTAAAAAGAGGTCAAGTGACTTGCCCAAAGTCACAAGCTACTAAGTGTCTGGGGCCAAATTTGAACTTGGGTCTTCCTGACTCCAGGCCCAGTATCTTTCCAGCTGCCCCATGAATTCTATGCATTTCTAGCACTGTTACAAAGGACCTCTGAGGCAATCCCATCCAACCCTCTCACTTTACAGATAAGGAAAGATAGGCCCAGAGAGGGCTTAAGTAATACAGCCAGTGTCAAACAGGTAATAAGTAGCAGGGCTAAGAACAGAATCAAGGTTTTCTGACTCCAAATCACATTTTACATGACAGGGCTATTTACAGAGTGGTAAAACATGAAGAATCTGCCTAAGATTCAACTGAGACCAGAACCAGAACCAATATCAAACCCAAACCCAAAACAAAAATTCAGGAACCATCAAGGTTTGTCAGCAAGGGAGCCTCCAGCCCCAACCCCACTGCCCCCCATCAGCCTACACAGGCAGAGACTGGCCAAAGGAATGAAAGGAAAGAACTGGGTATGGGGCACCTAAGGATTGAGCAAGGCCTGTTGCTGGGGGCTTGCAGGGTTGGAATAAGTGATGTGGTATCCCTTGGGGCTCTTCTTCAGCAGTAAGGGAGGTCATAGACAGGGTGGGGACTGAAGACAAAAGAGAGCTGCTTTACTTTTCTTGACTGCCCACACAACCATCTGGGAAACAGGAGAAACCGTCCAGATTCCCATCCCATAATTCAAAGCTCAGAATATTCCCAATGCCTATCGTCAGACCAACAGACCAAGGCTAGGAGATAATTCATAATCAATGAACGAGTATTTATTAGGCATCAATGCCATTATGTTTACTGCTAGGCACATTAGAATGTGAGCTAAAGGTAAAAAAAAAAAAACAAAAACAAAAATCAATCAGCCCCTACCTACCCTAAAGGAATTTACATTTCTACTGAAACTATTAAACTCTAGTCTTTCCTTTAATGGTTAATACCAGAAGGTTATTTTAGCAGACCATGCTGAGCTCTCCCTAACAAGCACCTCACCCTTTGGTACGTAACTGAATACAATATACCATTTTAGAATCATAGAGTTTAAATTGGAAGGAATTTCAGCAGAATCCCCACCATAACATACCCCATAAGCAGTCACTCCATCTCTGCTTGGAGACCTCTAAGGAAAGTCAGCTTACCACTTACTTTGAGAGGTAGCCCACTCACACATCTGGATAGCTCAAACAATACATATAATCTCCCAATATGGAGATTAAATTGGAATCTAACATTTCCACCTTGCTCTGCTCCCTGCAGCCAAACAGGACAAGTTCGATTCCTCCACATGACAGCCTTCCAAATACTTGAAAACTGCTATCATGCCCAATCTCCTCCGCTGCAGGCTAAACATGTCAAGGTCTTCCAATCAAACTTCCTAGGTCATGGCCTCAAGGCCTTTGCTCATCTTGGTCACCCTCTTCTGGCCCCTGTCCAGCTTATCAATCAGAACTGAACATAGTATTCCAGATGAGTTCTGACAAAGGCAAAATACAGGGAGATTATCACCTCCCCATTCCTGGCCATTCTTCCCCTTTCTAATGCAGCCCAAGATTACACTAGATCCTTTGGCTGCCACATCATCCTGCTGACTCACATTTTGATTGCAGTGTTCTAAAAACCCCAGAACAAAGACTGTTATCCCTGATTTCCCCCACTAAAAGGGGCCATTTCTTGGCTCATTTCTCAACTAGCCTTAATCACTGAATGGGCGTTGCCTCAGTCAAAGTGAGAACTGGAAAAGATGTTAGCTTAAAAACGCCAACATCTGGGTCATCTCCAGTCACCCTGACCTACATTTTGCCACTGGGTCCAGATGGCTCTGGAGGAGAAAGTGAAGCTGGTCACCTTGCACAGCCCTGCCTCACTTAAATCCAATTCACTTGCATGTCATGACATCACCTTCCCAATGTCATGGTGCTCTTTTGAGAACAAAGGACAAACAACAAATTGTAAAGTAGATTTTTGGTATCAAAGTCCAAGATTTTGCATTTATCCACACTGAATTTCATCTTTAATCGGATAAGACCAATGCTTGTCAAAAATCCTTTTGGATTCTCCAACCAGTGCTAGCTGTCTCCCCTAGTTCTGAATCATCTGAAAATTTGCTAAGCATATCTGCTATTAATGATTAAAAAAAGTTAAACAGCAGTGCTCCAAACACAGATCCACTGGAGCCCTGGGGCCATGCTGAAGTGAGGTGAGGATACGGACCATTAACAACCACTCAAATCTGGGCATCCAGCCAGGTGTGAATCCATCTGATTCTGTCACCATTCAGTCCATATCTTTCCATCTCTTTCACAGGACTAGTATGAGATACATTTCATCGAAAGCTTTGTTAAAAACCCAGGTAAACTACAGCCAAAATATCCATCTCATTTACTAGTTTAATAATTCTGTCAAAAAGGGAAATGAGGTTATTTTAGCATGATCTGTTCCTGCTGGAGCCAGGCTCGTTGTAATTATGCCTTCCCTTTCTAGATGTTTGCCAGATACCTCTTTAATTATTCTTTCTAGAGTTTTCCCAAAAATCAAAGTCAAACTCTCTGGTCAGTTTACAGATCTATCCTCTCACTACTTTTTTTTTTTTAACTGGGACATTTGCCCTTCTCCAATTGTGTAAAGGGTACAAAAAATACTGAAGAAAATAACACTAAAAAACAGAGAAAGTAGCTTAGCTGGATTAGATCATACAACACAAATGTGGGGTCATTAAGCTGTCCACTGATAAGGCATCTGAAAGAACAATACAAAAAGAGGCAGGAAAAATCTCCAACTTATTACAATGAAAAGAACATCAGGAACTGCTGACCTATACACACATGTACATACACATATATGTATGTGTATATATAAAATGTTTATGCAAACATCTCCATGTGCATCAAGGACATCCTCACAGGCAGGCTTCCCCAACTGATATTCCATAATGAGTCACATCTTTACCACCAAAGAATTAAACTATAGAATACAAGATTCTTCTGTGTTTTTTCTTTGCTGATTAAATGAAAATTATTATTTAATACAACCAAATAATCCTTTAAAGGGTCTCTTCAACCAAGAGATCTCCCATCCATATATCAAAATTATTTAAGATTACTTGAATAACTTAACAATAAAAAAAACATTCGATCATTAAAACAAATGTGCTTAGGCATTGAAATCCAATACAGGATCTCAATGTATATTGAAGTTTCCTAGATAATCCTGTTTGCAAATGACATCATATTGGTTGCCTCAACTCCTCAGATATTACAGACACTTAATTAAAAGGAATTCATAATGAAATAAGTCAGCAAGCACTTATTAAGCACCATTAAGTCAAATACTGATTCTAGGTTTATGGGATGCATAGACAAAAATTAAATTATCTTTATTGTTAAGTCACTTAAATTCTGCTGAAGTAAAAAATCACACAAAAAATTAAGTGTATATGAGTTAGATTCAGAATAAATGAGGTAATTCTTTAAGGGGGAAGCGAGAAAATAGCAAAAGGAATTGGGAAGAGGGAATCAGGAAAGGTTTCAATAGGTATCACACAAGCAATTTTATAGGAAACTAAAGTGAAAGGTCATGGGAGACAGCCAATACAAAGGCTCAGAGATGGAAGATGGAGTATTGGAAACAGCAATAAAGTCAGTCTGAATGGACTGAAGACCGGGGGAGGGCAGTAATATATAATAAAAATCAGGAAGGTGGATCAGGGCCAGGTCATAAAGGGTTTCCAAGTGAAATAAAGGAGGTAATGTTTAATTCTAGAGGCATCAGAGAGTCACTGAAGTTTAGTTGGTAAGGAGAGAATCATGGTAGACCTGTCCTTTAGGAAAATCACTTTGGCAGCTGTAGTGTAGGGAAGAGACTTGAGGCAGAAAAATCAGCAAGGTGCAGAAGTCTAGGTCACATCTGAGAGTGTGAAACAGAAGGAACAGAAGCTTGAGATTGTGCAGAGGCAGAAATGACGAGGTTGGCTTTGTGTGATGAGGAAGAACTAAGGAATGAAATGTCTGTGGTAGCTGGAAGAACGTTGGTGCCCACAAGAGAAATAGGGAAATTCTTTGAGTAGGAAGAACTGGGGAGGGGGATGGGTAGAAGAGATAGTGAGTTGAGATTTGGACACATTTGAGATTCCCACAGGATGTGGCTCTCCTTTCCCCAACACTCTCAGCTGAGAATCTTGGTTCATATTTTGCAGAAAAAAATGATGCCACTCACCATGAACTCCCTCTTCTCCATTTCCTATTACCTAGATGGCTTCTGATACGCTCCCCTCTTGGACTTCTGTCTCACATGATGAAGTGGGCTTACCAAAGGCTAACAAGTGATCTCATTTTATCCCATCTTTCCCAACAGATTGCCTGCTCTGTCATCCCCATTCTTCCACTTATTTTCAATCCTTCCCTTTCCACTGGTTCATTTTCTACTGCCTACAAATATATCCATATCTTCCCTATCCTGAAAAAATCCTCAATTGATTCTTCCATCCCTACTATCTTCCTGTATCTCTTCTGTGCTGTGAAGCTAAACTTTAAAAAGGAGGTATATACATGCATCCACTTTCTTTCCTCTTGTTCTCTCCTTATCCTCTTACAATCTGGCTCCCGACATTATCATTCCACCAAAACTGCTCTCTCTAAAGTTACTAATGATTTCTTAGAGGTCCAATCCAAAGGCCTTTTCTCAATCTTCATTCTCCATGACATCTCTGAAGCTTTTTTTTTTTTAAAGCAATCAGGGTTAAGTAACTTGCTCAAGGTTACACGGCCAGTTATTTCTGGGTGTGGTGTTGAGTATCTGAGCCCGGATTTGATCCAGGTCATCCCAACACTGGAGC
>NW_027185655.1:15429257-15468696 GCF_028583685.1 Petaurus breviceps papuanus | reverse complement strand
TAACTTGCTCAAGGTTACACAGCCAGTTATTTCTGGGTGTGGTGCTGAGTATCTGAGCCCGGATTTGATCCAGGTCATCCCAACACTGGAGCCGGTGCTCTTACTCGCTGAGCCACCTGGCCACCCCTAAGCAATTGGGGTTAAGTAGCTTGCTCAAGGTTACACGGCCAGTTATTTCTGGGTGTGGTGCTGAGTATCTGAGCCCGGATTTGATCCAGGTCATGCTGACACTGGAGCCGGTGCTCTTACTCGCTGAGCCACCTGGCCGCCCCTAAGCAATTGGGGTTAAGTAACTTGCTCAAGGTTACACGGCCAGGTGTTTCTGGATGGGTGCTACGTGTCTGAGCCCGGGATTCGATCCCCAGGTCGTCCTGACACTGGAGCCGGTGCTCTTCCTCGCTGAGCTACCTGGCCGCCTCTATCTCTGAAGCTTTTGACACTGGTCACTCTTCTTTCTCCTTGATAATCTCTTCTCTTTAGGTTTTTGGGACACCATTCTCTACTGCTTTTCCTATCTATCTGACCTCTCCTTCTCTGTCCCCTTACTGGATCCTCTTCCAGATCATGTCCTCTAATTATAGGTGGTCTCTCTGCTCAGACACTCAGGAGGCTACTGAATCCCATTGGCGCTTCAGTCCAACAAGAGGATCCCATGGCTTGGGCCACCTGCATGCAGGGTTGTGACTACGGCTCTCAGTGTATCCTCAATCTGCTTTTTCGTCACTTGCCTGATGCCACAGGACTTCAAGGTAAATAATAATGGAAAATGGTATGGGTTATGTCTTGATTTGCACATAAATTGGATTTAAGTAAAACAGAATTGTGTGAAGCCATCACTCTAGAGTCATCAAAGGTTGATGGCAAGACAAAGTCAAGACAACTGGTGATGGCTTAGGATGTAGTGGATGACTTTGACATCTCTGATGTCTCACCAAGCTCTGGGTGTTCCATAGTGCCTGCTTCCATCACCTTCAGGGCCCGTTGGAACACCAGGGTATGACGGCTGTGTGTGCTACCGCTTCTTGGAGTCACAGGTAATAGTTGGGTGGCAGGTGGACATTGATGGTGGGAAGTAACTCTGAAAAGAGCTCAGCAGCCCTCACACCAGAGGTACTAGTCTGCCCTTAATACCCCCTATACCTCTCCCAAAACTATATGAAAGCTAGTAAGCACTACCTCTAGGTCTTTTGGCAGATTGAGAAGCTGATATCCATTTTCCTGGTAACTGCTAGCCTTACCAATAAACCGAATATGCTCAGAACTTTGTGCCTCAGTTTGCCTTAATTTTAATCTGATAAAGGAAAGGGAAGCCAGTGGACAACAGCCACCAAAATCTTGGTTGGGTATTGTAGATATGGCATTCATGGGCCTCAAAGAAAAGTCTAAGAAGTCCCCTCCTTCCCAGGAAGACACTGGCAGGAGGTTTGAGGGGGAGCCTAGAGGAACAGAATCAGTTAATAAGTGACTGAAACAGGAATCGAACTCAGATCTTCCCCTCTACAAGTCCAACACTATTCATTATACCACCTTGCTACTTATGGTGATAGCACACATTTCCCTATCAGTGTAGCGGCAATCACACTGGCATGCATCCCCAGGATGGCTGCTAGCACAGGTTCTTAGATCTGCTTTACTAGGAAAGATAGCTGTTTAAGGGGTCAACAATATTTTTTTGAATTACACTCACTAGCTCAAGGGAAAAGTCAGCACCCTGACCTTCAGAGATAATACAGAGAAAATATAAGCAGAGAAATAAAGACCAGACAGGGCTCTGAACTATACACTTTACATACATCCCTGGATCTCTCAAGAGCCTTTACGTCTGAGCACTTGGGGAGCTCTGAACATATGGCCACTCAGAATCTCCACCAGGGAATCACAAGATCCTTCTCATAAGTGATCCCCCAAAACAAAATACCAACTCAGAGTATATATGCAGTTCTCAGATCCTAAGGACTCAGTGCCTAATTAGAAATTAGCAAAAGGTGTTAAAGTCTTCCTACAAGCAAGCCTCTCCTAAGCAAGCTTCCCTTAATGGGCTCCACCTTGAGGCCTATTATTGGGTGGGGAAGATCTTAAATCCCATTATCTCATAATCAGGAAGACCTGAGTTTGTCTCCACCTACATATACTGACTATGACCGTGGAGAAGTTGCTTAAATTTTCAGTGACCCAGGACTCTCTCTAAGTTATAAACTGCAGGAAAAGTTTGAACTGCATTGGCAAAGATGGTTCCCTACTCCAAATAAATCAAAAGTCTAACGCAACCTCCAACCAAAAAAAGGAATTACATATTTACTCTATGGGCAATTTAAAAGATTTTCAACAGTAATTCCGACTACACAAAAATTCATTATATTTAATAAAATCAAACTCTTACCAACTGATTCCAATGCCATTCTTACCTATTACCATGGCTACTGATTCTGTCCTTGGATTCCATCATGACCAGTCAATGGAAAGAGGGGAATCTGCACATCTGGAAGAAAGAAAAAGATTTTAAACTGTAATATACAAAGTACCTGAACATAGTTACGAAATGCATAATATTGAACTTTGACCTGGAGGCCCAAATATTTCTTGCATACAGAATGTGAAAACTGACCCACGTCTCTACCCTAGCTTGCCTTCCCACATACCTCCCATTGTGTGAGCAGATGATAAATAAATATTTGTGGGATAAATGGATGACATCATATAACCATGGGCCCTCAGAAATTCCCATGACATAATCTAGGGAAGCCTTACCAAAAACTATATTCAAGGCACTCTATGCCATAGAGCAGGGATGGGGAACCTGCAGCCTTAAGGTTACATGTGGCCCTCTAGGTCCTCAAGTACAGCCCTTTGACTGAATTCAAATTTCACAAAACAAATCCCATTAATAAAAGGATTTATTCTGTAAAACTTGGCCTCAGTCAAAAGTCCGTGCCCAAGGACCTAAAAGGCCACATGTGGCCTTTTGAGGACACAGGTTCCCCACACTTGCCACAGAGCCTACTCTAGGCATATTAGGACAAAAAAAAAACCAACAAAAAAGCAGTCTTTTCTTCAAAGAACTTCTCTCCTAATGAGGGAATACAGAAAGATAAATTCATGATAATTGAAGAGAACACCAATAAGCAGAAAAATCAGAAAAGGCTTCCTCTAAGAGGTTAGAGTGCAATTTAGCCTTAAAGGACAGTTGAGGAATACAAGACTATTCTAGATTCACTAGGAAAAGAAGGAGGAATGGAATAATGTGTTCTTAAGAGCAGTGAAGTTCAGGATGTAGCCCAGGGTGACTAATCCTGCACATCTAATGTTAACCATACAAGACAAAATGATGGACATTCAATAATAAAGAAGAATGTGCAGCTTTTTTAGAAAGAAAACCAGAACTGAAGAAATTATTTGCTTCTTGGAGACCCCAAGCAACAGAATTGCAGAAGAAATGAATACAGGTCAGTAAGAGCACCAGGATGACAATAAAAAGACTAGTAAGAAACTTTTCTTTATTTTTAATCTTTTTTAAATCTTATTTTATTCTAAACTTAAGAAATAAAACAAACATTTCCATATCATAGTAGAATAGAAAAAAAAAATCCCCAACTGATAAATGGTCAAAGGACATAAACTGGCAGGGTTTTTTTTTGCTTTTATTTTTGGAAGGCAATTGGGGTTAAGTGACTTGCCCAAGGTCACACGGCTAGTTTTGTGTTAAGTTTCTGGGATCGGATTTGAACTCAGGTCCTCCTGACTCCAGGGCTGGTGCTCTATTCACTTTGCCACCTAGCCGCCCCAACTGGCAGTTTTCTAATGAAGAAATCAAAACAATTTATAATCATATTAAAAATGCTTTAAATCATTATTGACTAAAGCAAACTTGAAATATCATTTTATACCTATCAGACTGGCTAAGGGGAAAGTGACAAATGCTGGAGGGGATGGGGAAAAATCGGGACACTAAATTACTGTTGGTGGAACTGTGAACTAACTTATACAGTCATTTTGGAGAGGAATCTGGAATTATGCCCAAAGAAACTTCTTTCTAAATGTACACAAGGAGACAGAAGTAAAGGTAGAAACCTAGTAAAAGAAGTGGATGGGGACATTATGGGCAGAACTTGGAAACATCATGCCTAGAGGTAAATGCTTCTTTTGTGAAACTATATAACAACATACAAGTAAGGGGAAGAGGGCAATGAGTGATGCACAGGGGTCAAATCAAGGGTCTGTAGTCTCAGAAAGAAAGACCCTACAAGTGAGTGGATGAGAAGGAAGAGGGAATGACTCTTCAGGGGAGAAAGGAGGCCATACTTTGCTTTTGGGGGGGGGGGGGCAGTTGGGGTTAAGTGACTTGCCAAAGGTCACACAGCTAGTGTTTCTGTTAAGTGTCTGAGGTCGTATTTGAATTCAGGTCCTCCTGACTCCAGGGCTGGTGCTCTATTCACTGTGCCACCTAGCAGCCCCAGGAGGCCATACTTTGGAGGCAGGAGGGGGGTCCACTGATGAATACTTTTATGGGTGAAGGGAGTAAGGGCCTTACACTGGATAAAGCCTGGGGGATTTGGTGCCTGAAAAATGTACTTGTCCAGGAAGGGGGAAGCAGGGAACCCCTGTGGGTGACCAGCACCTGGAATAGTGGGAGAATGTGGACAAAGAGAAGCGATTTCTAGGCAAATATTAAAAAAAAAAAAAACAAGAGAGGGTACAGATTGTGGCAGAAAGTACCTAGAGAGGTGCCTAGAATGGATACCTTGAAAGCTCTGACTATATAAAGAATACAGAGAAAAGAGAGAGACCAGAAGATTATAGGGCTCATGAATCAGAGAATGAGGGTCGAGAGTAAACAGAACAAGAAGATGGAAAATGAAGAGAGTAAGAGATATCCTTCTTGGAAAGGGATGCAAAAATGAAATTTAAAAACTAAAGAACAAGACTAGGTGAAGGGGAAGAAAGGGAAAAAAAGGGGTAGGAAATACATGCCAAATAAATGAAGGTGAGGAGAACAAAAACACAAAACCCTAAAGAGAAAGGAATAACAAACAGGAAGAAGAGACTGGAGTGGGGAGGGAAAGAGGGAAGAGACAGAGAGCCAGTAGGAACAGGGACACCTTAAAAAAAAAAACCTGAAGTAATTGGAGGAACATAATACTATGTTTACAGCAGAAGGAGAAAAAGCCTAACTCGGGGAAAAAAAACAATTTCACAGAGGAAAATATAAACCTAATTTTTATAATTTTAAATACGAATGGATTAAACAATCCAACAAAACAAGAGCCACAGATTGGATAAGAAAACAAAACCCTACAATCTATGGTTTACCAAAAAAAATTTTTTTAAATAAAGACTTATACAAAATAAAACTGAAGAGATGGAAAAAAATTACTTTGGATCAAATGAATCCCCCAAATCATAAGTTGTCATCATGCTATCAGGCAAAACAAAAGCAAACATTCAGAAAATAAAAAGGAACAAATAAGTAAACTCTATCATGCTGAAAGGAACCATAGACCACGAACCAGTATCAGTAATGAACCTTGGCATCAGCACCCAAATTCATGAAGGAAACATTACTTGAGTTGCATAGATAGTAACGTAACAGGGACAGGATACTTCAATATCTCTCTATAAGTTTTGCACAGCAGCAGGAGAAATTAGCTCTAGACTCAAGAAAAGAAGGTAGCTGGTTCACCAGAAGGTTCAGATAGGGAAGGGAAGAGAGTATAGGCAGAGAGTGGGAAAGAACTGAGGGAGGAAAGTCACAGTGAGGATAAAGATAAGTGTGAAGGATCATAAGGAGTAGGGAAAGATAGAACATTATCATTAAATAAAGGAATTTTCAGTTTCTAAAGATGGAAGTGGATTTTGCTTTTATTGAATTATTTCAGGGAAGCCAAACAGTGGGAGAATGTAGAACAAGTTAGATCTTCCGGGTGTAAAAATTCTTAGTTTTTTGATGTTAAGCTTCAAGCCAGTTTTACACTCTCCTCTTTCACCCTCATCAAAAGGTTTTTTAATTCTTCTCCACTTTCTGCCATCATAGCACTGTCTGAATAGCTGAGATTGTTGATATTTTTCCTAGCAACTTTCATTCTGATTTTCAATTCATCCAGCCTGGCATTACACATGAACTCTGCATGTTAGTTAAATAAATAAGGTGACAATTGACAGCCTTGTTGTATGCCTTTCCCAATCTCAAACTGATAAGTTGTCCCATGTTTGGCTCTAACTCTTGCTTCTTGGTGCGCATACAGGTTCCTCAGCATACACAAAAGATGAATAGGACTCCCATATCCTTGAGGACTTGTCATTTTGTTGTGATCTACACAGTTAAAGGCTTTAATCTAGTCAATGAAGCAGAAGTAGATATTTTTCTGGAACACAATTGCTTTCATCAAAATCCAACAAACCGTGGCAATTTGGTCTCTAGTTCCTCTGCCTCTTTGAAAACCAGCCTACGCTCCTGGTAATTCTTGGTTCACATATTGCTGAATTCTAGCTTGCAGAACCTTAATAACTTTGCTGGTATGTAAAATGAGTGCAATTTTTTAGTAATCTGAACATTCTTTGGAATTGCCCTTCTTTAGAATTCAGACATAAACTGATCTTTTCCAATCCGGTGGCTATTCTGTTTTCCAAATTTGCTTGTCATAGTGAATGTATCGCTTTAACAGCATCATCTTTTAAATAGGTCCATCAGCTGGAATTCCATTGCCTCTATCTAACAGCCTTATTGTTAACAATGCTTCCGAAGGCCCACTTGAGTTCACTCTCCAGGAAGCAGTAACAAGCCACCATTATGGTTATCAGTGATATTAAGATCTTTCTTATATAGCTCTTCTGCATATTCTTTTTTTTTTTTAAGCAATTGGGGTTAAGTAACTTGCTCAAGGTTACACGGCCAGGTGTTTCTGGGTGGGTGCTAAGTGTCTGAGCCCGGATTCGATCCCCCAGGTCATCCCGACATTGAGGCCGGTGCTCTTACTCGCTGTGCTACCTGGCTGCCCTGCTTCTGCATATTCTTGTCACCTGGAAATCTCTTCTACTTCTATTAAGTCCCTACCATTTTTTTGTTTTATCATGCCCATTCTTGCATGAAATGTTCCCTTGATATCTCTAATTTTCTTTTTTTTTCTTTTTGGAGATTAAGTGACTTGCCCAAGGTCACACGACTAGTAAGTGCTAAGTGTCTGAGACTGGATTTGAACTCAAGTCGTCCTGACTCCAGGGCTGGTGCTCTATTTAAATATTCCCCATTTTTGTTTTTACTTTCTTCTACTAGTTCAACAGCAAAAATAAAAATCCAAAAGAAGAGCAAGAAAGCAAAATGTGTGTCTGAAAATGGAAAGAGAAATGAGACAGGGAAAGATATACCCAACTGAATGCAGAATTCCAAAGAACAGCAAGTTAAGCAAATACGTCTTCTTAAATGACCAGTGCAAAGTATTAGAAAACAATACAATGGCAAAGACAAGAGATCCCTTCAAGAAAATTAGAGATATCTGGAGTCAGGAGGACCAAAGATCAAATCTAACATCAGACATTCAACACTTACTAGTTGTGTGACCTTGGGCAAGTCACTTAACTCCAATTGCCCTGCCCTCCTCTCTTTTTTTTCTTTTTGGAGAGAGGAGGGCAGGGCAATTGGAGTTAAGTGATCTCAGGTCCTCCTGACTCCAGATATCTCTAATTTTCTTGAAGGGATCTCTTGTCTTTCCCATTGTATTGTTTTCTAATACTTATTTGCACTGTTCATTTAAGAAAAGAAAATTAAGAGATATCAAGGGAACGTTTCATGCAAAAATGGACATGATAAAAGACAAAAATGGTAGGGATTTAATAGAAGTAGAAGAGATTTCTAGGTGACAAGAATATGCAGAAGAACTACACAAGAAAAATCTTAATATCACTGATAAACCATAATGGTGGCTTGTTACTGATCTAACCCCAATTGCCCTGCCTTCCCCCCTCCAAAAAGAAAAAAAAAATTTTTAAAAAGGGAAATATTTGAACTGAATAAAAACACTTAGAATTTATTTGAATAAGAAAGAGTAATCCTAGAAGATGACCATAGAAGAATTGATCAATACCAGAGCAGGGGCAGGCCCAAGCTTTCAGGACAGTGAACTTGGTGGGGTGGGGCTCTTTTTTACAATGATGACGGTAATTGTTGGGGGTTTATGGCCAGGAAGCTAGGAATTCTTGGATTTTTGTATGTATTCTTGTCATTCAGTTGTTTCAGTCATGTCCAACTCTTCATGACCCCATTTGGTGTTTTCTTGACAAAGATATTGGAGTGGGTTTGCCATTTCCTTCTCCAGCTCATTTTACAGATGAGGAAAATGGGGTTAAGTGACTTGTCCAGGGTCACATAGCTAGTGTCTGAAGCTGGAATTTAACTCAGGTTTTCCTGACCGTAGGCCCACTGCCATCTAGCCACCCTTTCATATACATACAATGAACCTATTTTAAATAATAAAATAAACAAAACAAAGTAAAAAAACACAATACCATCCAAGTTCAGGACCTCCAGTTAAGAACCCCTAACTAGAGGATACAGGTGTTCAATTATAACACACATAATCATCCCACAGAATGTGAACCTGTGGTTAAAAACAGGCTTGCTTCTTTAAAACATAATTTGCCAGACTAATTTTTACCTGTAGTGTATATGTATACTATACACACATAGCATATATGTGCACATGTGTATGTGTGTGTAAATATACATGTATATGTGCATATATATGCAGAGAGAGAGAGAGAGAATGCCACTTGTGACCATATAAACTATGAGACAATAAATGTTTTCTATACTTGAGGCTTTTTTGGCTATATTTTTATCTGTTACCATTTTGATCTTAATTGCTTCTTGACTTTTTACATCCTCTCCCCCATTTGAACGTAGGCCCCTTGAGGGGTTCCTTTTGTCTTTGTATCTCCAGTCCTTAGCACCCTGAACACAGCAAGTATGTAATAAATGCTTGTTAATCGATTGCTGCTGTGGCTTTCATAAATGAAATTCTGAGGAAATTCTTGGTGAGTCTGGGAAATAGAACTTCAAGGCTTTTTATTTTTGTGGCATCAGACTGAAAAAATGTTTAGACTTCAAATGAAAGCATAGATTTAGAGCTGGGAAGAATCTTAAAAGTAATCTAGTGTATCCTCCCACCCCCATATTGGAAATGATGCCACCGAGATCCAGAGAGGCTGGTGAAAGTCACACAGTTCATCTATGGCACAGTGTGTTTGCAGTCAGTAGGCAAAGACCTAGAAAATAGGGAGAGATTAAAAAGAGTGATGATTGTAGAGGGGTTAATGTGCCAAAGAAGACAGGATTTGATGTGATCATTTGTCCTTGCAAAGTGGTTTGCCTTGGTAAGAGCTACTAGATAAGAAGACAGCTATCTGAATGATATAAAATGAGGGGAAAAGGCCTAAAGGCAGCACTCAGCAAATGAAACATGAGACAAAGTTCTCAGATGAAAGGGTAGGATGGAGAGTACCATGGGAAACCTAAGGAGTAATGATAATTTGGAAAGGGTACTGTGGTAAACAGGGCAGTGAACTGATCAGAGGTACAGAATTGCCTTGCTTCAGTGAGGGTCCATTTGAGATTATGTAACAAAAATTTGCAGAGGTTCCAGTCAGTATGATTGGGAGATTGTTTTCTAGCTTCCTTCTGCAGCACATGAATTGGAGTGAAGGCAGCAGATGGTGAGAGTTAACACAAGGCTGGGCATGGCAGAAGGTCAGAAGACAAGGTACTCAAGAGAACAGAGTAGAACTGAACTGGTTTATCAAGGATTCAAGATGGAGGACAGTGCAGATACTGCAAGGGTGACTGCCTGGGGAAGAAATTGGGGTACAGGGATCAAGGCTTCTAGTGAAGATGAAGAACAGAGGCAGGTAGTGTTAGGCAGACAACCTACTAGGACTTCCTGGTCACAAGATGAAGATTAGGGGCTAGACATTGTCTGCAGTCATTAAGACCTCTCCAAAATAAGAATTATACACAAAAGATAAGGAAATTTCAGTTGTATACATGATACAGAGTCCAAAGAACCCTAAAGAGGTTAACACTTCAATAAAGTAAAAGGCTAATCCTTTACTGCTAACACTCATTTAGTATTCTGTCCTTTACCACATGCTGTGGCAGCAGGGATGCCCAAGCTAAGCCATCAGCTTACAACAGAACTCAAGTCTACCCTGCCCTCTTCTCCCAAGGTTACAGAAAATGAAAAGGCAGAAGTTTGCTCAGACTAGCACTGAGGAAATTAGGGCAGGGCGCCCCCCCACCCCCATGTGACATTCCATCAAGTCTGAGGGAAAGAGCCCAGTATGCTAAACAGCTGGGGACAATTCTGGCCCTCTACAGTCACTTAGGACAGAAGTTAAGAGGTCTGTGAAATGTTAATTATCCAGTAAAGGAGGCTAAAATAGCTGTGAGGTCCAGTCTCCAACGAAACCACTACCAAAATGGAAAGAGTCCAAAAGTGAACAATAGGAGAAAAGAAAGGGATAAAAAAGACTGAAATATCAAGGATCTCAGAAGGAAAAATCCTCAATTAAAGACCTTGAGCATAAGTAGATAAACCAACAAAGAAATTAATAGTAACAGAAGGGAATATAGTCTGTGGATCATGTAAAATAGCCTGGAAATCTATGGATAAATATTGTAAGACAAAGGAAAATAAATCAACAGCTGATGGGGCAGAAGACACTATGGTTTTTAAAGAAATCATAGAACCTTAGCATCGTTTCAATACAATTGATGTATTAGGGAACAATTTGAGTTTAACTCAAAATATGAGTTTGCTTATGCTCCAATTCCTCTTCAAGAAGCAGCAAAAATGAAGAAAACTTCATTTCACAATGTCTCACAAACTACAATTCTTCCAATGGCCACTTGCACTAGTAAATTTCAGGTCTTTTTCAGGGTAAAGGGTCATGTTTATTTTAAGTCTTCTGGTGCAAAACAAGAGTTCTGGTCCCCATCCATGCATTGCCACCCCACCTTGGACCCCCCAGCTGCCTGACTGGCAGCTGCTGTGCACTTTGCCAGCCCAGGTCCAGTGAGAATATTGAGAGGGAAGAGGAGAGGAAGACAGAGGGAAAAATACCATGCAGCCTAAATGATTAAGTCAAAGGCTAACGGTAGAGAGAAAATAATTCTTGTAATCTCTAGCAAAAAAAGAGACTACAGATAAAAGGATGAGGAGGCAAAGGGACGGGGGACTGACTAGAAAAGAAAGGAAGAAATTTTGTTTCGATGGGAGATGCTTTGTAAAGGGAGATGGGGACCTTTCAATGGGTATAATTTATAGGGATTTGGTTCTTACAGGGACCACTCATCCTGTCTCAGGAGAAAGGGAATCAGAGTTTCTTGAAGGAACTCATGGTGTGGGAGATCCTCTCAGAAAGTGGGAGGGCATGGACATGTGGAGATATCCAAGCAAATGATGTAAAAATGATCATGGGGAGGGCAAATGTCAATAATGAACAGTGTAATCAGGGACATAGGAAAGCTCATACCATGGAACAATACACTCTCTATCACTTGTAGAAATCAGTGTAAGAAAAATGGGCCAAGATCTCCAAGGTTATTAACATAGAAACTGAAAGAAACTCTCAAATAATTATCTTCCAGACAGCAAAAGACTAAATTATCTTAGCATAAGGGCCGTAAATCAAAGAATTAAAGTCTAGAGTAGACAGAAAGGGAAGACAAATAATGAAGAGAATGAGACAAAGAAATCCTTTTTAGAAAAAGAGAATGGGCATCTAGGTGGCACAGTGAATAGAGCACTGGCCCTGGACTCAGAAGGACCTGAGTTCAAATGAGGCCTCAAACACTTGACACACTTACTAGCTGTGTGACCTTGGCCTTAACCCAATTGCCCTGCCTTTCCCCCTCCATGAAATTTCAAAAAGCATGTTGAAGAGGAAGAGAGGAATGGAAATTTTATCTGACTGAGAGGAAAAAAGAGATTCAATAACTAGGAAGGAAGAAAAAGCAACATTTCAAAAGTAGGAGGGGAACAGGTTTAAGGGTGAGGAAATGAGACTCGGTGGGACAAATTATGATCACATAAAAGAATTTCAAAATTTCTATACATGGAAGTACAACATTTTTGTGTGATGGCAAGGTCAAGAACATGACCACCTAACTGTGTAACTGAGGTGAAGGCAGGAGTAGGTCATGGGCAATGAGAACATTGAGGAATTATGAAAATGCTTGTTTTGTTTCCTGAATTGAAAATAAAATAAACAAAAAATTAAAAAACAAAAAAAAAGGATTTTTGAGGCACTATCTGCAAATGCTGAAGACATTCAAGACAAATGTGGGAGAGCGGGAGTTGGAAAGGAGAGAAAAACATATAGATATATGCAGTTAAATACATATAAATGTGTCTATGATATATACACATACAACAAGTATGTACCTGTGTCTATTATTTAAGCGCTAAGTTATACATACCACTGCTAAGTACAATTCTTATCCTGCCTTCCTTTTTAACCATGGAGATCCCCTCCCCAGTATACTATATTTAATACAGCACAAGGAAAAAATACACCCACAAAGTAATAAACTAAATCTGAATCCAGATGATCTCCTGTGAGTTCCCCTGACCCAGGATATTTCTAGCACAGCTGAGTCTCGCAGGTAATGCCAACTTTTCTTGGCTCCTTTTCTCCCCGGCCAGGAAACGTGCCCTCCACTCCACATGCCTAGTGCATTAGCCATCTAAATGGCTGCTCACTTTCTTTGCAGTTTGTTTTCACCAGAGGAGTCTGAGAAGTGGAGGTTGGGGATGGGAAAAAGTTGGCAAGTGAAGAGAGGCGAAAGCCCAAAGCGCACCTCGCCATCCCACCGAAGACTTCCATCCTTTCCAGCTGCCGCGCCCAATCACTCTCACTAAGGCTGGGTAGATTTGGGGGCGAGGTCTTCTGCGGGCCCCCACCCCCCACCCCCAGCTGTTTCCCTGCCGGAATTTGGACGTGACCTCCCCACCCGCTGGGCCGCAGAGGGCTAGAAGGATGACAGAGTCAGCCCGAGCGGGAGGAAGGTAGCGGAGCTGGGTTAGCAGCCGGGAAGGGCAGGGAGCTCACCTTCCGGACTTCAGCGGCGGCGGGGCTGCCTTTAGCGCCCCGCACCCCCACCCACCCCACTCCCTAGACTTGCTGAAGTCCGAAGGACGAGGCTCGGGGAGAGAGAAGCAGAGATACCAGGTCGGCGGGGCGCGCAGCGGCTTCGGGCTTCAGCTGATGCCAAGGGGCCGAGAAGACGCTAGGCGAGCTCCGGGAGAGCGGAGAACGCCCGGGGCTCCCAAACCACGCCCTTTCTGGAGGAGGGCCGGCCCCCACTTGCCCCCCCCCCCCCCGGCCCCCCCTCCCCCCCCCTCCCTCCCCTCCCTCCCGCCCCTCCCCTCCTCTCTTCCTACACGTCTCACTCTCTACCACCACGCTCCAGCGCCCCCCCTTCCCTCCCCCACAATGGCCAGGATCTCGCCAAGTCCAAAGTGTAGAGGCCGTTGCTGCTCGACCATAGAGAATTTTTGGTGAGAATGGAGCTCCCATCTTTGCAGTCAGGAGAGGAGGTCAATGGGAGAGGAGCATTGCATGCGATGTCCGACACAATTGATGTGCTGATTGGTTTAACTGAATTGTTTTCCTTTTTAAATAATCTTTATTACATAAGAAAGGGGAGAAATGTATTCAAAAATGATGTTAAAGCAAAATATACCAGAAATCATTTTTGTAAAGTGTTCACCAGGGCAGGTACAGAAATTCCCAGTTTGGGAATGACTAATCAGTTCCCAAGCTACTTCTGGTCATGTGATGGGTCAGCATTGAAAGCCACTGGAAAATCAGAAAAGTTTGAAAAAAAACAAACAAACCCAAAAAACAAACCCTGACGGGTCCTTTGGTCTTCCCCCCACCCCATGACAACAATAACTTCACTCTTTGCTTTCCCTTTCCCCACTCCCCCAACCCCCAACCACCAAGCAATCATGAAGTAATTATCTGCTAAAGTACCTGCCTTGATTAGGGAAACCTCAGCTGGGGCCTTGGGCTGCTTCTTGTATTTCTTCTCTTCCCAGTCTTTGGTAAATAGGTATCTATGAGATGAATATGTCCAGGTTTATGACCCAGAGAGCATGGGTCTTTTTTTAAGTCAAAGCTGACTGTCAGTTTAGGCAGGAGTCCTTTGCAACTATTTCAGTAATCCCGAAGAAGACAAGTATCAACAAGAAACTAGCCCTAAGATGAGTCCATTTTACCAGAAAACATGGCCTAGGAGTTGTGTGGACAGTGCAGAGCCAAGGTGAAATGTAAAATACCATTCTGCAAACTGTTTTGAAGCTTGAGTATCAGCCTCCTGAGAGAGTGTAATAGTACATAAAAAGTTAAATTACTGAATTCTGTTTTAAGATTTTATGTCAACGTGTGCTGTGAGTCTTTTGTGTTGGTTAAGCATTTATTTTGTGTTTAAGAAGCACTTAGCCCATGCTTGATTGTTACTCTACCCCACCTCTATTTATAGGCATGCTCCATTAACCTAAGCTATTGTTAATTGTTCTGGAAGTAGAAGACTTAAAAAACCCGAGTATGAGAATGGGGAGCTTTATACCTGCCCCTTCTTTACAAGACAGTGTCCCCCAGGCCTGGACACAGTTTAGAACACATATCAGAGTCCAGAGCAGAGGAATCTCTTAGTGAAACAGAAGGGGTACAGTGATCCAAACTCAGTAGGCCCAGAAGTGGTCTTAATTTATAGAAAAAGAAAAAATTAGGTAGAAAGGAGAATAGAAAAAGATAAGAGTGGGCATAATACCAACCATAACCATATGGATAACCCTTCCTAGTTTCAATGGGTAGGGCAAAGAATTGTTTAAACTTAGATTAAGCCCAAAGCCAAACTTTAATTTTTTTTTTAAAGACCACTGTGAAATGTAATAATCAGTCAATCTTTTTTTATACAAAGAAAGACAAAAGACAGTCTCTGCTCTTATAGTCTAATGCAGAGGTAGGGAACCTTTGACCATGAGGCCACATGTGGTTCTCTAGGTCCTCAAGTAATGCCTTTTGACTGAATCCAAAATTCATAGAACAAATTTGGATTCAGTCAAAGGGCTGCACTTGAGGACTTAGACGGACACATGTGGCCTCAAGGTCAAAGGTTCCCCACCCCTGGTCTAATGGAAGAGACAATATACAAACAACTACATAGAAATAAGCTATATGCAGGATGAATTATACAAATAAGCTATATACAAGATAAATTGGATGGCTGTTTGTTCTTCATTCTCGAAAAGGACCAATGACTTCAAGAAGGTGATGTCTTGACTTGAAAATAAATTGAATTTAAGTGAGGCAGAGTTGTGCAGTCAGCCTCACTCTGTCCTCCAGAGTGCTTAGACTTCAGTGGTAAAACAAGTCAAGACAATTAGTGATGGCCCAGATATATTGGAAATAAACAGTAGAGGGAAGACCCTGGAATTAAGGAGCATTGGGAAAGATTTCCTATAGAAGGTGAGGTTTAGCTGGGATTTAAAAGAAGCAAGGGAACCCAGGAGATATGGAGAGAGAGCTTTCCAGGAAAGGGATACAGTCAATGAAAATGTCCAGAGTCTGGAGATGGAGTGTAATAACAAAGAGATCAGTATCTCTAGATTTAAGAGCACGTGGGGGCATGGAGGTAAGGCATAATAAGACTGGAAAGGGAGGCATAGCTTATGAAAGTTTTAAACACCAGAGGGTTTTATCCTTGATTCAGGAGGCAGTGGAAAGCCACTGGAGTTTATCGAGTAGGGGGTTGCCATAGTCAGATCTGAGCCTTAGGAGGTCACTTTGATAGCAAAGAGGATGAACTGGAGAGGGGAGACACTTGTAGCGAGGAGACCAACCAGCAGACTATTGCAGTAGTCTTGCCATGACGTGATAAAGGCCCACACCAGGGCAGTATCAGAGGAAACAAAGGGACTTATTCAAGAGATATTGCAAAGGCAAAATAGGTCTTGGCAAGAAAGGAGCCAAGGATGATATATAGAGCGTGGTATCTGGGGATCTGGAAGGATGGTGGTACCCTTGGTTGGTTGATTGTTGTCCTTTGTTCCCCAAAAGGACACAAATGGCATCTCTATGCTAGAGTCAAGTTTTAATATGTCGGATCAGACCAATCCAAGCTCAGAATGCTCTACCACAGGTTGGGCACAAATAGCCTTCATGGACATTTAGGGTGGATTCTCTAAATCTGTGCATTCTGCCTTTCCTTTGAGCTGTTTCCATTTTGCTTTGCTCACAGAGCACAGCACCTTCTCTGATGTGGGCATGCCATGCTGGGCAGTACTGTGCCAGTGTCTCCTGTGTCACACAGTCGACTCTAGCGTTCTTAAGAGAGACCTTACCCTTGCCATCAACCAGGAAGCTCAGAAGGGGAAGGGCTTAGGGAAAAGATAATGAATTCAGTTTGGCTCTGAT
The DNA here is from genome assembly GCF_028583685.1 of Petaurus breviceps papuanus. Taxonomy (NCBI): domain Eukaryota; kingdom Metazoa; phylum Chordata; class Mammalia; order Diprotodontia; family Petauridae; genus Petaurus; species Petaurus breviceps. Next base: position 15,452,226 of record NW_027185655.1, on the reverse strand, counting down.
TGAGTGTCTACAGGACATCCAATTCAAGATGTGCAATTGGTAACTGGAGATTTGAGGCTGGAAGTCAGCAGAATGGTTACTTAGAGCTGGCTAAGTAGATTTCATAATCATCTGCCTAGAAGTGAATGAGATCACCAAGTGAAATAGTGTATGTAGAAAAGAGGACAGAATTTATATGTAATAGGGCCATCAAGATGGCACAGTGAAAGGTCCCAACTGCCAAATTACCCCCTGAAAATGACCATAAAAAACACCAAACAGAATTCTGAGCGGGAAAGCTAAGACAAAGTCATAGTGAGTCATTTTTCCAGCACAGGGCAGCTTAGGAGAACAGAAACAGAAGTATGTAGACAGTGAGGTGGGAGCTGGCCAGCATAGCAGAAGTGGAACACAGTAGAAATGACAATGACTGTGGGCTGCAGCAGGGTGCAGGGGTGATAAGGGGGATGGAACACCTGGTCAGAAAGAGAACCCAGGGACTCCTGTACTAGAACTGAAAACAGGATCAGCTGACATTTTCTAGTTCTGTTGCTCATTACCTAACTCTAGATTACAATTCCAGGTCTGAGAGGAGTGGTCACAGTCAGTAGGGAACAAGGACCCTACCAGAATATAGAATAGAAGGGCAGTGACCAGAACCATTCCTGGATCACACCATGTTGGAAGCACCAAAAACCTACAGTCCCCTAGAGAAAGCTGTGAAAGCAGAAGGACATAAAACACACAAGCTTCAGTCAGTCATCTCCCTCCAAAGATGAGTAGAGCCCAATTGCAACATAAAGTCCAAAATCGAGAATTAGGTTGGAAAAATGAGCAAATACCAAAACCAGAACGTGACCACAGGGAAGCTCAAGATATAAACTCAGAAGAAGACAATGATTTGGAAACATCTACTTTGCCTCAAAGAAAAAATATGAATTGGATATAAGCCAAGTCAGAGCTAAAGAGAATTTTTTAGAAAATCAAAAAAATTATTTTAAATATCAAATAAGACTAGGAAAAGAAAAGGTGGGAATAGGAATGAGAGCTATGTGAGAAAATTATGAAAAGAAAATTAATAGCATGATAAAAGACACACAAAAAATATTGAAGGAAATAATTCCTTAAAAATCAGAATTAGCAAAATGGTAAAAAGAGGTACAAAAATACTGAAGAATATAACTAATTAAAAATCAGAATTGGCCAAAGGATAAAAGAGAGACAAAACATCACTAAAGAAAGTAACTACTTAAAAATTAGAATTGGTCAGGTGGAAATTAATGACTTCATGAGACATACATAAATAATAAAATAATGTAAAAAACCTGAAAAAATAGAAGAAAATGTAAAATATCTCATAGAAAACACAACTGGCTTGAAAACAGCACAAGGGGAGATAATTAAAGAATTATTGGATTACCTGAAAGACCATGATAAAAAAAGATCTTTTAACATCATATTTCAAGAAATTTTTCAGGAAAACTGCCCAGATACCTTAAAAATATCAGTAGAAACTGAAAGACTACATCGTCACCTATGAAAAATACCAAAATAAAAATATGAAATATTTTTTAAAATAAATACCAAAACAAAAACTCACAGGAATATTATAGTCGAAATTCAGAATGCCAGAGTCAAGGAGAAAATACTGAAAGCAACCAGAAAGAAATAATTCAAGTGGGGCGCACCGGCTCCAGTGTTGAGAAGACCTGGAGATTGAATCCCAGGCTCAGACACTTAGCACCCAGCCAGAAACACCTGGCCATATAACCTTGACCTTGAGCAAGTTACTTAACCCCAATTGCTTTAAAAAAAAAAAAATTCAAGTACTGTGGAGCCACAGTCAGAATCACAAAAAATTTAGTAGCTTCATAAAGGATCAGAGGGCTTGTAATATGATTTTCCAGAAGGCAAAGGAGTTAGGAATACAACTAAGTATAACCTACCCAACAAAAATGAGCATAAGGTTACAGAGGGAAAATTGATATTTAATGGAATAGAGGACTTTCAAAAATTCTAATAAAAAAACAGAGTTGAATAGAGAATTTAACATTCAAACAGAAGAAGCAAAAAAAGGTAAACACGATTGAGAAATCATCAGAAATTTAACAAAATTAAACTGTTTTCATTCATATATGGGAATATGATACATAAATACAAGATTATCATCGTTAGGGCTATTAGAAAGAGTCTACCAGGGCAGGTAGGTGGTGCAGTGAATAGAGCACCAGCCCTGGAGTCAGGAGAACCTGAGTTTAAATCTGTCCTCAGGCACTTAACACAAAACTAGCCATGTGACCATGGGCAAGTCACTTAACCCCAATTGCCCTGCCTTACCCCACTCCAAAAAGCAAAGAACAAAAAAAAGTGAGTGAGTCTATTATAATGGGATAGTCTCAAAAGAAGAATGGAAGGCTGAGAAAAAGGGATGTACTAGGAGAAGGGAAAAAAGAGAGGATGGATGGGGTAAAGTGTCTCATATAAAAGACATATAAGGAAGAGTTTTCACAATGCGGAGGAAAAAGAAAGTGGGGCAAGAAGGAATGGGCAATGCTTGAATTTCATTCTTATCAGAATTAGTTGAAGACAAGAATAGTGTACTTGAAACATCTACAAACAAAGCCTCAAAGAAATTGTACATTGAACACAAGTCCAACAAGAATTCCTAGAAGAGTTAAAGAAAGAAATTTTCTAAAAAGAGCAAAAAAATTTTTTTTAAACAAATAATAGCAGTAGTGGGAAAACTGGGAAAAGAAATGAGGATTATGTAAGAAAATTGTGAAAAAAAATTAATAGATTGCAAAAGAGGTCCAAAAAATACTGGGAAAAAAAATCCTTAAATATAAGAATTGGGGAAATAGGAATATACCTATTTCTCAGTGATACATGGCAGGTGTATATACAAAAATTGGCCATTTTCTCAGTGATACATGGCATGTATATAAAAAAAAAACCTTTTTCATCAAGTGCAAAAAAAAGCAAAAATATTAAATGGATCCCTTTCATATAATGCAATCAAAATTACATTTAATCCAGGGCCTAGGAAACACAGATTTAAAAATTAACTGGAAACTAATCTAATCTTAAAGAATGAGTGGGTCGGGGCGGCCAGGTAGCACAGCGAGTAAGAGCACCGGCTCCAGTGTTGGGATGACCTGGGGATCAGAGAATCCCGGGCTCAGACACTTAGCACCACACCCAGAAATAACTGGCCTGTAACCTCGAGCAAATTACTTAACCTCGATTGCTTTAAAAAAAAAAAAGAATGAGTGGGTCAAATAACAAATCATAGAAACAATAAATAATTTAATTAAAGAGAATGATAATAATGACAATGATAATAACGAGTGAACATACCAAAACTTATGGGATGCAGTAACCAATGGAGGAAAATTTGTGTTTCTAAATACTTACATCAATAAAATAAAAAGCAAATCAATAAATTGGGTGTGCAGTTTTAAAAATTAGAAAAAGAACAAATTAAGAATCCCCAATTAAACACCAGATTGGAAATTCTAAAATTAAAAGTGAGATTCTTAAAATTGAATGTAAGAAAACCATTGAATTAAAAAGCAAAACTAGGAGCTGGCTTTATGGGGAAAAAATAATAAAATTGAATCATTGATTAATATAAATATTATATATGTTACATTATATAAATATTACAAAGAGAAAAGAAAACCAAATCACTAGCATCAAGAATGAAGAAGATGAATACACTACTGATGAAGATGAAATTAATTATTAGGAATTACTTTGCCCAGTTATATGCCAGTAAGTTTAACGATTTTAGTTAAATAAAAGAATAACTACAAAAAAAATAAACTGCTCACATTAACAGAAGAGGAAATAGAGTATCTAAATAAATCTTTTTTTTTTTTTGCATTTTTTTGGAGGGGGGAGAGCAAGGAAATTGGCTTTAAGTGACTTGCCCAAGGTCACATGGCTAAGTAAGTGTTAAATGTCTGAGTCTGGATTTGAACTCAGATCCTCCTGATTCCAGGGCTGGTGCTCTATTCACTGCACCACCTAGCCACCCCAATAAGTCTATTTTAGAAAAAGAAATTGAACAGGTCAGAAATAAGCTTTCTAAGAAAAAAAAAAAGCATCAGGACCAGATTGATTTACAATTCTAACAAACATTTGAAGATCAATGAATTCCAATATTAAATAAATTATTTGGAATTATAGGCAAAGGAGTTGTAACAAACTCTTTTTATGAAACAAATATGGTGTTGATACCTAAACCAGGAAGAGCAAGAACAGAGAAAGAAAATAATAGACCAATTTTACTAATGAATATTGGTGTAAAAATCCTAAATAAAATATCACTTAGGAGACTACAGCAATCTATCGCAAAGATTATAAACATTGTGACCAAGTGGGATTGATGGGGTGCTTGGATGCCTGTGCTTGAACCCCAGTTTGTAAAATTACATCCAGTTCCAAAATCACATTTCTCCCTAGCCTCAAAACACTGTCTCCAGCACTTTCTAGCTCCAGGGCAGCATGCCCTAGCAAAATATTTATCTCTTTTCCTGACACAGTAGCCAGCTGCACCTATAGAATTTAGTAGTTTGACCCAGTTGTGTGCTGACTGAAGCAGCTGTGTCTGGATCATACCTATCAAATGTATGCTAGACTCAGTCACATGTATGTATACTCCCTAGTTCATTATATACATCCTGAGTCCTTGGCTAGCTTGGAATATAAAGTTACATCCAACAGCTATCTTGTCTAACAAGACATTGATGGAGACAGCCTGGGTATTTCTCAGTTAGCTCTGATCGTCAGCTGACATAGTCATGTTTCAAGCCTAAAACCACACCTCCAGGTAGCACCCCCTTGGGCTGTTTCCCAGTGAACTGGGTAAAATACCTGCACAGTATATATTAAAAGTGCATGTTCCTTTAAGAACTGACCCTTCCTAACTACTCCCTAATCCCACCCTGACTCACCTACTTAGCGTATTTGGCACTTGTTAAACTAAAGAATATCCTACATAAACTTTAACTGTATTCCTCTAAGGTTGCAGGTTCCCTAAGAACTCTTTTTTGTTTGTTTGTTTGTTTTTGGAGGGGGGAAGGCAGGGCAATTGGAGTTAAGTGACTTGCCCAAGGTCACAAGGCTAGTAAGTATTAAGTGTCTGAGGTCAGATTTGAACTCAGGTCCTCCTGACTCCAGGGCCAGTACTCTATTCACTGAACCACCCATCTACCCCTTAGTTTTTATTATTTCAAAAACTATGACTCTAATTTCCCCTTTTGGTGGGATTATTTGGAAAACTAAGGCAATGAGAATGAAGAAAAGTTTGCCGTACTTTAAGATCTCAGTAATTAATATGGTAGATGTTATTTATCAGCAGACACACTTTGGTAGGATAAGCCCTGATTCAGGCCAGACTGGTGTTTGAGGTTTGGAATTGGAATGAAATGAGATCCTCATAGACTAACATAATAATTAACAAAAGGAAGTTCACTTTCCAATAACAAAGCAAAGATATGTAATAAGAATCCAACAGTGGTAGTTGAGCAGTTTCCCTGCCTCTGTGTTGGCCATGCTCCTTCCTGTTAAGTCCTCTTTGGTTGTTTTTTGTACTTAAGAGGCCAGGAAGTTACCTCAATGACTTGAGTCTCAGTCACCCAAGTAAATTAAGCCTTGGAGATGGCTTCATTACTTTTTTTTTTTAATCAGCAAAAATTCACCTTCATTCCCTCTGCTTTCTCCCACCCCTTTTCATTTCTTATGATCTTCTCTGTCTCATTTTGGTTGTGAACTCTTCCCTCATTCACATTTTGGACAGGTAATTTCTTCCACATTCTGCCAATTTACTTAGAATGTTTCCTTTTGGGTCTAGATTATGTACTATTTTGAATGTAGTATATAGTGTGAGATATTAGTCTATATTTAGTTGCTGCCAGACTAATTACCAATCCAATTGCCTTCCAAAATGTTTGTACTAATTCCCAGACCTGCCAACAGTGCATTGAGGGAATTGTGGGAATCGAGTGGACCACACTCACTCCATCTTGTTATATATATGTTGCAAGTAGCTACTGTCCAAATAAGCTAACATAGGATAGAAACAGACAGAAAAACTTACAGTTTATTCACTTAAAAGTGTAACACACAAATGTCAGTGGGTGATAGTCATGTGTGTGTCAAATACATATACACATACATGGATAGATACATGCGTATGTATTACAAATCTATTTTCCTGGTAGAGACAACCTCTTTACTAAATAGAAGAAAATTACCTTCAAAGAACCCTGGTTTTAACAACTTTAAAAAAAAAGTCCACTAGAAACATTGCCTATGCCTAAATTATTTGTCAAAACTTCATACCCAAATCAGCTGCCCTGTAATTACTGCAATTCTGATGCTAAACTCACCTTCAAAAAACAAAACAAAACAAAAAATCAGACTTCTGCTTTTTCTTTGATTAAACTTTCAGTGAGAGCTAAGTTTAAAGAACAAAAAAGGAAAAGAGTGGAAATATTTTTTATCAAAAATTTAAAGCTTTGAAAAGGCTATAATCTTTATCTTTGTGTTCCAAATTCTGGACAGCTTGGGAATATAGAGAGAAAATGAGATAAGGAGATCTTCCCCCCTTTGCAGAATTAATGGCATTGAAAACTAGAGACTAAATTTGTGCACTGGAAAGTAATCTGTTTACCAGGCATTCTCTAAAATTATGATGAAAATGTGGTTTCAATATTTTTTTTTAATGCTGAAACATACTACTGGGTTTTTGAAGTGACAGCTCCTTAGGACCTAAAAAGGAACTTTGTGAAATTTTCATGCTAACAGTAAGTTCTCTACATTTCTATCTATTCTCTATCTTTCTCTTCCTTAGAGAGTGACAGAAAATACTCAGCTCTTTAACAAAATTGAAGCCAGTTTCTAGTAAATTCAAAGAGAATTTAGAAGAAATTTTCCTGGGGGATTCTCCATAAAACAGAAAAAAAAAAAAGACCTGTTTTTGCAATTTTTAAACCTTTTCTGATGCTTAAGAACCACCTATTTTTATCTCTTCTCTCCATCATGCAAAGAAAGAGGATCATTTATTATTCTAATTAATTCTAATTAAGAATTAGCAAAATTTAATTTTAGGAGAATTTTAGCTTACCACTGTGTTTCTTCTGTAAATGATTTAGTGGAATGTAATTCTAGGTAAATTAGAAGAGTAGTCACCTAAAAGGCATTGGAATATATTTTGTATTGGTAACCACTTAAGAACTCAAAGTGGGGTGGCTAGGTGGCGCAGTGAATAGAGCACCTGGAGTCAGGAGGACCTGAGTTCAAATCCAGCCTCAGACACTTAACACTTAGCACTTAACACTTACTAGCTGTGTGATGTTGGGCAAGTCACTTAACCACAATTGCCCTGTCCTCCCCCCTGCCCCCCAAAAAAGACCTAAGTCTGGCTTCCAACCTCATTATTCAAATGAAACTGCTCTCTTTAAAGCTACTAATGATTTCATAGTTTGTGAATTCAATGGCCATCTCTTAGTCCTTAGACTCTATAGACATTGGCAAGTTCTATCAACCTCCTCACCTTGATGCTCTCTTGTCTCTAGGTTTTGTGACCCTGCTCTCTTCTGGCACTCTTTTCGACTTGTTAATTGTTCTTTCTCAGTCTTCTTTGCTGGGTCTTTATTCTTGACTGCTGACTCAATATCTCCCCCCTCCCCCCAATACAATCCATAGCCATGCCCTATTGATTCTACCTTTGAAATATCTCTCATTTATCCCCCTTCTCACCTCTGACGCTGCTCCCACCCTGGGGGAGGCCCTCATTACCTCAAACCCAGACTATTGCAACAGCAGCCTGCTGGTTGGTCTCCCTTCCTCAAGCTGCTTGCTCACCACTCCAGTCCATGTGCTATTCAACTATGAAAATGGTCTTTCTAAAGTACAGGTTTGGCCTTGTCAACCTCTCCCCCTCCCCCCATCCTATTGGCTCTCTGTCATGCTCAGGATCAAATATAAAGTTGTCTGTTTGGATTTTAAAGTCCTTTGTAATCTTCCTACTCTTCCAGTCTTTTTATTTTTCTTTTTTGGAAGGCAATTGGGGTTAAGTGACTTGCCCAAGGTCACATGGCTAGTTTTTGTGTTAAGTGTCTGAGGCCGGATTTGATCTCAGATCCTCCTGACTGCAGGGCCAGTGATCTACTCACTGGGCCACCTAGCCACCCCCTCTTCCAGTCTTCTTAAACTTGACTCCCTTCCATGAAGTGTATAATCCAGTTGTCTTTCTTGTTTTTCATACAAGACGATTCATCTCCCAGCATTGTGCCTTTTCACTAGCCGTCCCTAGTGCCTGGAATACTCTCCCTCCTCATCTTTGCTTCCTCGCTATCCTGGCTTTCATAAATCACAGCTCAGGTACCACCTTTGATCTTTCCTGGTCTCCCTCAGTGCTGATGACTTTTCTCTGAGATTACCTGTAATTACACACACACACACACACACACATACACAGTACACATGTACATGTGTATGTGCAGAATATATCTGTATATATGTATAGTATATGTGTATATACATAACATATGTACAATATACTATATTAACACAGAATTTTTATTGATGTTTAATATTGATTAAAATTTAAATATTAAGTTTAAAATCTGTTTAATAAATTAATATGGGATGTTAACATATGTAATATATAATAGAATAACATATATAGATATACATATATACACATTCATAAATAGCTGTTGACATGTTGTCTCCTACATTTGAATGTGAACTTTTTGAGGGCAAGGATGATTTTTTACTTACTTCTGGATTCTCTGCAATAAAGATAACACATAATATTATGGTACACAAGAATGGCTTCAATAAATGCTTGTTGGCTTGACTAAACAGGATATTTACAGGTATTTGAAGGAAACAAACAAAAAAAGATACCGTCACTTATAATGACTGCTATCATCTTTTTTATTTTTAAAATTTTAATTATTGATATTTTGTTTTGACACAATAGATAATTCAGTCAATCAGCAAGTATTAATTTATTGTCTGTTTTGTCCCAAGCACCATTTTAATCACTTGGGACAGAAGTACAAAACCATCAGACAGAAGTACAAAACCATCATAGAAGGAAAACTCTGAGACGCAGTATCACAAAGACCTAGAGAGAAGAGAGCATCAAAAGGAAGAAAATGAGTGTCAGAGACTACAGAAGTCAAGAACTATAAGAACTGAGAAAAGATCATTGGATTTGCAAATGAAATCATTGATAAGATTGAAGAGAACAGCTTCACTGGAATGATGAGGTTGGAATAATGAGGGTTGGTATGTTTCTAACAGAATTGAGCTTTAAATCCAAGATTACAAACTTGAGAAACTGGAAGGATGGTGATTTATTTGACAGAAATATGGAAGTTTGGGAGAGGGGAATATTTAGGGGGAAAGATAATGAGTTCAGTTTTAGACATGTTGAACTTAATATATCTCTGAGATATCAAGTTTAAAATAGTCAATTGGTGATATAGGACTGAAACTCAGGGAAGACACTGGGGTTAGATTTATAGATCTCAGGATCAACTACATAGAAGTGATAGCTAAACTCATTGGAGCTGATGAGGTCATCATGAAAGAGTATAGAGGGAGAAAGAGGAGGGGGCCTAGAAGAGAATCTTGGGAAGCATTCATCATTAGAAGTGTGAACTTGATAAAGATTCAGCAAAGGAGACTGAAAAGGAGCAAACAGAAGAAGGAGAATTTTTTGAAAATCTACAAAGAAGAGAGCATATCCAGGAGGTTGTGATCAACAGTGTCAAATGCAGCAGATAGATTTGAGAAGGGGGAGGACTGAGAGAATACCGTAACATTAGATCTTTGGTAACCTTGGAGAGAGGAATTTCACTTGAATGATGTGTTCAGAAGCCAAATTACAAAGACGTGAAGAGTAAATGAAAGAAGAAGGAGGAGGAAATGAATGTAGACACTTTTCTAAGAGTTTGGTTGAAAAAGGGAGAAGAAATATGGGATGACAACTTGACTGGCCTAGTAAAAGGTTGTTTTTTTTTTTAAATGGGGAGAATTGGACATATTTGAAGGCAGTAGGGAGGGAACCAGAGTAGATAGGGAGAGGTTAGAGATTCAAGGGAATTGGTGTTGACTGAAGCTTGAGAAGATGGAAGCATTTGGGATCTAAGGTGAATGTAGCAGGTTGAATTTGGCAAGGAAAAAGGCCAACTCTTCATCAAAGACTGGGGAAAGGAGAAGACAGTGAGGGATGATGTCAATGGGTTTTGAGATTTAAAAGTAAAGGGGGGGGGAGAAGATGCTCATATTAAATAGTCTCAACTTTTATAGTAAGAGATGAGAGAGTTGGGGATCAAAATAGTATCAATAGTTAATAAGCATTCATTTAGCAATTACTATATGCTAGGCACATAGTACTTATCAAGTGCTGGGGATACAAAGAAAGGTTAAAGACTGAGAGAAATTATCATTTTGCTATTATATTAAAAATCAATTATTAAGTTGGGATTAAAGCTTTTTTTCTCGTTGTTTCCTCATATAGGGACTAGTCCCTGTAGATCAGACAGCCAGTTTCTTTTTTTTTTTTTTAAGCAATTGGGGTTAAGTATCTTGCTCAAGATTACACGGCCAGGTGTTTCTGGGTGGGTGCTAAGTGTCTGAGCCCGGATTCAACCCCAGGTCATCCCAACACTGGAGCCAGTGCTCTTACTCGATGTGCTACCTGGCCGCCCCAGTCAGCCAGTTTCTGAAGAACATGACTGTTACAAGAAATTGCCCTAATCCTCAGGGAACATATTCCTTGATTTCCAGTGGGATCTCACATAACTAAGAGACCTCTCTTCTGTAAAGAATGTAAATAGAATCTAATCTAGGTAACTCCCTGTCCCAAAGCAATGAGCTCATGCCCTTGCTCCCTTCCATTGGAGTTTAGGGTGACCCAGCTCACGAAGGGGAAAACCAAGAGTGGTCAGGGTAGAGATGGATTCCTCTGTCCAGATTGCTAGAGGTGGCTGAGTCTCTCACAATCAAGTCATGTTCTCAGCAGGAGGGGCTGAAGATTTCAAGCCCACATCCTTATTAAGATGTCCATTGATCAATCAGGGTTGATTTTTACTTGTCAGGGGAACCCCATTTTCCAAAAGTATATTAAGATTTTCTGCCTCTCCATGTTTTTGTCTTTGGTTACTGAGAAAAATCACTGACCATTTTATTGATCATTAGCTAGGCTAATTAATAAATTGATTATTCATTACCCAGAAACTTTGTCTTGCAGATTTTTAATTTATCATTAGACCACCTCTACTCTCAAGGAGCTCACAATTGTCAGAGGCCACATGAATAGAACTACGTACAAACAAAATATGGATAGAAGAAACTGAACATTAGCCATAAGGAAAGGTACTAACATTAAAGAGGCTTAAGAAATGGAAAAGGAAATTTTATTTTCATAGAATTATATTTTCATAGAAAAGGAAATTTTAGCTGGGACTTGAAGGAAGCCAAGGAACACACAAGGCAGGATGAGGAGGGAGAGTATTTCCAAGCATGAGGAATAGCTAGCAGATGAAGATGGCATCTCCATTGAGAGAAAGAGGAAGGAACCCAATAGCACTGGATTGTAGAGTACATAGGAAGACAACACATAAGGAGACTGGAAAGGTAGGAAGAAGCTAGGTTGTGAAGGGTTTTGAATGCCAAATGGGGAATTTTGTATTTGATTCTGGAGGTGAGAGGGAACCTTCGGAGTTTATTGAATTGGAGGGGGGCAGTGACATGGTCAGGTATTCACTTTAGGAAGATTAATTTGAGAGCTGAGTGGAAAATTACCTAGAGTGGGGAGAAACCTGAGATAGAAAGAACAACCAGCAGGCTATTGCAAAAATCAAGGTGTAAGGTGTTGAGGGTTTGCATGAGAGTAGTAGCAGTGTCAGAGGGGTGGAAGGGATATATGCAATAAATGTTCCTATGGTAAAATAAATAGGTCTCAGACACAGATTGGATGTGGGGAATGAGAGCGAGGAGTGAAGGACAATGTATTTACCATGAGCGTGGGTGACTGGGAGAATGGTGGTGCCTTAAGGCAGAGGGACTAACCTAACAGCTATTTCAGTAATCTAAGACCTGTAGCACAGTTGGTAGCAGTGTCAGAGGAGAGAAAGTAGAGTATATGAAAAATGGTTTCAAGGTAGAATTAACAGGATATATAGAGTGAGACCAAGTAAGGAAAGACAAAAACTGTTGAGTGCTGTACAAATATTTCCTTTGATCCTCACAACAAATTATTGTCCCCATTCTACAACTGAGGAAATTGAGGTAGATGTTAAATGACTTTTTTTTTAAAGTATGGGAAAAACATGCATGTGTTTATAGGCAGCAGATAAACAGCCAGTAGATAATGAGAGACTGAAGATTTGTTAGAGAACGAATGATTGTCAATAGGACAAAGGGTCAAGGGATTTGAATGTAGAGAATAGGATGAAGTTGAATTGTTTCATCAGGTGAGGAGATAGGGAAGGGAAGAGATTGTAACTACCAGGGGAGATGGCCTGGAAACCAACTGAGGGGTGGAAGGATTGAGGCCATAGTAAAGATGAAGAACAGATAGAGGGAAAAATGGAATGATAAAAGATTATGATCAGATAAAGGAATTTTGGAATTAATGAACATGGAAGTGGAACACTTGTTCATGATAATAAGAGCAAGGATTGGTCTGTTTCTGAGTGTAGTTGTGGTGGAGTGGGTGTTATAGGTATTGAGGAATTGGGAAGTTGCGACAGTTGAAAGAATGCCAATAGATTATGTGATCTGTTGACTGATTGTCTGATTTCTAATCAGAGATATTTGGTGAAAAGCTTTTTCCCCCCAATCTGTATCTTTTCTTTTGATTCTATTGATTTAATTCCTACAGATGCCTTTATATTTTGGATAATTCAAATTGTTTTGTATTTTATTATCTCTTTGGAAAAGCATCATGGCATAGTGGATTCAGAGGCAGGAGAATCTGGGTTCAAGTGTCTTTTACTGACCTTAATTATCCTAAGTCACTTTGAGAGATTTCTCAATGCTCCCAGATATAACTCATTCAGACTGTAAATTGAATTGTAAATGTCCATCTTCTTATTAGAAGGAATTTCCTCACTGGACATTCTCTATGCTAATAAAATCACATCTGGTTTAAAAATATGATCCTTTTAATCTCTTGCTTGGTTATGAATTTTCCCTCTATTCATACGTAAGCTTTGCCTTCCTTTTTCCTCTATTTTTTTTATGACCTTTAATATTTAGTTCTATTATCCATTTAGAATTAATAATGGTAGAAGGTATGTGATACTAACCTAAACTTGTTTTTTCTTTTTAATTAAAAAAGTATATATATATATATATATTGTCTGCACTTTTATAAATATTATCAAACATGAGCATTTCTGTGTACACAGAAGATAAATCATGAATCTCTTACTTATATATTACATTTTTTTAAAAAGGATATAATGAATTGAATGTCAGTGTCAAAGTTGTACTGCTTCTCTGTCTCCTGAACTTCATTTTCTTTGGTCTTTTCTGGTCATTTAAAATGTGATAGTGGGGGTGGCCAGGCAGCACAGCAAGTAAGAGCATCGGTTCCAGTGTCAGGATGATCTGGGATCAAATCCAGGCTCAGCTACTTAGCACCACACCCAGAAATAACTGGCCGTGTAACCTTGAGCAAGTTACTTAACCCCGATTGCTTAAAAAAAAAATGTGATAGTGGTCCTTTTTGCTTTCTTTATTTTTGGGGGAGAGGGTAGCCATATTGCAAGGTCCCCTCTCCTTCCCTCATCCCAAACTTCTCCATCACCAATAAAACCCTCTTATGGAAATAATGTGCATAGTCCAGCAAAACAAATACACACATTAGTTATGTTCAAAAATGTGTATCTCAATCTACTCTTTCATCATCCTACCTCTTCATCAGGTAGTAGATAACGTATTTCATCATCAATCTTGTAGAACAATGGCTGCTCATTGGACCAATCAGAGTTAAGTCTTATTTTTATTTTTGTTTATTTTTAAAAGTATTTTATTTTTCCCAATTACATGTAAAGATCATTTTCAACATTCATTTTTATAAAATTTTGGGCTCCAAATTTTTCTCTCTACCCTACTCCCCCCAAGACAGCAAGCAATCTGATATAGGTTATGCATGTACAATCATGTTCAACATATTTCTGTATTAGTCATGTTGTGAAAAAAGAATCAGAACAAAAGGGAAAAACCACAAGAAAGAAAAAGCAAAAAACAAAAAAAAGTGAAAATACTCCATCGCTTTGATCGGCGTTCAGACTCCATAGTTCTTTCTCTGGACGTGGATATAGTTTTTCTCTTCTTTTTCCTTGGGATGTTTCTTGTTGCTGTGATAGTAATGGCAATTAAAGATTCCCCTGTATTGGCTTGGTTTTCAAATTGATTGTATTAAAACCCAGAGTTTGTTAATCCCACCTGTGGGATGGGCTTGTTGATGTGAAAAGAAAGTCCTGAAGTGGGAGGAGCTGGTGATGTAGTTTTGGAGAGACAAGAGAGAGGCGGAAGATCTTTTTGGAAGCAGCACCTCGTGGAGAGAGAGAGACTAAGAAAATTGCTGGTGGCCGCTTTGAATTGCCCTGGACTTTTGAGACCTGCCCCCTGAGCTGCCAAGGACTGAGGAGACATGGCTGTTTTGCTGGTACTTTGTCTGTCTGTTTTGATGTTATTTTGCCAGATTTGTCCACTGGTGAAAGACTGTCCTTTTGTTGAAGAAGTCCTGGAACCTGGCTGTTCGCTAAGAAGCCCTGAGACTGTCCTGCAGACAGAGAGTGAATACTGTCCACTGGTGAGGGACAGTACTGTTGTTGCAGGGGTCTGGAGACTGTCCTGCAGACAGAGTGAATACTGTCCACTGGTGAGGGACAGTGCTGTTGTTGCAGGGGTCTGGGAGCCTTTCTGTTGGTTCAGAAGCCCTGAAGAAGGATTTTCTTGTTGTATGTTTACAGAAATCCTGGGAGAGGGCTTTGCTAATGTGTTCAGGGGTTCTAGGACTGTTCTACAGACAGAGGATAAATTCATGAAGGGACTGGCAATGTATCTTATGGCCTTGCTAAGCCTTGTCTCCCCAGGAACTAAGATTGCTGAGAACTTGCCTCGTGTCAAGATGAAGAAAAGACCTCCATTTGGGTATTAGGTGCTGTGTTTAAACTTGATGTAACTCTGGGGTAGATTCAATTGTGATCCAGGGGTGGGGAACTTTTGACTTTATTGTGCCCTGTGATTGACAAATGAAGGTACTTTACCTATGTTTGGAAACTAATCTCCATTTGAGAAGAGGGGCTTTGTGGTGGACTTAATTAAGGTATAGCCTAGGGGTGGAGAAGTATTTAGAACAGAGACTTTGTAATTGATCGAATGATTGGAAGGTCCTGGGGTGGGGTAGTACTTGGAGATTATTTAATCACGCTTAGTAAATGCTGTATTTTGAATGATGTCATGTTTTGATCTTCTCTGTTCTTGGTTTGTCACTGAATAAAATAGAGAGCACCTATGCTGGTATTTTGAACCTGGGAAGTTGCCTTCTTTTGGCATTACATTACAGTTGCCCCCTCCTGTAAAATGTAATGAACTTCTCTCCATAGTTCTTCAGGCACTCTACCTACCAGATCTAATTCCTTAAGTCAATTTATCAATTCTACTTCATATTCATAAGGGATGGTATTTAGTTCATACCAAAATGGTCTGACAGGTTTCCCTGCTTTCTAATTTGAATTTTGCTATGATCTGAACCATAGTCATCTCCAGGTCTTATTTTAATTGATTTTATAGAGCTTCTAAACCTTTGGCTGCAAAATATATAATCAATCTGATTTTGTTATTGATCATCTGGTGATATCCATGAACAGTGAGTTATCTTGACAAAACACTATTAGTTTCTGCTCTCCTTCATTTTTTACTCCAAGGGCAAACTTACTTGTTATTCCAATTATCTTTTTTTTTTTTAAAGCAATCAGGGCTAAGTAACTTGCTCAAGGTTACACGGCCAGTTATTATTTCTGGGTGTGGTGCTGAGTATCTGAGCCCAGATTTGATCCAGGTCATCCCGACACTGGAGCCGGTGCTCTTACTCGCTGAGCCACCTGGCCTCCCCTAAGCAATTGGGGTTAAGTAACTTGCTCAAGGTTACACGGTCAGGTGTTTCTGGGTGGGTGCTAAGTGTCTGAGCCCAGGATTCGATCTCCAGGTCACCCCAACACTGGAGCCGGTGCTCTTACTCACTGTGCTACCTGGCCACCCCTCCAATTATCTTTTGATTTCTGACTTTAGCATTCCAATTCTCTGTGATGAATATGACATCTCTTTTTGATGTTATTTCTAGAAGATGTTGTAGGTCTTCATAGTACTGATCAACTTTGACCTCTTCAGTATCAGTGGTTGGAGAATAGACTTGTATTACTGTGATGTTGAATGGTTTGCCATGGATTTGAACAGGTTTTATTCTGTCATTTTTGACTACTGCTTTTCTTACCATTTTATTGATTATGGGGCTATTCCATTTCTCCTAAAGGAGTCTTGTCCACAGTAGTATATGTAATGATCACCTGAATTAAATTAATCTATTTCCATACATTTAAGTTCACTAATACCCAAGAAGTTAATCTTGCCATCAAGGGCAGCTAGGTGGTGCCATAGTGCACAGAGTAATGAGCCTGGAGTTAAGAAGACTCATCTTGAGTTCAAATCTTACTTGAGACACTTACTGTGTGACCTTGGGCAAGTCAACTTACCTTGTTTTCCTCCATTTCCTCATTTGTAAAATGAGCTGGAGAAGGAAATGGGAAATGTCTCCAGTATCTTTGCCAAGAAAACCCCAAATGGGGTCACCAAGAGTCAGATACAACTCAACAGCAACAACAAAAACCTTTCCATCTCCTACTTGGTCTTATCCTGCTTTGCTATTGTTGACCAGTCATTTCAGAAGTGCCTGACTCTTGGTGACCTCATTTGGGGTTTTCTTGGTAAAGATACTGGAGTAGTTTGCCATTTCCTTCTCTAGACCATTTTAGAGATGAGGAAACTAAGGCAAACAGGGTTAAGTGACTTGCCCAGGGTCACATAGTTAGTAAGTATGTGAGACTGGATTTGAACTCTGGAAGATAAGTCATCCTGATTCCAAGTCCACCGCTCCATCCATTGTACCTCCTAGCTGCCTACATCTAGTTGACCTTGGTTCATAGATCTCCCATTCCAGAGTCTTATGCAATACCGATTTTTATAGTGGCAAGTTCTCCATTTGTCCCCAGACACATCTGCAGCTGAGCTTCCTCTTGGCTTTGGTCCAGCCACTTTATTCTTTCTTTCTAGAATCACTACTTGTGATTATCCTCCACTCTTCCCCAGTAATGTATTGGATATCTGCTGACCTGAACAGTTCCCTTTCTAGTGTCAAATCTTTTATCATTTAAATACTGTCCCTGGGGTTTTCCTGGCAAAGATACTAGAGTCCTTTACTATTTTCCTTCCAGGGGATTACCTTTTGTCAGAACTTTCCACTATGACCTGTTTTGGGTAACCCTGCACAGTATATAGTTTCATTGAGCTGACAAGGCAGAAATCCAGAAGGGGAATTCTTCTGCTAGGCTGAAATTTTGCCCTTCTAAAAGTTACCTGAAATCAGAGAGACTTTCCCTGAATCATGGAAACCATCATTTTGTTATCTAAGAAGTTTTCCTGAAAGAGGCTGTGTGGTCACCAACTGGCAAAGCCTTGGACAGTGAGGATGTGAAAGCCCTGGCCTAACGAATCTTCTGACTCGAATGGAGGCTGGCTGGTCCTTTGGGGAAAACAACTCCCACTCCAATTTTTAAAAAATCAAAATATGAGAGAATGTGGATTTGCATTTTAAAAATATACTTTAACTTCCCACTAAAGCTGACAGAAAAGGAAGTTAATACAGAAGTTACATATTAAATAAACACTACTATATTATCCAAAATAAGAAACCCCTTCTAATTCCTCATGGAATTCATGTGCTACCCTCTAGGAATGGTCCTGTTCACAAAATAGGGATCAGGATGTGTGATGGAATGGGAGAATTACTGTTGTTGTTTTTAAAGCCCTTAACAATCTGGAAAATAATATGACTTTCAGAAATATCAGTTTACCTTCCCTTTTCTGTTCATTTTGCCTTTTCCATATCTTGGAATATTGGGTTTCTCCAGGATGGTGTTAACTCTGACTGGAGACTGATTCAGTTACCCCAGGAAGTCAGGCTGGCTATAAAAAAAATGTCACTGCATTGTTGTATCCCAGAAATCTTTCTACTACAGTTAAGATGTGACTTCCAAGCCCAAATAGGAATTTCGAGAGACCTGCCCCAACAGCCAAGCTGTATTATTTTTCCTTTAAACTTCTCCTGAAGATAGTGTCATTCTCATTTACATGCCTATCTATATACATCCTGAATGTTTCTTTTTTCTTTTTTTGCTTTTTGGAGGGCAATTGGGGTTAAGTGACTTGCCCAAGGTCACACGGCTATTTTTTGTGTTAAGTGTCTGAGGCCGGATCCGAACCCAGGTCCTCCTGACTCCAGAGCTGGTGCACTATTCATTGTGCCACCTAGCAATCCTGAATCTTAAGCTTTTGGAGAGAGATTTTTTTTTTTTTTTAGCAATTGGGGTTAAGTAACTTGCTCAAGGTTACACGGCCAGGTGTTTCTGGGTGGGTGCTAAGTGTCTGAGCCTGGGATTCGATCTCCAGGTTCTTCTCAACACTGGACCCGGTGCTCTTACTCGCTGTGCTACCTGGCTGCCCCTATCTTTTTTTTTTTAAACATTTTTATTGGTTTTTTTTTTGAGGGGGGAAGGTAGGGCAATTGGGATTAAATGACTTTCCCAAGGTCACACGGCTAGTGCTCTATAATCTTTGTGACCTGCTTATATTCCTTTCTCCATCCTCTCTTCCCCCTTCCCAGACTAAAGTGATTAGTTCATGTGCCTTCTTTTTGGTTTTTCAATTCCACCATTATAATACACTTTCTAAAGCTGAAATTCATTTGGTTTATGACTAGTCTTTCCCTGATGCTATCCTCCCTCTTAAATACTACTCTCTACTCTTCTTGTCTCCAAGTTTTCCTGTTGAATTTAATGTACTTTTATAATTGTGTGTGTGTGTGTGTGTGTGTGTGTGTGTTTGTTCAACCCTACTTTGCTTGGTTCAAATAAGAGGTTCATGTAGTGCCTGTTGCGTGTGTCTCTTCCTCCATACCCATAAACTTTTCTTGTGCACCCAATTGTGAAAAATAGTAAGCTCCCCCTTTTCCTCCTTCCTCCCATAGAGTATTCCTTTTCCTTCCTCTTTTTTCCCTCTTGAAACCATCAATACCGAAAATATCAACTCCCGTATCCTCTGCTTGGCTTATTCTCTGTACATTCCTTATAGTTATTAAAGTTCAGAAAGGACACTTTATTCTTTTTTGTTAACTATGATAGACTTAGGTCTCCCCAGCAACACAATAATTTAGGACAATTCCAGAAGACTCATGATGGAAAGTACTGTCCACATCCAGAGAAAGAACAATGGAGTCTGAATGCAGATTTAGAAGCATACTATTTTGTCCTTGTTTCTTCTTTCTTATATTTTTCCTGTTTTGTTCTGATTCTTCTTTCATAGCATGACAAATGTGGATATATGTATAATATTATTGTACATGTATAACCCATATCAGATTGCTTGCCATCTTGGGGAGGGAGGGAGAAAAATATTGGAACTCAAAATTTTATCAAAGTGAACATTGAAAACTATCTTTACATGTAATTAAAAAATAAAATACTATTAAATGAAAAAAAATGGAGAAATCCCCAAAGGAAAGGTTACCAAGTGATTCTGGGAAAGGGAAAGTCCATAGGTGGCAATGGAGAACAAGGAATATTTCCACTCCTCCTTCAAGTCCTGTATAGGTCAGGGGATATGAGAGAAAGGATAGGAAGTGCTAAAGTAGATTCCCAGGAATGCAGGGACATCTGTAGGAAGTCAAATCTCTGTGAGGATTAGAAGACCAAAGGAATGTGAAAAGAGAAGTCTAAAATGAAAGAAGACTTGTTAATGAACAGGAATTTCAGGAGGAACAATGAAAGGCTTAGAACTGAAGAAAAAAGGACTTATTATTCTTATGGAATTTAGTTCAAATATACTAAATGTGGGAGCCTAAGTTGTACTGTATGGCAGAAAAGTTTATAATGCTATATGTGATGGTGGTGTAGTCAAATCAACAAGTATGTGTGTAACACCTACTATGCGCCAGGCATTATGCAATATAATTTTTTAAAAAAAGAAGGGCAATATATAAGTCCCAGTTATACACATTTCTCATGAAAGTTCAGTTGTTAAGGGAATATTTTTAAGATTTGAAAAAATAACGATTAAAAGCATATGAAGTAGCAATATCACAAAATATAGATTAAATTTGTAGGCTTTAGCTTAAAACACATTTTTCTAAGAAATCACTAATTATTGGCTGATTCAGCCATTCCCCCTTGTTTGGACAGATCACAGATAGTGACCTCAAAGAGAAATAGTCATACAGGACTATTCAGTGAGTTAAGGATCAGGTAAACTTTGTGATTAAAAACTAAAAACATTATCACAGCAGTCTAAAATGTAGGCCAGTACACAAAGCATTGTTTTTGCTATTCATTAAAACTCTTAATAGCAAAGAACGAAGGCTTGACAATAAAACGGAAAATTCTGTGGTTGCTAGTTTAGATACCCTTTTTTTTTTTTTCACATTTTTAATGATTGTGAGAGGATTGTGAGTGGAGAGGAAGTGAGAAGGAAAATAAGAACTCAGAGGATCAAAAACCAGGCAGTTTATTACTCACAGGCATTTAAGTTTGTGTGGTGCCTTCACCCTTCAGTCCCATGGGTGCATATCGGTGGGTGTCTCAGGAATGCAGAGTTCAGATCTCTCGTGTCTCTGCCCTCATATATGACTGTTGATGCTGGGTAGTTCACATGGACTGAGTGGGAGGGGAACCTTAGGAGCAGTCAATCTGCTGGTCTGCACAGGGATTCCCCTTGTCAACCACAAGGCACTGCAATTAGTCAAGTTCGACAACTTTACACACATGGACTAGATGAATTTTGTTAACCTGATAGTTCGCTAACCTTGCATTCCTAACCCTAAATGTAGCTAACCAAGCTACATTTATATATATGTTGAGTACATAGATGGGTCAGTCAGTGGGCAAACACAGAGTCACTTCTGTTATGGACATGTTACCACACCAATCATATCAGTCATGGGAACAGATCAGATGAAGATCAAATTCCTATAAATTGGTGCAAGGAACAAAGTGGGAAAGAATGGGAAAATGAAGGAAATGAGAAGAGGTAAAAATTAGTAGGTCTCTAAACCCATAGGCTAACATTCAAAAACACAGTCCATGCTCTGAGCTGCAGGCACGTTATCATATTCTATAGGAGATTTCCTTTTCTTGAAAGGATAAAGTAGGTCTAATCCTTGGGTGGGGAACCTGTGACTTTGAGGTCCTATGTGGCCTTCTAGGTCCTCAAGTGCCATCCTTTGACAGAATCCAAATTTCACAGAACGAATCTCCTTAATAAAAGGGGTTCTGTAAAACTTGGACTCAGAAAAAGGCCACATCCAAGGACGTAGAAAGCTACATGTGACCTCGAAGCCATAGGCTCCCCATCCCTGTAATCATTTAGAACATTCAACTGCATTCAAAGCCAGGTCCCCAGAAGCTACATTCAAGAATGTTGAATCACGAAAATTTTGCCCAAGTGATTTACTCTAACTCTAAAGGTATCACCACACTAGTTGAGACAGCCCAGGGTTTGTTTTTGTTTGTTTGTTTTTTACTCGCATTTTGTTGGGTTAAAAATTATTATAAATACACATTTTTATTTTTTTTCCCAAGGAATCTTCATTTAAACCTCATGTCTCTTTTAAAGGAAGAAATTATCCAGGAATTTTACCAGGGAAAACACAAGGAACTAAATTCTAAATTTCTTAATTAAAAATGTGGCCAAACTGCTTCCTCTGTGACACTAAACTCCTAGCAGGAAACCAATTAATGAGAAATTGTGTATTAGCTCATTCTAAGCACCTGTCTTGAGCTGCTTGAGATCAACATATAATCAGGGTATGACCACCATCTTGCCAGCAAGTATAATTCTGCCACAAAAGAGGTAGGTGATGGTGGATACAGCATGTCAGGTGTTTTGCAAGCAGAATTCTTCTTTATTCACTTGATTTTCATTCATGTGCCATTTAAAGTATGTCTGGGGGAAAAAAAAGATATTTAGAATGTTGCAAATACACAAAATACACTTTCATCAAAATAAAGAGATTTAACATTAAATATAAGACAATAACTAAAATCATACTTCCTCTGGACAAAAGTTAAAATAATGAAGACTTTTGCCCCCCCCTTTTTAAAGGAAGGCATGTTGCATATTCATTCATTCATTTATTTATTATTTATATGTTTAAATATATTTATATATTTAAAAAACATTTTTCTAAGAAATCACTGATTATTTATTGGCTGATTCAGCCATTCCCCCTTGTTTGGACAGATCATAGATGGTGACTTATTAAGGGAATATTTTTAAGATTTGAAAAAACAATTATTAAAAACATATGAAGTATGTTTATTCATTTATCTATTTATTTATTTTCAAAAGTTATAATCTCAGTGGGAAGTAAATTCATTTATACCACTGGGCCACCCATCTCAACAAACTTTGTAAATTAGGATTGGGGAGTTAGGGGATAAGACTTGTGTGTGGTTAACACTGTTTTATTTTGGGGTTGCTTAAGTGAAATCTTTGGAAAATGAGTTCATATCCAGCCTCAGACACTTATTAGCTGTGTGACCCAGGGCAAGTCACTTAATCCACAATTGAAGGAAGGAAGGAAGGAAGGAAGGAAGGAAGGAAGGAAGGAAGGAAGGAA
>NW_027185655.1:15422477-15429247 GCF_028583685.1 Petaurus breviceps papuanus | reverse complement strand
GAAGGAAGGAAGGAAGGAAGGAAGGAAGGAAGGAAGGAAGGAAGGAAGGAAGGAAGGAAGGAAGGAAAAAACCAGCCAGATCATGAATTGTAGAAAACTCCCGGGGAAGAAACTCCCTGTCTCCCTGTGCTGATGCAGATAGACCTTTGCCTGCAGGTAGGAGTCTTTATAGTTTGGCCTGACCTGAGCTTTAGGAATAATAATTTGGTAGCTGTATGGAAGATGGATTAGAGAGCAGAGAGGCTGTTATTGTTCGTCCCTCATTCTCAAAGAGGACCAATGACATCAGGAAGTGATGTCTTGACTTGTGAGTCAATTGGATTTAGGCTCAGTGGGTCTGACTCTGACGCTGCAACCCTGTTATACTTGACCCCATGCTGATTCTTTCCCACTAAACAAGCACCAGTGCATATGTACGGTTGTCTCAACTGATGCTGATGCACAACTTACGGTGTTGGAGGCTGAGAGCCCAAAGGAAAGAGTCAACAGGGGATGATGCAGACAGTGCATTAGGTCACCAGGTGAAGTATCTTCAGGGGAGCCCGTTCACCCACCAAGATAATGCTCCTTATGGATGACAGTCTGCACCAAGTGGTGAGTTATCAGGAGAGAAGTCTGGATCCCCTCATCCCCTTCGGATAGGGAGACAAAGGACGTTCCTCTAAACGATAGTGATCTTCACTTCTTGGGTGGAAGAGGTCTCCTTAAGCCAATTTTCTTGTCTTTTAGCAAAGACTGAACTTGCTCTGCAGCATTTTTCTGAAGTTCAATTTCATTTAAGCGCTTCAGTTCATATGCCCTTTCAGCTTCTATTACTATAGATAAAAATCACAACGTCAAATATGTGTTAAGTGGCTACTGGGTGCCCCGAACTGGGCTGGAGGCTGGTCCTACAAGGATAAAAATAAAACAGTTCCCAGTGTGAAGGAGCTTATTATACTCAACTAGATGGAACACATACACATAGGCCCTTAGATAAATACATGTTAAATATATAAAAAGTAATTTGGAAAAGGTGAGGC
The DNA here is from genome assembly GCF_028583685.1 of Petaurus breviceps papuanus. NCBI lineage: Eukaryota > Metazoa > Chordata > Mammalia > Diprotodontia > Petauridae > Petaurus > Petaurus breviceps. Next base: position 15,428,225 of record NW_027185655.1, on the reverse strand, counting down.
ACTAGCAGCTGAGGGGATTGGCAAAAATCTTTGCACTTAGGGGCGGCTAGGTGGTGCAGTGAATAGAACACCAGCCCTGGAGTGAGGAGGACCTGAGTTCAAATGCAGCCTTAGACACTTAACACAAAAATTAGCCATGTGACCTTGGGCAAGTCACTTAACCCCAATTGCCCTCCAAAAAAGAAAAAAAATTCTGTGCACTTGAGAGGAATTTTGAAGGAAGCTAGAGATGTGAAGGAGAGAAAACAAATGAAACATCATATGAAAAAGAAGAATTTGATACACTGAGCAATATATAAAGGGGAATAATGTGTGAAAAGCCTGGAAAGATGGGCAGAAGGCAGCCTGTAAAGGGTCTTAAATGCCATATTATGGAGTTTGTACTTGATGGCAATGGGAAGTTTCCAGGGTTTATCAAGCAGTAGAGTGAGATGGCCTGACCTGAGCTTTCGGAATAATGATTTGGTAGCTGTATGGAGGTTGTTGTTCAGCTTTGGTTCTCAAAGAGGCCCAACGACATCAGGAAGTGATGTCTTGACTTGTGAGTGAATTGGATTTAAGTGAGGCAGGGTTGTGCAAAGTCACTGGCCTCACTATCTCCTCTGGAGTCATGGGAATCCAGTGGGGCAAGGCATAGGTCTGGATGACTGGCATTGGCCCCCAAAGGAGACAGGACTTGAGGCAGGGAGACCAATTAGGAGGTAATTGTAGTTGTCTAAATGAGATGTGATGAGAGAATGAATTAGATTGATTGTTGTATGAGTAATGAGAAGGAAAAATAGGAAATAGACACATAGTTTGATTGACTTTTTTCATCGAGTGTAATCTTGTATAAAACAGGCTTTTTAAACTTAATATAAAGATGTTTCATCTTCATTATTGAACCACCACTATGTGCTGGGCATCCAGCCAGACAACAGTAGAGTGTGTATGAGAACATAAATCCATTTAATCATTTTAGTTAGAGAATATCTGGATTAAGTGAAAGACATTTTAACCAACAAGAAAAATGGGACAAAATTTACAATTTAGAAGTGTTTAAGGAGCTTACTTTCTGCTGTGGGGAGTAGGACATCCTCCGTTTTTTTCACAGGATTCATTTTAAAAGGAGTGCCATAAATAATATCTTCAAAAAGCGGCACTCCGATACTTGCAATGTTATTGTACAAGGCCTTTGTAAGCAAAGCTAGCTCCCAGGGCTCCTGACTGTGACAGAAATAAGTGGATACTGTCAATTAGTCAAAATACAAATAGAAAGAAAGCTACAGTAAAATATACACCATATACTCAGGCTTTCCAAGGTTGCTAATCAGGTTAATTGAGGGCATCCTATGTATAATAATAACACAGAAATGTATCTGTATAGTGCTCAGGGTGGGTATCTGGGGTGAGCAAGCCCCTCCTGCAACAAAGTAGGGGAAGACTGTCATTGGTGTCTGCCCTTGGATGGAGCTGCTTTTTGGCTGCCCATCAGCTTCACTAAGTATATGTACATGGCCCCTCTGCCTCTGTAATTCATAGGTAAATAGAAAACAAAACCTAATGGCTTTAGCTTCCCACCAGGTTGTTTTTTAAATCATTGCTCTGGAATGACCACCAACCTTATATGATAGAATTATAAGATTTCAGAGGTGGAAGGGACCTCAGTTACAATCTAGTGTGATTCATACCTGACAAAGAATACTCTATCACACACTTAACAAGGGTCATCTGGTCTTTGCTGAAAACTCCTTAAGTAAAAGGCAGCCCATCCATTTTGGATAGTTCTAAGTATTTGGAAGCATTTCCTGACATCAAGCCCATTTACCCCTTTGCTATTTCTACCTCTTGATCCTAATTGGGCTCTGTGGATCAGGCAGAGTACATCTTAATTCTTTTTTTTCACAACATTGGTATTATATCCCCCCCCCCCCCAGCTTCTATTGTCCAGGCTAACCAAATACGTTTATAACATTTGCATCAGAGAAGGATCTGGGTTAATTTTGGGAGTGGTACACTTTTATTGCATAGGAACCTGAGAAAATTTCATCACTGACACAAATTCTACCCTTAAGAGCATATTGGCCTTAGTATAAAAAGAGGATATTTTATATTATTAAAAGGAAGATCTTAGCACAAACTATATATTGTGATAAATCATATTCTTAGTGTATAGGACTTAGTCCAGCTCCTGTCTAGATTCCCAAGAGAAAAGAAGTGCTTTGAACCCATTTGGGAGGAAAAAGATGTTATGCAGTTATCATAGCCACCTTTTCATCATCCCAAATCTTTAATTTTTAATTTTTAGCTTTTATGGGTAGTTTGAGATGAGAAGGACTGGGAGTCAGGAGGCCTGTGTTCTTATCTTTTCATTGACATTGGGTTGGAACAGTCATTTTATCTTTCTGAACCTCCTTTTTCTTATCTGTTAATGCTTTGTAAACCTTGAAATACCACAGCTAACTAAAATAAAGGTAAGTGGTTCTGCTCAACTGTGTATCCTGGGTGTTCAGGGTATTTATGGGACACAAATCCTTGTGATCAGATCAACAAAGCACTTGTTGCTATTGACCAGCCATCAAGTCATGGAAATACTTCTGTTAGAATGAATTTTCCTTTGTAATGGTGTTTGTTATAGTGAAATTTCATCTGTCTTTCAAAAGCCCATACATACGTCAAACCTCAAGAAGGCTACCTTAAATACCATGTTACTTTAAATTTTCCTAAAGTCATGGTTTCATGGTTTCTCAAGGGCATCTCTACTTATTTCAAAGGCAAATGTTTAAATGCTTCAAATAAAATTAAGTTGATTCAAAATATAAATATGTCAGAATGACTAATAGATGAGAGAAAAATATGAAGCAAGTAGGATATGAAAATTCACAAAGATTGCAAATGAGTATTGCCTATATTATTATTGTTATTTTTTTTTGCTTTTTTTTTGGAGGGCATTTGGGATTAAGTGACTTGCCCAAGGTCACACGGCTAGGTTTTGTGTGTGTGTGTGTGTGTGTGTGTGTGTGTGTGTTAAGTGTCTGAGGTCGGATTTGAACTCAGGTCCTCCTGACTCCAGGGCCAGTGCTCTATTCACTGTGCCACCTAGCCGCCCCGCCTATATTCTTTTAAAACTTGTCTTCATATGACAGGTGTGATGGTCAATGTGTAATATCTGTGTAATCCCCAAATGTGAACTTCACAAAGACATGATACAACTGGCAATAGAACAGCTTTGTTATTGTTCATTTATTTCAGTCGTGTATGACTCTTCGTGATGCCATTTGGGGTTTTCTTGGCCAAGATACTGGAGTGGTTTACCATTTCCTTCTCCAGCTCATTTTACAGACAAGGAAACCAAGGCAAACTAGGTTAAGTGACTTGTCCAAGGCCACACATCTAGTAAGTGTCTGAGGCCAGATTTGAACTCAGGAAGATGAGTCTTCCTGACTCCAGATCTGGTACTCTATCCATTGCACTGCCCAGTACTCATAAGTATCCAGATCATTGAATTCATGAGGTTTTATTTCCTTTCTGATAGATCTTCCTTTGAAAGGTAGTCTCCTTCTGGCCTGAGGCCCTTTTTTTTTTTTTTTCATGATTTGATTATGCTGGTTCTCACAAACCAAAGGTATTTTTAGAGACACAATTATAGCCTATACTAGAAAACAATTGGCCGTTTTCTCAGTGACCTGAAAGTAACCTAACTTTTCTAAGATGAAGCAACCTGTTTTTTATAGTAGGTATGAAGATGTGAAAAATGTTCTGTCAGATGCCACCAGAAAGGTGACGGTATTAAAAAAACCTCATTTTTACTATAAATATCCTATCAATACTTACACGTTGTAACAACTTCTATGCAAAATTGATTTCACTGTGTGCTTTCTTGGCAAACCATATGCCATAGCGAATAATTACAATTTGACCTCTTTCGATGTAAAAATAAGATCTTCTTTTGTCACCCTTTGTCTGAAATGTTCACAAGGAGGATTAATGTCAGTGTTTTTCATTTGAAAATTTATTCCAAACCAAAACCCCTCCACCAAAAATGACATCAACATTCAGGATTAAACCCTGAACGACTTACCCCTCTTCTTGAAGATACTACTCTGGATATTATTCAGTTGTCTTTTCCTTGCTACCATTTAAATCATTCCCTCCCCTCAAACAGGTTGTCACTATTGATAAGGACAAGGTAAACAACAGTTGCACACTGTTGGAATGATCAGACTGTGATTTACTTGCTGGTTAATCTCAGAATCACCATTGGAAAGGAGCCATCTTGTCCAGCCCACACTTGAGCCTCCTACACAATATTTCTGAGAAATGACTGTCCTCCAATGTTCCTATTTACTACCTTCCAATTATTACCTTCTTAATTTTTATTCAGGGGGTTTAGGAAGTTTTCCCTTACATGAAAAACTTCATCTTCTGCCCACTACTCTTAGGTCTAACTTGTTAGGGCCATGAAAAACAAGTCTTCCATATATACCTAAGGACAACCAAATTATGAGCCTGCCCCCATCTTCTCTTCTCCAGGCTAAACATTTCTAGTTCTTTCCAATGGTCCTTGCATAGCACAGTCTCTAGGCTCTCCCCTCTGTTTTCTCAATGTCCTTTCTAAAATGTGGTACCCAGAGCTGATCACAATATTTTGTGCTCTGACAGGGCTAGCTCAGGATTTTCCATTTTTGTTCAGTCATTTCAGTCATATCCAACTCTTCATGATCCCATTTGAAGTTTTCTTGGGAAAGATACTGGAGTGGTTTGCCATTTCCTTGTCTAGTTCATTTTACAGATGAGGAAACTGAGGCAAACAGGGTTAAGTGGCTTGCCCAGGGTCACACAGCTAGTAAGTGTTTGAGGTTGGATTGGGTCTCAGGAAGATAAGTCATCTTGATTCCCAGCCCAGTACTCTGTGCCACCCAACTGGCCCGTTTCGGTTACCACACTGTGCTCAGGACCAAGATAATGGCATGCCAGAAATGGAATGTGACTTTTACAAGGGGTTATCTTTCTCTCTCTCTACCTCCACCCATCAAAAAATAAAATAAAAGTATAAACCAGATGCTTCTTCTTTCCTTCCTTTCTAAGTTAAGACACTTGTCCAGGGTTATACAAGTAGTAAGTGTCTGAGGCATTATTTGAACTCAGATCTCTGTGCACTACTATGCTGTTTCTTTTTTTTTTTTCTTTTTGGGAGGGCAATTGGGGTTAAGTGACTAGCCTAAAGTCACAGGCCTAGTAAGTGTGTTAAGTGTCTGAGGTCGTATTTGAACACAAGGTCCTCCTGACTCTAGGGACGGTGCTCTATTCACTGCCCACCTAGCCGCTCCATGTGCTGTTTCTTAATGTAAAAACTGGGCTCTTTGGAAAAATCACAAGTCTCAGATTTTAAAGAGTTTTGTCACATTTATTTTCTATGACATCCAGACAAATGAGGTGGTCTTCTTAAGGAGCCCTAGCATACCTTCCAAAGCAGCACATCTCACTATTGGGAAAATTCTAATTCTAAGGAAATTTTCCCACTCATAGAAAACTGTTCAGTTTCTACCCATTGCTCTCAGATCTGACTTAAAAGGGATACACTTTCTAGAACCGAGGCTCCTTCCTTCCTGAGAAAATTTACTAAATGAAGTTTTCTCGAATTGTTGTGTTTTGGAGTCAGGATCTTCATCCGAATAAAAGCAATTGTGACCTTACAGCTCCTGAAATCCTTCTGCTGCCCCTCAGTAGTTCCATGATAAACCTCTCTCGCCTCTCACACTTGTGTGC
>NW_027185655.1:15401819-15422467 GCF_028583685.1 Petaurus breviceps papuanus | reverse complement strand
CACACACACACACACACACACACACACACACACACACACACACACACACACATACACACACACACACACACACCTGAGTCAGCCCGCCCCAGCTTCCCCTAGCTTCCTACCGATGTTCGCCTTCTAGGGGGTCTCCTTCCGAGGGGGATGGCCCGGTCCTCAGCGACAGGCGGGCGGAGGCATCAGGCTGGCTCTGTTCAGCCCCGGCGCCCGCGCACCGCTCCCTTCCCAGAACAGGTTCTGCTGGGACAGCTCCTCCCACCCGGTCCCTGCCCGGGGCGCTACCCGGGGTCCTGCCCCGGCTGACGCAGGAGCCCCACAATAAAGGGGCTTTGTGGCCAACCCCCGCACCCGGGGGCCAGTGCCCGGCCGGCAGTGCCCAGGAGTCGTCTCCAAAGCCTACCGTGTCCTGCGGCAGCTGATCAACGGGAAGAGCTCAGACCTTGGCAGTCTGATGATGTGAGTTAGAATTCCCATTTTTTCCACCAGCTTCTTGGGTAGAGTCACTGACTCGGCTTCTTCACAGGTAAAACGAGGTGGGTGGACCATGTGAGTTCTAGGAACTCTGCTCCTTTGGCAGAAATGGAAGGCTATGGATGTGGAATGTTTTATTTGCTTTTAGAAATGATGGATGTAGGTAGGGCGTAAGGAGGGCTTATATTAAGAGATGAAGATAAAAACAGTATCAATAAAAATATAGAAAAAGAAAAATTGTGGCCATCTCTGGTTTTTCCCCCCATTTTCTGTATTTCCATCAATAATCCTTAAACACCCAAAATGAAAGCCACCATTTTTTTTTTTCCTGGTAATATTAAAGTCACAAGAAAGAATAGTAAAAGATTTGAATGGAGGGAGAGAAGGAAGGGAGAAATCTCACAATACAGGAAAAAAAATAACGAAGTCAGAGAAATAGAACACGTGTTTGGAAGCACTTTGTTCAGAGCAGTGACCTGGTAAATATTTAGCAAATGTATGTCATGACACACTTTTAAGTTTAATCTGCATGATAGATTAGCAGTTTCATGTACAATCATTTTTTTTCCTATTCTACTATGTTATGGAAATTGTTGTTTTATTTCTTAAGTTCAGAATAAAATAAAAATTATTTAAAGTTTAATATGGGTTGTTAACATTTCCCCCAACACTTTCTTAAGTCTAGACTATCAACAAAACAATAATTTGAGTCATGATTTGTAGTATTTGTGGATTTTTGAACTGTAAATGCTCACACTGAAAATTTAAGAATTGGATCTCTGGAGCCTTTGAAATTGACTCAACAAGGGCATTAGAGTCACAGAACCAAGTGAGATGGGAAATATGAAAGGGAAGAAATGTTCTATGAGTGGAGTTGTTGGTACCAAATGGATGAGCAGTTGATGCAGAGGAAAAAGTGAAAGACAAACCCAATTCAGTTAGTCAACAAGCATTTATTCAGCATTTCTTATGTGCCAGGCACTGGAAACCATGTGAATGGTTGGTGGTGACAGAAATTATGAAGTCAAATATGGAAGAACATTTTATATGATTACACATGTATAATCTCTATCAAATAGCTTGCCTTCTCAATGAGGGGGGAGGAGAGGGAAGGGAGAGTATTTGGAACTCAAAATTTAAAATAATGTTAAAAAGTGTTTTTATATGTAATTGGAAAAGATGAAATATTTTTTAAAAAGAAATTATGGAGTCAAAAGGAGGAGTAATTGAAAGGGAAAATAAGGAACTTAATTTACTTTTATTTTTTATTACTATTTATTTTATTTTAACTTTTTTTTAAATTTAGTTTTTCAGCCAACAAGTATTTATTTCCTTCCACCTCCCTCAGTTGAAAATAATAAAAGTGAAACTCTTTTAAACAGACATATGTGGTCAAACAAAACAAATTCCTGTAATGTTCATTTCCAAAACTATATGACTTATTCTGCATCTTGAATTCATCAGTTCTTTGTCAGGACGTGTATAGCATTAGTCTACAATCATGGTTGCTCTTTACACTCATAAGAGTTAAGTCTTTCAAAGTAGTTTTTTTTAAACAATGGTTTTATTGCATAAATTGTTCTCCTGGTTCTGCTCACTTCACTCTGTAGTAGTTGATATTCTCCAGGTTTTTCTCAAACTCTATGTTTTGGTACACTAATAATAAATAATAGCTATTTGTAAAAAGCTTTACATATTATTTCATTTGATCCTTAAAACATCACTAGGAATTAGGGAACAAGCACTTACGTAATGTCAGTTATAAACCAGTTATTGTGCTAAGTGCTTGACAAATATCTCATTTGATTCTAACAACTCTGTTAGGTAAGTTCGATTGTCATCTCCATTTTACAGTTTAGGAAAGGGAAGCAAATAGAGGTTAAGCAATGTGACCCAACATCATGCAGCTAGTACAGTAAGTGTCTGAGGCTGGATTTGAATGGAGGTCTTCTTAATTCCAGATTTAGTTCAGCCATTCTATTCATATGATGTAATTTGTTCATCCATTTCCCTAACCCATGGGCATCCCCTTAGTAGAATGTATGTTAATATGCCTGTCTTCCCATAGTCCCTTCAGCAATTTTCATTTGCCTTTTTTTGTCAACTTTGATGGAAACCTGAGAACCTCAGAGTTGCTTTAATTTTCCTTTCTCTAATTAGTAGTGATCTAAAGCATTTTCCATAGGATTGTTGATAGCTTATGTTTCAGGTTCATGGTGTGTTGTGGGGTTGTCTCAAAAGAATCGTGTGTGTATGTTGTCTCAAAAGAATTCACAGGCTCCGACCATCTCTAACCCAAGCAAAGGCATTTATTGCCTCCCAGGCAGTGGACTGAGTTCCAAGAAGGAAACTGGCAACTTTGTGAAAGCAAGACAGGGATTTTTATATGGCAAAAGATACAATTACGTAATTACAGATTATATGAATGTTAAAATAAAAGAGGGATTTGTTAAGGGATTAGGCAGTAGGGGAGGGATCCTAGCCTTGGTGAAACTGTGCATGTGATGACCCATAATGCATACAGAAAAGCCCTTTTGGGGGGTATTATTATATGATAATGATTTCATAACAAGCCTCTCTATGTTGCAAGTTCACTTAAAGGGCAGTTTTTGCTATTACCGTGCAGGTGCCTACTTAAGGAAAGTCCTATTGTTTTGGGGTCCACATCCTGCTCAGGCACCCTGGTGGTGATACTTTTTGATTGGCTGGCTATTGCGGTACTGTCTGAGATTAGATGGATGTGGTTGTGGGTGCTGCTCCTGTGAGAAATAGGAGAATTGGGTCTAGGGGCAGTGGTTAGCTAGATACAGTAGCCTTATGCTGTTCTAGTGAGGCATATTTGGGATATTGGGTGTGGGGGCCTGTGGTGTGGTTAAAGCCAGATTATGTGGTTAGATCAGGACCTGCCTGCTGTTTAGTGCTAGGTCCTTAAGGAAGCTAGAACACTGGGACTGGGGGTAGCTTTATTAGAATTCTATCTGCTAAGATTTCCTCATTTGAGAACTGTGTTCATATCTTTTAATTATGTATCAATTAGGTAATGGCTCTTATTCTTATTGGTTAAAATCAGTTCCTTATATATCAAAGAAACAAGGCCTTTTAGTTTTGGATATATTGAATTTGAGGTACCAGTAAGACATCCAGGGTGGGTGTGTGTGTATAAAAATGAGAATAGAAGAATTGGAGAGCCTGAGCACATTTGTAATAATAATAATAACACTTATATAGCACTTTAAGGTTTAAAAGGCACTTTACAGACATTTCATTTGATCCTTACAACAATCCTCTGAGTTAGGTGCTATTGTTATTGTATTCTAATGGAGAGAGGCACATGCAAAAAGCTGTACATTTAAGATATATCCTGTTTAAATAGGAGGTAGGTAGTATTATTATCCCCATTTTACAGGTGAGGAGACTGAGACTAAGAGTTGTGACTTGACAAGGATCACATAGTTACTATTAAATATCTAAGGCAGGATTTGAACTCAGGTCTTCCTGACTGCAAGCCTAGCACTGGATCCACTAGATCACCTAGCTGTCTATGCTTGTGTTTACTTGCATTCAGCCTAAGAGGAGAATTTGAAGACATTGTTTCCTGAACCCCAGTCTTCTGCATAGAGAGATTCAAGATGATTAAAGGGAACTTGGTGCCTAGAGCTGTGATCCTGCCCCTTGGACATGGAAGAAGACTGTCCGTGTGGCTCTTGTGTTAGTGCCTACCTGGATCACAAAAGCTGCCAAGAATTCTAGATGGAATCGAGATGGAATCAGCTGCCAGAGCTGAAAAACAGAGCCAAGCAATGTTCAGTAGTGTTGGGTGGAGATGACATGGACAAGATGGTGAGAAGATCAAAGGCCCTCTATCCCTGCAAGACTGAAGGCTTCCCTGTGACTGTGCCCTCTCTGTGTGCAGCTACTTACCCTGTAGGGACTAGATTGGCTTTTGGGGGATGTGCCCCCAAGTTGATGGGGTAGGTATTCTGCTATCACTCTCACGATGTATGCCATTTCTTTCTCTCTCTTTTTTTTTTTTGTATGCCATTTCAATCAATGTCTTTGCTTCGAGCTAATGATGTACTCTGTCTTTTGTAAAGGTTAACTGGTGAAGTCTCATAAGCTAAAATTTTAGGAGTGCGGGTCTGCAGAGAACCTTGAATCTGGGTGAGTCATTATCTGGGAAACCCATTTTGTGAATGTGGGTTAAAGGGATAGTTCAGGGGGTGCTTCATCCATGTACCACAATTCATTTAGCCATTCCCTAATCAATGAGCTTCTACTGTGTTTCCATTTCTTTGTTACAATACAAGGTCTCTGACCAATCCACTAAACATTTATGAAATGCCTGTGCTAAGCGCTGGTAAATACAAAAAAAGGTCCCTGTCCTCAAGGAACTTACAATCTAATGGGGGAAATAAAATGTAAACAAATATATACAAAGGGATAGGGAAGGTAAGAGCAAGTAGGGTTTAGGGAAAAATAATGAGGTTTTCTTTGAGATCTAGTTTGAAGAGTGAGAGTGGAGAGACTGAGGCAGGATAAGTAGATTTTTGAGATTCACAAACAAAGACATAGTAATTAAATTAAAGGGAGTTGATGAAATCACCAAGTGAATTAGTGTGGAGTGAGAAGAGAAAAGCTCCCAGGACAGAATCCTGAGGGATACCTACCTTAAAGACATAATCTGAAGAAAGATCTGCAAAAGGAAACAGAAGGAATGATCAAATATGTAGGTTGAGAGTCAGGAAGGAGAGAAGACAGAATCAAGGAGAAAGAGGATTTGTCAACTAAGAGACCATTGGTAACTTTGGAGAGAACAGTTTTTGTGGACTAAGGTTGGAGACAAGATTGCAAGGGTTTAGGAGAGAGTGAGAGAATTGAAATGGAAATTTATTAATATATATTTTGAATCCTCTCTTACGTTCTGCTGTGCACATGACAATGCTTTTTTCCCTTATTTTGCATTTAAATTTTAGTATTTAAGTTTATAATGTTTCCTTTTCTTTTCTTATTGTGTATTTAAGAAATATTAATATTAGAAATGTTAATGCTATTGTGTATTAAGAAATATTTTTTTAAAAAAGAAGAGAGTGGAGAGGAGAGAAAATGGGGTCATATATCATATGTGGCCTTTCTGAGGAGTTTAGACACACAGGGCAAAAGAGATGCAGGATGATTTGGGAATGGCAGGATCAAATATTTTTTCAGGTTAGATGAGACATCAGCATATTTGTAGGCAGTAGGGAGAGAGCCAGTAGACAGGGAGAGATTGAGATTAAAGATGAATGAGAGGGTGGGGATGACAGAGGGGGCAATTTGTTGGAGGAGATAGGATAGATTGGGTTCTCTTGAAGAGGTAGAAGGGGTAAGCTTTGGTAAGGAGTAAGGCCACTTCATCATGTAAAATAGGGGTGAAGGAGGAGATAAGTGCAGAATTATCTGAATGATATGAAATGAGGAAGAGAGGAGAAAAGAGAGAAGTCAGGGTGAATGGCCTCAGTTTTTTCCATTAAGAATGAGTCAAGGATCTAAGCTAAGAGGGTGGGAGGAGGAACCATTTGAGGTTTAAGGATGGATGAAAAGGTTTGGAAGAATCGCTATGGAAAGTGCAATAGTGAATTGAGAAAGATGGTATAGTAAGATTCTCTAGTAGTAGTGAGTGCCTAGTTGAGGCAGTCTAACATACATTTGTAGTGGATCCAGTTAGAACATGTGCATGATTTTTTTCCACCTTCATTTAACAGCAGGTGTGTAGGGGCAACGACTGTGAATAGTAGGAGTGACCCAAGGCTGATGACTGGCAGGGCATAACTGGTGATATGCTACAGGGACTTAGGATTCAAGAGAGGAAGAGCATGTGGATTGAATTGGTTCACCAAGGTTCAAGAAAGGAAAAAGAGAAGAATGACTGGTAACAGAGGAGATGGCCTGGGATAGCACTGAAAGGTCAAGGGGTTGGAGGTCCTCACGTAGAAGAAGATTACTTGGCCTCTTCGTGTACTGCTTGCTTTTCTTTCTAGATATATGATAAATATATAACTGTCACAGCATTTCTTTTTGTCCATGATTCCTTCTGACCTTCCTTCTATGCTTAAAAAAAATACTTCAGGTGGTCTCCTTTCCTCCTCCTTTTCTTTATTATATATTATATATATATATATATATGTATCTTGTCCCTAGCTCCTCTCTCCCTGTAACCTCCCCATTGAAAAAAATAATAAAAATTTAATAACAAATTTTCATCGTCATGTAAAACAGTTTTGCTGAGTGTTTTCAAATGCGTCTTGTTCTGCAGCTAGAATCCATCACCCTTGTCTCGGGAGGTGGGTAGCACACATCAATGTTTCTCTGGAAAAGTGGTTGGTCATAACATTGTTCAAGTGAGAGGATCTATAGAAATTGCTTTGTGAACCTTAAAATATTCTATGAAGGCTAACTGTTCATGGTAGTTCTTAAGTCTTTCAAAATTCATATACATTTTTCTAAGTTTCTTTTGTAATGGGGAGACTGGGCAATGGGGGTACATTATAATTTCCAGCTAAGTTTGACCTCTGCTTTTATCAGTTGGCCAGAAAGGGTTTTTGTTTGTCTTTAATTCATCAGTCTCAAAAAAAAAAATCATCAGCCTCCAAAAATGTGACCAATACACTATTTTTCTTATCAGCCTTTTTCATCCTTCTCTGAAACACAGCACTGGCATATCTGTTTAGAGGTGGTATTAAACACTTTTGAACAACTATGAATCATATTTAAAATTGTATTATAATTCTTACTGACCCACATACAAGTAATTTCTTTCCACCCTTGGGCTTATGCTAATTTACATGGCTATTCTGATGAACTCTGAAATTTATCAAACATAAATATACACAGTTGAAAGAAAAGTTTCACAAAAGTGAAAAGAATTGAACAAAAAGACATGTATAAAGTACCAGAGGCAGAAGGAAGAAGAGAGTAAGAAAATTAGGTTTAGGCAAGTAAAGTGATTTCCTCCAAGTCACATAGGACCAGAAGAACTCAGCTACTCCAGACTGCCTGCTTCTCCATGTTACCTTTCATTTTCTTGTATGTGCATTAAAAATAATTCATATTACTTTACACTTATACTTTGCAGCTTGATTTTTGAGGGCCCTCCTATAAACATTTCAGGAAATTTAACAAACACCAAATAAAATTTCTACCACCACTTAATTACAAAGTAAACTGCAGTACAGAAATCAGTCCCCACTCACAAATTCAGTACTATGGATTAATTAAAGATTTCCAGTCTTATGATAGAAATGAATACAAAGATAGGGTTTTCTCTGTAGAAATGGAACACTTTACTATATTTTTTATATTACATTCAGCACATCAGAAATTTTTATTTTAGTAATTAGAAGGACATTGTTGCCACCTACTGGTTTGTAGAGAATGCAAATGGAATGTACACTTGTGTACATTAATATATTGTGCTAAAAATTAGATCTAAAATATTTTCATAATAGTCCCCTTAAAACATTATGGACAATTCCCAAAGAAAAAATATAAAACTTTAAAATGTACACTTAAAAATGAATATTCTGAGATCCCATTGCCAGACATGTTGACCAAGGAGATCAGCAACACTCTGGGTGGTCTGCCCTCAATTTACCAAAAATCCCTTTTTAATAAAGGAGGTTTACTTTGCCCTAACACAGACAGCACACACAAGGATACAGGGGGACTTAGCTTCTCTAGACTTGACTCCCTTTGTCTCCATCTGGAAATTTATATAGTTAGTGGGTCATCAAAGTACCATGACCCTTGTGATTTCAGGTATCCATCAAGTCTGAGAGGCCTAGACTCTAAGTGAATAGGACTTTTTATGCTTCTAGCTCATGAAGAAGCTATGCCAGGGAAACCACGACCAATCAGGTCTCAGGGCAGTTTTGTTCTATCACTTACCACCCTTTGGTGGACCTTTCACCATTTAAATACATGCAGGGATTTTACTGGATGGTGTTTCCAGCATAGGAGCCCTGTAGGATCAGAATTGGAGTCACAGGCCTTTAGGGATAGAGTTGGATTGTTCTGTGCAGTTTGGAATCAGTCGAAGGACTGTACTTGAAGACCTAGAGAGCCGCATGTGATCTGGAGGTTTCAGGTTCCCCACCCCTGGCTCTGGTCCCTGTGATGAATGAGGCTATATTTTTGCAGATCACAGTAGGTCTCCAAATTCAAGGGGGTGATTTTGAGCTACAGTAGAGTAGAATGTTAGAGCCATAGCACAGCAGGAATGGCTCCAAGGTATCTGTACCAATACTTTAATCAATAATTTTTCATCTTTCAGGAGAGGCATCTGTACTAAAAGTAGCTAAGAGGTTATAATTGTCTGCATGCAATGCAGTCTATCCTGGAATCTGAGCCGATACGAAGACTTCCTTCACACCATCCACTCAGAATTCCCCAGCCCACTTACCAAAACCTCCCCCTCCTAGAGAGAACCCCATGAGGGGAATGACTCAAAATCTTTTTCCCTTTAGAGGCCTCTGCAGAGGGGCTGCTTCTTTCTTCCATGGTGACTAAATGAGGACTTTCCCTCACCATCATCCAGGGACTCAGAATTACTACCAAGTTCACTAAGGGATCCCTTCTTTTCCAGGTAAATACATACTCAGCATAGTAATTACACCTTCCCTATACTATTAGAAAGCAAGATGCCTCCCCACAATCCCACCCCTTGGTTCCCCAAGCATTTTCTCTGAAGGAGTTTCCTGAACCATCCCGGAGGAAAGGAAGTCTGCAAATTAAGGGGTTTCTGAGCAACTTCTCCAAGATGTATGGAGCCCTCTGAGAGGCCAAGGACCTCAAGGGCAAGGCATGTCTATGATGGGGACGCTCTTTCATCTGTTCAGTAATAATTAAGGTCCAGTTAAGGACAAGCAACTGCTTTTCAAAAGCAGTATAGTTGAGCAGCTACTCTGGGGAAATTGGAGCTACAGACACCCAGCAGTGATGTTCTGGGAACCTCCTGGCACTTTCTAAAGATGCCACTTAGCTTGGTCTTTAGGGACAGAGACCCCCAGAAGCATGGGACTTGGAAGGTCATAAGGGTCCAAAGTGAGATAATCTGCCTTAGATCTTGCAGGGCTGCAGCTGATTCTGGCCCCCACATGAAAGATAAAGACTTTTGGGTGACTTGGTAAATAGGGGACATTAGAGGCCATCCCGTGGTGGGGCATGTGGGTCCTCTAAAATCTCAAGAGTCCTCCCGCTTAGATGTGGGGGAAACAAGTGTCAGTAGCTCATTCTGGACTGTGCCTGGACTCCTCTGGGTTTTCCCCACCCACTCCCCAAAACTTGACTGAGCAGGCTGAGCCCTGGATTTTCTTTTTTGTTTGTTTTGTTTTTTGTTTTTGCTTTTTGGAGTGGGGAAGGCAGGGCAATTGGGGTTAAGTGACTTGGCCAAGGTCACATGGCTAATAAGTGTTAAATGTCTGAGGTTAGATTTGAACTCAGGTCCTCCTGACTCTAGGGCCGGTCCTCTATTCACTGCATCACCTAACTGCCCCCCTGGATTTTCTCAGGACAGATTTCCCACCCCTTGTCCCTTTTATGGGTCACTGTCTGATCCAGGGCCTCTGCCACCATGACCTCATCTGGTCTGATCAACATTATGTCATTTATGCAGACGTGTACACCAGAGGTATGCAGCCCAAACCAGATTAAGATATAATTTCGAGGGCAGCTAGATGGTGAAGTGAATAGAGCACCGGCCCTGGAGTCAGGACGATCCGAGTTCAAATTTGGCCTCAGACACTTAACACTAGCCCTGTGACCTTGAGCAAGTCACTTAACCCCAATTGCCCTGCCTTCCCCCTTCCAAATAGCAAAATTATATATATATATATATAAATACACACACACACACACACACACACACACACACACACACACACACACACATATATATATATGTATATACATATATATGTATATACACACCGGGAGTCAGGAGGACCTGAGTTCAAATTCAGCCTCAGACATTTGACACATACTAGCTGTGTGACCCTGGGCAAGTCACTTAACCCCAACTGCCTCACCAAAACAACAACAAAGCTATCCTATCTGCCTGAGCAGGAATTGACAGGATGGGGAGGGTTCTGTCCACAGCAAGCCCGATGATGTCTCATCATCCAATCATGCCATCCTCCTTTCCTGTATTTGCAAGGTTCTTCCCCCTGACTCAACCACAATGGAAGCCAGAAGGCTAGATGTGGAAGGTTGGAAGCCAGGCTCACAATGCTGGGAGGAAATGAGGCCTTCACAAGTCATCAAACATGTCACAGAGGGGGTTTTCTTTGCCCTAACTGGCAGTGGATGGGGCAATGGGAGAGAGCTCTGGGCCTGAAATTAGAAAAACCGAGTTCAAAACTGGCCTCTGACACTTACTAGCTGTGTGACCCTGGGCAAGTCACTTAACCCTGTTTGCCTCAGTCTCCTCATCTGTAAAATGAGCTGAGGGAGGAAATGGAAAACCCCTCCAGTACCTTTGCCAAGAAAACCCCAAATGGGGCCAGGAAGAGCTGGAAATTACTGAAACAATTCAACAATGGCAACAACAAAAGATAAGAGTTCAAGTTGTCAACTTCATCTGACTCCAAGTCCTTCCCTTTAACTTTAAGTGTCTTCTCTGGCTCCAACTTAGGTCCACTTCTCTTCTCTCTCTATTCTCTCTATTGCTAATGCCACCAGTTTCTTTGGGTTGTGTTATCATTTCTTTGTAGATTACTTTCAGGTCTCTCATTTAACTCTAACCTCTACCCAGAGTTCTAGTCCCATGTGACCAGCTGCCTATTGGACATCTCCAAATGGATATCCCATTGGTATCTCTAAAACAACACATCCAAAATAGAACTCATCTGCTCAAACCCACCCCTCCTCCAAACCCTTTTTTTCTGTTGAGGGCAACCCTACCCTTCCAGTTACCAGACAGTTTTGTAAGTTTCTTTTCCTTCTCTCTCACCTTCCTTATCAAATCAGGTGTTTGCTGTCATAGATTGTACCTGGGGAGAGCATTCTTCATGCCCTTACCCTTCTCTCCATTCATGTGATCGCCACCCTAGTTTCGACCTTTATCTCCTATATCTGGATTTTATCTGGACTCATTGGATATTTAATTTCTTTTTTTTTTGTGGGGGGGGGGAGGTAGGGCAATTGGGGTTAAGTGACTTGCCCAAGGTCACACAGCTAGTTCTGTGTTAAGTGTCTGAGACACAATTTGAACTCAGGTCCTCCTGACTCCAGGGCTTGTGCTCTATTCAGTGCGACACCTAGCCTCCCCCAATATCTAATTTCTAATCTCTCCTCTCTCCAGTCAATTCTCTACTACCAAAAGAATTTTCCCAAATCATTAGTCTGATCATTGGGTGCTTAGGTGGCACAGTGAATAGAGCACTGGTCCTGGAGTCAGGAGGACCCGAGTTCAAATCCAACCTCAGATACTTAACTTGAAACTAGCCATGTGACCTTGGGCAAGTCACCTAACCCCAATTGCCCTACCTTCCCCCCTCCAAAAGAAGCACAAAGTAAAAAATTTTTAAAAACGAGTCTGATCATTTCATCCCCACGTGAGGAATGTTCAATGGTTCCCTACTGATTCTAGGATAACATGCAGACTCAGCATTTAAAATCCTCCACAAGATGGCTCCGGTTTTCCCTTCCAGGCTTCTTTCACATTACATCCCTTCATACACTTGACATTCTAGAGTCGAGAGCTGACAGAATCTAGACAGTTTGCTGCTCCCCATTTAGCACTCCACCTCCCAGTTCCTCCTTGCCTCTTCCTCTTGGAATCCTTAGCTGTTTTCAAGGCTTAATTCATGATCCACGAAGCTGTTAGTCACCCCTCTTTCCTCAAATGATTATGCATTTACTTTTGTGTTTTAAATGGTGCATCTCCGGAGTGAAATGTAAATTCCTAAGAACTAGAGACTGTTTTCTTTTTGTTGCTATATTCCAATTCGTAAATAGTAGGCACTTAATAAAGCTTATTGGATTGGAATGGGTTGGAAGCCACCACGTGTTCCTAAGTGTGAATTCCTTCCCCCCTAGTATGAGAAAGGGGGGGGGAAGGGGAAGAGGGAGAGAGAAAGGGAGAGAGGGAAGGGGAGAGGGAAGGGGAGAGAGGGGGAAGAAAATGGGATAGAGAGAAATATATAGTTAGGAATCATAATTATGAATGTGAATGGAATTGAATCAGCCATAAAACACAAGTGATAGCAGAATGAATTAGAAATCAGAATCTAATAATAAGTTATTGACATGAGACAAACTTGAAACAGAAAAAAACACACACAGAGTTGAAACAAGAGTCTGGAGCAGAATCTAATTATGCTTCAGCAAAAGCAAAAAAGGCAGGGGTAACAAACATGATTTCAGACCAAGCCAAAACAGACCTAATTAAAAGAGATGATCAGGAAAACGACGTTTTGTTAAAAGGTACCAAAAACAATGAAGTAAATATTAATAGTGAACCCATATACACCAAATGGCATAGCATCCAAATTCTGAAAAGAAAAGCTAAATGAGTTATAGAAGGAAATAGTAAAACTATACTAATGGGGGACCTCAATTTTCCCTTCTCAGAAGAAAAATTTCCCCTCACTCCATTAGCAGGTGATAAAACTGCCAACTGGCACTTGTCCGAATTGCAGTTCCCAGCACTCCACTATTGGCCTAGGTTCTCCTTTTATGCTATTGCACCCCCTCTACCTGGGCATGAGTAGTGTTCTGTCCACCGGATGCTCCTGTCTTGACTCTGTCCGAAGTGTCTGCAGACCTCTGTCTCTCTTGTTGCTGTCCTAGGTCAGACAAAAGAAACTGTGTCTTTTTCTGAATTTCTCCTTCAGGATTTAGGCTGGTGCATTTTGTAGATCTGTTTAGAGGGGTTGTGGATGGGCACACAGGTACATTGCTTCCTACTACTCTGCTATCTTGGCTTTGCTCCCCTCGACATTTCCTTAAAGATAGCATAAACAATGAATTGATACTAATACCTAACATGTGTACCAAATGATAAAGCATCTAAATACTTAAAGGAAAAGTTAATTGAATTACAGGAAGAAATAGTAAAATTAAATTAGTAAGGAAACTGAATGTATATCTTTCAGACTTATAGAAATCTAATTAAAAAAACAACAAGAAAGTAATGACCTGAATAGAATTTTAGAAGTTATATGTGATAGATCTCTGAGGATAACTGAATTGGAATAGAAATGAGTATCCATATCTCTTTATTCCATCAATCAAATTTTATTAAGCACCTTACTGCTAATACCTATTTGCAAAAATTAGTATTGGGACATAAAAATATTGGTATCAGGGCATAAAAATCTCCAAAATAAAATTGAATATCTTTTACTGACTACAACACAATAGAAATTCAGTAAAGGGCCACTGATGGAAGGATTAAAAATTAATTAGACACGAAATAACTGAATCCTAAAGAACTGGGGAGTCAAAGAACAAATCACAGAAACAGATAATTTCATTAAAGGAAAAGGCAACGATGTTTGTTGTGTGACCCTGGGTAAGTCATTTAACTTCTCTTTGCCTTAATCCACTGTAGCAGCAACCACACTGGCATCCCCAGGATGGCTGCTAGCACAGATTCTTAGATCTGTTTTACTAGGAAAGATAGCTATTTAAGGAGTCAAACAATCTTTTTTTAAATTGCATTCACTAGTTCAGGGGAAAAGTCAGCACCCTGGACTTCAGAGAAATTACCAGGAAAATAGAGAGAAAATACAAGCAAAGAAATAAAGACCAATAGACAGGGTTCTGACTGCCTGAATCAACTATATACTTTACATACATACCTGGAATGAGAGAGCCTTTATATCTGAGCAGTCAGGGAGCTCTGAACATATGAGAACATACGACCACTCAGAATCTTGACCAAGGAATCACAAGGTCCTTCTCATAAGCAAGCCCCCAATGAAAAATACCAACTCCTAATACATATACACTTCTCAGAGTCAGAAGGCATTGTAACCCTCGTGACTCAGTGCCTAATTAGAAATTAGCAAAAGATGTGAAAGCCTTTCTACAAGCAAGCTTCCCTTAATGGGCTCCACATGAAACGTATTAATGGGCAGGGAAGATCTTAAATCCCATTAACATTACATCCACTGGAGAAGGAAATGGCAAATCATTTCAGTATCTTTGCCAAGAAAATCCCATGTAGTACACAGGGTCATGAAGAGTCATGACTGGACCACAACAAAAGAACAACGATGTATATGGAAACGTTCTTTCTCCCGTCCTTGATATTTAACTTCAGGATAAAAAAAAGAGAAGGGAAAAAAAAAGAAATCCTGTAAGTAAGGTGTAAGGGTTAGACTGAAACCACCCTATCTGGTGGTATCTTGACTAGTCAAGAACACTGATTTAATCAAAGGAGCAGAACTACATGTCTGAGGCCATTGTGTGAGAATGTTTGGTCAAACCCTAAGCAATTTGCTTAGAAGGGAGAAACTATCTTGGAAGCCCTGGAGAAGGGACTATTTGGGTGTGGATTTGGGAGGTTGGAGCAAGCACAATATTTCTAGCACATCTTTGAGGAATAAAAGGACTGAGCTGTGGCAGAAGAGGGGAGTATTATCAGGAATACATTCTTGTTAATCACAGATATATATATATATATATTTTGCTTTTTGGAGGGGGGAAGGCTGGGCAATTGGGGCTAAATGACTTGCCCAAGGTCACACAGCTAGTGAGTGTTAAGTGTCTGAGGCTGCATTTGAACTCAGGTCCTCCTGACTCCAGGGCAGGTGCTCTATTCACTGCACCACCTAGCCACCCCTAATCACAAATACTTTGAAGGCTGTGACTGGTAGATCAATTAAACTCAGGTGATCTCAGCTGCAATGTGCTAAACCATTCAGGTATCCTCATTAAACCAACATGGTGAATCTGGAGGGGAAAGTTTGGGGAGTAGCATAATGAGAGATTGGCTGGGTAGTTGGGTTGACTAGGCTACCTAAGGAAATTCAAACTGGTCCAAGTCAGAAATGTAGGTGGTCAAAGCTCCACTGCTGAACATCAGTGGGATTGGGCTCTTAAGTAACCACTTAATCTCTAGCACAGGAGAGACAGGGAGACTGAGGACAAAAATAAATATATGAATAAACAAGCAAACAAATAAAGGGAAAGAAAGAAAATGAAGGGAAATCTCAAGAAGAATCATAAATACTATAGTGTTATGCATAGTTCAAGTTCGACCACCCTCTTTGTCTTTGTTCACTAGATTCTTGATTTTCCTCCCAGCTTTGTCTACCTTAAGAGGCACAGGAAATGCCATTTCCAAGGACACCTATCCTCTGCTTTGCACCTTTGTCATAAAAATGGTTTGATCGTGTCCTC
Organism: Petaurus breviceps papuanus; assembly: GCF_028583685.1. Taxonomy (NCBI): domain Eukaryota; kingdom Metazoa; phylum Chordata; class Mammalia; order Diprotodontia; family Petauridae; genus Petaurus; species Petaurus breviceps. The sequence continues at coordinate 15,406,609 of NW_027185655.1, read as the reverse complement.
TCTTCTCCTGAGTTACTCTCTCCTGTTGCTGTCTGTGGAATTCCTCCATGAGTCACCTGCCTTCTATCTTCTCATTCATTTTTCTTGATCACCTCTTGACTGCCAGCTTTGTAGTAACCCTCAAACCTCAATCCTACACACGTGTTCCATTGCGGAAGGAAGAAACATTTGTCAAGTGCTTCAGTTAACCCAATGTTCTGTCTATGACAACAGCATCACAGCTACCCTACAAGATACTGTTCTCAAAGGTCAAGGAGATGTTAGAGATACTATCCAAATGCCCAAACTTGTTCTTAATCATAATTAAGGGATTAGTGTTCAGGAATTAATTAAAGCCTTTTATTTTTAAAAGAACTTATAGTACTTATATTTTCAATCCAGATAATTTCTTACAAATTGGCAGAGGCAATTGTCCAGGGCATGTAGTTGAGCAAACAGATCATGGAAGTTGCAACCTTCTCACAATGCCATTCAGACACTAAGTGTCTGCAGGAACAGAGATGAGGAGGCTGCAGATGGTGCCTGCCCATAAGCCACCATTCCACCCATGCCACTGGGATGTTGTTCTACTGACATTTCTGGTTTATGTGGGGAGAGGACTAATTGTTTTGGAGATGAGAAAGGAAGATTGGCTGGAACTTGGAGATGAATCTCATTTCTGTTTATTCTGGGCTGGGTCTGACTCTCACTTAAGATTAATATTAGAACAAAATGAGATATCCATGGATCCTTCAATAGTTAACAAAAGGAGATTTACTTAACCATAGCAGGAGAAGGATATTCAAAGAACATGAGTAACAGGAATGACTTGAGTTGATTTAGCTGAGAAAAGCTCCGCTGTTTGAGCTGCCCATCTTGATCCACCCATTGACCTATCAGAGATGGGGCCTGGAGATCCTTGTGGCTGTTTTGTATTCAGGCAACTAGTACGTGGAGTCAACAGCCTGAGCCTTCAGTCTCCTGAGTCAACTAAGTCTTGAGGATGGTCTCAATTCTTTGTTTCATCTGAGACAATCGGGGTTAAGTAACTTGCACAGGGTCACACAGCTAGTAAGCATCTAAGGCCATATTTGAACTCAGATCCTCCTGACTCCAGGGCTGGTGCCCTATCCATTGTGCCACCTAGCTGACCCTGGTCTCCATACTTTTGAAGGAAGCTAGCCTAACTTGTGTGGGGGAAGAAGTCAGGGTATTGTTTCTTCCCAGATCTTGCCCTTCTATTGGGAGACTTCAACATACACATTTGATGATCCCTCAAACACTCTAACTTCCCAGTTCTTCAACTTACTCCTTACCCATGACTTACTCAGCCACACAGATGGTTCAGTGGAAAGAGAACTGGGCACCAAATCAGGAAGACCTGTTTTCAAATCTAGCCTCAGACACTTACTAGTTGTGTGACCTTGGGAAAGTCACTTAAACTCTCCTTGTCTTAATCCACTGGAGGAGGAAATGGCAAACCACTCCGGTATCTTTGCCAAGAAAAGCCCATGCCTGAACAACAACAAACTCAGCCACACAGATGGTCATACTCTTAATTTTGCCATCACCTGCAAACGCTCCAGTTCCATGTTCATGAATTCTGAAGTTCCTTGATTTGATTACAGTCTCTTGTCATTCCCTCTGCCTTTCAACCCCAAATACTGGGTTTTTTTTGTCTGTAGTGTGACTTCTAAATCCTTGACTTCTCCGTTCTTGCCCAGACCATCACTCCTGCTCCACCTACCCTCTCCTCCTTTGCCCATCTTGACACCTGGGTGAAACACTTCATCTCGACAGTCTTCTCCTGATTTTCTTGTTCCCTTACAGTATTGCCAATCCTGCCTTGCTAAGCCTCAGTCTTAGGCCACTCCCATTATCTACTGCCTTTCATGTAGGAACACATGTGCTCCTGAATGAATTTGGAGGCAATTATGAAATCCCTACAGATTTATGCTGTGTAACCTTAACTGGGCCCTCAGTCCTAAAAGGCAGTCTGTTTACCACTCCCCAGTCATCTCGATATCCTGTTCACCATAGTTCACTAGACTCTTCCAAAGCTTTTCATTCCACTTCAAATCTCCCACGGCATCCCTTTGCCCTACCCTCTCACCCCCAAATTTTACTGAAAAAAATTGAGGTGTTTGGCCAAGAACTCTCTCTTCTCCCCTCTTCCTCTTGCATCACTCAGATGCCTTCTGTCACTAACTCCTCCTTCACCCCTGTTTCACACAATGAGTTGGCCTTATTTCTTACCAAGGCACACCTCTCTAGAAGAGCAAGTGATCTCATTGCATCCTGTCTTCCTCAGCAGATTTCTCAATCTGTCTTTCCCATCCTCTTACTTCATCTTCAGTCTCTTCCTGTCTACTCACTGCTTCCCAATCACTTGTGCACCCTCAAGAAACTCTCATTTAATTCTTCCATCCCCACTATCATCCTATATCTCTCCTCTATCTTGTGGCTTAGCTCCTTGAGAAGACTGTCTCCAACACATGTTTCTCACTCTCACTTAAAGAGTTAACTCTACAATCTGGCTTCTGACTTTATCATTCAAGTGAGACTGCTCTCTCCAAAGTCACTAATGAACTCTTTTTTTTTTTTTTGCTTTTTTTTGGGGGGGAGGGCAATTGGGGTTAAGTGACTTGCCCAAGGTCACATGGCTAGTTTTTTTGTGTTTAGTGTCTGAGGCTGGATTTGGACTGAGGTCTTCCTGACTCCAGAGCCGGTGCTCTATTCACTGCATCACCTAGCCACCTCTTGATTGTCAGATCTAATGATCTTTTGTCCATCCTCATCCTATAACCTTTGATACTGTCGATCACTCTCTTCTCCTTGATAATCTTTCTTCTGTTCAGGTCTTCAGGATTTTATCGTCTCCTTTTCTTTCCCCCTCCATTTGTGCTTCTCAGTCTTTGCTGAATCTTCGTCCAGCTCATGTCCACTAACTGTGGGTGTCCCCTGGGTTTCTGTCCTAGACTCTATTCTCTTCTCTCTCTTCACTCTCCCATTAATTCAATTATCTCCATACCCATGATTCTAACATTCACTTATTCACTATAACCTCTCTTTAAACCTCCAGTCTTGCATATCCAACTGCCTATGGGACATTATGAACAAGATGCCTCATCTTAAACTCAACATGTCCAAAACTGAATTCATTATCTTCCCCCCCCCCCAAACCTTCTTTTCTTCCAGACCTCTCTGTTATTGTTGAGAGCTCCACCATGTTCTCCACCCCCCAGGCTGGCAATCTAAATGTGTATAAAAAGTATGAGACAGTTTCCAGGTAATTAATCATTTTATTAATCATCCTAGCATATAATTAAGAAAAGGGTCAGTGGGACTCTCAAATATCAAAGATCCCTCATGGAACCCCCCCCCCCCCAACACTTATATGCCCTTGGAAGAGTGGGTATTCCTGAGGGTGGCAGTTGACTCTGGTTAACAATTTAATGAGAAGAATGAATATTATAATGAGAGGGGACCTATTGTAATAAGGTGTTGAGGGATGGGACTGATGATTCAGTCTTGGTCAAAGAGACTTATCTATACCTGTTTGTCCCTGTTTGGGCCCTGATTGGCTTGGAATGAATGTAAATAACAATTGTTTCTGTTTTCACTAGAAACCCTAAGGGTCTTCCCCTCCCAGATCTAATTTTTTTTTAAGAGGCCATTCTTCACCTCATTTTTTTCTAAGCCTTAATTACTGAATGGGTACTGCCTCAGTCAAACCGAGACCTGTTAAAGACCTTAGATTGAAAAGGCCAAGGTCCCCTACTGCATTTCTGGCCATCTCCAGTCATCCTATCTATAGCTGGCCACTGGACCCAGATGGCTCTGGAGGAGAAAGCGAGGCCGGTGACTTTGCCCAGCCATGCCTCACTTAAATCCAATTCACTTGCATGTCACATCATCACCTCCCTGATGTCACGGTCCTCTTTGAGAATGAAGAACAAACAGCAACAGCAGACAAAAGGGAGAATCCACTTTTTCCCAGACCCGTCTGAGTAGAACACAATGGGCCACCTAAACTAATCTTTCTTGACTTTTTGAACAGATCTGAGTTTTCCCTCTCGTTATCAAACCTTCACCCCAAAGGCTGCCTGGATAACCTACAGGGGCTGATTTCTGAATGAGGAAGTGGAAAAGGGGAAAAACCTTAGACAACTCAAGAATTGGTGATTAATAAAAGGGAAGTAATCATTCCTCTCACATCCTTGACTCCTCACTCCCTCTTACCTCTCCCCACAATATCCAATCTGTTGCCAAGACTTTGCAATTTTACCTTTGCATTGGCCCTCATCACCTCATACCTGGACTGTCACAATAGCCTTCTGATTGGTTTCTCCCCTTCTGGCTCAACTGTCCCAGCGATTTTTCTCAAGGGCAGGTCTGACCACCTCACCTCCCACCTCCATTCCAATAAATGCCAGGGGCACCCAATCAAGTATAAAATCCTCCGGAGTTTCCCTCGGAGCCCCCCCCCGGGGGAGGCCCTGGAATGAAGGAGGATATGGAATGCCTTCATTCTCGCCAAGTTATCAGTGTTCTTACACCCTTCCCCGAATACTTTGAATTCCAATGACATTGGCCTCCTGCCCATCTTCAAACAAGGCAGTCCATCTTCCAAAAGGTCTGGTCTTTTTCCTGGCTGTTCTTCATCCCTGGAATGTTCCCTCCTCATCGCCACTTCCAGCTTCCCTGTATTCCTTCAAGTTCCGCTAAAACTCCACCTCCAGGAAGGCTTTCCCTATCCTCCTTCATTCCAGGGCCTCCCCTTTGTTGGTCATTTCCAGTTCATCGTGCAA
>NW_027185655.1:15374978-15396819 GCF_028583685.1 Petaurus breviceps papuanus | reverse complement strand
GGGGAGGAGAGGAGAGGAGAGGAGAGAAAAGAGATAGGGAGCGATGAGCTAGCCTCCCTGGCCCCAGAAGCAGTTATAATTGTTAGACTTAACATCTCTGGGTCTCAGTTTTCTCATCTGTAAAAGTAGGGGGCTACCTTTGTCACAATAAGATGATGTCTGGGATTCTTTCCAACCTTAAATCTAGGAGTCTAGGACACTTAGAAACCAAAACTCCAGTCCAAGGAGTTGTTCTTAATAAAAAGGTGTGTCTGTCTAATGCCAAACTTTGCTCTATAAACACACAACATTCTGCTGCCAAGGAGGAAGGGTGTGGTGACCACTTTTGGAAGATGAGTTTCACAGGACCACATCTTTCCTGGTCTGGTTTCAAACAGGTGCCTGGCTATAACACTAATATAAATCCCTGGAGCGAGACTGTTGCTTGAGATATTTCCAAAATTCCTGGTTGAAAGTGTTTATTGCGTTTCAGCCAAGTGTCTGGACACAGACAACAGATGTAGAGTCAGGAAGATATGAGTTCAAATTTAGCCTCAGACACAGACTGTGACTTTGGGTAAGTCATTAAACCCATTCTGGGCTTCAGTACCTGCCTCTCAGAGTTGTGAGGATAACGTGGGATGATATTTGTCAAGTGCTCTTAAAACCTTAAATCAATACTATTAATAATAATTGTGGTTTGGGGCGGGTAGGTGGTGCAGTGAATAGAGCACTTGCCCTGGAGTCAGGACGACCTGAATTCAAATCCGGCCTAAGACACTTAACACTTACTAGCCATGTGATCTTAATGCCAATTGCCCTGTCATATGCTTAAAAAAATAATAATTGTAGTTTTATGATATTATCAATAATAGTAATAATTATTATTTCCTTATGGATTCCCATAATTTGTCAATTCTGCCATTGTTGTCTCAAAACAGGATTTATCCCACAGAGGAGAAAAAATTCCTTTTCGTTATTGTGGGTAAAAATATTCCCTCATATTTTGTGAAATGGAATCATGTACATTTGTTTAATACTGAATTCCCACAGGTATCCAACCATTATTCTTTAAGCGTTCTCTGTCATAACATTCTGGAATCCAAGTTATAGAAAACCAAAAGACTATTTGGCTGATATTTCAAAATCTCAGCTTTCTTGAAATTAACGTTCCTCTCCATTGCTCCACTGGTTCTAGTTTTATTGGCATCTTGCTTTTTACATTTTCTTCATTACTATCTCTCCCTTTCCTGAGCTTGTAACAAAGATTAAAAAGAAAAAGGAAAAAAAAAACAGTTCAGAAAAATCAACCAGCACAATCCCTGACTGCACATTAACATATGCTAGTCTTGATTTTCCAAATGCTGGTGTTGCTGTTAGGTGTGGTTTTGGCATAGTTTCCCTTGTACTTCCAAAGTTAATTTTCCATACCAAAAAAAAAAAAAATCACCCTGTTCTCTCTGGAACAGCTTTAGAAGTGGGCGGAATTATGAACAGGAGGCTGGCCTGCTTTTCCAGGAACACAACTCAGTACAATGCTAACAGCATGACTAACCCATTCCATGACACAATTATTCTTTTTTACCACTTGCCCATGTGATGTTTCACTTATTTTTGAGAGGGAGAACTCAGTGCAAACCTACATTTTGTTTTTCCACCTGTTTATGATTATTTTCATCATGCCGTTTGTGAAGAAATCGATCGGATCAAGCTGACACTCTTATGTGTTGCAACCACTGGACCAGGAGTCAACAGGAATATCATTCCATGATTGGCTGTTGGGTTATCCGTCCGGTGTTCTCAAATGCAGTGTGGTGAACGTGCTCTGCCTTCAGTCACAGCTGTTCATAAATTTGAAGTAAGACTCATGAGAAGATAAAAATGCTAAACTGTTCCAGCACCGTAGCATGTCCTCACAACTTGACAGAGGAAAGGTTAAAAAGAGGTTGGGAAAGTGATGAAAGCCTGAAGCTTATTTTCTCGGTGGTTTTGACTGTGATGATGATCCTGGTGATGTTTTCTCTGGGCTGTACTGTGGATGTCAAGAAATTATGGTCACATCTCAGAAGACCCTGGGGGATTGCTGTGGGTCTCCTATGTCAGTATGGGCTGATGCCTCTCATAGCCTACATCTTGGCCACTGCCTTCTCTTTGCCACCAATCCAAGCTGTCACAGTTCTCATCCTGGGTTGCAGCCCTGGTGGAACAATCTCTAACCTTTTCACCTACTGGGCTGATGGAGATGTAGACCTCAGGTAAGGCTATACACATCTTGGTAGTGTTTTGTTTTTGTTTTTTGGAAGGGCAATTGGGGTTAAGTGACTTGCCCAAGGTCACACAGCTAGTACGTGTTAAGTGTCTGAGGCCAGATTTGAACTCAGGTCCCCTGACTCCAGGGCCAGTGCTCTATTCACTGTGCCACTTAGCTGCCCCTATCTTGGTAGTGTTTGGTAGAAATTATTTAAGTGGGAATTAGGATTAATTTCTATATAGAAGACAACACATCCAACCTATGGGTATCAGTCTTCTTTGTAGGGTGGTTTAGACCAGTGGGATTAGACACAATGTCTTTGGCTCCTTAGGTGGTCGGTAGTATTCCCAAGTTTGGGCCTGAACCAGATTAAAATGCCATTGGGAAATATTTAACAAAATAAAAATACAATAAAACAAACAATAATACATTTTGAAACTAAGTCAATATGCAGCTGTCTGGGATCCTCATATATGGAATAGTGGGCCCATTTCTACTTGAATTTGACACCACAGGTGTAGAACTTATTCAAATATTAGTTCCAATATTTATTAGCTATGTGGTTATAGGCCAGTCTCCTAAGATTTCTGAGATGGGATAATATTTCTTGCACTATTGGCTTCACAGAGAACTGTGTTGGAGAAAATAAGTAATCTGGATACCTTCAAGTAGGATGTAAATATGAGAGACTATTAAGTTCTCTATTAGAACATTTGTGGTGACAGTTTTGCTTAGATTGGTTGAGCTCAGGAGATGGTGTACTAACATCAAGGCTGTGAGCTTGAATTAGAGCTCAAAATAGCCTTTTCTAACATAGTCATCTGTTATAATAATTTACTGGTCTCTGTTATTAAGGGAATTTTGTGTACACATGGGAGAGAAGGTAAAACTTCACTTTGTCTGGGCCCAGAGTGTCCAGCTCAAGAATTTCAGTGACCAGTGAATCCCAGTACTATGAACGAGGTGGGTGGAACAGACTCTCATCAAGCTCTTGTTAAAAATGACTTAGCTCTCTTATAAAATAGACATAAGTTTCTGGTTCCCAGTGTTGAATCAGGAAATAATTTCATTTTTTACTTTAATTAGCCTGAGCTAATGTATCTGTATATATTGAGGAAAATTAAAAAAATCTTTGAACCATCCATTGGGATGGGACTTTTTTTTAAAATTGTACTTGTTTTTAATTCATATTTTTTGTTTTTTAATTATTTTCATTTCAAAATATATCCCTCCTGCTTCTCTACCTAGAGAACCATTCCTTGTAAGAAAGAAAATTAATGAAAGAGAACAAAAAGTAGGTCATTAAAACAGTCTGATAGCATATGCAGTATGTCACACCCAGAGCCCTCCAATTCTGCAAAGATGAGAGGGAGGTTCACTTGCTTTTTTTTTTTTTTAATAATTTTCTTTTTTTTAAAGTTAGCAAGCATTTGTTTTCTCTCCTCACCTCTCCCTGATTCTATCAACTGGAAAAGAAAAGGAAAAACAAAGCCCTTGCAACAAATATGCATAATCAAGCAAAACCAATTTCCACATTGGTCAAATTCAAAAATATGTTTTTTGTGCATTTCAAATCCATTACCTTTCTCTGAGGAGGTGGGTGACATGCTTCATCATTGGTTCTCTGGAGTCATGGTTGACTAGTTCACTGATGGTTGTTAAGTTTTTCAAAATTGTTTTTACGACACTATTATTATTGACACCATTCTTTTGTTTTCCCTCTACATCATTCAGCACATCTGCTTTTTAAGTGGATGGGGGAGTTAAATGCTACATACATCTCAGTTACATACATACAGTACAAGTGATGGTTCTTGAGTCATATTTCCTATACTCTTTCAGTCATTCTTAATCCACATTAGAGAAACTTTGTTAGACCAAAGACAAAATGACACAGGGCATAACATGAAGACAAACATTCTAGGTTTTTGTTAGTTTGGTTTTTAAATATTGGCTGTAAGCAGCTGTTTTCAGGATAAGAAGTCATGCAGATGTTTCCTTAACAATATCTTGTACTAAAACCTGGAAAGACTTACATGAACTACTGCATGGCGAAGTGAGCAGAACCAAGTGAACATTGTACACAGTTACAGCAAAATTGTTCAGTGAAGAATTGCGAATGACTTAGCTGTTCTCAGTGATACAATGATCTAAGACAATCCCAAAGAATGAATGATGAAGCAGACTATCCATCTCCAGAGAAAGGACTGATATGGATTGAATACAGACTGAAGCATGCTATTTTTCACTTTCTTTTCTTTGAGTCTTCTTGTACAAAAATGACTAATATGGAAATTTTTTGTGCAATTGTACATGTATAACCTGTATCTCATTGCTTACCATCTCAGGGAAGGGGAGAGAAGGGAGGGAGGCATAGAATTTGGAACTCAAAACTTTAAATAAAAATGTTAAGAATTGAGGAAAAAAGAATATCTTGGACTTCCAAACTATGCTTTCAAACACACACTTTTTTTCAAAAGGTTTTTTCAAAATGTTTTGTTCTCTAAATATCGAGCTGTATACTCATGTATGTTCTGTTCATTTGGACTTTTGCATTGGGTCGATCATTGACAAATTTATATATCTTTTTTCTGAATAAATAGTGTTTGTGATAAAAATACCACTCACAAAATGGTAGCTGAATACTACTGAGCATTCATTGAGTACCTAGTGTGTTCTTGGCATATATAAGTATATATATATATATATACATATATATATATATATATATATATGTAAACTTGAAGACTTTGAGAATGTCTGTTGTATAGTACTGGGTGATTTTTGGGCAAAATTTTAGGCTTAAAAGGAAGATCTTTGTACATAAGACTCCTCTCCTGCTGGCTTGCTGATCCCTGAAATGCCAGTTTCTTGTATTTAATCCAAACAAAGATCTTCTTCCAGTTTTCCCTTCCATTAAGCACTAATAACTTTGAGAAACTGAGACTTTCTTCCTATGTGGGCAGGTTACTTGTCCTCATCTGTAAAATGAGGAGGTTAGACCAGGTTCCCAAAAGCTGTAAATCTGTGATCCTAAATCTATGATCCCAATCATTTGCACCTTAGTGCGAATGAGTTATTCCCTTCTTTTATAGATAATAGGTTTGATACTGCAAAGAGTGGAGAAAACGTGATGATGCTGAGTTGGGAGAGATGGAAAGAGGAAAGGAGTGTCCTCTGTGAGGGAGTGGGGAGCAAAGATGAGGGAAGAAAAAACCAACAGGGTAGCTGAGGGCATTGACAGACAAGTCTTTGTTATATGCAAAAACAAAACCGAAGCCCAACATCAAAAACCCAAAAAACAAACAATCCTTTCTCCCCCACCCCCGCCAAGACCCCTATTTTATTTCTTGTAAAAAAAAAAAAAGGAACCAAAAGGGTTCTAAAAGATTTGTCTAATGCTTGGAGTTCTTATAAAATTAATAAATCAAGGTCCTGATTGCACTGATGTGTCATGGACCATTTGGCCAGATGTGTGAATGTGTCATGATTGGTATGTTAATAACGATAGATTGTGAATGGACTTTTGCCATGTCAACCTAATAGACTTATGTGGTCATGTGACAATGACCACTGCTTATCAGGGTGAGAAAAAAACAGCTTATATATAAGTTAACTACCTGCCATATAATATTATATTTTATTAATTTTAGTTCAGTATGGTTACTCTTTAACATATCATTGAGGGTATGATGAATATTTTTAAAGTGTTGTATGTGCTACATGGTTATTCCTTATATTGCACTATAAATCCTGGGACCTTAATCTGTGGGAAAGTGTATTATTTATCATCTGTCCTTTGGGACCAAGATGGTCATGGCTTTTCAGTTTAGTTCATATCCCTATTTTAGCATAATGCTGCTGAATTTCCCTGTGCCATTATTTTCCACTTATAGTTTGGGGACAATCATGACCCTTTTACTGCTGCAAGTGGAGTCTTGTTATGTTGGAGTCGCTTTAAACAAAAATTCCACTATGGTTAAACAATGTAGCTACCTGGTTGTCTGCATTCTCCGATGTTTATGCAATACTGGAATTTCTTGTCAGAGACATTAAGTAATCTCTGACTTCTCACGCTCTTCACAGAAGTTCATTGTAGAGTTTTTCTATCTCTATTAATATTTACAACAGCAGACACTACGTTGGGATTATCCAGTCTTATGATTTAAAAAGAATTTGAAATGCTCAAATGATTGATTTTATGAAAATTTCAGAGTATGCTCATGTAGTTATTTATATGCAATTGATCTAATGGAAAGCCTACACAATGTCTTCCAAATCATGATTCTTTCTATTCAGTAAGTTTATTCTGTTCTTTGAACCAGAAAGGGAAGGAACTTTTTGGGGGCCATGCTAACATAACTCCTTTGACTTGCTGGAAACGTTAGAAATTTAAAAATCATTTTAAAAAAGCATAAAAATTTTGAAAAGCATTAAATGGAGGTTGTGGGGGTAAGGTAGGATGGAAAACCAAGGTGTATAGTTTTGTCAGGTTCAAGAATACATAGACAAAACCCTATTACTTGTCCTGTAAGATTCATTAGGAAAGTGAGCTCCCCTCAATCCCTTATTCCTCATTCTTCCCCTCTATCCAGTCATATGGCCATTTTCATTCCTTTACTGTGATTCTCTGGGTGAATTGACTCTTTGAGGAAGGGGAATAATTATCATCATCATAATAGTAATAACTACTACTATGAAATACTTTTTAAAAATAGAGGTATAGCTGAAATTAAAACCCAGTGACTATAGAATAAATTATCCATTACACTGTCTGCTATCAGAGTTGTCCCAAAGATGCTTTTAGCTCATGTTACAAGATGAGCCAGTAAATCCCAACACTTTTATTCAATTACACAAAGCAGTTACTTTATGTACTGGAATGCTAGTCCACAGAAGATTAAATATTTTTTTTAAAATGGTGGGTGTTCTTTGCTGAACCTGACTCAGGTCAGTACCCTGGGAGCTTAAGTGGTCATTGGTCATTTAGTAAACAAAAGGGGTAAATCACTGGAGCAAGAGAAGGGTATACAATAGGAATGGACACCAGGAACAATTCAAGCTGATTCAGCTGAGTAAAATCCCTTGCCTGAGTTGCCCATTGTGATCCACAAGCCAAGAATCAGAGACCTCCTGGAGATCCTTATGACTGCTTTCTATGTCTTGAGGATGGTCTTAATACATTCTTAGGACCAACTAATCATATTTTATATGGGGGCAGGGATAAGGAGAGAGTTCTTATCACACACAATAGGATATAGTGACTTATTATTGGATCGTCTCCATCTGATATCCTTTGAAAAATATGAGAATGAGGTTGATGATGATGATTACAGTCAAGTTGATTTTTATCACTATCCCCTGAATACCTGATGTTTTCTCTCACCCACTTCCCTTTTCTGATGTTATTTCTCCTACATAGAATATATTTTCTTCTTGTTTCTATCTACCCAAACTCAAGGTCAAGCTCAGGGTTTATCTTTTCCTATGGAGCCTCACTGGACTCCTCTAACCAATGCTAATCTCTTCCTTCTCTGAGCTTCTTATAGGTAGTCAGGATCATATTGTTTAATATTTGTTTCATGAGTTAGTTGTATCCCTTCTAACTAAATTATAAGCTCCTTGAGGGCAGAGACCATGTCCTAAACTTTTGTACCCACAATACTACATTCTAGTCATATAATGGGTCATCCATAAATGTCTGGTTGATTGGTTGCTTAATGACAGAATCCAAGTTCTAGAAACCTCTCCTGGATCACAAATATAGCCTTCTGTCTACAATTTGTAACATTTAGAAGAACATCAGGTAATTTAGCCCATGTAGTCCACAAGAGAGTAGTTAATAAGTTAACTTAAGACTGAATTTTAATTTCCAACTTACCCTCCTGAGCATCATTTTTATTCTACTTGCAGCATTAGTATGACAACTTGTTCTTCGGTATTTGCCATCGGAATGATGCCACTCTGCCTTTATCTCTACACTCGATCCTGGGATCTTGAACAGAATCTCACCGTGCCTTATCATACCATAGGTATTGTACTGAGCTTAGGAAGTAAATATCAGCTTTAAGTTAATTTTATATTCATGGAAAAAGTCAAAGGACTAATGAAAAGACTAGGGTTAATTTTGCCCATTTTAAATTTTAAATCACTGGACTGGAAAGTTTATTGGACAATCAAAGTGTGATTTAATGAATCATTTATTATCTGGGTTAAAAAAAAAATGATCACAGTGTATCCAAGTCAGATCTCAGCTTCCATAGCTTCATCTTCCAACGTGCCCAAATGACTATAAGCTTACTTCTTGTGGATGGAATACAAAAAATCCATAATTGCTGCCCCTAACCCTTTCTTTAGCCTTTCCTATATCTTCTGTGGGTCTGGTCATCTGATTAGTCAACCATGTTAGTAATCACAAGATCATCTCTGAATCTTTGACTACCTTACCTCCCATATCCCAGGGATCAAATCTTAGTGATTCTATCTCCTGTTTGCATTTATCCCAATGTACTATGATGCTTACGATTATACTTCAAGCCATCATTGCAACTTGTCTAGATTAGTCCTTCCTTGCCTCCAGCCACTCCCTCCCTCGACCAACTTTCACACAATAATCTTGCATATTATGACCATGTCATCCCCTGCTCAAAACTTCTCAGACTGGCATTGAAGGTCCTCCATAATCTGATTCTGACCTGCCTTTCCAGACAAACTACATATTATGTCCCTTCACAAACTCTACATTCCAGCCAAAGTGAATGAGGTTATCCTTCCATGTTTCACCCATGATATCATTGGTCGAACAACAACAAACAATGCATTCACACAGGCCATTCATCCCCCCTGCTTTATCTCTGACTCTCAGAATCCTTTCCTTTCTTTAAGATTTAAGCTCTGGTACTATATCCTTGGAGAAGCAGTCTCTGATCTTCCTAGTTAATGCTCCCTCCCCCCTCAATTAACTTATCTGTGTACTTGTTGCTTCCCCTTGTAAATTCTCTGAAGTCCTTTTGCTTTTGAAACTCTTATCATCTCATGTCTTGAATATAGAAGATGCTAAAAAAAAGTCTGCAGAAGTGAATAACTATTTTCTTCAAGAACATTTTTTTAAAGTTCACTTGTATTCTGCAAATATCCCTTGATATCATCCATTCCTTACCTCTGAACTCCCGTCCCCATACAGACTCTCTTTTTCTTTCTCTGTGATTATTCACTTAGGTCTCTTTTCTCCCTGATGACCTCTCTGTGGAAGCAAGAGATGTGGTAGGATTTTCTCCCCATTATTGTTTGATCATAGCTTTGGAACAAGTCATTGAAATCTTATCCCGTAGGCCTATTGAAGCTTGTATCTTTAGGAATTAAGTCAACTATAAATCACTTAATATCTGGGACTGTTTTGATCCAAATCCTATAAGCTAGTCTAGTGCTATGTAACTTGTAGTCATTCCGTAAATGTTTAATCATGTGGGTGGTTGTGGTTGATAAGGCTTTGGATTTGGAGAACTTAAAAGTGGAAAAAGTAACTTTAAAAATGTGATTTTTAAAAATGTTCTTATCAGTTGTAGTGCAGTCCTAATCGGTGATCTAGATGTATATGTGGTTTAGTAGAACGAGCCTTGGATTTGGAGATAGAAGACTGGAGTTCCGATATCAGCTCTGCAGCAAGGGTAGTGGATTCCAAAGAGTTCTTCAGTCCCTTAAGAGCTACACACTAAATATGTTCATTTCCTTGGTTATGGTGAAAGAAATTGCCTTTTAAATATTTTTTAATCTAGTTAAATAGATATTGAGGAGAGAGAAGTCAAGTTTTCAGAAATTGTTTGGTCTGATATATTTTCCATTTCTTCAGGAATTACTCTTTTATCCTTAATTGTACCTGTGGCTTTTGGCGTCTTGGTGAATTTCAAGTGGCCGAAACAATCTAAAATCATCCTAAGAGTAAGTTACCCCATTTGTTGAGACTTGGAAGTCCTCAGTAAATTACATGTGATAGAAACAAAGAAAAAATTATTATTTCAGCCTTTTGGATGAAAGCTCCTAATCTTTTAACCTGCCAAAACAAGTATTTTTATTTGAACTACAAACTTAAAGTTTTTCCCCTCTCAAAATAGTGAGCTCTTCTTTGGTTTAATACTTAAAGAACTATATTGAGGTATTGAATTGGAAAAATGAGGGACACTTGGGGATTGATGAAATGAAAGCAGCCTAGATCAGCTTATTTAAAAATATATTTATTTATTTTTCAACATTCACTTTTATAAGATTTTGAGTTTAAAGTTTTCTTTCTCTCCCCCCTCCCCAATATGGTGTGCAATTTGATATAGGCTATACATGTAAAATCATATTAAACATATTTCCACATTAATCATGTTGTAAAGAAAAATTAGGACCAAAGGGAAAAACCAGAAGAAAGAAGAAACAAAGCAAAAAGAGAAAGAAAGAAAATTGTATGCTTTGAACTGCATTCAGACTCAGTTCTTTCTCTGGATGTAGATAGCATTTTCTATCAGGAGTCTTTTGGAATTGTCTCATAGGTCAGCTCATTTAGCCTTCCTTATGCCTACAGAAAGATTGTAAATCAATGCAGAAATTTTCTGGTGAATGCATATGATAATCTGAATTTCCCACCAGGTAGTGGTTTACTCAGGTGCCCAGTCCAGGAGATTTGTCACTTTCTCTCTGGTACAAATGTGAGGTAGCTTTCTTTAAAAGGTTGGTCAGTGTAGGGTGCAGGTTATAGACTATACAGTGTACTGTATAGGAGTACATGATTTTTTTTTTTGGAGGGGAGAAGATAGGGTAATGGGGGTTGTGACTTGCCCATGGTCACATGGCTAGTTTTTGTGTTAAGTGTCTGAGGTGAGATTTGAACTCAGATTCTCCTGACTCCAAGGCCGGTGCTCTATTTACTGCACCACCTAGCTGCCCCCAGAGTACATGCTTTTTACTACTACTATATACTACAACTATAGTCTGTAGATACCTGGACTGCTCCCCCTACCTCCCAGTTTGAGACTCCCACAGTGATCTGTTAGACCAGGGGTGGGGAACCTACAGCCTTGAGACCACATGTGGTCTTCTAGGTTCCAGGGTGCAGCTGTCTTACTGAGTCCAAGTTTTACAGAACAAATTCTTTTATTAAGAGGATTTATTCTGTGAAGTTTGGATGCCACCAAAGGGCTGCACTTACGCTTCTCCCTGGTCATAGAATTCATGATTAGAAAATGGTGGAAAGCTCTACCTTAAGGTGGGTCAGTTAATATGCATGAGGTTAATTACACAGGCACAGCATGTGGACATGAGGACACTTGTGACCAGGGCATAGCCCCTGGGGTCTGAGCTGTTTGTCACGTCCCAACCTTTCTGTTTCCCCTGAAGCCAGGATGTGCTTGACCACTGTCCTTGCAAAATGGGACACGCAGGCTTATCACAAGTTCCCAACAGCCTGGGAGCTTTTGCCATCTCCCAAGAACATCTGAGGGAGTAAAACAAGATAACCTCCATTCTTACACTATGACTTACCATGCACAGTGTAAAGTGAAAAAGAAAAAGGTCAAACATTTCCATTGGAGAGACCTGCTCACAACCGTCTCTGAAGCTTCTTCCCGTTTGTCCTCCCAGATCTCTAGAGGAGGTCAGAGGAGAATACTGGCTACATGTGCTCACAGCTCATGGAAAAGAATACTGGAACAAGAGATTTCCTCACAACCTCTGAATCGAAGGAGATGAAGGCAGTTAAAGAATCCATCTACTCAGCATCCCAGTGGGATTTATAACACGTTTCTGCAAGACACAACCTCTCTTCTCATTCCTATCCTTGCATCTTTTCCAGGATCCGGATCTCACTCCCCAGCTCTGACCCCTGGTTGTTTCACTTTGTGGAGGCCTCAGCTCTAGGGAAGCAGTTTTCCTGGTCTTGGCGCTTTCCCCATCCACTGGCCACTTCCCCGGTCTCCTTGTTGGCTACATGCAAGTCAAAGTCTAAGGATAGAGGAAGAGTCACTTTTTCTTGTAACTGTTACTCTCTTTTTCTTCTAGGCAAGAAGGAGCATTCTCACTTCTGGTGGTTTGTCTCCAATTCTGTAGAAACTTTCTAGGTTCTTGGTTCTTCAAGAACCCATTATGGAAATGCCTGCTACAAATATAATACTAAAATGGTCTCCAAACTAAGCCTGACCAAATTGAAATTTCAGTTGACCCAAGTGCCTGAAAAATACTCAATGCAGATTTTGAAGACTCTCACAGGGACAGTGTTAGTATTCTGAATCTGCTGAAACAGAGTTTCTTTGCTTCAGTTTTACTCACTTCTATTCAAATGACATCTTTTGACCTCTTAGGTTCAGGAGTGTGGTGGTTAAATGTTTAACAATAGGGCTGGAGTGATGGAGAGGAATGCATGCAAAAACACTTTTAAGTTTAATCTGCATTATTAACACTTTGTTATGCCTAGAAAATTAGCAGAACAGCAAATTAATTCCTAATTTGTGTCAGCTTCCAAGATTTGTAAATGCTCAAACTGAAAATTTTAACAACGAGGTCTTTCAAGCAGCTAAGACGGGACTCCATTGCACCCCTGGCTAGATGCCAGACACAGAGACTCCTGCTACATGAAGAACTCAGTCTCTTACGCTTTTAGGAGATGAAAGAAGCTATGTATAGAAACAAAGTGTAATAGTTCATATCATTTGTTCACTGGGTTCTTGATCTGATCACCACCTTACTCCCAGGACTAACTTTCTGTTGTTATTCAGTTGTGTCCAATTCTTCAGTGACCCCATTTGGGTTTTTCTTGGCAAAGATACTGGAATGGTTTCCCGTTTCCTTCTCCAGCTCATTTTACAGATGAGGAAATTGAGGCAAACAAAGATAAGTGATTTGTACAGGGTCACACGACCAGTAAGAATCTGAGGTCGAATTTGAACTCAGGTCTTCTTGATTCCAGGTGGGGTACTGTCTCCACTGCACCACCTAGCAGCTATACTCTAAGTGTAGACTCTAGCTTTCTATGCGTTGATAACAGTGAAACAAGAGTTTTTTTGGGGAAAAGCATAACACCAGGAAGTTCACAGTGTTGCTTTTCAAAGCTAGGTCTAAGGTAGCCCTGGATTTCAGTTTAAAATAAAAATGTCTCCTCCACTAAGCTTTTGAATTACTTAACTGCCAACCTGGTTAGAAGTCATTCAGAAAAATTTTAGGCCATTGCAATATGACTGTTTATCAGGACTTTATAAAAGGACTTTGGATTTGGAATTGGGGGTTGTCTTGTTGAAGCCCTGGCCATAACTTGTGGGGTCATCTTGGTTTTTCTGTAGTAGTTCCTGGAATTCTTCCACTGGCTGGGCATTTCTACCTTTCTGTGTCAACCTTCCCTGCACCTTTACCCTAGAGGCTGCTTGAAAGTGTCTGTTGGGCTGCTGATCCAGGGCTGTCAACAACCCTGGGAGGTAGGTTCTATTATTATCCCCATTTTGCAGGTAAAGAAACTGTCACAGACAGTGATTTGCCAATGGTCAGAAAGCTAGTAAGCGTCTGAAGCTGAATTTGAATCAGGGTTGTTGTGAGACTCAAATGAGATAATAATTTAAAGAACTTTGCAAACCTCAAAGCCCTACATAAATGTCAACTATTCTTATTAGCATGTCTGAAAAAAATATAACTTCTGCATTGTAAGTTTATCCCTTCTCTCTCAGGTGAAGAGTTGTGTGTTTCACCTTCCTTCTTTTGGACTTATGAATTATTATTGCCTTTATCAGTTCTATAGTTTTTTTTTAAGTTATTTTTCTCTATAATGTTGTAAATTCTTTTCCTGGTTCTGCTTGTGTTGCTCTACATCAGTTCATAAAGCTCTTCCCATTTTCTGCTGAAATTACCCATTTCATCATTTCTTATGGCAAAATAACATCCCCTTACATTCCTTTAGCTATTTATTTATTTAGCTATTCCCCAAGAAGAGAATACTCCTTATAGTCTCTAATTTTTTGGCTACTACAAAAAGAGCTGCTTAAATATTTTGGCACATGTAGGTCCTTTTCCTCTTTCTTTGATTTTGTGGTACACATGCATAGCTGGTCATATGTATAGTTTGATAATTTCCCAAGTATGGTTCTAAATCGTTTTCCAGAGTGGCTGGACAACTTCAAAACTCCACTAACACTAGGCCAGAGTGCCTGTTTTCCCATAGATCCAAAATCATTATCATTTTAGTCTTTGCTAATCAGATATGTATAAAGTAGAAACTTCAAAGTTTCTTGAATTTGCATTTCTCTAATTATTATGTATCCAAAGCATTTTAAAAAATGTGATTGTTGATAGCTTCTATTTCTTCTTTTAAAAACTGCCTGTTCAGAACATTGTACACAGTAATAGCAATATTGTAATGATAATCAACTATGAAAGTTTTAACTACTCTGATCAATATGATGATCCATGACAATTCCAGAAGACTCATGATGAGAAATCCTGTTCATCTCCAGAGAGAACTTATGTGCTCTGAGTGCAGATAAAAGTATATATTTTTCTTTCTTCCTTTTTTTTTGCATTGCAGTTAATGTGGAAATATGTTTTACATGACTTCATATGTATAACGGGTATCATAATTCTTATCTTCTTGATGGGTAGAGGGAGACAGAGAATTTGGAACTGAAAATATCATATCAGGAACACACTACCTCTGCTTTAAGGAGGGCATGAGTCAAATTTTGCCTTCTTTGTCTGTTGGATTCACTCCCATTCATGTGCTGAACAGAGTTAGAGAAAGTCAAGAAACTGTGCTGACTCTGTTCAATGCAAATTTATGCTATATACTCTCAATTGGGCCCTCATTGTAGCAAGGCATTTCATTTACACTGCCCTAATTGATTCACTCTCCAATAATTTTTCAATGATCTCTCCTGGATCTATTTTCCAGGTCAGTGGTTTTTCCAATGAGATATTTCACATTGCCTTCTATTTTTTCATTTGTTTTATAGTATCTTGATTTCTCATAAAGTCATTAGCTTCCATTTGCTTCTATCTAATTTTGAAGGAATGATTCTCTTCAGTGAGTTTTTGAAATTCCTTTTCCTGGGCAATTAGGCTTTTTAAGGCATTCTTCTCCTCACTGGCTTTTTGGGCCTCTTTTGCCATTTGAGTTAGTCTATTTTTTAAGTTGTTATTTTCTTTGGTCAGGTTGTTAACTCTCTTTTCCTCATTTTCTTGCATTATTCTCATTTCTCTTCCCAATTTTTCCTCTACTTCTTTTACTTGATTTTCAAGATCCTTCTTGAGCTCCTCCAAGACCTGTGATCAGTTCATATTTTTCTTGGAGACTTTTGATGCAGGAGTTTTGACTTTGTTGACTTCTTCTGGTTCTATGTTTTGATCCTTTTTGTCTCCAAAAAAGGATTCTGCGGTCTGATTGCACTTCATCTGCTTGCTCATCTTGCCAGCTAATTCTTGACTTTTGAACTCTTTGCCATGATAGAACTCTGCTTCCAGAATGGAGAGAGCTGTGTCCCAAATTCTGGGGTTTTCACAAATGTCAGAGCTATGAGGAGGGCACCCTCTCTACAGACACCCCAAGCTCTGGCACACTGGTCACACAACCCAGGACCACCACCTAAGACTGCAATCCAGATCCAAGCAGGTCAAAGCAAGAGCGATTACTCTCTGAATGGTTGCTTGGTCCCCCTATGATCTGCAGGCCAGGAGCTCTGGAGGCAGCCATGTGGCAGCAGTTGTAGCCACTGTGCCTCCTTCACCTCCCACCCTGGGGGCAGGGGCCAGACTGTGCTCTTCTGTCACCCTCTCCAACAGAGTTCCCCACTAACCTTTTACTTTCTCTTTGGCATTTATGGATTGAGAAATCTGGAAACTGCCACAGCTGCCAGTGATTCATTCTCCAGAAGTGTGCTCTGGCTGGTCTGTGTAGCTGGTCAGGGCCACTCCACATCTGGGACTGTGAAGCTCACATGGGACTGTCTGTGTGTGCAAGAATGATTATGATTATTGCACACACTCCCAGTCTGGGGTGACAGACCTTTTCTGTCAGCCTACCAGGCTGCCTTCAGTGGGAGATTTGTTTCTGTCTGTCACTTTGTGGATTCTGCAGCTCTAAAATTTGTTTAGAGTCATATTTTATAAATATTGGAGATTTCTGGGGCAGGAGCTCAGTCAAGTTCTTGCTTTTACTCTGCCATCTTGGCTCTTCTCTGTCTCCCCTAATTGATTCACTCTCCTACTCAAGAATTAGTAATTTCAAATATTTTCACATAAATCTCCCACTGCACTCCCCATCCTCTTTGGATGAAGACCTTTGCTTGTATATTATTGAAAAAAAATGACTCCATTTGTTCCATGCTCTCTCTTCTTCCTCCTCATTACCTCACATTGCTTAGTCATCTTCCCCATTCATTATGTCGTCCTTCATCTTGTTTCTCAGGAAGATGTCTCTTCTTGCTAAGGCAAGGAACATTACACACATCCTTGATTACACCCCATTTGGTTTGCCCTCTCTATCATCACTATGCTCTCTCAATTCTACAGATCTTTCCCTCTTTACTGGCTTCTTCCCCACTACCTACAAACATACTATGACTCTCCATCCTTAAAACACCCTCACATGATCCTACTGTACTTGCTACCATTCTCTTCCCCTTCTTGGATAAACTCCATGATAAAGCCATCTACATTCAATGCCTCCTCCTTTTCTCCTCTCACTCTCTTCTAAACCTGCATTCTGGCTTCCAACATCATTATTTAACTGAAGATGGCTTCTCCAAAGTTACCAATGATCTTTTAACTGCCAAGTCTAAAGGTCTTTTTTAGGTCTTATCTTTCTTGACCTTTCTGCGACATTTAACACTGTTGATCATCCTTTTCTCTTGGATACTCTCTCCTCTCCAGATTTTTGTAACACTCTTCTCTCCCACTTCTCTTCTTAGTCTCTTGTTGGATCTTCATCCTGTTGCCATTTTTGTTGTTTAGTTGTTTCAGTCATGCCTGCCTGACTCTTCATGACCCCATCTGGGGTTTTCTTGGCAAAGATATCGGAGTGATTTGCCATTTCCTTCTCCAGCTCATTTTAGAGATCAGGAAACTGAGGCAGACACTACGAAGTGACTTGTCCATGGTCATACAGCTAGTAAGTGTCTGAGGACAGATTTGAACTCAGGGAGATGAGTCTTTCTGACTCCAGGCCTGGCACTTTATACACTGTGCCACCAAGGCACACACTATCTTTATACTGGTCACATCCATTGACTATGGACATTCCTCTAAAGCTCTGTCACGGGCCTTTTTCTTTTTTGACTCTGATATCTTGTTTGGTGATCTCAGATTCCAAGAATTTAATTATCATGTCTGTATAGATGATTTCTAGATCTATTTATCCAGCTTGTCTGGAAGTAAAAGAGTCATTGGGGTTTTTTGAATAGGGAGAGGACATCATCATTCTTGCACTTTAGGAAGATGACTTTGACAGCTGAATGAAGGACAGACTGGAGTGGGAAGAGACTTGTGGCAGAAATAAACCATTAGGCTACTATCATCATCCAGGAAAAAGTTGATAAGTATGAGGCAGCCAGGTGGTGTGACGGATAGAGTGCTGTGCCTGGAATGAGGAAGATTCCAACTATGTGACCATGGGCGAGTCACTTAACCTTGTTTACCTCAGTTCCTCATCTGTAAAATGAGAATGAAACAGCCAACCACTTCAGTATCTTTGCCAAAAAACACCCCAGATGGGGTCACAAAGAGTCAGACGTGACTGAAAGGACTGAGCAACAATCACCACAAGCCAATAGGAGTCTGCAATAGGACAGTGGTAGTGTCAGAGGAGAGAAGGGGGCATTAGAGAGATATGTGATGAAGGTAAATTCCACAGACCTTTACAATAGGTTGGATATGGAGTGAAAGAGGAGTCCTGTGTTAAAATCATTTAAGATTCCTTGAATGAACAGAAACAACTTTGATTACGTTCTGATGATGGATATCCAGCAAGGCACAAAATGAGGAGATATTGACTTTCCAAAGGTGTCTGTCATGGTCATTGAGGACAAAGGGATAACGGGTTCCTCTGATTGTAAGGTCCTCTAAAATGCTCCTATTTGCAGATGACATGGTACTGATTATATCGAGTCCTGGAACGATTTGGTGCCTCCTAAAGGAGATGCACTTAAAATCCCAAATCATTTGGCCTCTCAGCATAAAAAAAGCAGCCTAAAGAATGTCTGTTGACCAGACTCTGATTGGCAATTGGATGGACAACTCAATCCGTACATATGTCTTGGAAAAGTACTGTGGTGGTGACTTTAGAGGACTAATGATGAAGCATGCTTCTGTACCTTCTGACAGGTGGGGATGGTTTCAAGGTGCAGAAGGCGACATACATTTTTGGCCATGGCCGATATGAAGTGTTGTTTTTTTGGACTATGCATGTTAGTTACAAAGATTCTGTTTTCCTTTTTTTAATGATTTGGGGGCGAGTGGGAAGAACAAGACTTTTGGGGAGAGCAGTGTTGTAAAAAGAAAAAGAATAGAGTTATTGAATAATTAAAAATGTTCAGAAGTGAACAGAAGGAATTTCAGAAGGGAACACAGATGAGTAGGAGAGATTTAAAAGTAAAGTTGAATTTGTCACATGTTTATGCAAACCTTGTTACAATAAGGAATTTAAGTCAAGGAGCAATATAATGGTGCATGTGACTCCCTCCTCTGCTATTTTAGGTAATTGATTTTTTTTTTTACAAGAAGCTATGAATATAATCACAAAGACTTTGAGCCCCCAGTCAACACTGAGATGTGTGTGTAGCCAGTTCTTGGTATCTCCTTTCTCTGCCACAGATCAGTTTACCTTCTATTTCTCTTTTCACAGGTTGCTCTGGGCCACTGGTACTTTCTAGCTCAGTTCTGTATGACCTACTCTTTTCTTTGTATGCCCAGACCCTCAGAATCTCCATCTTGTTCTGAGTCAGCTCTTTTATTTTTATATAAGTTCCTTAGGACTTGATAGAATCTTTCATCAAAAGGATTTGATTGATTTAAGGAGGTATACAGGCTCTACTCACAACTCAGTTCTGATTCAATTAAAAATTCATCTAATAATGTTAATTACATCTAAGTGGAATGGGATAATCAATGAAGCTCCACTCTTACTCTTAAAAACAAAAGCAAACTATACCTGATGATTCAGTTTCATTATCTCCATTTTCTGTACTATTTGGTTTATGAAAATATTCATTTTATTTAGTGTTTGATAAATTCAGAGTGAAAAAATTAAAAACATTTAAAAAAAGAAAGATACTGTGGATGGAAAATGATTAGGGTCCGTTGCAGAACCAGTGGGGGATGAGAGAGCATAGATAGGTGGTGATATACACACATCAATGAGATCAAAGATTCATTGAAATACCAAAGTGTAGATTAGATTCTCATTAGATTTGGTTAAATCCAGTTTGTTTCGCAGTCCACATAAAAATAATTTTAGTTTGAAACCTAGCAAACTGGTTTAAAAATCAACTTTGGTTTCTCTTTAGCATTTTGTCCAACCCTAGAAAGCACAAACCAGCCTTAATGTGAGGAGGACTTTTTCCTACCCATCCTACACATGTGTTGAAGTTGAGACTATATTTACTGTTATGACCTGCAATCAAAGCAGTGTGGTGGAGGGGAAATAAGGCAGCATCTAAAATCAGGGTTCAAATCCTGTCGCTGTCATTTACTAACCACGTGATCTTGAGCAAATTACTTCTCATG
Organism: Petaurus breviceps papuanus; assembly: GCF_028583685.1. Lineage (NCBI taxonomy): Eukaryota > Metazoa > Chordata > Mammalia > Diprotodontia > Petauridae > Petaurus > Petaurus breviceps. The sequence goes on along the minus strand of NW_027185655.1, from coordinate 15,376,856 downwards.
AACCTCAGTTGCCAATTGTGTAAAGCAAATACATTAGACTCAGTGTTCTCTATAATTCCTAACAGTGCTAAATCTATGCCAGATGAGGCAAGCACTGCCTTGCTCATGTTTATACATGTTCCTGAGTTTATTTCTCATAAAGTGATGAGAGAATGAGGAGAGAGGGTGCCACAGGGAGGAAAATGAGTTTGGTAGAGAGCTGGATCAGAAGATAAAAAAGCACAACCTTAGTTCATTTGACCATTCATTTGACTCACAGAGGCAGTATTGGGGAGCTAAAAGCATGTGCTTAGGATCCAAAGAACTGGATTTTGAATACCAGCTCTTTCACTAGAATGTTGGGTAGTGTTTTTAATTGTTCCAAGACTCATTTTTCTCAACTAGAACATGGAGATAATAAGACTTGCACTTCCCTGGTAGTTTAGATTCAACATTGGAACAAAATGAGACATTTATAGGTCATTCAGACTGTTGTTTGTCCTTTTGACCAATGACATCATGAGGGTGGTGTCTTGACTCACTCATGAATTGGATTTAAATGAGGCAGGGCTGTGCAGTCTTTAGCCTCACTTTCTCCCCCAGAGTCATCAGAGTCCCATGGTAAGACATAGGTCTAGCTGACTGGGGATGGCCCAGGATGCAAGGGAGTCCTTGGCCTTTTTAAACTAAAGTCTCGCCCAGGTCTCAGTTTGTTTGAGACAATGCCCGTTTGCTGATTAGGCTCTACGTAAAAATCCTATTTGAGATAAGAGATGACATAGTTTGCCATAACAAAAAAATCAATCCGGGAGAGGAAGACACGGACACAACAGAAAATAGTTGTTATTTACACTCACTCTGAGTCATCAAAACCCAAGCTAGAGAGGTTTGAGATGAAACTTATTATTGGCCATTAAATGAAAGCCAGAGTGATTTGGGTTTAAAGATATATTCATGTAGCTCTATTTGAATCATAATAGACTTTTTCAAAGCCTGTTTTTCTAGAGTTGTATTTCAAATAATCATAAATGAAAACTGTGCAAGAAAAAGAATGAATTTTTCCAGCTTTTTTTGGGAAAAAAAAAAGGATTAAGTAAAAAAATCTAGCCCCCCTCCCCAAGCCCCAAGATATCTTACAAAATATAAGCGACCAAAATTATATTCCTTTGGACAGAGCACCCACCCATAAGAGTATGACTCCCCACATGGACAGAGGAATCATATGTGATGAAGGAAGAAGAAAAAGAAGAAAGAGAAGGAGGAAGAGGAGGAGAAAGAGGAAGGAAGAGGAATAAGAGGAGGAAGAGGAGGAAAAGAAGAATTGCCCAACTTGAACTGGCAGCTGGGTCCCCAGAGGGCATCTACTACAACTGAGAGATTGTTGTTCATCCTTCATTCTCAAAGAGGATCAATGACATCACAAGGGTGGTGTCTTGACTTGCTTATGAATTAGATTTAAGTGAGGCAGAAGTGTGCAAAGTCATCAGCCTCACTCTCTTTTCCAGAATCAATGGAGTCCAGTGGCAAGACAAAAGTCAAGACAACTGGTGATTGCCTCAAGGTCATTCAATAGTTAAACAAAAAGTTTACTTAGCAATGAGAGAAGAATATTGGTAAGGATAGGCCTTGAGAGACAGGTAAGTTGAGTCAGCTGAGTGAAGCTCCTGTCAGAGAGTCTCTCCAGCTCCTCAAGGCTTATCTGTACTCAGGCAATGAGGAAGTAACATTAACAACCTGGGTCTTTCTTTCTTTCTTTCTTTCTTTCTTTCTTTCTTTCTTTCTTTCTTTCTTTCTTTCTTTCTTTCTTTCTTTCTTTCTTTCTTTCTTTCTTTCTTTCTTTCTTTCTTTCTTTCTTTCTTTCTTTCTTTCTTTCTTTCTTTCTTTCTTTCTTTCTTTCAT
>NW_027185655.1:15366039-15374578 GCF_028583685.1 Petaurus breviceps papuanus | reverse complement strand
TTTCTTTCTTTCTTTCTTTCTTTCTTTCTTGCCTTAGAGGGCAATTGGGGTTAAGTAACTTGCCCAAGGTTACAAGGCTTATTTTGTGTGTGTGTGTGTGTGTGTGTGTGTGTGTGTGTGTGTGTGTGTTAAGTGTCTGAGGCGGATCCGAACTCAGGTCCTCCTGACTCTGGGGCCAGTGCTTTACTCACTGTGCCACCTAGCCACCCCTATATTTTTTTAATTGGATTTTTGAAGGGCAATTGGGGCTAAGTGACTTGCCCAAGGACACATGGCTAGTTTTTGTGTTAAGTATCTGAGGCCAAATTTGAACTCAGGTCCTCTTGACTCCAGGGCTGGTGCTCTATTCACTGAGCCACCTAGCTGCCTCCTGAGTCTTTCTTTAAAGCCTTGAATCAATCAGGTTTCCATAATGCTCCTACCATTGCCTGCATTATTTATCTTATAGGGTTGCTATGAAGAAAGTGTTTTGTTAACCCTAAAGTGTTACATAAATGTGAGATAGCATTATTTAAGTGTGTTCATCAATATTTTATCTTTTCCCATTCTTAATATTGCCATTTCATTGGGAGGCAGAGAAGTAACATGGCATAGCCAAAAAACCATTGCATTCATCATGAGAAGAAACTCTCCTGTTCTTTGAGGCCCTGGGTCACTTGCATGGCCCTTGTAGGCTCTGACTGAAGGACTTGGCAATTTGGGATGACACAGTCATCCCTTGGTCCTTGTGATGGCAGTAGAAAGAAAGGACAGAGGAAGGATGTCAAAAGTGTAGACTTCTCAAATTTAGGAGGTTTCCTCCAAGACTGAAAATGTCTCTTAAATCATTTTTGGTTACCTAAATCCAAGGAAAGAAATACTCATCAGAAAAGGCAGCAAAGGTCCACGTTCAATTTCGGAATCACACAGGCAGTGCATGTACTCATGACATGTTAAGAACAGCTACCATTGTAACTAGAGGAGCTACCATGTTTCCCCGATAATAAGACACTGTCTTATTTTTTTGGAAAGAAAAACACCAGAGGGCTTATTTTCAGGGGATGGCTTATGTTGTCCTGCCTCAGCTCTCCTCCGCGACACTGCTCTCAATGGCGCCAGCAAGCAAATCACTGGGGAAGAACAGGATGACGCGCTCACTGCTGCAGCTCTGATTGGATGCAGCTCGGAGCTCGGTGTGTGTTTCACTGGGGGAAGGGGGGGATGGTGCATACAGAGGGTACCGTAATGTAGCGTGTAGCGCAGGGGATCACCTTCACTACAGTAGCAATCTCAATAGGGCTTATTTTTTGGGGAGGGCTTATTTTAGAGTTACCTTACACAGTAAGGGGAGGGCTTATTTTCAGGATAGGTCTTATTATCAGGGAAACACGGTAGGAGCCCCCTCTCCTCTTCTCCAGGGTCAGAAGGAGAGTTACAAATTGATAAGATAGATTGACAGAGAGAGACACCCTGCAGAAACAGGGAAATGGAGAGTCAGAGTCACGTACAGCTCGATACCATACACGTTTTGTTGCTGGTGTTTGTCCTTCGTTCTTGAAGAGGAGGTGATATCTTGACTTTCAAGTGAATTGGATTTAACTGAGGCAGGGCTATGCAAAGTCACCAGCCTCACTTTCACCTCTGGAGCCATCTGGGTCCAGTGGCCAGATGTGGATCAGGACGACTGAAGATGGCCCAGGATAACAGTGGGCAACCTTGACCTTTTCATGGTCTTTAACAGGTCTTAGTTTGATTGACAACACATTTTGTAGACTGAAGGAAAGAGTGAGAGCATCTGCTGTCTTCCGCTTTACCTTTTGTTAGCCCAGTGATCATCCCTCTTTTTGAGGCATCTACCTCTCCTTGCTGACAACATAGGGATTCTGTGTCATCCCAAAGTTACGCCTCCTTCAGCATTCAGTCAGAACCCAAATAGTCTATTTGAAGTGGTTCAGGGTCCCACAGATCAGGGCTTATCTGTTTACCCCCATTACATCAAGTTAATTGTTTGAGAGGATGAGGTATAAAATGAAAAAATTTCAATGAAGGAATCACGATGGCAAAAAAGTAGAAGAAAAAGTGTGAAGGGTTGCTATGTCCTAGAACAATAGAGTTTTATGGGATGGTGCTGAGGGAGAGGAAATTCCAAATATAAATTTGGACTACATAAAAATTTTGCTTGGATTCATCCCTATCCAAAACTGGGGAAATATATTAAGGCAAACACAGCCTTCTAATCTTCTGACCAACTTCCACCTTCCCTCACAACCCATATCTATTTACTTTTAGATTGCTATTACACTGATTAACTGTGTTTTGTTGTGAACTGATCTCATTATTTACATGTTTTGTTTTTCCTTTTTTTCCTTTGTTTTAGGTTGGGAGCATTGTTGGGGTGATTCTCTTGCTGGTGGTTATGGTAGCTGGTGGAATATTGATAAAAGGATCGTTGAATTCAGATATTACCTTTCTGGTCATCACTTTTGTGTTTCCCTTGATGGGACATGTTTTTGGTTTCCTTTTGGCTCTTCTTACCCAGCAGCCTTGGGAGAGGTAACTTCTGCTAAGTAACCCTTCTTTCTCTTAGATAACTTATGGATCTATTGCTGTAATGTGGATGGATACTTGTGGATGGAAACCTGGCTATGCGAAGAAGTGATTTGAGTGGTGGAACAATGTGAAGCAGACTAAGTGTCCTACATAAGGACCAGGGGGACGTTCCCATTAATTATTTAATTAGAGCAAATTCAAATTTCGAACTTGATCTACCAACCTAGCCTGAGCTGGGTCTGGCCCATTACAATTGGTGACAGTCCAGCAGAATTGGAGAGTAATAAAACAACTTGGGTCAAGTTAATAAAAGAATGTTTACTTAGCATATTTACATATATAAGGTAGAAGTATGACTATAGAAGAATACTTTCCTAATTTCTGAAATTATTTATTTTTTAAATTATTTATATGATACACTTATTTCCCACTTTATACTTTTTTTTAAAAAAGTGTGATAAATTATTAAAGTTAAAAAAATAGAATATTTAACCGGCCTATAGCACTTTATTTAACTCCCCTTCAGTTGGCAGGGCAGGGTCAAATATGAAGGGTCCTATCTCCATTTGGACTGCTCTTAGGTGATTGGGAAGCCACAACCCTCTGAGTCTATCAAGTTTCAGGGACAACTTTGTCTTTTAGGGAAATAGTAGCCTAATGAATGCTGAGGAGTACCTTGCTACCCCATCCCATACTGATGTCTGATACCTTGTATATCAGCACGCATGTGACATGTATGTGTCAAAGATGGGATTCACGCCCAGGTCTCTGTTGACTTCAAGTCTAGCATTACACGGTCATGAACATTTCATAGATGACAGAGCTATACATGATGATGATGATGATGATGGTAATAGTGATGGTTTATAGACTAGGAGTATGAAAGAAATTAAGGTTGTTTTGAAGAAAACCAGACTAAGGCAAGTAAAATTTAAAATAAAAATGTTTATACACATGATCCACCATTTATCATGACACTTAAAAATCATTCATAAATATTTACCATGAGTCAAGCACTATGCTAAGTACTGGATACACAAAAGTGGAATAGTTCCTGCCCTCAAGGAACTTACATTCTGCAAAGCAAGGGCTGTGGATATAATTAGAAAAGATAGTCCCAGGGGTGGCTAGGTGGCGCAGTGAATAGAACACCGGCCCTGGAGTCAGGAGGACCTGAGTTCAAATTCGGCCTCACACACTTAACACAAAAACTAGCTGTGTGACCTTGGGCAAGTCACAACCCCAATTGCCCTCTAAAAAAAAAAAGGAAAAGATAGTCCCTGTTTCTCAAGAAGTGCACATTTTAAGAGGGAGGCAAGGGTTCAGCTATCCATGTTTGATGATGAACCCTTTGATGGTGCTGGGACTTTGGGAATGAGAACTTGCCTTTTTTCCAGCCTTCAGCAGGTGTGGCTAATGGGGAGGTGGGGGCTATTGGACATGTAGGTCACATCTTCACAAGGGTGAATTACTTGGAAGAAAGCTGGGTGTGGGGTTGGGGGAAGAACTGGGATGGAAGGAGGGCTGACCATCTCCAGGACACTGCAGTTCTGGGGGTTCTTAGGAGCAGAGTCCTGGACTGGCTCCTTCTGGTCCAAGAGGAGGTGGTAGTTTGATTGGCCTGGGATGCAGTGCCCCTACTCCCTCCCTCCCTGCTTTTAGTAGAAGGTAATTTTGAGGGGGAGTACTGGCATCTGGTAGGATCAGGAAATGTCTTATGCGGGAGATGGCATTTATGCTTAGCTCTGATAGAAGCTAGGGACTGTAAGAGATAGGACTATGGGAATATATTTAAGGAATTGGGGGGGGTCTTGTGCAGAGGACTGAGCTAACAGATGGGACGTCATGTTTGAGGAGCAGCAAATAGGCCATTTGGGTCAGGATATAGAAGGCATGAGGAGAAGTAATTCATACCATGTCTGGAAATCTATTTTGGAGAGAGATTGCAGAGGCAAAGAGAGGCATTTCTATTTATCCACAGAAGAATATGATCAGATCTGACTTTAGGACTTTTACTTTCGCAGCTGAGTTTGGATTACATGGATTGGATGAAGATGGATTAGTAAAGGGAGAATTTTGGGGAAAGAGTTAGGAGACCATTACAATAGTCCAGGGGAGGGTCTGAAGTAGCGTAAGAGGTCTGTTAGTAAAAAGAAGGGGAGGAATGTGACATATATTGTAGAGATAGAAATGAGTAATTGGCAGCTAGGTGGTGTGGTGCCCATCCTGGAGTCAGTAAGACAAATTTTCCTGAGTTCAAATCTATCCTCAGAAACTTACTAGCTGTGTGACCCTGGGCAAGTCACTTAACCCTGTTCACCTTGATTTCCTCATCTGTAAAATGAGTTGGAGAAGGAAGTGGCAAACCACTTCAGTTTCTCTAACAAGAAAACCCCATTTGGGGTCAGGAAGAGTTGGACATGACTGAACAACAACAATTGAATATGGGGTAAAGGAGAATGAGACTTCAAAGATAACATGGAAATTGGAATCTGGGTAGTTGGAAGGTGTCAGAAGCATTCAACCCAGGTATTCCTTACTCCAAACATGGGTCTCCATCCACTGTGCTATGTCTCTTATAAATATGAGCTATTTTTGTTGACAGAAGCTGACTTGGATCATATTTTCATTGGCAGGTGCAGGACCATTTCCATGGAAACAGGAGCTCAGAATGTACAAATGTGCTCCACTATGCTTCAGTTATCTTTTAGTTCAGAACAAGTAGCCCAAGTATTTACCTTCCCTTTGCAATATGGATTTTTCCAGACGCTGAATGGATTTTTCATTATTTCAGGTTGGTGCACCCTAAGTATAACACCTATACATTTTTAGTACATGGATTGGGATGAGAAGAGGCAGATGCCATTTTACTTCTTTTGTTTTTTTTAACTTTGACTTTTTTGATTGTGTAACTATATTTATATTTATTTTTATATTTCAGTTAGCTTTTACAAATTTTATTTTTAATTTATGGAATAAAGCAAATATTTCCATAAGATATTATAATAAAAAAGAAAATTTTACATGAAACTGTAAGTCTACTATGCACAATTTGCATTACTTTCAAATATGTAATGAAATCGCAGAGTAGGTGAGGAATTTTTAGGCTCTCCTGATTTCCCTCAACAAACAGAAAATTGCCAGGAAATGAAGACAGAGCAGCAAAAATAAAGGGGGAAAGCAGTTGTCCTCCTAAGACATCTTGAGAGATGTCAGGGGCTGAGGTTTGGTCTGAGTGAGGTGTGAACTCCTCTACGTCACTAAACCAACAAACAATAGGCAGAGGGAAGCAGACTAGGCTTTAAGAAATGTCATCTTAGGAATTTTTGAAAAAATGGATATTTTGCCACTTTATTTGCATAATTCCAACTTGTTTTACAGAGTGGTCATACTAATCCACAGCTCCATCAACAATGCACTAGTGTAGTTACAATCAATATTTAGTCTTAGTGCAAACACATACACACCACTCAAAGAATCAGAGGATCAAAGATTTAAATCTAGAAGGGCCATTGGATCAGAGATCCCATAACATAACAATTTTATTTTATTTTTTTAAAGTTTAATATGCATTTTTAAAAAAAATTTTAAACTTAAATACAAAATGAGAAAAGATTAAATGAAAACATTGCCATGAACACAGCAGACCATAAGAGAGGATTCAGGGGTGGCTGGGTGGCTCAGTGAATAGAGCACCAGCCCTGGAGTCAGGAGGACCTGAGCTCAAATCCAGACCTCAGACACTTACATACAAAACTAGCTGTGTGACCTTGGGCAAGTCACTTAACCCCAATTGCCCTCCCCCCAAAAAAAGCAAAAAAAAAAAAGAGAGGATTCAATATAAAACAGTAAATTTCCATTTCAAGGAAATCTACATAACAAATACTGCTATTGTTTTCAAAACTTCCCAGCTTTTCTTTGGTACATAGACACTCATACACATGTATGTAATACTATACTATGCTTATGCTTATTTCCATCTGTCATCTACTTCTCTGAAGGTGGATAGAATCTTCCTTCATAAGTCCAAGTCTTTCCATGTTTTTTTTATATCAACCAGCTCATCATTTCCTACACCACAGCAATATGCCAAGCCAATCACATCCTATCTGAGATATTGTCTATGAAAGTTTTCCCCCCAATTTTCTGCATTTATTCTATTCTTGGCTACATGTTTTACTTATACAAGAAAATTTTAATTTAACATAATAGAAATTATTCTTTTTATACTTCAACAATGCTCTTACCTTATAATATAGTTTAAGATCTGATATTACTGAATCTACTTCCTTTACACCTTTTTTACCCCTGGTTTCTTTGAGGTTCCTGACCTTTTGTTCTTCAGAAAGAACTTTATTATTTTTTGTAACAGTAAAACAATGTTTTAGTAATTTAATTGGGATGACATTGAAGAAATAGATTGGTTAGATAAAATAGTCATTTAAAAAATCATATTGACTTTACCTAATCATGAACAATAATGAGTTTATTTATATTAAAAGTGTTTTATGTTTATGTTTATATAGTTCCTTTGTCTGTGTGGCAGGTATATTGAGCACTCAGGTATTTTAAATGGTCTAAAATTATATTGAATAATGTTGCTAAAACAGTATAGTTTCTCTTTTTTTCACTTTTGATTAAATCTATTTTAACTTTAAGAGCATGATTACTATCCCTGCTTTTTTTTACATACTAAATTCTACTCCTGCCCTTTATTTTACCTTTGTGTGTATTTCTCATTTTTATGTTTCCTGAAAGCAACAGATGGCTGAATTCAAAATTTTAATCTGTTATCCATTTCTGTTTTATGGGTAAATTCATGCCCTTCACATTCTAAGCTACAATTATTTGTTGCATATTTTCCTCCTTCCTGTTTTTCCTCACTATCTCTCCTGACTCCTCTGCTTTACTTCTACCAGCTACCTTTTCCCTCCTATTATTTCTTAACCTACCTATCCCTCTAAGATTCCCTCCCTTCTCCTCTCCCCCTACCCTATCCCCTTACTCTCTTGTTTCTTTCTGAATTTAGAAGACTTTTATACCCTTCTACATATAGATATTTTTCCCTCTTTACCCCATTCCCGATGAGAGTAAGATTCCAGCACTACCCACCCTCCAAATTTGGAGAACCAAAAGTTTTCTGACCTGCTCTGCTATCTTCCCAGAATCATTTCTTCAGTAACTTTTACGTCACAGTCTCAGGAACTCTCATTTGACTTCTTTTCATGAAGACCTGAACATATCTTGATATTATTTAACTAGCTTGCCAGAAAGGACTGTGCATATGGATTACATATTCCCTCCTTTTCAAGCATTAACTTTCATAGCACCTTAGTGTACTTACAGTCTGATATTTCCGGGGAAAGCTGAAAACATAAAACAGGTTCTTTACAACAATTTCATGGAAGATTAGTAAGCCAATTGATGAGAAGGTTAAAAATATACACATATGCATCTCAAGCAAACTGAAATACTTTTAGAAGTTGTGTTTCAGGCTCTGTTATTTAGTTTCCCTTGGGTCACTGTTAACTATCAGCTAAGGAGAGTAACATTAGTAGGGAGTTAGGAGGGGAAAAAAGATTTCATTGGAGCATTGCCAATGGAGATGGGCAATTTATTGGTCAAATTATAGACACAACAAATTGTGTCTCTTCAAGAACACAGGCTTGAAATTTAAAAATTTAAAATCATGACTGATTTTAAATACTAGATAATTTCACAAGGTTCCTGCAAAGAATCAGACTCCCAGACAAGCGATAGTAAAATAAATCATGAATGTCAAGCACTCTGTAAAGGTATATTAGAGACTTATAGATAAAACCCAATTGGGCCAAGAAGTTGGAAAGAAATACATATTGTTAATCTTGTTGGTTATCCAATTTCTTTGCTGAAGCAAATTAAATCATTAACATTTAATTGGTCCCTATTACTCTGTTCAGGTCAATTGGATTGGGTTATTGGTGGAATAACAGTAAGAACATAATGTTAGTGTGTGTGTGTGTGTGTGTGT
>NW_027185655.1:15332736-15365939 GCF_028583685.1 Petaurus breviceps papuanus | reverse complement strand
AGAGAGAGAGAGAGAGAGAGAGAGAGAGAGAGAGAGAGAATTGGAAGGGACCTTAGAAGCCTTCAAATCCAAACCCCTCATTTACAAAAGACAAAACAGTCCCAGAGAGGTTCAGTCATTTGCCTAAGGTGACACAGCCAGCAAAGGGCTGTAGTAGAATTGGGACTTTTTTTTTTAAGCAATTGGGGTTAAGTAACTTGCTCAAGGCTACACAGCCAGGTGTTTCTGGGTGGGTGCTAAGTGTCTGAGCCCAGATTCGAACCCAGGTCATCCCAACTCTGGGGCGGTGCTCTTACTCGCTGTGCTACCTGGCTACCCCGAGAATTGGGACTTTTGAAGGCTGACTCTAAGTTCAGTGATCCAGCTTCACTATGCTTAGGGGTTTGTTTTTTTTTGGAGGGAAGTTGGGGTTAAGTGACTTGCCCAAGGTCACATGGCTAGTTTTTGTGTTAAGTGTCTGAGGCTGGATTTGAACTCAGGTTCTTCTGACTCCAGGGCTGGTGCTCTATTCACTGCACCACCTAGCCACCTCTAGGGGGTTGTTTTAAGTTCCGTTTTCTTTATTAGTCCCCTCCCTCTTGCTCTTGCCTTACTACAAGTTTATTTTTAAAATCAAAAACCCTGAATTGCAATTATTTGACTGTGATAAATATAATGTTATTATTATCCCTATCAAATGGCTTATAGCTGTCATATATTTGTCTTCCTTGAAGTTTATCAGACATACAAGAGACTATGTAAGAAAAAGCATGAAGAAAAGGACCTTAATTGCAATGAAGCCTCTGAACTGAAGGGAACGGCTTCCAGGAGTGAGGGCACTTCCTTTCTGGAAAGGGATGAGGAGGCCAGCATGACCCTGTAGCTGTCAGGACAGCAGGCCACGGTGAAGCATTGAGCTGGAATAATGGCCCTCTCTTCATCAAAACTCTGGTAACTGCTGGCCAAGAAGTCAATCCACCTGCTTCAGAGGCTGTTACTGAATTGTGTGGATAGAGTCTATTTGGTTATTTAAATGTTAATTGTCAATGTATGAATTGTAATGTGATCCCTTTGGGGAAAATATCTTGTTCCCTTTTGGGGGAAAATTAATTTGATATGTTAATAGTCTTATCTAAGCAGTATTCTATTATATGGATACTTTTAAAATAATGATATTCTTGTCTGTCATTTTATAACTCTTCTTTTGCAGTTGATGGTACTTAGACTGGGTCATGGATCATCCTTAATGCTTATAGGATTCATTGACTTGCCTGTTTATTTAAATTCAATCCAGGGGCTGCTAGGTAGTTCAGTGGATAGAGCATTGGCACAAAGATCAGAAGGACCTGAGTTCAAGTCTGGCCTCACACACTTACTAGCTGTGTGACCCTGGGCAAGTCACTTAACCCCAATTGCCCTGCCTTTCCCCTCAAAAAAAAAAAGAATGTTTATCCAGTGTTAAGTGAATCTTTGACTTCCTGGTCTAGTATTGTAAATTTTGGACACCTGGAAGGGAATAAAAGAGAGGCTGTTATGTGGTGTAGTAGGTAGAGTGATGGACTTGTCCTAGGCTCTGATTACAACAATTACCAGTTGTGTGATCTTGGGCAGGTCACTTAACTTAATGTCTCAGTCTTCTCATGTATAATAAAGAAAAACAACACTTGTATGTAGATGCCAATCAACCGGGGAATCGTTAAGCAAATTATGGTAATAAATTCCTTGTGCCGTAAAACAAAATGCAATGATAATTATGAAGAACTCGGAGAAGTGTGAGAAGATTTAGGAAGAGTGGGGCAGGTTCAGGAAAATAACCTATACTAAAGAATAAAAAAAATTGAGTGCTACATAGTTATAATGACCAACTTTGGCTCTTGAGAAGAGTTGAGAAAATGCATCTTTGCAGAGGCTGGTTTGGAATACTGTGGGTATGGTACACTGTGAATCTTGTCAGACTTGGCAATGTGATTAATTTTGCTGAAGTGACTTTTTTTCCCTTTTAAAATATTTTTGTTACAAGGGAAGGCACATTGAGTGGGAGAAGGAGGAAATGTAATTTGTGTAAAACAAAAGAAATCAATAAAAATAAGAAATATAAATATTATACAACTTTTGCAAGGATCAAATAAGATAATGAATGTATGTAAAGCACATTATACCTACATAGGTGTAATTCCTTATTGGCTATGACTCTGTTCTAAATTCTTACCTGTCCCTTTATACCCACTTAATAACTGTGTGAGCTTGGGTAAGTTGCTCTTTCAAACTTTAGTTTCCTTGTGTGTGGAATGAGGGAGAAAGCTTCTGAAAATCCCTTCAAGCTCTGAATCTCTGATTACATGTGCCTATGACCTTCCTTCTCTTTCTTTGTGTCTGCTGGACTTCTTCCCTTCTGATCCTTCCTTAACCCTGTGTCCCCCCAGTACAGATTTTCTCTGGATTATTTATTTGTAACAATTATCTATTTATTTCCAGCAGATTGTGGACACCCTAAAGGAAGGAGCATATCTTTTACCAGACCCATAGACTTGGCATAAAATGCTGTCCAGTTCAAAGAAGACTCATTTCCTGACACAATTTGAGGCATTTGGTTACCACAACATGCTCTCTTTTTTCTTCAGGTGGCCTAGAGGTCGAATTAGGCCCTAAAATCTTAAAGTCTCCAGCACTGCCAAGATTCTTAGCTTACAATGAAATAGGGTAAATTAGAGATGATGTCCATTTACAATATCCTTGATGGGGTCCAGGGGTGGTGTTATACAATGTGTTTGCAAAGGGAATCCCTGGCTCTCCGAGCCCTTTCTCCAAAGGTCTTATAGAAGTGAATTATTAGGGATCCCCACAAAGTTTCATTTATATAGAAGGTATCCTGGGATATTCTTTTTTCTTTTTGTCTTTTGGAGGGGGGAATGCAAGGTAATTGGGGTTAAGTGACTTGCCCAAGGTCACACGGCTAGTAAGTGTTAAGTGTCTGAGGTCAAATTTGACTCAGATCTTCCTGATTCCAGGGCCAGTGCTCTATTCACTGTGCCACCTAGCTGCCCCTTTAAAAAAAATTTTCTTTTTTGCTTTTTAGAGGGGCAATTGGGGTCAAATGACTTGCCCAAGGTCTCACAGCTAGTAAGTGTTAAGTATCTGAGGTTAAATTTGAACTCAGGTCCTTCTGACTCCAGGGCCAGTGCTCTAGCGCCACCTAGCTGCCCTTTAATTAAAAAAAACATTTTATCTTTATAAAGTATGATTCATTTCAGAAATTCTTTATATTTTTATTTTATAAATATAACTTGAACCTTATGAGTTTTAATTTAATAAAAATAATATTTAATTTCCTTTCCTTTGGAGTTGAGAAAATGCATCTCCCTCCTGTCCTAATAGAGGACATGGAATAGTAGATACAGAAAGGATCGATGTCTGTCAGTCCACAAGCATTTATTAAGTACTTTAAAAATTCCAGCTACTAGGGTAAATGCTAGAAATGCAAAGAAAGGAAAATAAAAGAAATAATGCTTGTTCTCAAGAAGTTTACATTCTACTGGGGGAAAAACATGTAAATAACTATAGTATATACATATGAAATACATACAGATATAAACCTGAGAGTTGCTAGGGTAGGATCATGGCCTAATGAAGCAGATTTAAATGCCCTGGTTCATAGTTATTCTGCTCTTGGAAGTATAGTTATGAAATATGAATGGCTCATGATTATACTTCCAGTTAGGGAGATAAAATTCTCTTAGAGTAACAGCAGTATTATTTTAAGAATGGCTTTGAGCAAATAAGTCATTTTGACTATTATAAATACACAAATTAACTACAAAGGACATATGAAGAAAGATGCTATCTGTATCCAGAGTATGCAAAGAACAATTTTACACACACACACACACACACACACACACACACACACACACACACACAACTTGTGTGTAATGGTAGCTGTCTCTAGGGTGAGGTTGGGGAAGGGAAGATAAAAAGGAGATAAAGAAATTTATTGAGCATAAATTGTATATATATTTATTATAGATGTAAATGGAATAGCAAGTTGTACATAATTTTTTAAAAAAAGGTTTCTATTCCCAGAATGTAGATTCTGATCTATTAAAATGGTTTATCATGGAGCATCCTGAACTTGGTAAAAATTGCCATTCAATAAACATTTTGTTCCAAACAAAACAAAAAAACAATCAGTGGTGAGCTGGTTGGGTTCCCAGTTCTACCCTAGGAAAAAAAGGTTCCTTTCTCCCATGTGGATACCAGAATTTTCTCATGACTTCTAGTTGCAGACAAAGGGTTCTAAGAAATGCCCAACCAAGGTATTTATGAAGAATAAGATTAGATTAGTTAGATGAAGTCTTTAACAAACAAAAGGAACTCACTTAGAAATTAATTCCAAGAGGCTTTTAAAGAAGGCTTTTTGTAGGGAGAGGTTGGGACAACATGGTTATGTGGGAGTCAGCATTTTTACCCAGCTTACCCAGCAGCAGCTCACCTTTACAACAACCTAGAACAAATCAAATTTTGATTGAGAAAGCCAACTCCCTCTCCTCCACAAAAAACCAAAACAAAATCATTGGGAGTCATTTTTTCCAGCCCAGGGTGGCCTAGGAAGACAGAAGAGAGGTCTGCAGACACTGTGAAGGGGTTGGAGGAGGGAGGAATGGCCAGGAGTTCTGCACAGCGGCAGCAATGCAGTACAGTACAGGGACAGTAAGGGCATTGAGAGAGAGAACACCAAGGCAGGAAGCACCTGGGCTGAAAGAAATCCCAGGGGGGCCTCTGAACTGGTGCCGGGAATAGGAATAAATGCCAACTGCCACCTCTGTCATCCATTATTTTATTGTGGGCCACAGTTTAAAAAAATTTTTTTTGAACTTAAAAACACATTGAGAAAAGAAAAAGAAACATATTATAAACTTAAATATCAAAATAACCTACCCAGCATTATGGTGCTAATCAACAAATTGACCCAACACAATTCCAAAGGACTGAAACTTTCTATTCACTTCCAGATAGAGAACTGATGGGTTTATAGTACACATTGAAGCATATTTTCTTTTCTTTCCTTTCTTTCTTTTCCTTCCTTCCTTCCTTCCTTCCTCTCTCTCTCTCTCTCTCTTTCTTTCTTTCTTTCCTTCTTTCTCTTTTGCTTCCTTTCTCTCTCTCTATTTCTTTCTTAACATAGCTAATGTGGAAATTTGTGGGGAAGTTCTCTGTGCTTAAAAAATGATGTGAAAAAAAATGAATTCTGGCTCAGTTGAAGGAAAAAGGGATAATCAGAACCACCTGTTCTCCATGTTTCCCTCCAGGCATCTATTTGTTCCCTGAAGTCTGGCCCTCAGAGCCAGAAGCTTTAAAACAGTTCCTCTACCTTGATACTTGTCCTTTAATTTGGAACTGCTAATGTCTCCATCATTGAGGCTTTTTTGTTGTGAGTAGTGCTGGCATTTTGTATGTGTGGAAGGAAACCCTGACACTTTCCTCTTCCCTTTGTGTTCTTTCTCCTTTACCTTTGAGGGCGGTTGTCATAGTTCATCAACTTCTTTTTCTTCATCATCATCATCATCATTTTTATTATTTGACTCTCCAAATTGAAAAAGTCTTATACGGGTTTAGGCCATTCTTATATTTTCTATGGTAAAGAATAGATAGAAGGTAGTCTCAGAGGTGAGACCCTGGTGTGTAGGGTGGGACGGGTGGTGAAAAGGACCAGGAAAAGCCTCCTGCAGAAGGTGAGATTTCAGCTGAATCTTACAAAAATTTAGGGAAGCTAAGAAAAGTGAGGAGGGAGAACATTCTAGGAAAGGAGAAAAATACCGAGTCAAGAGCTGGAGAGTATTATTGGAAGAACAGTAAATATACCAAGAATCCTGTGGTTTGGTTTTGGAGAACTGCTTTTTTTGTCTCTCTTAAAATAAATTTTTATTGATACTTTTTTTTTTACATTTCCTAAAATTTTCCCTCTGTCCTCCCTCCAATCTCACAGAAAGTTATTCCATGTAACATCGAATATTTTTTTTTAAAGAAAGAAGAAAAAAACAATTAGTAAAACTAAACATTTTAAAAA
Organism: Petaurus breviceps papuanus; assembly: GCF_028583685.1. NCBI lineage: Eukaryota > Metazoa > Chordata > Mammalia > Diprotodontia > Petauridae > Petaurus > Petaurus breviceps. Next base: position 15,359,896 of record NW_027185655.1, on the reverse strand, counting down.
TGTGAAAATAAATGCAATGTTCCGACACTGTGGACCTCCAGTCTCATAAATAAGTGGAGAGAGAAGTTTTCTCATATTTCTTCTTTGGAGCTATATTTGTTCTTTGTCACTTTGCAAGAATCTGATTTTGTTACTTGGACAGCTTGAACCCCAGTAGAAATAAAGGAAATGGAACCAGTGAGAGGTATATGATCTGCTTTTCTTCTAGGGTTTAATATTATAGTTGCTTATCAATTTAGAAAATTTTGTGGAATACAATGTGTAAGGTGTTAGTCTAAGCTAATTTCTATTAGACAATTTTCTACTTTTCATTGCAATTTTTATCAAATAAGGAGCTTTTTCCTAGATAATTTATGTTTTCCACTTTATAACTGACCTCCCTGGCTTCCTTCTGGTTCCAAATACAATCCCACCTTCCCCAGGAAGTCCTCCCTAACACCATTTAGTTTCAGTGTCTTCTCTTTTATTTCCTAATTATCCTATATATGGTTTACTTCATATATATTTATTCACATGTTGTTCCCCCTCCCCCCCCACCTTAGATTGTGAGCTTCTTGAGGTCAGGAACGATCTCTTGTCTTTAGCACAGTGCTTGGTACATTAATACCAAATTAATAAGTGTTTATCAATTATCAAATACTGGATTATTGAGTTCCATTGTTTCTGATTTTCCCTTGTCTAGACTGTTCCACTGATCACTCTATTTTTAAACCAATAACAGATAGGTTTATGGCTGCTTTATAATAGTTTGAGATCTGGAAATGTTATTTCTCCTTCATCCCTATTCCTTGTCATCATTTCCCTCAATTTCATAGATATTTTGGGTTTCCAAATTGTTATTTAGTTAAGTTCTATAAAGCATAGTAAAAAAAAAAGGTGTAAGTAAACTTTGGTAGTATGGTGATTTTTATCATATTGGTACAGTCTAGACATGAGCACTGAATATTCCTCTAGTTACTGAATCCATACAAATGTTTTGTGTGCTTTTGTAGGTGGATGCCTAGATATTCCATGCATTTTGTAGATATTTTGAACAGGATTTCTCTTTCTATTATTGCTTCTTGCGTTTTGTTATTATTATACAGAAATGCTGTTGGGAGTGGGTGGAAGATTTAGGGGAGAAGATAAGTTTAATTTTGGACATGTTGAATTTAAGATGTCCAACAGGCATCTGGTCAAGACTGGGGGTTTTCTTAGAGGTTAGGGTGGGAATAAGTAGATCTGAGAACCATCATCAGCATAGAGATGACAATGTAATCCATGGAAGCTGATGAGAAGTCAGTGAAATGGTATAGAGGAGTCAAAATGGCAGTGATAGGAAGCAATGCAGTGAATTCTTCTTTTACAGATAAAGCTCTCCCAATAAAGAAAATAGCAGCAGACATTTCTGATGAGGAAATTCAGAAAGTCACAGTCCTTTGTCCAGTCCCAATTGGCATATGGAGACAGACAGGGAGGTCTGTGGACACCTGGAATGGATTAGCCAGGGGTATGCTGCTCAGAGCCCTCTAGCACCCAGAAAGACACTAAAAACTGGGGCAAGTGCACATAACAGGCTTTTTGCAAACACTAACTCACCAGTCTACTGGGTTGGGCCATAGAAAAAGGGTGTCAAAGACTGAGTGGCTTAACATTTCTAGAGACTTGTGGTGCGGATTCTGGAAGACCTGTATACAGAAATCTCAAGTCTGGTGTAAATGGTGCTGATTGAAATGGAGAGTAGTAAGTTAGTAGTAGCAGGCAGGTGATGAGATGGCCTGGGTACATTGCTGGACGGGATGTGAAGCCAAAGCATGGTGCCTAGGATCTCCCCAAAAGGGAGTAGGAAGTTACTGAATATACAATGCTAAAAACACTAAAGACTGACATGTTCACGACAAAATCTTAAAACATGTAGCAATAACTTAGGAGTTATAATCTCCTGGGAAATTGATACTCAAGACATCAGAAAATGAGACAGTTTGTGAAACTGTCATTTCCCTCAAGGTCCAGGACTTCTGGCAAGCCAGGCAACGGGCGGTGTTCCTTGTCTTGTTACCTTCTCCATGAAATGCAGTAGTTATTGTATGGAGTACCTCCTATGTAATGACTGAGGGACTCGGGAGTTCCCAACATCCCAAAACCTTGAACTCCCTCCCCCAAACCTCTGAACTCACTCAGATTGGATGCAATCTTAGGGGTTGAGTTCTAAAGGCTCACCATACTCCCAACCCTGAGTTTTCTACAAGGAAATAGTCAATATTACTTCCTTTTATTTCTCTCTAGGTTTTCCCAGATAGGGATAAAAGAGTCCTCCTCATACAAATGCTTAAGGCAATAAATGGATATTGGGTCGTACAGTTATTTCACTCTAAAAGATTCATGGGAGGCCATATACTCCCCCGGGGAGCTAATCTTAGGTTAGGACAATTGAACTTCCAATAGTCATTCTCTTTGGACTTGCATTGTCCAGATGACTCACTGTAATAGAAGGGTTTAGTAAGATGCATATTTTTTGTATCTCAGAGTCCTAGGTGATTCTTCTTTCCCTAAGAAGCGTGTTAATTAGGGAATCTCTCTTCTCTGACTACAAGGCTAATTTTGGGGATGATGATGACCAGGATACAGAACTCTCACTCATACATGAGGATGGGGTTCAGGAGCATGAGAGGGGGCACGGACATATGTAGCTTCAATGTGCTTCTGGTGAAAATCCCTGAGTGCCCCAGCTAATTGCCGTCTCTACGGCTAGGAAAATCCAATCTCAGGATCTCTTCTCTAAGGCTATACAGTTGTGAGAAGTGAATATTTCTCTGTTATATTTAATACCTAGTTATTGTATTTGGACCAAGGTGTTTCCCCTTTTCTACTTCTTTATCAAAAAACCAATTGGTGTGTGAAATCTCTCTTAGAGATTCTAAGGTTAGGCTTATGGGTATATACCTGTTCATTGTGTTTGCTCAGGTCTGGGGAAAGACTGATTCCCCCTTGTCATTTGTCCTTTGTTCTTGAAGAGGACCATGACATCATGGAAGTGATGCCATGACATGTGAGTGAATTAAAGTGAGGTAGGGCTGTGCAGAGTTACCAGCCTCACTTTCTCCTTCAGAGCCATCTGGGTCCAGGGATGAGACATAGATCAGGATGACTGGATGCAGTGGGAGACCTTGGTCTTTTTAAGCTAAGGTCTATTATCAAGACAGGCGATATGGAAACTGACATCAATCTCTTTGACCAAGATTTGAGTGACCTGTCACCTATATCAAGACCTTCATTTTAATATAGCCCACAGCTGTCACTATGTTAAACAATCCTAGTTGATTGCCATCCCTCAGGAACATCTCTTTGAAAGGCATAGATTATGACTCCACTGCCATTAGGGGTCTTTGGTCTAAGAGAGACAGCCAAATGACCATTAAAAATCTGCTGGCTTTTTATTCTAAATTACCCAGAAACTATGTCTCTTCAACATCACACAGTTAAACTCATTCTATTCTTTGATACTTCTGCCCCAAGGCATTTATGCTACTTCCTGATGGAGGTCAGACCTGAAATGAAAACAGGTTTACTTTACTGTATGTTTCTGTTCTGTCCTCTGAAAAGGGAAAAGGCAAAAATGATGAAAAAGACAAAATGAGTCAGCTGGGTCACATGACCAACAAGATTTTACTCCAATCCCTACTAGCACTCAAAAAAACAAACCAAGGGGGGTGGAGCCAAGATGTCAGTGTAGTAGCAGGAAAACTCCATAAACCTCTTCCATAACCACCTCAAATACTTATTAAAAATGACTCTAAACAAATTTTAGGGCTACAAAACCCACAAAGTGACAAGAAAGAAACAAACTTCCCGCTGAAGATAGTCCAGCAGGCTGACAGGAAGGATTCATCTCAGCGTGATGGGAGATGAGCCTAGCTCCATGTGAGTCCATGGTACAAGCCTCAGGGTGGCCACGACCAGCCCTGGCTGGAGGGACTTTGGGAGAGTGGATCACCAGTAGCTATGGTGGTTTCCAGAATTATCAACCCATAAATGCCAAAGACAAAGTGAGAGGTCAGGGTGGACTTTGTGGGAACAGGGGGTCTGGGAGTGCAGTCTGGCCTCTGCCCCTGGAGGGAGAAGTGGTTGAGGCACAGCAGCTGCAGTCTCGTGGCTGATTCAGAGCTCCTGGACTGCAGATTGTAGGGGGACCAAGCGACCATTCTGAGGGGTAATCGCTCTTGCTTTAATTTGCTTGGATCTGGATTGCTGTCTAGGGTGGAGGTCCTGAGGTGCAAGACCAGGTACTAGAGCCAGTGGAGGCTTCTGAGAGAACACCCAACTAATTGCAGCAGCTACAAAAACCCCAGCAATTTGGGACAAACCTCTCTTCTCTGGAAGCACAGTTCTATTGTGGCAAAAAGCTCAAAAGTCAAATAATTGAGTGGCAACATGAACAAGCAAAGGAAGCACAACAATCCAACTTTGGATTCCTTTTTTGGGGGCAAAAAGGATCAAAGCATGGAACAGGAGGAAGACAACAAAGTCAGAACTCCTGCACCAAAAGCTTCAAAGAAAAATATGAATTGGTTACAGGCCATAGAGGAGCTTAAGAAGGATTTTGGAAACCAAATAAGAGAAGTAGAGGAAAAATTGGGAAGAGAAAAGAGAATGATGCAAGAAAATCATGAAAAGAGAGTCAACAACCTGACTGAAGAAAATAACACCATAAAAAATAGACTAACTCAAATGGCAAAAGAGGCTCAAAAAGCCAATGAGGAGAAGAATGCCTTAAAAAGTTGAATTTGCCAGATGGAAAAGAAATTTCAAAAACTCACTGAAGAGAATAATTCCTTCAGAATTAGAGTGGAGCAAATGCAAACTTGTGACTTTATGAGAAATCAAGATACTATTAAACAGATCCAAACAAATGAAAAAAATAGAAGGCAATGTGAAATATCTCACTGGAAAAACCACTGATCTAGAAAATAGATCCAGGAGAGATAATTTAAAAATTATTGGACTACCTGAAAGCCACGATAAAAAAAAAGAACTTAGAAATCATCCTTCAAGAAATTCTCAAGGAAAATTGCCCTGATGTTTTAGAACCAGAGGGCAAAACAGAGGTTGAAAGAATCCACTGATCACCTCTTGAAAAAGATCCCAAAAAGAAAACTCCTAGGAACATCATAGCCAAGTTCCGGAGTTCCCAGATCAAGAAGAAAATATTACAAGCAGCCAAGAAGAAACAATTTGAGTACTGTGGAAACACAATCAGGATAACACAGGAGGGATCAAAGGGCTTGGAATATGATATTCTGGAAGTCAAAGGAGCTGGGATTAAAACCAAGAATCACCTACCTAGCAAAACCAAGTATCATGTTTTAGGGGTAAATATGTTCATTCAATGAAATAGAGGACTTTCAAGCATTCTTGATGAAAAAAAAAACAGAGTTGAATAGAAAATTTGACATTCAGATACAAGAAGCAAGAGAAGCATGAGAAGATAAACAGAGAAAAGAAATCATAAGGAATTTATCAAAGTTGAACTATTTACATTCCTACATGGAAAAATGATAATTGTAACTTATGAAACTTTTCTCAGTATGAGAATAGTTGAAGGGAATATAAATGTGTGTGTGTATATCTATATATATATGTATACATACATATGTCTATATAGGAAGGCATATGGGCGTATGAATACATATGTGAATGTGTGTATATATGTGTACAGGTATACATAGACAGAGGGCACAGGACCAATTGAATAGGAAGGGATGATACTTAAAAGGTGAAATTGAGAGGTGAGAGAGGAATATAATGAGAAGAGATGGGGAGAGACAGAATGGGGGTAAATTATCTCATATAAACGAGGCAAGGGAAAACTGTTACAATGGAGAGGAAGAACAAGAAGGCAAAAGGGAATGGGTCAACCTTATTCTCATTGAATTTTACTTAGGGAGGGAATGACATACACACTAAATAGGGTATCTTGCCCTACAGGAGAGTAGGAGGGGAAGGGGATAAAAGGGAAGATGATGGAAGGGAGGACAGGTTGGGGGAGGAGGGAAGTTAGAAGCACACACTTTTGAATAGGGACATGGTCAAAGAGAATAGGGGTTGGGTTAGGACAGAGGGAAATATAGTCAGTCTTTCACAACAGAAATGGTTCACCATGGAAATGTTTCGTGTAGGGGTGGAGCCAAGATGGCAGAGTAGAAGTATGACCTTCCCGCGGCTCTGGCTTCCACCTTCCCCAATCCATGTATAAAGGGGACTCTAAACAAACTTTGGAGCTGCAGAACCCACAAAATGACACAGAGAAGCTAGCCTTCCGCTGAGGACAGCCTGCCAGCACAGCGCTCTGGGAGCCAAGCACAGCGCTCTGGGAGCCAAGCACAGCGCTCTGGGAGCCGAGCCCAGCCCCACACCAAGGCTTTAGCCCCAGGGCAGGCTTGACCAGCCGCTGGCCAGAGGGACTCCAGATCAGCAGCAGCGGTGGCAGTTTCCAGATTTATCAACACATAGATGCAAAGGACAAAGTGAGAGGCCAGTGCAGTCTGGACTTTGGGACCAGTAAGTGGGAGTGTGAGGCTTTTACCCCTGGGGCGAGAAGCCGCTGAGACACTGGCACAGCCAGCCAGCGCCCATGGTGGCTTCAGCTCTTGGCTTGCAGAGTGTAGGGGGACCAAGCACCAGTCTGAGGGGTAATCGCCCTTGCTTTAACCTGCTTGGATCTGGATTGCAGTCTAGGGTGGAGGTCCTGGGGTGTGTCCAACTTGCCAGAGTGTGTGGAGACCGCAGAGAGGGCACCCATTGAATACCTCCAGCAGCTGAGAAAACCCCAGCATTTGGGATGAAAGCTCCCCTGTCTGGTGACAGAGTCCTACTGTGGCAAAAAGCCCAGAAGTCAAGTAATTGAGTGGCAAAATGAGCAGGCAAAGGAAAGAAAGCAGACAGAAGATTCCAACATTACACTCCTATTTTGGAGACAAAAAGGAGCAGAACTCCTGCACCAAAAGCTTCAGAGGAAAATATAAGCTGGTTACAGGCCATAGAAGATGTAAAGAAGCAGATAAGAGAAGTGGAGGAAAAATTGGGAAGGGAAATGTTTCGTTTAGCTACACATGTACAACCTATATTGAATTGCTTATCTTTCCAGTAAGGGTGGGTGATGAAGGAGGAAGGGAAAGAATCTGGAATTCAAAATTTTAAAATCAAATGTTTAAAAAAAATTATTTTTTTTTACATGCAAGTGGGAAATAAGATACATAGGCACTGGGGTATGGAGATCCATCTTGCCCTACTGGAAAGTCAGAGGGAGCTTGGGGGAGGATATAGGAGAGAGCAGATTGGGGGAGGGGGTATACAGTGGGATTGCTGATTTGGGGTGGTGGGTAGGGGAAAGATGGGGAGAAAATTTGTAACTCAAAATCTTGTGGAAATGAATGATGTAAATTAAAAATAAATGTAAAATTTAATTTAAAAAATAAAAAAAATCCAAGACAAACAATCCAAGAGAAGAATTATATACAAGAATTAGAAGAATTAGATGTGTCCATGGATAGGAAACAATAAGGCCAATGAGGTAACAGCTTTATGAATGAACAGTGGAGAACACTCATTCATAGAAATAATTTAGCAACTTGCCTCCATTAGTCTCCATGCTCTGGCAAGATGAAAAAAACAAAACAAAACCCAAACAACCTACCACCTTGTGCTTTGGGATCCATTCAGTAACAATCTTCCTCTTGAGGCAGTCTGTTAGTACATGCCGCCTCTGGCCTCCCTCCAGCATTCTGTTGCACCAAGCACTGGGCCTCAAAAAATGCCCAGCTAGGTGTGTCAAGGAGGAGGGTCATGAGGAGATTGCACTGTGCCTGGGATGGTTCCCTAGGTTAGAGAACCCCAAGGCAGCAGCAATTGCCCTGAACACTTACTCCACCCTCCCTGAAGCATACAAAGAGCCTCCATCCCTGACCCAGGTAACTTCTGTGAGATGCGGCACTGACTCTACCTGAGCCCTAGTCTCCTTTCCTTTTAGCCCAGTGCAGTCCCTCACCCTGGCGCTGCCCCAGTTCTCTCTGTCCTGTTGGATGCACCAGTCTTTGTAGGCTAGTAATCTGAACTCCTCACCTGGGACAGCTTTGAGGTCTAGCTCAGAGGGTTAAATCCATCATCAAAGGGGCAGAGAGGGAGCAACAGCACAATGTAAGAAAAAGACTAAAACCAGTAAGCATTTTAGAAAGAAGAAAACTCAGTTTAAACACCTAGAATACGAACATATAAATGAATACAAGCTATCAATTTCAAAAGGAAGATGAGTATTACAACATACAAAAGATTGCAAATGTCTCTGATAAAAGTCTGGAAGATGAAGGAAATGGAACCAAGACCCCAGAAGCATCGAATTCTGTGGATTCTCATCACATAGAACCACAACAGAATGTACCAGAATATTCAAGAGAAATAAGAACTTTATTTTATTTTATTTTTTTTAAGCAATCGGGGTTAAGTAACTTGCTCAAGGTTACACGGCCAGTTATTATTTCTGGGTGTGGTGCTAAGTATCTGAGCCCAGATTTGATCTCCAGGTCATCCCGACACTGGAGCCGGTGCTCTTACTCGCTGAGCCACCTGGCCACCCTGAGAAATAAGAACTTTAAAAGGAGAATTTAGATGAAAACCATCGATAGAACTCATGGCTTGCACAACTGAAATAATTAACAAAACAGAAAAACTAGTCCATATTGTCAACTCTTTCCAAAAGAGGAAACAACAAATACAATGAAGTGAAGGACAATTTGAAAGAGAAACAGTAAAAGAACATAGGATACTATGCAAGGAAAATAAACTGTTGACCTCGAAGACAGGCTGTATTAGAGACAACTTAACAAGTAGAGACTTCCCAGAATAACATGACAATTCAAAAAAACCAGAATGTAAGAAATAATAAAAGTAAACCATACTGAACTCTCCAATATAGAAAATAAAGCACCAATCGAAAAAATCCATATATTTTTAGGGAAAAAAAGGCTTTACTTTGAATTACAAGACATATTTAACAACTTCAAAGAAAACTTCTACAGGTCATCAGAAGAAAGACCTTCAGATATAAAGGAAAAGAAAATTAGAGCAACATAGGACTTTTCTGTACCCACCAGAAACTAAAGAAATAAATGGAGTAATATATTTCAAAAAAGCAAAGGTGCTAAAGATGCAACCCCACATTATATTACCTATAAACCTAAGCCTGATCATCTAGGGAAAAAGTAAGATGTATCTTCAATGAAAGAGAGGTATCTGAAGTATTTCTATAAGGTCCACCCATCCCTTATATAAGTATATTATTTGATTTGCAAACATCCAAAATATCCAAAAATTATACAATGGGGATAAAAGTGAAAGTAGAATTTAAACGGACAGGATAAATGACGGTGGAGGAACAAGCTTGAAACACCATAGACTAACCCTAACCTCTCTCATACTCCTATTTTGTGGGACTAAATTGAAGAATGGAGGGCGGTAACATGAAAGAAGAAAGGGAAATGTAGAGAAAATGTGGAGTGTACCTTAATCAAGCCCATGGTAAACAATGAAGGGAAACAAACTCCCATAGTCTCCTAGCAAGAGGAGGATAACCATGTTCTATCACATGTATGTACATACCTTGATTTATTCAGTCATTCCCAAATTGATGGGCAGTCTTCAATTTCCAATTTCTTTATGCTGCATGAAGAGCTAGAATTACTTACACACACACACACACTTTCCTAGAATTTGTTTTCTTCAAGATTTATCATTCCCTTAATTTACCCTCCCTCTAATTCCCCTTCTCTTCTATTTCCTGATTGAGTACATTTTTGTAGTCAATTGTGTTTGTATGTGTGTATTCTGCCTTCTTTTAATCAGTTATGATGAGTGTGGTTCAAGTGTCAGCCCCTCCCCCTACAATATTGTAAAGTTGAACAACTGTGAATGCCTAAGGAACTCCGGTCAGCACGATGTCAAGAAAGTTTCCTTTTGTACTCATCCCTCTCCCCTCAGTACTTTTGCTGCCCTTTAGTCAGTTTTAGTCATGTCTAACTCTTCATGATCCCTTTTAGAGTTTTCTTACCAGAGATACTGCAGGGATTTGCCATTTCCTTCTCCTACTCATTTTACAGATAAGGAAATTGAGGCAAACAAGATTAAAGACTTGTCCAGGGTCTTACAGCTAGTATCTGGGACCAGATTTGAGTTCAGGTTTTCCTGCCTCCAGGTTCTGCATGTTATCCACTCTACCACCAAGCTGTCCTCATAATCTATCTATCCTCCCTTTAATCCCCCTCCGCTCCTTGTTGGGAGAAATATATTCTTGTATCCAACTCTTTGTGTACTTCCTTTTTTTTTGGACAAGTTCAGATGAGAACGAGAATCAAATGTCAGCCTCTCCCCTCCCACCTCATTACCATAATGATAGAATTCTTTCTTTCTTTTTTTTTTTTTTAAAGCAATCAGGGTTAAGTAACTTGCTCAAGGTTACATGGCCAGTTATTTCTGGGTGTGGTGCTGAGTATCTGAGCCCCCAGATCTGATCCCCAGGTCATCCCGACACTGGAGCCAGTGCTCTTACTCACTGAGCCACCTGGCCGCCCCTGAATTCTTTTTTTCCTTAACTGTTTATTCTTCTAATTAATTTCTTGACTTTAGACTTTATGTTAGGGCTGGACTCTGCAAACTTCTAGAGGAACATCTGGGCTGGTCTCAAAGTGGTCTGATTAAGGACAAATCTGATAGCTGCCCTCCCTGGTCTATGTTCTGTAAGTTCCTTACATGGATTTGGGGCTGAGCAACATACATGTGTGTTTGCCTCCTTTAGAATTTCACTAGACTAAATGTTTTAACTAGCTCTCTGAAAAAGAAAAGTGCATATGGTATACTTTTCAATTTAATATGAATTATTAAAATTTTTCTCTATCACATCTGTAAATCTAGATTCAACGAAACAACAAATCAAGTCTTGAAATTCAATAATTTGTTCTCACAAGGCAGCATAAATTGTCTTCAGTATACGTTTGCTATTACCTGCCTCTGTTTGTCAGTCAAGTGGGAAGCTGTGGTGGTTCAAAGTGAGAACTGTAAGGTTTCTCTGTGATTCCTGGTTCCTGGTTCTTGCCCTGGTCACTGAGACCCTGCTCTGCCCTTGAAGTCAGAGCCGCACAATTTCTGTTTTGTTCCTCTGGAGGGTAAGAGACCATTCCCTATCTTGGGACTGCCCCCCTTCCCCCCTTAGGAGTAGGTCTCCTCCTTAATCTCTGACCCCAAACTTGGCAGTGAGCAACAAAGCTGCTAGCTGGCATTGGTTCCTGAACCCTGTATGATATTGACCATTATGGGTCTGGGACCTCATCTTGCACTGCTGCAGAGGCTCAGTCCTTTTTTAGTTCTTGGGTGCATGAATGGACAATACAATAAGCTCCAGAGCCCACCTCCAGTGTCCACAGAATGCTCTGCTGATATAGGTTGCAAAAATGACTCACTGTGATTTTTCCCAGCAGGATTCAGGCTAGCGCATTTTCTAAAACTGCCTGGAGGCATTCTGTGGTAATTCTTCCAGATACTAGGTTACTTTGGTTCTGCCCCTCAACAATAAATATCTACAAAAGGAAGGAATTTAATTAAGTTATATAAAGGTAATCCCTTTAAATAAATTGGCTAATATTTACCTGTTAATTTTAAAACAAGGTAAAGAAATCCTTTTTAGGAAAAAGTGAAGAAAATGATAAAAAAAATTCTAATAAACAAAAGAAGTTGGAGGGGAGGAGAGGAGGAAGAATTTTGAATTAATTACTCAACTTAGAAGTAAAAAAGGAGGAGAATTAGATAACTAAATAAAAGGAAAAAAGAAAAAAGAATAAGGTAACTATCCAAAACCAGAAAAAGTACTAACAAATGGGAAGGAGCAGGATTGAGGGCAAGAGAAAGAGTCTGTTAGAATATAGTTGCCTTAAATTATGAACTAGAGAGTCAAATGGAGGAAAGTAAGTGTAAACTGAATTCAAATAATTTAAATGTTAATAGATTAAATAATCCCATAAAATGAAAAAACAGTGACAGATAAGAAAATAAAACTCTACAATCTGTTGCTTACAAGAAATACATGTAAAAAAGCCATATACATAATAGAAACAAGGGGAAAGAACAAAATCTACAATGCATCAAGTGAATTAAAAAAAAGAGTTGCAATCATGCTATCAGATGACAGAAACACCCCTTCCCCATTATGAATATGGATTTAAAAAAAGGAAATTATTCTAGAAGGAACAAATTAAAAACCAATATAAACATTAAATTTTACAAATGCCATAGCATTTGAATCGACAATAGAAAAATTAACTGAATTTCAAGACATATACAGAAATATAATAATAGCAGAATACTTTAAAGACCCTCTATGAATTGGACAAATCTAATAGAGATAAACAAAAAGAAAAATATAAAATTGAATTAACAGCTAGAGAGATTAGAGTTAAAAGAGTTATACTTCTAAATGGGACTGCTAAAGAAGATATAGTTTTCTTAGCATTACATGTAACCTTTACAAAAACTAATCACTTTCTAGGACAGAAGTATAGCAAATAAATGTCAAGAGACAGAAATAGTAAACATTTCCTTTGCAGACTATACTGTAATAAAACTAGTGATCCATTCACATGTACAAGCAAAAGACAGAGAATAAACTAATTAAACGGAGTCTTTTTTTTTTTTTTAAGTAATTGGGGTTAAGTAACTTGCTCAAGGTTACACGGCCAGTTATTTCTGGGTGTGGTGCTGAGTATCTGAGCCCGGATTTGATCCAGGTCATCCCGACACTGGAGCCGGTGCTCTTACTCGCTGAGCCACCTGGCCGCCCCTAAGCAATTGGGGTTAAGTAACTTGCTCAAGGTTACACGGCCAGGTATTTCTGGGTGGGTGCTAAGTGTCTGAGCCGGGGATTCAATCTCCAGGTCTTCTCAACACTGGAGCTGGTGCTTTTTCTCACTGTGCTACCTGGCCGCCCCTAAATGGAGTCTTAATAATGAAATCCTAAATAAGAGTGCATCAAAGAACGAGTCACAGAAGCAATTATAATTATGTGAAAGACAATGATAATGATAAAACAATATACTAAAATTTCTGGGATGGAGTTAAAGCATTTCATGTGGGAAAAATTATATTCCTAATAACATATACTGACAAAATAGAAGAGGATTAATTAATTGAATATGCATTTTTTAAAAAATGTTAAAAAACCTCAACAAATAAGCTCACAATTAGCATAAAAGATGATACTAAAAATGATAGGATAAATAAATTGGAAACAACAAAAGAGAATAGAACTGATAAAACTAGAATCTGGTTCATAAAAAATACTTGCAAAATGGATAAACCTTGAATCAACCTGATTAAAAAGAAGGCAGAAAAATCAAATCAACAAAACAGCAAATGAACAAGAAGCAATCACAAACCAGAAGAAACAAAAAGAATGATCATAATCTAAAATGCACAATTATATGCCAACAAAATTGAGTGCACAAAAGAAACAAAGGAATACTGTAAAAAAAAAAAAGGTTCTCAGACTGAAAGAATGCCAAATAGAGATCTTAAATAACAAAATACAGAAAACAAAACCAAAGTAGTTCTAAAGGAACTACCAAAGGGGAGGAAAAACTCTTGGTCCTGATGGATTTACAGATGAACTGTATCAAACTTTTAAAGAACAATTAAGACTAATGCTATCAGTTTATTCTCAAAGAAAGGGATATAAAGTACTCTATCAACCTCCTTTTAGGAGACAAATCTAGTTCTAATCACTTAACAAGGAAATGATAACACAAAGAACTATAGAACAATATCACTAATAAACATCAATTCAAAAATTTTAAACAAAAACCTATCAGACTGATTACAGTCATTTATCTAAGACTGAAGTAGGGCCCTTGGTTCAAACCAAATTAAAGTGTAATTGGGCAATCTTTAACAAAATAAATAAAAATAAAATACAACATAAATGATATTAATTTTGGTTTTCTAAGTCAATACTGGCCCCTAGGGATCTCTTTCTGTTTGAACTTATAACTGCTGATTTAAGACATCATTATGTTCAAGTTGGATTTCTAGTAGAGATATCAAGGAAAGTAATCAACATAATTTATCATTAACAACAAAAACACCCCCAACCACAATGGTCTGAAATGATAAGAGTAAAAGGTTCTGACAAGACACAGCATTCAATTGGGCTAAAAAACCAAAGTAAACAAATGAACAAAAAGGGATCTTTGTAAGAAATATCATAAAAAGCAACTTTCTAAAACCAAAAGCATGCATCATATATAATGGCGATACACTAGAAGCTTTTACAACAAATACAGGGATAAAGTAAGTATATCCTTTTTTCCAAAAGATTTTTAGAAATGACAGCAATAGTAGTAAGAACAGAAAAAGAAATTAAAAGTATAAAGGAGACAAAATGATCTCTTTGCTTATGATATTGTGGCTTACTTAAAAAAAACTTAAGAGGTCAGCAAAAAAAACTGTGATAATAGCTTCAGTAAAGCTGTAGTCTATAAAATAACCCTTAAAAATCAACAGTATTTCTATATAAAAAAAAAACCCAGAGTCAATAGCAGAAAGAGAAATTCACATGGCTACAAAATGAATAAAATATCTTGGAATTACTCTACTAAAGCACACTCCATATTTGTGTGGGTCAAAGACCCACCCACCCATAATATAGATTAACTTAAAAAGTGTTCTTGAAAGAAATAAAGAACAATTTTAACAGCTGGAGTAATATTCAGTCTTGTGGGTGGGTTCTTTTATATTGGTTCATGCCAATATAATAAAAAATGCCAATATTACCAAAGTTAGTTTATGATTTTAATGCTACGATTATCAAACTACTAAAGGAATACTTTACAAAACTTAATAAAATAAATACAATATTTATTTGGAAGAACAAAAGACCTAGTATATCAAGGGAATTAATTTAATTTCTTTAATCAAAAGAATTAACGAAAAAAGAAAAGAATACACGAGGAATAGAACTTTCAGACCTCAAACTTTATTATAAAGTAGCAGTCATCAAAACCATTTGGTAATAGTTACTGAGTAGATAAAAACAATGGACTAAGGGGCGTCTAGGTGGCACAGTGAATAGAGCACTGGCCCTGGAGACAGGAGGACCTGTGTTCAAATCCGGCCTCAGATGCTTAACACAAAAAACTAGCTATGTGACCTTGGGCAAGTCACTTAACTCCAATTGCTCTCCAAAAAAGCAAAAAAAAAAAAAAGAATAAGAATGGATTAGATGAAACTCAGAAAAAATGGAAAAGGTAAAAATGGCCAAGACAATTTCATGTTCTCCTTTATAGGCTGGTGGAAAGGAGTAGGAATCTGAGACAATGGGTGGAAAGTTTCAATGGTTGAGAAATTAGTGCAGCCAATTTTGCGATAAACTTCTCTGAACTTAGGTAGGCTGGTTCTTGGATAACAGATATAGAGGGCGTTCCAAAACTCTTAGAGCAATTTTAAGACTAAGACTTTTGGGACACTCTGTAGAGTTGAACATCAAAACCATTCCAGCTTAACTGGGCTTGCCAGAGTCTATGCTCTGCCAAAGCAGTCTTTGACTGCCCAACTTCCCACACCACTATGAGGCATTAGAGGAGATTGTTAGTGGAATTAATTTAAAAAAAAAAATCACATTTGCATAGTTAGTGCTTTATGGCCCAAAAATTCTTCTTTTCACAACAGTAACCCTAAAAGGAGGTAGTACCTACGGCATTATTCCCATGATCATACAAAAAACAAAAATGAAGCTCAAAGAAATCCAATAGAGCTAGTAAATGTCTGGTGTCAGGATTTGGGTCCGGTCACGCCTGACTCCGGGTTCAACCTACTTTCCACTCTTCTATGTCACTTATTTCAAGTTTCCTTACTCAATTTCCCATTTTCTCTGACATCTTTTGTTTTTCTTTCAGAATGAGACTGACACATATTGTCACAGTAGATCTGGCTGGTGGTCTCTGGTTTTTTCTCTGAAAATCCAGATGATTGAGGCTGTGGACATCTCCTTTAATATATGGGAATGACTAAGGACTCAAAGACCCAATCCCTGTGACCTCAGGGGCACAGCTACTTTTGATAGCAATATTATAAAATCACACATTAGGCCAAAGGTTCAGCCCCTTTGTCATTTCAAAGAAACAATGACATATAAAAACATCTCATTAACACGAAGGCACGTCTTTATCTTATTGAGACATCACTTTTTAAAGATTTATCTTTATTTACAAAGTGATGATACCTAACCAATTACAAAGAGACATCAGAAAATTTCATTTTTCATGTAATGTATATAAATATGTACAGGAAATTTTATAAAGTAAACATTAGAAACCGTAACAGTAAAATTTGCTACTTATTCTATGTCAATAGTTATCTCTTAAATACTGGTTTCAAGTACCCCTTATAAAACAGTCCTACTTTATTAAAAGAATGAAAAAGAACTCTGCTATAAACAATATTGTTTTAAAAATAGACTAAGAAAACATCCCAGTAACAATGCTTAGCTTGATCAAATACTGCCTTAATTTTTCCTATGGTCTTTAAGCAAAAAAAAAAAAAGGCAGTTTAATAACCGAGTAATAGGTTAGTGTTTTTTAATACAACATTTTATTTCAATAATTATAATAGGTTAAAAAAGCTATACAATACAGCTTTATTAGATATTTACTGTTATACAGGATATCCTCTCATTTCAGAGTGAGGAGGGTCTTTATAAAGGTATTGACTTCTCTTGCTCTTTCCCAAGGCTGACAAATGGCCAGGGCATATGTCTTGATAGGAAAGTTTGACATAGTTAACAATAGAGATGTATGCACACAAAGAATCACTTTAGATGCTGCTGCCTATTTTTCTCCTCTTCTTCAATCTGAAGACGTCTCAGTACACAAAGGACAACTTGATAGCAGAAAATATATTGATCCTGGAAAGAAAGACATACATAAAAAAAGGCAATATTTTGTACTAGTTAAACAGTTGTTCAATTTTGGGAGTTTGTAGTTTTAAAAATTCAACACCTGAATCCCATTTTGGCAAGCAAACTTAGGGTGAGATTTTCTAGATTGGATTAATCTCACACAAATGGCCCCATGGTGAAGCCTACATAAGTTGGTTAGGCTGAAATTCACATAGACTTGTTTTTGTTTGATTCAATTTTGTTATCTCAGTTTTAAATTCCCATCTCTACTTGAAATTCATGTTTATATAGGCATAGGCAACTCACCATGATGTTATGAAGTGATATAAATCCTGAACACATGTACAGATATTTTAATCTCAAATTTTAAAAAAAGAATCAAGAAATAAATTTCTTTAAATATTGTAAATAAAAGCAGGTTAAAAATCCAATGATTTAAAAAGTTATATTTCCTTGTCATAAGTTTCTTCACAGAGGCAGTATGGTAGAATGGATAGAGAAATAGAATTAGAAAGACTTAGGTTCAAGAAAGATTGGCCTCTGACATGTTTCAGCCATATGATTATGGGCATCCTAATCTCTTAGTGCTTCCAAGCAACTCATTAATATTAAGTTGCAAATGAATTATTATTTTTTCTAATTCAGTAAAAAAATTTTGGTAATTTAATTGGGATGGCATTGACTATAAAAGTTAGTTTAGGTAAAATTGTCATTTTTATTATATTGGCCCTGCCTACCCACGGACAATGAATATTTCTCTTATTATTTAAATCTGATTTTATTTGTATAAAGTTTTTAAAAATAATTTTGTTTATATAGTTTGTGGGTTTGTTTTTGCATGTGTATTGTATAGAATGGTTTTACATATACACTTTATGTCTAATGGTAGCCATCTTTGGGGTGGGAGAAAAAAATTTACATGAAAACTTTATTATATATTTAAAAAGAACTGCAAGTTGTACATAACAGATGTACAGTTTAATGTGCAATCATCTTTTTTTATTATACTATGTTATGGAAATGCTTGTTTTATTCCATAAATTAAAAAAAAAAATTAAGTTGCAGATTTACATTGGTTAAAGTAGTTTCCATACCAGAGAGTCTCCATACTGATGAAGTTACAAATCCTGACCAAAGAAAAAGTCTTTTTTTCCTTATATCTTATTATCATGCCTAACTTTGAGGAAGTCTGTCACTGGAAGGTTGGCCTCCAAGTAAAGAATTTCTTTTTTTTCACTACAGTAATGAAGACCATATCTAAATGTGAAGAAGGCTATGCTTTGTACCACTGATCCTTCAAGTACTAAAACATAATTTAAAACACTCCATTAACTCAGTCCTTCAGGATTCCAAGTGGAATTTTTTTCTTCTTCTTGGAGAAGTGACAATGGATTTGAAAATATACATTGATGTAATATTCTCCTAGTGCTTAAATTGCCTTTTGTTTGTAAATGACACTGTAACCAAGATTAGGTTTAAGAATATGGTTGGAAAACTGGTGATTGCATTACAATGTCATAGCACTAACAGCTGCATACCTGGGTTTGATTTCTTGGCAGCATTGGCCAGTGTGGTTTCTACACTATGAAAATTATCTTTGTGAAAGTCAGCTGAATGTTCAGGAGACTGAGTATATTTAAGAAAACATGCGGAGTGGTGATAGACATGAAAGGCTTTTTTTTCTGTTTAAAAGGAGTAAATTTTATTTTATTTTTTAAAAAGACCAATGATATCTATCTAGGCTATGTATGTGCAACTGTCTAACTGGAGATTTCTGGGTGCAAATGGAATCTCCCAGAATGTTCTGAAAGTTTAGAAGGGGGAAGCAAAACAAAGATACTTTCTTTTTGTTGTTGTTTTGTTTATTTTACAATGATATTTTCTAAGTGCTCTCTAGCTATGCCTTCTAAATAAGAAAACCTTTCCAAAAAGAGAAAAATGTGGCCAAGGTTTGAACATTGTCACCTTAAAGATAATTTCCCACTGTTTAAAAAAAAATAGTATCAGGGACATACCTCAGTCTGAATCATCCCATGCCTCTGCAGTCTCATTGTGCGCACCAGGTCAGAGATATCAAACTGCCAAAGTGAACAGCGTGTGCATATTTTGGTAAATACAAAGGACCATAAAGAACTCTTCTCTGCTTCCCCACCACCCCCAAAGCATCCTTCTAGATTCAGATCAGCTCTGAGATGGGTCGTACATCCCTCTGCCATTTGGTCATTTCAACATTATGCTTCTAGAGGCAGCCTCTGTACTGCTCAATACTTGAATTTCAAGTCCAAAGACTTGTTTCCAAGTTTCCACAGTTGCAACATTTCCTAGCTGTTGATTGCTTTTTGCCAGCTATATGAGTATGGGCAAATCACCACCTGTTTGGGACTCTATTGCTTCACCTGCAAAATAAGGTGGTAGGACTAGCTGATTTCTAAATCTGAGTCTAAATCCCATGACCGCCATGTTGTCCTCCATTGTGGCTACTGTTACTCTGAATCTTATAGTAACAATAACAAGTGATATTTAATATTTTGAGGGGGCAGTATGCCATAGTAGATAGGGCACCAGTCTCACAGTCAGGAGGACCTGGGTATAAGACCTGATTGTGCAACCCTTGGCAAGTCACCGAACCTTACTGCAATACTCTAGGCAATTCTCTAATACTTTAAGTGGCAGAGAAAATGACTTCCTGTATTGGCACTGGGAGTCTTCTCCCCTGGGGGGGTCCCCTATGCCAGTGTATACACAGGTCTAGTCTTTATCCCTATTTCATATTTTAAAGACTACATCAAAACGCAGATTTATTTGTTATAATTCTCCTCCTCTTCCTCCTGTTCCTCTTTCTCCTTTCTCAGGAGGCAGTCGCTATAGTGTAACGGGGGCGGAAAGCTTTTGGTTCAAATCCCAGCTCTGTCATTTATTGGAGAGTCACTTACCTTCTCTGAGGTTTGATGACCTCATCTATGAAATCAGGATAATAAAATGGGTACAACTTGTCTTTAAGGGGCTGTTGTAAACTGTAAATTGCTGTGTAAATGATTTGCATCTAAATCATACCTGTCCCACACAATCTTCACAGGATCACAGATCCAGAGTTGGAAGGGACCTCAAAGATTACCCAGTCCAACTCTTTTGTTGTATAGATGAGGAAATGGAAGCCTAGGGAAATTAAGTCACCTGTTCAAAGTCACACAGGTAGTAAACAGGTTTTCAGGGACTAGGGAAACATAGTCGGTCTTTTTTTGTTTTGTTTTGAGAGTTCTTATCCGATTAGAATTCTTTTTTCCTTGAAACTTGACTATAGATTTTTTTGGCAAGCATATTGTATTCGAACAATGTGACCAGCCCATCAGAACTGTGTTCTCTGAAGCAGAGTTTGAATGCTTGGCAGTTTAGCTTGAGTAAGGACCTCAGTGTCTGGTGCCTTATCCTGCCAGGGGATCTTCAGGATCTTCCTATGACAATTCAAATGGAAGTGATTCAGTTTCCTGGCATGATGCTGGTAGACAGTCCAGGTTTCAAAGGCAGGCATACAACAATGAGGTCAGCACAGCGGCTCTGTGGACCTTCAGTCTGGTAGGCGGTCTAACACCTCTTCTCTCCCATACTCTCCTTCAGAGCCTCCCAAACACTGAGCTAACTCTGTCAATGTGTGTGTCAACCTCATTATCAATGTGTACATCCCTGGAAAGTACACTACCAAGGTAAATGAACATATCCACAGCATTCAGAACTTCTCCATTCGCTGTAATCAATGGTTCCACGTAGGAATGGTGGCTGAAGGAGCATCAGCCAAAGTGAATGAAACTATACACATACATATCCATATATAAAGATGTAAATAAATATTTATATATTACATTTAAATTAAATATACACATAAACACAATTGCCCAGTGATGACAAATACTAAAGCATCCCAAACTCCCAAGGCATTGTTTAAATTTAAGCAACAGAATATTTATCCTAGAGTTAAATATTTGGATCCAAAATTTGGGACTTACTTCAAGATCTTGATTGATCAGTCCCAGAACCACATCTATACAAATAAGTGTCCCCGACCGTCCAATCCCAGCACTGCAGTGGATGATGATTGGTCCTGATTTGTGAACATGTCTCATGTATGAGATAAACATGAGCAAATCATCTGGTTGAGAAGGTGTGTCGTGGTCTGGCCAGGCAGTGAAATTCAGATGAGAAACACATCTGACTTCTCCAGTCTGAAAGTTTATGAGAGAATGAGGAAATAAAATGCAAAAATATTGTTTTTATGTAAATAATTAATGCACCTCCCCCTCCCTCCAATAAACTCCAGTGACCTTCTATTAATATAAACCTTAAACTCCTTTGTGTGGTGTCTAAAACTATCCCCTCCCTGGTCTCTCTCTGCCTTTCTAGTTTCCTTATACATTACTCCCTTCTATGCATTTATCATCCATTTAAATGGCAGAACACTTGGTGTGCTAGACACACAACCAGCCACCTCTTGTGTTTGTGATTTTGCCCTATCCCCTATGCCTGGAATGCTTTCTTCATTTCTCATAGGTTCTAGAACCCTCTGACCCCCAACCCTACCCCAAATGACCCAGGTAAGAACTGTTTCCCTGGGCTCTCTTACAGGTACTATTACTATATCTTGTTGAGGAAAGCAGCTTGAAGTCAACAGCTGCAACTATCCTTCTAAAAGGCATTTCTCCCTATGGGGTCCAGGAAATTTAACACATGTGCATGTTAAATGGGATCTTAGGAGAAGCTATGAGGAATTTATGGGGGAAACAGATGAGAAAGAGGATTCTGGAGTCTGTGAGGAGGAGCTGGTGGTTCATAGTGCATTCTGGAGAGATCCCTACCTGCCAGGCCTAGTGGAAGGAGAAATAACAGCTTATTCCTGGAGAGATTAGGTTTAACTCTAATCTTGAGCATAACACGAAGAGGACCTGACAGTGTTTCTATCAGTATCTTCAAAAAGTAAAGTCAACTGTGGTTATAGTAAAATATATAGAGGTTGATTCTGGCTGTGACCTTTTTCAAAGGATAAATACATAAATAATGATATATATGACTTTTATTATTGATTTTGTTGCGTATAAGACAATCTCTTGTTATATCTGTATAAGTATATATTATATATATGTACCCATGTATATATATGTGATTTTTAAAATTTATGTTATCTTACATATTAGTTTTTAAGAGAGAGGGAGAGAGAGAGAGAAGAAAAAGGAGGGGGAAGCAACAACAGAAGAGGGAGAAATGTCACTCGGGTGTAAAATTATGTTCTCGGTCACTCAGATTATGATGGATTTCTCACTGACAAGATTATTTTTTAAAAAGTTAAATTTGATTTTATTTTTACAAAGATCTGCCTTCTTGCCTCCCTATTCTTCCTTTCCAATGAAAGAGCAAGGAAAACAAAATACCCTATTACAAATAGTATGTTCAAAGCAAAATAAATTCCTTCAGAGGCCACATCCAAAGTGTGTATGTGAGTGTGTATGTGTATCCCCATCACCTCTATCAGAAAGTCCAGTCAGATGATTTTAACAAGACTCAGCTGAATTACAACATTTGGTTCTACAATTTTTTACGGTATAAGGATGTCACCAGCTGAGTAAGGTAAATGAAAACAGAGCCATGAAAATTTCTCCAGTTTTGATATCAAAGATCCCCAGTATAAATCCTCCCTGTCTAAAAATTCTGTTATGAAAATGGGTAGTTTCTAATATTCAGCTTTGGAACCAATTCATGGTGCTGAGTACAGACTGACAGTAAATTAAATCTTATTTGTAATGAAGACATCCGTTCAAAGCTAACAAAACAAACTCTTGAAGGCTGGCATCTGGTCTATAGACTAGAAGGTGGGCAGGAGAGCTGAGAAGTTATTGAAGCTGATGTAAGAGTGATGGATGCAGGCAAGAGAAAAAGCGTGTTGTGTCCCTGTTTTTCCAACTAAGTGGTAAATCACAAGGCACAGAATGATTTTATTCACTCACCTGAATATCCTGGAGCTCCATTGCTCTGACAATAAAGCCTGTTAGCTGCTGCACTCTCACCAAGGCAAGCCGAAGTCTGTCATTTACCATTATAGTTTTGCCCAGGATATCTGGCCAGTACCGCTGGCATTTGATCTTTTCTCCTTCAACCTCCTGGGTCATCATAGCTATTACTGTAGCATTTTGTTCCCAGATCATCTGCCAAAAGTCTGCAACCGTTGTAGGGAGAGGTCCTTGACAGGCGATGTAAACAAATTCTTGGTTCCCCACTGGCATCTTAATGAAGCTGGCATTGATATAACCCCCTTCATCTCCAAGCGGGACTCTTGTGGCATCATCTGTGATTTCCCCAACCACAAAACAGTCATCACCTTGACGTGTTTACTTTCAAATGATTATCTTTCTAATAGCTCGGATAAGAGGCACATTAATATTTTCATTTCAGAAAAAGGAAACATTTCAGCAGATTTTTGCAAGTAGTAGAGGTGATTTTCATACAACATCTCATGTGTCACCCATAAGCTTAGATTTTGAGCACAAGGAGGTTCTATTATACATGTATGCTATGTTATTTAGGCATCTAGTCTGTGGATGCAATGAGAATTAATTAAAATGAGTAAATAAACTTATAGCTCTTAAATCAGTACCTAGGGAGATGAAGAACTGTAATTGTTATTACTTCCTTGCCTGTTATTAAGTGATAACAAATGAAAAAGTCACAAAACTTTCTCCTGGAGAACAAAATAACAAGTATTATAAATATATCAATAAATTACTTATTATCAAGGCTATGGATAAGAGTTAACCTTTCTGCTTACTTTGTTATACAACATAATATGATTCACAATACTTTCTGCTTACTTAGTTATGTGACATAATATGATTTATGAGTCAACAAAAATATTAACTAAAGACACCCTTGGCACTTTCCCGTCTGGATTACCTTTAGAAAAAAAAATAAAATAGGAGACAACATTAAGTTGGCTCAGTTTATTTGGTAAGTAAAGTTCTTGTCCTATTATCTTGGAGCCTCATCCCAACATCTATAATTTCAGACTGAAAGACTTTTTCATACTATATTGTTTTAGCTTATTTCTTGAATACCAATTTTTTAAAAAAGCTTTTTGTAGCACCACTTAGTATGCCTAAACCTTTAATAGTTTTTCCAAAAGAATGATTCTGTGTATGTTTACATATTTAAATTTTTTGTAGGGCAGTTGGGGTTAAGTGACTTGCCCAAGGTCATACAGCTAGTTTTTGTATTAAGTGTCTGAGGCTTGATTTGAAATCAGGTCCTCCTGACTCCAGGGCCAGTGCTATTCACTGCGCCACCTAGCCACCTCAGTATGTTACATATTTAGATCTAGACAGTGTGCCAGTCTCTAAACCTAATGGGTAATTGTCATATTGATCATATGAGAATTTCTAACAATGGGTTCTGAATCTTTCTACCTACTGAGCTTAATTAGTTATCTGTCCTTATTTCTTCCTAGATTCTGGTTCATGCTATTTGGCCTTAGCAAACCTACTCACTATTCCTTGGCTTGTGACTTTGCTTTTTCTGCTTATGAGACATTGTCTAGGCCATCATACCTTCCTGAAACAACTTTTACTTTCTTCTCTGCTAATTTTGGATGTATGAGCACTTGTTCAGAATATTTAACAAACAGGTAGGTTCAGTTTGGCTCCAGCTCCCCCAACCCTCTGAGCACTTGGGGCTAATGATAAAAAGAAACAAGTGTTCCTATTCATTACTTCCAGAGAGTAAAAACACTAATCCTATTTTGTTATTTGGCTACGTGCATTGTGATAGAAGACAGAGGTGAAAATAACTCTTCTTAGTCTGCTGTAAAGATTTAAAGCAAGTGAGGACCACACTGTAGCTCCAAAGAATCTACTGAAATTATTTGATGCTTTATAGAGAAATACGGGTAATTCCTGAAACAGAAAATAGGCCTAGTAAGCAGAAATTAATGCTTGTGAAGTGTGAACTTGGGAAATTTGCCCATTTAGAAGCCAATCCAAAGAAGATATTATTTTAAAAAGATATTTAAAAAGTGGTTCCCCTGATCCTCAAATATTATACTAGTAAAAATTCAGGATGCCAAAGAGATTGTGATACCTGACCCCCATCCAATAAGTTTTAAAATTATACAGATCAGATCTTGTACTAGGGATTCACATCTTAATGTTCAGAAAGCCCCATATTCCTTATAAGAGGGGAAGGAAGGAGAAAGTCCTTGGAGAGGGAAAAGGGAGAAGGAAGAAGAGGATGAAAACTGGCTGGAAACTTAAAAACTTGAATTTCCATTAGATTTCTCACTAAAATAATGCCAAATTTGGAACTAAATGATTAGAACTTACAGGGAAGTATATTCTTATATCTGTTTTTCCTCCTATTTTCCTTTGTTTGTCCAATTAAGCACTGATCCAAAGGTTTTAATTCCTGAAGATTCTGGAAGTATAAATGAAAACAATGTCAAATTTTCTGAGATGGCCAAAAGGCTGCAACCATGATGCTAAATGCTCTAACTGTGAAGACACTGGCAGTTGATCAGAGAAGAATTTATAAAATGCTAAAGTACAGACCTACTTTCCCTTTGACCCAGCATTATCACTTCTTGGGCTGTATCCCAAAGACATCATACAAGTGGGAAAAGGACCCATATGTACAAAAATATTTATGGCAATAATTTTTGTGGTGGCAAAGAATTGGAAATTGAAGGGATGCCCATCAATTGGAGAATGGCTGAACAAGTTGTGGTATTTGAATGTAATGGAATACTACTGTGCTATAAGAAATGAGGAGCAGGCAGACTTCAGAAAAATCTGGAAAGAATTGTATGAACTGATGCTGAGTGAGGGGATCAGAACCAGGGGAATACTGTACACAGTAACAGCCACATTGTGTGATGACTAACTCTGATAGACTTATCTCTTAGCAATGCAAAGAGCTAAGACAACTCCAAAGGATTCATGATGGAAAATGGTGTCCGCATCTAGAAAAAGAACTATGGGGTCTGGATGCAGATTGAAGCACATTATTTGCTCTCTTTCTCTTTTTCTCCTTCTTTCTCAGGGTTTCCCCCACTGGTTCTAATTCTTCTTTATAACATGACTAATGTGAAAATACTTTAATATGAATGTATATGTAAGGTCCATATCAAATTACATGGGATGGGGAGAGGGGAAAGATGGGGAGAAAATTTGGAGCTCAAAATGTTATGGAAGTGAATATTGAAAACTAAAAATAAATAAATAGATTTTTAAGAAATGACTAGACCTACTTTTCTAAGCTAGTGTTTTGGGGCAATCAAGTTAAACAGGTGTAAGAGCACAGCCGTGATCGGGTAAGCCAGTGCTGAGTCAGGTTCCTGCATGTTTTTTTTTTTTTAAACAAACAATAGACAGAAAAGTCTCCTTGGAAATAATTAATGATCCTCTAATAACCAAATTGGTAAGGACTTTTGAAAGACTTTAAAAGACAATTCATACAAACTATTTAACTCTCCCTTAAGATGACTCAATATGCATTTTTGAGGGTGGAGGGCACTTATTTAACGAACTCTGATTAAAATAATGAAATGCACTAGAATTGCACTAAGTTCAGTGGGATCGTAAAGTCCTCCTTGCTCCGTCCTCCCATGTGGTAGCTTCTTGTTTTTGTTAAGTATGCAGGATGAAGTAAAAACGAATATATTATATCTCTTCACCATCAAAAGGCTTCATCATACACTCATCTCCCTTGTCAACTAGTTTTTCTCCTATTGTCCAAACGGCATAAGTTCTGGATCTAATAATCATGACATCAAAAAATGTGAAATGATCAATGTCAATATTGGTAACATTTAGACACTAGCAGAAAAGTCAACTGACAAAAATGGGTAGTGAAAAAAAGGACAGCAGCAGGATGAAGGGGAGTGTGTGTGTGTGTGTATGTGTGTATATGTGTGTGTGTGTGTTGGGGGGGGGCAGGATCACCCACTGCTACTTTGAAATGGGATGGCATACTTGAAAGTCAGTTATATCAAAACTACAGTACAATGACTGATGTGGATTCTATCTTGTGCCTGGAGTTTATATTTGACATTTTTGAGGCCCTCCCTCCCTCCCTCCCTTCCTTCTTTCCTTCCTTCCTTCCTCCCTCCCTCCTTCCTTTCTCCCTCCCTTCCCTCCTCCCCCTTCCTTCCTTCCCTCCCTCCCT
>NW_027185655.1:15241652-15332636 GCF_028583685.1 Petaurus breviceps papuanus | reverse complement strand
CCTTCCTTCCTTCCTTCCTTCCTTCCTTCCTTCCTTCCTTCCTTCCTGTTAAAAAGCAATGAAATCGTATCTCCAAGAAAAGTCATCAAGATTCAAGGTAATAGAGATCTAACTTTGAATCAATCTTGTGGGGATTTATGTAGAAAAACTGGTGATCAATAAGGACATATTAGAAAAGGCACTACAGGACAAAGAGATCTTTGTAATGGGAAATTAAATAAGGGTTGGTGTTAAGGTATCTTTTCCATGCAACAAAACATCATCTTTACATTCATAAGAAGCAGCATAAGGAACTCACCTCCAGCTCTTTGGAAGGAATCCCTTGCTCTAGTAGACCACGCAACATTCGGATCACACATTTCAACTTGTTACCAGCATAATTGCCTGAAGGAAGCACTTTGACGACAGGGAGGGCACAGAGCTCTTTATTTGTTAAAAAGGGGTGATCTACAAAGAAAGACGAAGGGGACCCATATGTACAGACATATTTATAGTTAGCTCTGTTTGTGGGGACAAAGGACTGGAAACTGATGAGGTGTCCATCAGTTGGGAAATGGCTGAACAAGTTATGGTATGTGAATATGAAGGAATATTATTGTGCTATAAGAAAGAATGAAGGGCATGGTTTCAGAAAAACCTGAGAAGACTTGTATGAATTGATGCAGAATGAAGTGAGCAGAACCAGAATTAGTGCAGTAACAACATTATCAAGACTTAGGAACTCCAATCAACGTAACGACCAATCATGATGTCAGATGATTCATGGTGAAACTGGCTACCCACATCCTAATAAGGCTATTAAGACATATTACCGTTGGACATATCAAGTACGGGAATTTGCTTTGCTTTACTATACATAATTGTAACGGTGGTTTTGTTTTTCTCGCTTTTTTTTTAATGGAAGGGAGAAAAGGCTGCTCATTGCTTAAAAAAATTTTAAAAAGGAGATGATATCTAGCAGGAACAGATTAATCTGTTTTAACCCCTTTTTCTCCTTATTGGGACAGCTATTTTTGTCACCCTTACAATAATTTTACTGTATAAACTGTTCAGCCAGGAAGGATTTGGAGGGTGACTAAAATTTTTTTTACAAGACCAATGAATTGGATAAGGTAATCCTTAACTCAAGCAGCATTGATTAAGCATGTTAAAGAGATCACACAGTCCAGTGGGGAAGATGATATGCAAACAACTCTGTATAAATAAGATATAGGACAAAGTGAGAGTAGTGTTGGAGGGAAAGCACCAAGATTAAGTAGGAGTGGGAAATGTTCCTTAGGGAAAGTGGAACTTTAACTGGGGCTTGAAGGGAGTCAGCGAAACTGGAAGGCAAAGATAAGGAGAGAGAGTTCTAAATATGGGGGACAGCCAGTGAAAATCCTCAGAGTTGAGAGAAGGAATATTGTGTGTAAGGCATAGGAAAGGGGCCAGGGAGATGGAATTTCTGAGTAGATTGTGGGGGAGGAGGGAAATACAGTTTCAGAAGATTGGAAAGGTAGCAGAGGGCCAGGTGATAAAGAGCTTTAAACTACCAAAAAAGGACTTCATATTTAATCTTGGTTGGGGGATAACATGGTCAGATCTGTCCATAAGGAATGTGAATTTCATAGCTGAACAGAGCATGGGCTGGAGTGGGGAGAGTTGGGGCAGGCAGACCCACCAGAAGCTACTGCAATACTCCAGGTGTAAAGTGATGAGGGCCTGTGGAGGCAGGATAAGAAGAGAAAAGGGGAAGTATGCAAAAGATGTGAAAAAAGTAGAATGGACAGGCCTTGGCAGCAGAGAGCAGTGAGACAGTGAGGCGTCGAGGATGACCCTTAAGTTGCAGTCTGAGTGAGTGGGAGGATGGTGTTAGCATCTAGGGTGAAAAGGACATTCAGAAGAGGAAAGAGTCAGGGGGAAAACGAATTCAGTTTTGGGCATGATGAGCTTCAGACGTCTATGGGACACCCAGTTTGGGATGTTCTATAAGGCAGATGGAGCTGTGAGGCTGGAGGTCCGGAGAGAGGTTAGGTCTGGACAAAGAGATTTGAGAATTATCCGCAAAGAGATAACAGTTGGATCCATAGGAGCTGAAAGAGAAGAGACTGAGAAAGAGCCTTAGAGGGATACCCCATTCATTAGCAGATGTGACCTGGAGGACCCTGAGAAAGGGTGGTCTGACAGGACGGAAAAAACCAAGAGAGCAATGTCACAAAAACCTAGAGAGAAGGGGAGAGGAGGGTGATCAAGAGTGTCAAAGGCTGCAGAGAGGTTAAGAATGATGAGGATCCAGAAAACGCTATGGAACTGGCAAATACACTGGTAACTCTAGAGAGAGTAGCTTCAGCTGAATGATGGCTGCAGAGGGTTAAGATGAGAGTGAGATGCAGGCACTGATTACAGACGCCCTTCTTGGAGCGTTTAGCCACAAAAGGGAGGAAAGATTACAGGGTGAGAGCTAACAGGGGACCAGGAGGGTTTTTGATGACGGGGGAGATAGAGGCATGCTTTCAGGCAGCAGTGTGGAGGTAGGGAGAGATTGAAGATAAGTGGGACAGTGGGGATATAAGCAGGGGCAATCTACTGGAGAAGATGGGACGGTATGAGATCACGTGAGATAGTGGCAGAAAGCACATGAGTGATGTAAGATACAAAAGAGAGGACGAGAGGGAGCTTTCAGCTAGCGGCTAACATGCAAACACATGTATGTATGCAAACATGCAAACACACGCATACACACAGATGGAAAGACCCTGGCTACATTTTTGCAATGTCGAGGTTTAGTGAACTACCTGTTAACCACAACTTACCTTTTGTAGGATCTTCCTGGTTTATTGTTTCATTTGACAGCTTGTCACTTCCCCACATTATTTCGCCTCCACCATCTTTCCTCCCTTCAAGTTTTTGAGTTAATCTATAAAAAGCAAAGAAATGTGTGACATTTCTTTTAGTTTCACTTAAAAAAAAATTTAAACTCAGGCTATTTTTTTCCCTTCTGATAATTTTGTAGGAAGCTACTTGACAATCCTCTGAAACTAATGAAAGTCCTTGGGCCATGAGGATGAAACAGTATTCAATGTGCCACCAGGAAATCTCCTCTCTGGATTTCCCTTGCCTTCTGTCCTTCCCTCTCTAGGGGGAGAAAGTACATCAGTTTTTACATTTTCTCTTTCAGACAAGGTCACAACAAGTAAATCTTGAAATGCAAACTCCTGCCTTCCCTCCCGGGCCCCTGCCCTCTCTTTGCACAGTGGAACCAAGTATTTATTCAAAGCTTAGAAGAAGCAGGAAGGATTAAAGAATCACAAACTTGGAGAGTCAGAAGGATCAATGACCATCTAGTCCAACGCACACACCAAAGGATTTTCACCAATGAGTGCTTGTCCACTTGAAAGCCTCCAAGGAGGTGGCCCTCACCCCCTCATGCCCATTCCACTTTTAGACACGTAGCTATCTAAGTAAATGGACCTCTTGATGATTTCCACCCATTGCTTCTGGTTCTGTCTTCTTGACCCAAGTCTTCACATGATAGCATTTCAAATACTCGAATATATCTCTCATGTCCTCCGGAGACTTCTCTTTTCTAGTCCCTTCAACAGATCTTCCTGACACAGACTCTAGGTCCTTTATTGTTCAGAGAGTATGTCCCCTGGAAATTCTTCCGTTAATCAATGTCCTTTTAAAACTGTGGTGCCCGTAACTGAACACAGCACTCCAGAAGAGGTCTGAGAAGGGTCAAGTATAGTGGAACTGGAAAGGGTGGCTCTTTTAATATGGCTTAGGATCATACCAGCTTTTTTGGCAGCTCCATCATGCTTCTTCCTGACTTCTATTGACCTCGGAGTTCACCAGAATCCTCAGATCTTTCTCAGCACAACTATTTAATCACATCTCCTATAAATGTACTTGGGAAGTTGATATCTTGTACTCTGATATTTTACATTTATCCCTATTGGATTTCATCCTACCAGCCCATTACCCTGTTAAGATTTTTTAGGACTCTGATGGACATCCAGTGTGTTACCCCTGCCCCATGCTTTCTGTCAATTACAAATGTGATGAGCATGACATCTATGCCCTATACCTTTATATCCAAGTCACTGATAAATGTTAAAATATACACATATGTACCAAAAACAAACAACACTAACCAACCTGAGGCCAAGACCAGATCCTCGGGGATGCCCCACTTAACTGGAGACTTCTCACCACCCTGATATGAAACCATCACAGTTCCTGGAGCCTGGCCACCCCATCACTCACTATCTTCTCCATAAAAATGTATGAGATACTTTAAGTTTTTTGATTAGAAAAGATGACTGGGAGAAAAGCATTGGTCAGAGCTCCAACAAGCATGTATTCGAGAAAGGTTCTCAGATGACATAAGTGAATGCCAAGTGTGCAAGAAATGCAAACTGTGTCTATTGGCCTGTTAGAATTTCTTTCATGGCAACCAGTTTGTGGGACATTATTTTCTCTGAGTTCTTTATGTGATAATGTGATATTGTGGTTGTCACTTAGAAGTCCAGCATTCAAAAGGTTAATTATTTCCTCTGGAGTGTGATAGTCTGCAATTGGGACAAGCTGACTCAAGATTATTGGGAACATATTGGTTATGTGGTTTGTGGTCCAAAATACACAGTGAAAACCAGAAAATGACCCTTTTCTCTAGACCTTTTAGTTAAAAGAGTACACCAAAGACAAGACACATTTATAGAATAATTAATCAATGAGCATTTCTTAAGAGAAGTAAACACCAAGATACAACCCATAATTGTTGTGGTGCTCATTTTTTTCCTACTTTTTTTTTCCTTTGTGGTTTTAAAATTTGAATTGAATCTATGTGATTCAATGTTGTATCCTGAAGTTTTACTGAAAGTTCAAATCCTCCTGTGGCAGGCATCAGAGAGCTAGCGCAAAAGGGACCTCAGAGGCAAAAAAGCCCATTTGCCTATTTTACAGATAGGAAGCTGAGGCCTGCCCCAGGTCATAAAGAGAGCAAAGGCCAGAGGTTGGATGTGAACCAGGATCCTCTGACTTCTGAGTCAGTTCTCTTCCTGCCGTACCATACTTTCTTCAAGTGTTGCTGTGACTTCCCTAGGCTGGAACCTGACGTGGACGTGTCAATGTCCATCTAAATACTCAAGATTTAACTTTCTGGTCATAGCCAGTATGTGTAAGAAACAGGGGGAAAAGGAAGGCAGAATTTCCTTTCTGGTTAACTGTTTCAAGCTGTTAAATACAGCTAAAATACTGATGTGAGAAATATTTATATGGTATATTTCTACATCACTAGGGTGAACCCCTGGGAAGGAATTTTCTTGTCAGAAATTTGTCTTTCTAGAAAGAATGTAATGAACTCTGCTTCTTTTTTTCCCTAGGTACAATTTCATGTTAACTGAAATTTAAATACAATTATTCTCATGGCAATCAAAAGTATGCAACCAAATTCTAACAACTTAAGGTTACATCAATATCAGTCTCTACCAGAATCTAGTTTTTGAAAGGAAAAAGGACAAGTGATTTTAAACCAACATTTAAACAAACAAACAAACAAAAAACCCAACTCATTTTGAATAGGGAATCAGAGTGCTCTCATACCACAGATAAATTTTAGAATTGCTTTAGGATTCTCACCTTTCATTTAATACTTTTTCTTCACAACAGTCTTCACTGGCATCTGCCTTTGTGGACTAAGAAGAAGAAAATATATAAATTAAATAACATTTGCATCAAAAGATCAGCCAAACTCAAACTTAAAATGTCCTTCAACCTTAGTCATGATTGTTGCATTATCTATAGATCTTAGTTGTAATAATCCAAAGATCAGGAAACTCCCTAGGGAGGCCACCCACCAATCCTTTGTGGCCTCACCAAAGCATCTCATGGTCCCCAACCCTCCTCAACCATGGCTCTATATTCTCATATAAGGGAAGATAGAGAAGAGCCTTAAATTTATGATGTATGGGAAGGAATTGAGAATGGCAAAGGCAACCTGAGTAAACTCAGGATACTTTAAAACCAACTTGCACATTGCCCCTCAATGGATTATAACTCCATATATGACTATATATATATTAGAGTTGTGATTTCATTAGTATCAGGAACTTCCAGATGAGAAAATTTACTCTACCATTGCAGGTCATACTTTGTCTGCAACTTAAAGGAGAGATACTTAGATAGACCCCAAAGAGGGTAAGTGACTTGCCCAGACTCCAACCTACTCTATCTTTCTGCCTTTTAACATAGAATTCAGTGAATAGATCATTGCACAAACACATATACTTTCTTATTTTCCCAGCTCCTAAGTCAGTCTACATCTCCTAAAAAGATTACTTGGCACCTTTACTGTTACAGTGAGAGTTAGACAGAGGAAATAAAAGTGAATGCTGGTCAGTCATCTGACAATTTAGCTGATTATGGTGCCTGAAAAGCTGGAATCTTGTGGAAAAGAAAGGATAGCTGGGAAAGAGGAGAATAAGGAAATCTGCATTTCTATGTCATTTTCTGCCAAGAAGATGCAATGCTTTTGATATTCTAGCCAATGGGAAAGTAATTTAATTTTCTTACTTACATGATGAAAATGGTATGATTTGGATGTTCATTTAGTGATAGGCTTTTATAGTAGAGGGGTAAAATAGATAGTTGGGTCAAAGCTTCAAATACCATGGGTTGTTCATTGAAAAAAAATCAGCTAGTGACTTGGCTATTCTGTAAATAAACCCCATTCATCTGAGGTAAAGGAACCCCAATTCTTTTATCCCTTTGTAAAAAAAAAAAAAGAGAAATTTCCTGGATCACATGTCTTTTCAGATTTAGTTCATTTTAAATTCTGTGTAAACTTCTTTCTTCTACCATAATTTTAGGCTAATAACAAGACATGTGAATAATTGCCTAGATAGTTCTTATATAACACCTAGCTTAAAAAATTTAATTTCTATCACTTATTTTTAATCATTTTAGATGTCATTTTTCAGGAGCCAAATTAGGTGAAAGTGATAGTTTTAATTCATGAGATGATTTCTACTAATTGGTCTAATTTTGATCTAGGCAGTTAATTCTCTAAGGTAATGAGTATACATCATTGGCAAATGATGTATTTTTGCAAAACCTCTTACTTCTGGAAAATCTTCAGGGAGGGAGGAACCATCACAATCTGTGTCTTCTGCTTTTTCTTCTGTCAAATTCCTAAAGGTCTCCAGCATACCTGTAGGGGAGACATATTGGAATACCAAAAGTTAGC
The DNA here is from genome assembly GCF_028583685.1 of Petaurus breviceps papuanus. Lineage (NCBI taxonomy): Eukaryota > Metazoa > Chordata > Mammalia > Diprotodontia > Petauridae > Petaurus > Petaurus breviceps. The sequence goes on along the minus strand of NW_027185655.1, from coordinate 15,325,411 downwards.
CAGTTGAACCATAGAGGCAGAGAAATAGTTTCATTCACATAGCAAAAGGATCCCTCCACACCAAAAATACACAAGTGAATGTTAAAGTTCTTTTGTGAAATAAAAATAATAATGAAATAAAATGAAAAAATATATATTGAATCATTATCTTCCTTTACAATCCAAGAGCTGGAACTGTATAATGCAAGAAGGATTCCTGAAATTAAACGGAAATAACTGTGGTTTTGACTGGGGATAACATCTGGGCAAAATATTATTTTTTTTAAATAAAAGAACAATAATGATATTAACAACACATTCTTCGACTTAAGAAATATTGTCCTAGGTTTGATGGAGAAGATGGAGAAGGTAATAAACCTTTTGCTAGCCATAGCTCAATGATGGAGGGAAAATTCAGGAGGTCTCAAATTGACTTGAATCTGTTCTCTTGAAATAAGGTAGTTGTGCACCAGTCATGGTGCCCATTTGTGTAGAATGGCTTTGTCCATGAGGTACATAGTTACCTGCTATGGTGTGATTGCAGTTCAACAGGTTCTGGGCTTCTTCGTCCACAACGTCCAACAAAGACTGGATGACTTCATCTTCCTGGGGATCGTCATCATAACTGGCATCTTCTTGCCCTTCAGTTTCTTGAAAAACAAATTCATAGGAAGCATTACTGTAAGAAACTGAGTAGAGATGTAGATGAAAGCTACTGTATTCCCTCCATCTCCCTATATATTTGTTATTTAATACCTTGAAACTAACTACAGTGCTCAAAGTTTTTTACAGTGATTTTCAGTCTTAATGTAGGGGTGTGGTTTTACCTCCATCCCAATTTATCAATTAATCTACAGTTTAAACTAGGTTTTAAGGAATTTTTCTCAAACCTCATCACAATGAGCCCTTAATGAATTTGAAAAAATCATAGGACTTTGGGGCACTGGGTGAGAGGCAGATAAAAATAGCTGAAATGATCAGATACACCTCCGAGCCTCTGGCATTAAATAAAACAGAAAGCCCGTTTGGAGTTAATGGTGACATGATAAACCCCAGAGACAAAGTCAAGCCTCTGAGAGGTAATCTCCCTCAGGTGGAGGAGACAGTTTCTTTCTCTGTCTCACCCACCCTCTCCCTCTGGACCATGTCATTAGAGAGACTAAGCCAGTAGGAGACATCACAGCTAGCCAGAAGCAGAGACATATTAAGGATAAGCTGATGTAAAACACAGACATACAGGAAAATAGAATAAATATCCACTCCATGGAGGAAACAGCATCTGGAAGTGAGACCCTTCATGGTAGAGAGAATACTGGCTGTGAATTCTCCAAAAGCACCAAGGGTTGGAACCTAGCAGATCTAAGTGAAACTTCATGAAGACTATGAAAATGACTTCCACTAAATAGGAGTTATGTTTTCTACACATGTGTGACAGTGCTATTGTATTTTAAGTTCAAGTTGATGCTTGCCCTGACTCTGTGTATTTATGCAAGGCTGTGCCTTGGGCTTTTTTTAGGGGATGGGCAGGTCTTGAAACAACTGTTCTTATTATACCATCTTAGTAAATTCCTTTTCTAAAAATTAATGGAGTTCAACTGCTGATTGATAATGAGAATCATGCTGTTGGGGGCTCATTAGCAATAGCAACAGAAACTTGTCTACTGTTTGAGGACTCAGTCAGTTAATCCAAGTGAGAGTTGGGGGCTTCGTGTGGGATGATTTGGGGACTTTTTGCATTTGAAAGGATCCAATGCATCCATGATGCAGGATCCTGGATTCTGTATCCAAGATTCTTGTTCTTGGATATACTAGCTTGCAGAAATGTGCATTTTTTCCTCCTCTTTTAAACTGTGATTAGTTTGTCTTCTGGGATATTTCCTTAAAGTCAGTTATTTTCTTTAAGATAACTTTTGCTTAAGTATTCAATTACTGATAATCTATTGTACTATTAAACTCATTTGTTCAAGATCATATTACTATTTAGTTATATTTGGGTCATATATTTTTTCTTTCTGATGGCTGGACACAAGTCCAGACAGCTCAAATGAAGTCATCATGGACCTCAGGATCATATGATAACATTTTCCTGCTGCTCTGGGAATTTTGACCAATTGACCCCAAGTGCTTAATCCCTTTGGGGAGTCCCACAACTATTCAGGGTTGAGTTTATTTTCCTTTTAAGTTTTACTGAGAGATCTTTTGGAAAAATTTTGGGAGTTCCAAATTACCCAGAGGTCATTTTTATCTGGACTTCTAGTACCATCATCTTATGTATTTGGAAGCATAGAATAATGATTTCCCATTTGTTTATGAACTGTCCCATAGGGGCTCTCCTGAGGCTCTTTAGTACAAGGCATTGAGGAAAGCACTGGAAAAATATAAGGCCTCAACCTCCACAAATCTCCAGAGAGCTACTCAGTATCTGAGACTATACACTGCCAAAAGCAGTGCAGCAAATTTGCTGAGGCCAGCCAATGTCTAATTACAGTTCCAACCCCACCCACTCTAATTAAATAATCAATAATAAACATAATAAATGAGGCATTAAGTAATTTTTCTATATCACTCTGTGAATGTGCCTTCTCTCTTTATCTCCTTTCTTCCTTCCTTCCTTTCTTTTTCTTTCTTTCTTCCTTCCTTCCTTTCTTTTTCTTTCTTTCTTTCTTTCTTTCTTTCTTTTCTTTCTTTCTTTCTTTCTTTCTTTCTTTCTTTCTTTCCTTTCTTTCTTTCTTTCTTTCTTTCTTTCTTTCTTTCTTTTTCTTTCTTTCTTTCTCCCTCCTTTCATCATTTGATGCTTAGGGATACATGATTCAATTATTCTACCCTTTCCATCTCAACTACCATCACAAAACAAACAAAAAGAACTCATTAACTTTTGATGGGGTGCCAATGAAGCAGCGTTGATTAATTCAACACAGAAACAAGATTTTAAAAGATTGTCATATGACAAAGATTAATGCTATCAGACTGTATCCTGATGGCACCGTAGTGAGTTCCCTTGGTGATGGTATCTATGACTCATTGTAGAAACATTGCTTCATAGAACAAAAGAAACATGACCTACACCCAAATAAATACTTATTTTTACAACTATTTCCTTTGATATACTAATGTCAAATGTAGGGTCAGATGCTTGGATCATATTGAATTAAACAGAGTCCATAAAATTTCTCGTGCTTTATATCTTTTTTTTTCTTTCAAGTTTCATTTCTAAGATACACATCTATTTCAGCCAAATATTTTGAGGACAAGTCATTAATTCTTCTTACCTGAGGCATTATTGTACTTGGAATAACTGGATGATTGACTGACAAAGCAGCCTACAGGCATCTCTCTGGGCATGATCAAGTTCACTGAACTCTGGGTCTGAGAAATACAATTTGTTGCCTCAAGAAATGAATCTTCTGTTACTCTTTCCCCATTTGTCTAAAATATCAAAGCAAAAACAAATAAATTAATTTTCTATTTTACAGACTTCTAAGGAACATTATCCCTTTGAATGAACTAATCTAATTTAGGGGACCAGGGCAAGAGAAACATAAGCATCTGTCTACTTACCTAGGGGTCCAGAATTAAACCTTTACATGGTAATACACAGAAGTCTGAAACATTCCCTCAATCGCTGATAAAATGGAAATGAGTCACTGGAGATACTGAGGTTTTCAAGTATTTTTTAAAACATGTGGACATTCTAATCAACAGAAGCGAGGTTAGAACAAAAATCCTCTGGGACAAAGTTGCATCCTATCTCTTGAAGACAGTAAGACATTAAATACAATCCAAAAAGCTACTATGTACCATCACTGGGCTAGGTACTGGGGAGAGACAAAAGTCCTCCAGGATTAGTGAAAGTGAAAAAGCAGGCAAGGGACTGAAGTCCAAACATTCCTGATGAAGAATGGGAGGTCACTCCTTTCCTTCCAATAAAAGGAATGAACATGGCAGATCTCAGACTGGCTTTTGTAAGAATTGAGAACAAGATTCAAACTAAACAAATTCCATTTAAATTCAAGAAATTTTCATCAAGGGCCATCTCCTACCTCCTCGGGACTGGGAGAACTGCTGAAGATTCCCCTAGAGCTGCCTCCCACGTGCTCTGTCTCTGAGTTCAGAACCAAAGCAGGGTAAGGTGAGTGTACAAACATCATGATAAGAAAAATGGACATCTGTGTCAAGGAGGGGCTGGGAAAAATCTGAGGGAAAAATTGTCTTAAACTGTTGGGGATGAGGGAAGGAAGAGACAAACAAGGAGAATTTCATGGAGAGGGAGGCTGGATTGGGTTCTAAAATAAGGTGTCAACTTCAACTAGTGGGGTTTGGGGGAATAGTTTACAGGCATTCCAAACATGATGAACGGACAAGGGTAGCATGAGAAAATGTGTAAAAGGGAGCTCTGTGGAACAGGCTGAAAAGATGAGGCCTGTCCAGACTGGGAAGGAAGCGCTCTGGATGTCAGGAATGACAATATACACTTTTATTGATGGGTAATGGGGAATGACTGAAGGTTTTTCAGGAGAAAGATAAGACCACAGAGATACAACATGAAGCAATGGTGGGCAAGCTGAACTGGAACACGGTCAGGCTGAAGGCAGAAAGACTAGTGAGGAGGCTAACTCTCGACTGCCCATTTTTATCACCTGATTTATCCTTCTTGGTTTAGAATCTAGAAAAGGATCAGAAGAAGGTAGCAAATGAAAATATCTATCTAATTTCTACTAAGATGAGCCTTTTCTGAAGACAGGGCGCCAGAACTGTAGGATGACAGTGGAAAGGGGTAAACCAGGTCACCCCCTTTTCACGGAGGAAGAAAACGAGTCCAAGACAGGTAAATAACCTGTCCAGTGTCACATAAGTAGTGTATAGTATAGTTTAGAAGTATGGTATGGTATGGTATGGTATGGTATAGCATGGCATGGCATAGCATAGCATAGCATGGTATAGTATGGTATAGAGCTGGAATTTGAATCCTCTGACTCTCAACACAGCATACTTACAACTAATACATACAACAACTAATACATACATACAATCAACTAAATCTGATACAAATGAAAGTACATCACTATGTATTTGCAAATGATGACAGAGATAGATTCTAATTATTTCCCAATCTGAAACTCAGTTAGATGACAGAATGGCAATTACTAAAGAATGGAACTAAAAGATGAAAAAAAAAAAGATTTTCAACCAAAATCAGGGTAGAAAGTTATCTCTATGTTATCTCTTGAGAGTCCTTTAGGGGTACAAGATGAATACTTTGTGTACCATGGTATGAATAAAAATATTGCTAAATCTTCTGAAACAGCCCCGGTCTAAGAGAGGGACAGTGGAGATAATAGCTCTTTTTGGTGACTAATTCACCAAGAATGAGATATCTTCTCAGTCTGCAGTATGGACTGATGGTTCTTTTGGCAAAGAGATACTTTGACAGCCTCAGTGGTTCTGCCCCTGTTATTTTACCAGGGAGAAAGCCCTGGTGTGCAAACTCCTTCTGTGGAATTTGACTGATACCTTTTTATAGCTTTCATTTGTATCTGAGGAAATGTCTTGGACCTGCTCTCAATGAATCCAAGAGCGGTCCTCCATCTACTTTATCATTTGCCCTCTGATAGATGTTAATGATGTTAAAAAAGAATAAAAGGAAGGCACAGTCACTCCTTTATATCGATAGGTATAATCTACAGATATAGCTCACATAACATTTCCCAGACTAATACTTTATTTTTGCAATAATGTCATTGATACATTTTAACTATACTGGACTATGGGACCCTACTGTCCTCTGGTTGATCAATCTAGATGCTAGGAAATACATATCATATCACACACACAGTCAGCTTGTTTTATGCAAATTGAAGACACCTTTATTACAGGAGCACATAGGAATAAAGGCATGCACACACACATAGAAATCTATCTGTACATGTGTCGTATTACAGCTGTTTTTCAGCTGTGTCTGACTCTGTGACCCCCATTTGGGGTTTTCTTGGTAAAGATACTGGAGTGGTTTTCCATTTTCTTTCCCAGCTCATTTTACAGATGAGGAAATTGAGGCAAAGGGGTTAAGTGACTTGCACAGGGTTACACAACTAGTAAGTGTCTGAAGCCAGATTTGAACACACAAAGATGAGTCTTCCTGACTCTATTCGCTGTTACACCTAGTTGTTTCTTTCTATGTATGTATGTATGTATGTATCCATCCATCCATTCATCCATCCATCCATCCATCCATCCATCCATCCATCCATCCATCCACCCATCCATCTATCCATCCAGTTATCTACAGGACATCATTTCTATTATTCCATATTCAAAACTTTTCACCCTCACTCATATTTCCATTTTCTTTTATACTAGCACATGTACACATTTTTTCCTAATACCCCAAGTTCAACTCCCCTAAGACCTCCTTGTACACACTTTCATCTTTGGCACCTGTTTCCCTTGTACTTGCTTCCTGTCCTGAACTAAAAATCTAGCAAAGCTTATTAGCCAAATCATAAACACTGCTTTAACAAACCATCATAAAATCACTATAAGAATTGGGAATGATTATCCTTGTCAATTACGAATGAAGAAACAAACTCCTTTACTAGCTTTCATTATTAATGAATGCTGACTAGGAAAGCTCTCTCCTGCCATCTAGGGCACTAATTTGGTGCCTCATGGCTGATATATCCATCTTGAACAACTAAAAATTTCAAAGTTGTAGAGCAAGCAAACCAAGGAAGGGGAGATCAAGGAAAGAAGCCACATTTTATAGGAAATGTTGAAGAGTGAAGAAAGTAGAAACCAGGGAGAGACAGAATGACAACAAACATGGATATACCAACAGTAACAGCAGCACAACAAACCCGGACCAGAATGCTCCATAATTGGTTTAAGCTTGTCATGAAAAATATCCTCCCTTTCTTCTTTGCAGAGTGGGGGAGTCTGGGTGTGGAATACGGCATACACTGTCAGACTCAGTTTATATGCAGGTGTTTGTTACAAGGGATAGCCTTTTGTGTGGGAGACAAGGTAAAGACATATTTGGTAAAGTAAGAACAAAAGACATTGATGAAATTTTAAAAAGTATTTAGAAACTGCTGCTTGAAGACAAGTGACACTTTGCTCAGTCAATTACAATTCTCAGTTTTTCAGGGATTTTTTTTTTCAAGTTGAATACAAACTTCATTAAAATTTAGGGATCAATCAACAACAATGGCTTTGTAACAATTATTGAATAAAACACTGACTAATCCTTAATTTTTCAGTTTAATTAGAAATTGCTGCAATAACTTCAAAGGATAAAATAGTTTGTTGAAAGAAAAATGATTTTGTTAAAAATCCAAAGTTAAAACACCACTGTTAAGTTGTAAATGTTCTACGGACACCATTGTTTTTGTTGAGATGAAAATAAATTTGGTAGGTGTCATAAGCCAGTTATGCTGAAAAGTTTTATTCAATTGTAAGATTCTACTTCTCAGAGGAGTAAGTCACGGTGTAATCACTGGCATTCAAAGACAAAATAGAGCTGAGGGTCCCTCCGGGAAGACTGTGATTACATTAAAAAACGTGGGCAGTTTTGGATGGGGAAAAAAAAAATCTCATGAGTTTTGTTAACCGAAGAGAAATTTCCCCTTTTCTCCCTCACAGCAGGGTGCTGACATTTACAAAGAAACAGACTCTGCTCAGCAGGAAAAAACCCTGAACTCATGAAAGTTTATTTGCTTAAACTCTGTGAAAGCAGAGAACTGCTGAGTAGGCAGAAGAAAGGGAATGTTCTCTCCATTTCTCAAGATGTGAGACAAGAAGCAGTTTCTGAGTGGGAGCCTCAGGTGCTTGTGGATTATTATTTCTAGGCTTCATTAACTGCCTGTGTTTAACTTGGTCTAAGGGAGTGAGTGACCACCTGAGATAACACAGCACATCCTCATCAGGTTCGTACCTGCCTCCCATGGAAATCATAACTTTTTTTTAAAGGGATCTTAGAGGTCACTTTATAAAGGAAGAAACAGAAGCAGGCAGTTAAATGAGATACTAAGGGTCACAAGGGTAAGGCAGTGGAATGTGGTAGAAAAGGGGCTAAGAAGGGAATTCAAAGACCTAGATTATTCTCTTAGACTATCTGAGGATCAATTTCCTGATCTGAAAAATGGTTCTAATTATACTCATACTACTTATCTTACAGGGTTGTTATGAGGAACAAATGAGAGAGAGTATGCTCTAGAAAATAGAAGCATATATAGAATCTGCATCACTCACGGTAGGGGTTTGGGAATAGACCCCAGACTGTCCTGTTCTGATAACATCTGCAGATGGTTACAAAGGAGGACAACTCCCTGGGCATTGTACAGGTCAAAAACGTTTAATTTGTGAACTTCAAAATACATGAATAAAGTGTGTATGACATGACTGAAGCTTTCTTCTAAAACATAGCAAAGAGGAGAAACTATAAACCATCACAGCTGTTACCGTTTAAGAAACGCTCATCATATGCTTAATCACGTAAAGCTCTCTTAGGAGGTATTTATATAGATTTAAAATCAGAAATGGGTAGAAAGAATGAAAATAGGATTTAGGTATATGTTTAAAACATTCTTTGCAAAACTGCCTTCATTTCTCCCCATTCACCAAAACAATTATTTTTTTCCCATGTGTTATCTTATTTTTTATATTAAATTTTGAAAAAATTATCAGAAATCTACTTTTTCTCCTTCTTAACCATCCCCTTCCCAATGGAAAAAAAAAAGAAATAAAAGTCCTTTGTAACACCCAAACTTAGTCAAGTAAGACAAATTCCTACATTGGCCATGTCTAAACAAATATATGTCTCAATCTGCACTCTGATTTGATTACCCCTCTGTCAGAAAGTAGGCTGCATGAAAAACAATTCTTAAGCTTGTTTTTTTAACCATCTTTCCTTAGTGATGAAATTCCTGAGCCTTTAGGGAGTATATTAGACTTTTGCCACAAGTGATCTCTTGGAAGCAAGGTTCGATATTTGAAGGTCAGGGCTGGGGGAACACAAAGCTGATACAGCAATTCTGCTAACCACATCCTCTTCTGTGCTTCATACTGGGGCCAACTACACATAACTCTGCATGTGAGCCAAGTACTCCCAGAAACAAAATGATCCAATTAAGTAATTCAGCTCAGTCAATAATAGCTAAGTGCCTGCCCAAAGCTTTGAGTCTATGAATGTGGTATTTCCCCTTAGTTATCCGTTAAACAATGTGAAATTATATGCCTAAAAAGGACAAACAAATCCATAACTTATTGGAATAAAATACAAAATCTGAACATTTTACTTAGCTTGAGTATGACAGGAATGAGTAAACACGGATTTCTATTTACCTTAGGGTAAGAATTATCTGGGGTTATAGCTGGTTGGCCAAATGGATCTCCAGGGTGATGACCTACAAGGAATGGAGAAAAGTGAGGACAATGTAGCAGAAAAACATCACAACCAGATGAATTCCAAATAAGCCAATGCCATTACATATTCCAGTACCATAATGGCATAATATCAAAAGACTGTTACCAAAGATTTAGATTCAATTGAATAGTAGACAAAAGGTCACAGAGTTATGGAATGTTGCACCCAGAAGAAACTTCAGAGATTTTCTAGTCAAATCCTCCTATTTTACAGGCATCCCAAGAAAACCTGTTCATATGATATTGTTCCTTTTTCTCTTTAAAAGCTGCTTTTTAGTGGGTGACAAGGGAGGAAGGGAATGAATCTGGAATTCAAAGTTTAAAATCAAATGTTTAAAATTATATATATATTATTATTATTATTAATACTATTTTACATGTAATTGGAGAGTAAGACATACAGGCACTGGGGCATAGAGATCCACCGTGCCCTACTGGAAAAGTCTAAGGGGGTATGGGAGAAGATATGGAAGAGAGCAGATTGGAGGAAGGGATATCCTGTGGGATTGCTATTTTGGGGTGGTGGGTAGGGGAAAAACAGGGAGAAAATTTGTAACTCAAAATCTGGCAGAAATTTAAAATTAAAAAACTGAAAAAAAAAATAAAAGCTACTTTTAAGATATTCCCAATGAAAGGGTCAATGTAGGATGCTGTATATGTATCACATGTCTGTTGTCAGTGTGAACACTGCTGAAGAATTTTACATTGTTAAAATGCTTTGGAATGTCAATGATACTAGGAAATGACTGAACAAGAATACATGAATGTAAAAGACAAAGAATTCGGAGAATCAAGGCAAGAAGTAAATGAACTGATGCAAAGTGAAGTTATCAGAACCAGGAAAACAATGTTGACAAAAACTACAGTTGTGAAAATGGAAAGAACAAAATCTCCCAAACAGAATGTCAAGCAATTCTAAAGACTAAGGCTGGCCCCAGAGAAAAGATGATAAAAGCAGATTCCTCCCTTCTTCCTGGGAGTGATTGATGCACATAGGAAACTGCCTTGAGTGTCAGACTCAAGTGGTGGTGGTGAATTTTGTTCAATGAATTTGTTTTCTTCTTTTTTTGTTCTTTGTTTGAAGCATCCAGGTAGCAAAGGGGGAGGGATACATTCAGAAATTAATGTGATCTAAAAAAGACTGGTAGTACTTAGAATCTGGTCTATGCAAATTCATTTTACAAATGAAGAAACTGAGGCCCAGCACCGAGAACTTTTGGCTTAGTTACAGAAGCATAAGCAACTGGTTATACAGTCATCCCTTCCACATCATGGGGGTTCGAGGTACAGGCATCTAACCCAGACAAAAGAAAACTTGATCATGATCTTCCAAGATCAGAAGGGAGATCAATGCTTTGCTTGGACCTAAAAACAAGTGTGTATGTGTGAGTATGTGTGAAAGTGAGATTTTGGCTCTACTGATGTAAGGAAAAACTTCCTAAATAATTAAAGTTGGCCCAAAGTGGGTTGCCTTGGGTCATTATCATCTTCATTTTCCTCCCCCAGACTTCACCCCTCTGGACAGCTCCATCCTGCCCTCAAGTATTCTCCTTCAGTTTCCCATTAGAATGTAATTTCCTTGAGGCAGGGACATTTCTTTTTACTTGTATTTCTAGACCCAGGGCTTAGCATCATGCCCAGTACACAGAATATTCTTAGTAAATATTTGCTGACTGACTAGAAGATCTTCTAGCAGGACCTTGATTACTACTTATTGAGAAGTGGATTCTTCTGTGTGTACTTATTAGGTTAGGAGAAAGTCAGAATTGTGTAGTGGATAAAATAATGGACTTGGGTTTGAATCCTGATGATTAGAGGTAAAATTTAAATTTCTTAAAGCCTCCTCTGTAAAATGGGGCTAATATATATACAACATGGACTTGTGAGGAAAGTGATTTACAAAACTTTAAGTGCAGACTATCAATATGCTATGATGATCTCTCTGATCCCTTCCATATTCTGTGACTGTATGATTCTTTATTTTCAAAAGGCATATCAGTTATTCACCTTGATGTCTAACGTGTTCAAGTATTATATTTTCTACTGAATCCTGGTCATGTTCATATTTGAATTTGTTTTGTCTGCTACAGGAACTCAACAAATATTTTTGAAGATAAAAACACAGCAGTGATATTATTTTAATGAAGAGATAATATAAACAACCTGTTCCCTAAAATATTATTCTTACCGTTAGCATTAGTTGACCTTGAGTTTGAAATAGTATGTTCCTTTGACTTGGGAACTACTGGATGGCCATCTCTGTGATACCAAGAAAAAGATATTTGTAAATTATTTTGGGAAATCCATTGTTCAGATACTTATTTCTTTCACCAATACTGAAATATAAAGAGGTCACAATGATAACTTTCACCAGCTGGGGGTGGTGACAGTGGAGGGGAAGGTCCCAGAAATAAAGTCAGAATTTAGCAATAATTGTTGCCTTGGGCATATTCCTGAGTTCAGTGCTGCTAGATACCATTTCAGTGTTAACAAGACACTGAGAGGAAAGGTACAGAATAAGACTGTGCCAGTCACTACTCCCAATACCTCTTACTTGTCCACGCAACCAGTATTAGCACTGGCAACAGCCAGTGTTCATTCCCATGCCGCTGATGGTACCAGGTGTACCAAACAATGGCAAGGGAAAAGTTCCAGTTATTGCTGCTATCAACACAAATTCCCTCATTTTTCATTTTATAATGGTGGTAAGGAACTCCTGGGATATAAAAACAATTCATGGGAATTGGAAAAGATATTGATTTCCACCAAAATATTTTCCAGGTTGTCTGACCTCCTCTCACTAAGTACTGAGAGTCTCATTGGGCATCTGCTTCTTTGCCCATCTAATCCTTAGGAAGATACGAGAAAACAGGTGAGTAATTCCCCACTGGGGAAAAGACAAAATATACACAGTGCTAAAGGAATTAATATTGTTAGCAAAAGTTCTAATGAAATGATTAAAAAAGTAATAAAACCTCACATTTGGAAGAGAAGCCATGTAATTCTCACAGGCAGATTACAGACAGCATGATAGGTTTCTCTGGCATTTATTTGTCCTTGCTCTAATATCGAGATCTACCATACCTATACCTGGATAGATCACCTTCATGTTCATTTTCACAGCCTATGTCTATAGCTTATGATAGAAAAATAAAATTCTATTCACTGCTTTCCTAAGCTCATGTGATTATTAGGATGTAATCAATTATGTCAATAGTTATCTAATCCCTTCCCAGAATCCCTTGCTTGTTAAACAAGCTAGGCTTGGGGCAGCTAGGTGGTGCAGTGGTTAGAGTACCATACCTGGAATTAGGAGGACCTGAGTTCAAAATGCAGCCTCAGACAACTGACATTTACTAGCTGTGTGACCCTGCACAAATCCCTTAACCCTGATTGCCTTGCAAAAACAAAACCAAAAAGCCAATCTGGCTATACTATAGGGTGCCAGCTTGTTCCACTTTATTCCCCTCTGGGCTGTACTTCTGACCAGGTGCCTTCACTTTCTCCTTCTAGGTCCCCCTTGTCCCCAGTACACCACTCCAATCCTTCCCTGCTTTTTGGCCCCCTGCTGTGTGCTCCTTTAGAATGTAACCTCCCTGAAGGCAGCAAGGATTGTCTTTCCTTTTGTTTGTATTTATATTCCCAGCACTAAGCATAGTGATAAATAAATGCTTACCGTCTTAACTTTATGACCGAGTCTGAAAACAACTAAGGGATGTAAGTGTAACGTATGCTAAGAAATCAGCAAATACCTTGTTGCTTTTAGCACCACTGAGGGAAATGACATTTCCAGGATTCTTTGAGCCTCCTTCAGAGTCATTCCCTGGGTACTGACTCCATTCACATAATGGATTATGTCTAACGGTTGGAGATCACCCTCAATGGCGGCAGTTGACTTTGGACTGATATCACTAATATAGATCACCTGGTAAATACTGTCATGGCCTCCAGATAAAGATAGACCTTCAAAGGAAAGGAAAATGAGCTCAGTAAAAATTTTTTTTTTGCTTGGTAATAAAAGGAAACTATTTTATTGTGACCAATAAAATATTTTAATAACAATTTTAATTGTCATTACCCAATTCCTTTTTGAGGCACATTAGTGTGATATCAGGTAGCAGATGAGGCAAAATTGGGATCTTAGGTAACTCCAGAATCCGTCCGAGAACTAATCTGACTGTCTTTGGTGCAGCTCGAAGCAAGGTCACTGCGTCTGTATGAGTCATATTAGTGACATCTGTGTCATTAACCTGAAAAGAAGTAAAAGGAAGATGAGAATTTATGGCAATGGGGTCAAATTCAAAAAGAAACTGTCACTAAGGATTCCTGTGGGCAGCATGGTGTAAAATGTAATTGTCTATGCTTTATTGTATTTTTGTTTATTTTGCTAAACACTTCTCAATTACATTTTAATCTGGTTAAGGTGACACCTGGGAGTGTTGCCAACCATATGTGTGGTCTGTGGGCTATGTTTGGCACCTATGATTTATGCATCATGAATCAAGGTTGCCAAGGAAGTTATATTAATGTGTCTAACCTGTTTAAAATATATCATGGCCAACAACAGATGCATGATGAATAGTGGCCTCTTTGATTAACTGAATATTATATTTCTATTAATTTGTAAATAAAATGAAAATGGAAAATACATAGATAACATAAATCTAATACAACATATCCCACTAAATCCAACACTCAAAATCTGCTGTCAGACTCTACAGAGTAAGCTAACCTAGTCATTTCTTAAATGACTCAAAGGCTGGTAGTAGTTTTAAAAGTATCCTTTCTTTTTAGAATAAATATAAATATACACACATCTCATGACTCTGCTCCCACTGGCCCTGGGCTATTCTTTTACCAATATTAGGTCTTTCCCCCATTTCTCTTATCTGTCTCACCTTTATGAGTCGGTCCCCGGGTCTAAGTCTCCCATCGCTTTTGGCTGGATCTTGAATGACATCATGGACGTAACAACCAACACTCTCGGAGCCTTTGGTAACTGTGAAGCCTAGGCTGCCTTTGTCTGATTTCGTCAGGACGATATGGAGTTCTACTTCCTAAGAGGAGAAAATGGTGATCTGGGGGCCCATGTTTTGCCATGTAGTGAGAGAGAGACAGAGACACACACACACACACGCGGAGAAGCAAGGGTGAAAAACAACCTTTTCTTTTTGCTTAGAAATAGCCAAAAGAGCGTTTCCTATGGGCATCACACCTATAATTTCAGCATAAATAGAGATATAGCAGGTGGATCTACCTTTACAACCCAACAGTGCTTAACAAAGAGATTTCTAAGACAACAATATAACTGCCAAGACGTTAGGTCCCCATAGGAAAATTTTCTGTACAACCTATATGAAGGTTCTATAGAGCTCTCTATGAATTTAAAGAAGTTACAGGTTTAACTTTGTAGGGGAGGGCAAACAAAGATGAAATTAATATCAGAGACCTATCATCATACTGCTCAAAGTCAAATCCTAAAAAGCAGGGGCATGACAGCAGTGTCCATATAACAAGGTCAAGAAGCAATGTTATACAAAAGGGTCTGATTTTCAGATCAGACATTACTATAGAATTTAAAAGCTGTTTATAAAGTCAAACAGATGACAATGTGAGGCACACGAAAAATGACCACTATAGGGTGAGGGAAAAATACACTTTAATTCACCTAAAAAATTTGTAAAAAAAATTTGTAATTAGGTTTAGAGGTATAATATATTAGCAAGGTGCATTATTTATTGGTACTACTTATTTGCATTACTAAACCATTAAAAAAAAACAAACCCTACTCTTTGTTCCTGTGAAAAACACATTCTTTTTTTTTCTGCTTTTTTGGAGGGCAATTGTTGTTAGGGGACTTGCCTAAGGTCACACAGCTAGTTTTTTTTGTTAAGTGTCTGAGGCTGGATTTGAATTTAGGTCCTCCTGACTCCAGGGCTGGTGCTCTGTTCACTAAAACACATTCTTTTAAACAGAACTGAGAAGAAAGAGATTTTTAATTTAGGGGATAGAAACTTTACCGGCTCAAAGTCTTCAAGTTGTTTTTCCAGGCTGTTCTCCAGACATGTCATGTCTTCTTGGGTAGTAAGCTCTGAAGTATGATGCATATAATTGTTGTCTACCGAATTGGAGGAGACATTCTCCAGCTGTATTCTGCAACCCTGAAGAGGGGCAATGTCCACTGGCAAAGGAGAACGAGGGCTGCTACACAGAGACGACACAAACAGAAATCTTTTCAAACACCTTACTTTGACCCAAGGTGTGAATACAACGAAGAAGGGGAGCATGTCCCAGAATCCACGAGCAGAAAGAAGTTTAACAAATTCAAGAATCTGATGGATTGTTATGTGGAAAAGAGCTAGACGAGAATTGATTTTTACTCCTCTAGAGGACTAAACTAGGTGCAGTTTGTAAAATATGCAGTTAGATTTTGACTCAAAAGAATTAAAACATTTACGTTGGATTCCTTCCTGACCACTGGAGGTCTTAAAGCAGTCTGAATAAAGAACTTGCTGGTCAAGAATACTAGAGTGGGGAAGACCTTTTCAGGTACTGGTTGGATGAGATAAACATGGAATCCCCATCCAACTCTGGGATTCTATGAAACACTGAGCCTTAATTTTTGATGGAGAAGATGCTTGCCTCTCTTTTGTTTTATTTGAGGTTGTTTGCATGCTAAAAACACCATCACAATTGTGTTATTTTTATTCCTCAATGAATACCACTCAGTCATGCCCTTCTGATCCCAGTGCTTCTGAACCTCTTTTCCCATTGCTGTCATTTTCCAACTTCTGTTTTCTGGTATCCCTTGTTTGATTTGAATTCAAATCTAGCCTTACTAGCTGTGTGAACTTGGGCAAGTCACTGAACCTCTGGCTCTTATATAGCACCTTAAGGTTTGCAAAGCATTCCTCAACAACAACTCTGGAAAGTAGCTACTAGTATTTTCTCAACTTACAGATGAGGAAACTGAGGCACACAGCAGTTAAAGTGTCCTGCCTGGGGTTACATAGCTAAGTGTCTAAGGCCAGATTTCAATTCATATCTCCCTTCTTCTCAATCTAGCACTCTATCCACTGGACCAACTAACCCCTCACATGAAGAAATGACCTTTCCCCTTGCCAAGGGGAATCCTACTACAATGTCCAAGTATTCTATTTCCTTCTGTCTTCTACAGCAGGCTGACCTTAGAGTTTTCTCTCTGAGACTGCTTCCAATTTATCATGTACCTAGTCTGTTATTGTTTTCATGTTGTCTCCTCCAATACACTGAGAGTTACTTGGGACAGGGACTGTCTCCCCACCATTTAGGATAGTGCCTGGCATATATTAGAAACTTAAATGCTTGTTGACTCGATTGTTTATATTTTTAAAATGTTTTATCTTGTATCTTCTAAAGATTATTTGTAGCTAACTCAGACTAATGTTGACCATATATATATATATATATACATACATACACACACTTTTCAAGGTATGTATTTTTGCTTTTTGATAATGATTAAAGTTATAGATGCTCCCAAGAAGCCAAAGGTTCAGTTCATACTGGAGTGTAAAAAGGAAAATAAGAGGTAAAGGAAAAAAAAACAAACAACTGAGAGTCCATGAGAGAGTTCTTATGCAGCATTTCATGACAGGGATGGAAAAATAAAAGTTTTGTTATTTCGTGTCTGCATGAATACATTCTGGTTCTATGGGTTGAGTTGGGAGCGACATATTAAAATAGGAAATTCATCCAAGTGGGGGATAGGACTTCAGATGAGAGTGCCTTAAAGAGATTATTGCTTTGTTGTTCAAACAGTAAGAGTAGCAAGGCAGGTGGTAACCAACCATACAGTAAAGATGGACACATTTCATTCTTTTTGAGGGGGAAGGCAGGGCAATTGGGGTTAAGTGACTTGCCCAAGGTCACATAGCTAGTAAGTGTTAAGTGTCTGAGGTCAGATTTGAACTCAGGTCCTCCTGACTCCAGGGCCAGTGCTCTATTCACTGGGCCACCTAGTTGCCCCCTACACATTTCATTTTTAGAAACACGAAGGTAGTATTTCTCTAGTTGTTAACAGAAATGGGAATCAAATGCTCTGAGCACTTTTGCAAAAATATCCACCATACCTGTCCTCATAGTTTGGCCTATTGGGTGGTTCCTGAGGGTAATAAAACATGGTAGAGGCGACTTCTTCCTGACCACTTGCTTCATATCGACTGTTCATTGGTGATACCACACTGCTTGAAGTCTGATGGGAGGCTGAGTTCCAGTTAGCATTTGCTGTCTGGGTGGGAGTAATTGCCAAGTCTTCCTCCCCACTCCCGCTGCTGTAACCATAACTATCCCTCCTAGAAAGGGAGCGAAACAGCCTTTTGCTTTTGTCGGACATTTCATTTTCATCTGAGCTGGTGCCATGATCCCCATGTGATGGCTGATGGGCTTCTTTCTTGCTGTCTGGGAATATCTGCACTGGGGAGTGGAGTGGAGTCTGCAATAGAGAAAAAAGATTGTCATCTGTTACAATTAGCACTTATTGGATAAACTGCTGTGAAGTTTATTCAACACTTTGCCCAACGGCACTGAATGCCAATGTCACCAAGCTCCTTTGAAATGCAATTTATGACATTTATTTGTGATAAACATATTCCATGGGGAATTCCTGGAATAAACAAAAACATTGTCATATTGTGCTAGTAATTTTGAATATTTAAGAATTAAAAATTTAAGTATTATATTTATCTTATTTGATTGGATATTCTCATCTAATCCTATGGCTTTATTTCAATGTAACAGAAGAATATTGAACCCAAATAGAGAAGGGGGTCAAGTGCCAGGTTATGTTGACTTAGGTAATTACAATCTCTCTAAACCTGAGTTTCTCATCTATAAAATGGGTGATAATAATACTTGACTACATACCTCACCTTAGTTAATATTTTGAAGACCTAAAAATTTTAATTCTAATGATTATTTTTTTGGAGGGGAGAAGGTAGGGCAATTGGGGGTAAGTGACTTGCCCAAGGTCATATGGCTAGTAAATGTTAAGTGTCTGAGACTGGATTTGAATTCAGGTCCTCCTGACTCTAAAGCCAGTGCTCTGTTTACTGCACCACCTAGCATCCCCCAGTTCTAATGATTTTTGATAATAATATTTCTAAGGACTGACAATGCATTCTCCTATGCAAAAATCTTCAGTAGTTTCCTATTACCTCTAGGTAAATATGTACTCCAGAGTTCGGCGTTTAACAAAAATCAATTCCTACTCTTAACACCAACAAAAGCAGCATAAAAAACCAGTTATGGGCAGCTAGGTGGTGCAGTGGATAGAGTGTTAAGTCAGGAGACAGAAAGACTCATCTTTCTGAGTTCAAATCCAGCCTCAGATGTTTACTAGCTCTGTGACCCTGGGCAAGTCACTTAACCCTGTTTGTTTCAGTTTCCTCATCTGTAAAATGAGCTGGAGAAGGAAATGGAGAACCACTCCAGTATCTCTGCCAAGAAAACCCCAAATGGAGTCATGAAGAGCTGGACATGACTAAAACGACTGAACAACAACAGAACGCAAAAAGAGCATTGTACATGGCACCGTGAATGTACTTTTCCCCCCAAAATATATATAATTAATTCCACATATTACTTTAAAACTGCCCTGCTTGTGCCTTTCTCTGTTCTTGTCTGTGTATGAATGACCTTTTCAATGACTTTTTTTTGGTATTAGTATTGCTGCCCCCTCTGCAATTATTAGCCCTCCTCCCCTTTAAAGACTGACAGAAAGAAAAATATTTGTAACAAATAATCACAGCGAAGTAAAATGAATCTGTGCAGTAGCCATGCTCTGCAAAATGTAGGATTTCAGTTGAATCCAACTCTCTCTCTGTCTGGAGGTGAATAAATACATTAGAAGTATACAGGGGACATGGCTGGTCACTACCTTCATCAAAGTGCTTAAGACTTTCAAAGTTATTTTTTCTTTACAATGTTGTTGCCTTAATTGTCCCCCAGTTCTGCTGAGTTTGCTCTGTAACAGATCACACTACCTAGGACTTTCCACAAAGAGAAAGTCCCTTTCCTCATTTCTGATGATGCAATAATATTTCATTAGTCTCAGAAGTTCACTGAACCATTTCTCAACTGGTGGGCATTCCCTTAGATTCCTTCCTGTTCCTTTTCATCAGGCTTTCAGGCTCTGGAAATTTGTTTTGTTTGTTTCCTCTTACCACACATTCCTTCTGTCCCTCCTTGTTTTTCTGTTGAGTTGATGTATTTTACACCAAACTCTGTGTGTTTGTGTATGAGTGTGTGTTCAATCCTCCTTTGTTTCAGATGAGAATGAAGTTCATTTGACACCTGCTTCCTCTATTACTTCTTTCATGTTGGTGTATGATTCTCACATATCTCAATTATGAAAAATAGAAATCCCACCCCCTTATTCTTTTATTCCAAAAACTATCATATTTTTTTTACTTTACCTCCTTTTTCCCCTTTAAGACTCTTACAACAGAACCAATTTACCCTCAAGTTCTGTTTTTCTTATTAAACTTCCTCAAGATCCTTTGAAAAACATTAAAGTCCCAAAGGGACGCTTATTTCTTCCCCCTTTTGAATGTTAGTGCTGCATCATGATACAATCTCCTCCCAATTGCTTAAATAAATTTACCTGTCTAGGTTTTTGTGTAGTCTTGTGTTTGTGCTTCTAAGTTCTTATTCAGCTCTGGATTTTTCATAATATAAAGTTTTCTATTCCGTTAAATGTCCATTTTCTATCTGAAGAATAATACTCATCTTTGCAGGGAAAATTAATGTTGTTTGTAAGACTATTGGTATTCAACCATTTTCAGTCATGTCTGACCCTTCATGACCCCATCTGGGTTTCCTTGGCAAAGATACTAGAATGGTCTGCCATTTGCTTTTTCAGATCATTTTATAAATGAGGAAACTGAGGCAAACAGGGTTAAGTGACTTGCCAAAGGCCACACAACTAGTAAGTATGAGAATAGATTGGAACTCAGGATGATAAGTCTTCCTGACTCCAGGCCTGGCACTCTATTCACTGTTTCACCTACCTGTCTCCTCTAACACTATACAATTAGTATATTTTATTCCAAGATCTTCTTTCATTTTTGAGTAGAAGCTGTTGGGCCTTGTGTGATTCTCACTTTTGATTCCTTGGTACTTGAATTGCTTTTTTTCCAGATGCCTTTGTACTATGTCTTCATTAGGATAAGATTCTTCTTTAGATTTTGGCTATGAGTTCCTAGAACTTTTTCCTTTCTGTGATTCCCTTAAGGAAGCCATTGGTAGATTCTTTCTAACTTTGCTTTGCCCTCTGGTTTCAATAAACTTTGAAGTTTTCATTTAAAATTTCTTGACATAGTGTACATTATAGTTTTCTTTTGTATGTTTTTGCATGTGTATGTCCATAAATTATAGTTTTTAGGGAGTCCAATAATTCTCAGATTGCTTCTTTGCGATGTTTTCTAGATCAGTTTAAAAAATCAGATACCTTACACTTTCTTCTACTTTTCTAATGCTTTGATTTTGTCCTTTTTTTTTTTTTTTTTTTTTTTTTGCTATCTTATCGAGTCAATGATTTTTGTTTGGTCCATTCCAGTTTTCAGGGATTCCAAAGCTTGGCTGTAGCTTATCACTTTCTCTTGTAAGAGAATTCTTACAAAAATTCTTTCCTCCAGATCTTTTATCTCATTTTTAAAATCTTTTGCTTCATTTCCTCTGGTTGTTGTAGAAAACCCATCTTTTCTTTTGAACCTCTGATTATAGTTTTTATGGGACTACTCTCCTTTTTGAGGGATCTTTAGACCTGCAACATTTTTATACTAGTTGGTATCTTTGGTTCATTCAACCTCTCCTGTGCCAACCATAGGTTGCATTCTGTGCTGTTCTTTCGGGATGGTGGTCCTTGTTTGTTTTTTCATAGGTCTCTTGAACTGACTATCCATTCCTGATTTAGGCTCTCCCTGGATTTTTGAGGTTCAGAGTGCTGGAACTTAAGGGCTCTCTATGGCATTTCAGGATGAGTTGCTAGAGACTTCAGAGCCCTGGGATATCCTGGCCCAAGCTGGACTTTCATTGGCCATAGCTGCTCCCTAGGGCTTCCAAAGTTCCTACTGTGGGTTGACAATCACCTTGGAGCTTTATTGGGGGAGCCCTCCATTCTTGCTACCTCACGATAAAAAGCCCTGCAGGCTAGACATCTGTTTCTTCTTGTAGTCGGAAGCTATGGGCTCATTTGCCTTTGATGGTGGGCCCCCTTCCTATTGCCAGTGTATTACTAAGCTGAATTCTTTTGTAGTTCTGGGGTGGAAGAAGTCACTCCCTGTGGGGGAGCTGGGTGGTTTGCCTTTGTCCAGGTAACCACCTTGGCTGGAATGTAGCTAGGCATTTCAAGCCCTTCCCAATCTGGCTCCCACCTGCTTTCCCCAAATTAATTCCTATCCTTTCTCTTTACACACTATTTTCCAGATGAACGAGCTCTTACTAGCTGCTCCCCAAACTTGGCACAACATTTTTGGCTCTGACTTTGTCCAGGCTGTTACACATGCCTGCAACACATTGTCTCCTCCCCTGCTGTCTCTCTTAGAAGCCCTAGTTCCCTTCCAGGCTCATCTCAGGGGCCAGGTCCTATAGGAAGGTTTTCCTTTTGCTTATATAACCTCCCCACCATGACAGAGCTGTCAGATCTCTCTCCTTGAAATCGCAGGCTATATTTCCATTACCCTCCCACCAAAGTGCAAGATCCTTGAAGGCCAGGATTGTTTTCATCTTTTTCTTTCCTTCTATCCCTAACCTAAGTACAGAACCTTGCATGTTATTTGAATCAACCCCATGTTTAAACAAACGAGTCATATCAGGCTTCTGATAACTCATTTATGACTATGTGGATTAATAGCAATCAATGCCAAATTTACAATTCTGCTTCCAGAGACCTTTAAAAATATGAATTGTGACAATAAACATGTTTGGTGCCTAGAGGCAAGAAAAAGGATGAGCTGATGTCAGTAATTTCTAGTTCTGAGATTCTTATTGATAAGACAGAACCAAACAAATGCTCTTCGGCAATAAATAGTAGTGAGAAGCAAATAACCAAAAAATTCCTTTTCCCTGGCTAATGCCCTGTTACAGCAGAGCTTTAGGTTTTTGATAATGGAATTTCATGCCTTTCTTACATTTTCCTGGGACCTCAAAGCTCATTTAGTAGAACCCTTAATTTTTTAGACATGAAGAAACCCAAGGCCACAGGTTGGCTCATGGTAGAACCAGGACATTGATCAATGATAAAACAACCCCATATGAACTATAGCTAATAGCTACATTTCTACTTCTTTAAAAAATGAAAAATACCATTTCACGGGCCTTACCAAAACAGATGCATCAATTTCCGGCAGTACACCAGGTGGGGGTCGGCAAAGGAGTAAAGAGACTTCTGGGGATGTTCCCCTGAGAACAGAGATGACGTCCTAAAAGTAATGGTGAATGAAAATTAAAATATGGTTCAACTTGCATTGTGTTACCATTTTGAAATGCCAGTCTTTCTTCCCTCTAATGTACTCAAAGCCCATGTGTTCCCCACTTACCTGTTGGGAAAGCCCTTTCAGAGAAGCCCCATTCACTTTCATGATGACGTCTCCAACATCAATTTTCCCACTTTCTGCTGCTGGCTGGCCGGGAAACAGCTTTTTAACCCTTACGATGCTGGCATTCATTTGCTCTGGAATGAGGTTGTCTTCACGGGAAAAACTAAAACCTAGCCCTGAGCTATTTTTTAGTAATTTTACCTCAAATGTGTTTTCTGCAAGAGAAAAGAAAGAGGCTACTTTTCATGTATTTGATACATTAAAAAAAATCGGCAAAAGTATTGCTACTTTACTAGTCTTTCTCTCCCCTTCACCCAGGTAGTGTCCATCCCTACCAAGTATGGATCCAGTACTTCTCCAGATTCTAATTCTATCCCTATGCTAAGAGAAACAAGTGAATATTTATACACTTCCAAACGTCATCTGGAAATGCAGGCTACGCAGGTCCAATAAGCAGTTAAGAAAACAAAATTCTGGAAAAGGAGAGAGAAAAGATGAGGTATATTTCAAAACAGTGTGTTTTACGCCAAGTCAACAAGCTTGTCTTCATTGACCCTTATATGTCAGACCCTTGGGTTTTTTTTGTTTGTTTGTTTGGAGGGGGTGAAGGCAAGGACATTGGGGTTAAGTGACTTGCCCAAGGTCACACAGCTAGTTAAATGTCAAGTGTCTGAGGTCAAGTTCGAATTCAGGTCTTCTTGACTTCAGGGCTGGTGCTCTATTCAATGCACCACCTAACTGTCCCAGGAAAAGGTTTGGAAAGAAAAAAAGGAAAAGAGAAAATAAGTAAAGGGAAGAAAAAGGCAGAGGATGATAGAAAAGAACATGAACCAGTTATGGAATAAAGATTAAGGAATGGAAGTTTATACTTTGGAACTTCATTCTGATAAAATTAAGTTATTAGAGTTCTATTGGTAAAATAAGTGAAACTATTGAATAATAAAACAACCAGGAAAACTACGTTCAGAGTATTCTTAAAGAGTAAGGTTAAATATTCATGTAAATAAAATATTCATTCATTTGTGGTAGCAAAAGATTAGGAAAAAAATGTGTACCCACTGTTTGGGAATAGATTGAAAAAAATATAAATGCCTCCTATAAACCTACGATGTTTATAGCAGAGAGGTGATGGACTGTGGGGAAGTCTGTTGCATATGCTATCACATACAGTTTGTGACCTTTTGTTTCACTGAACTACTTTATTAAAAAAATAGCATTTTTTTCCCAATTATATGTAAAGAAAGTTTTCAGCACTCACTTTTTATAAGATTTGAGTTCTAAGCTTTTTTCTCCCTCCCTACTCCCCAAGATGGAAAGCAATCTGATGTAGGTTATACATGTACAATCATATTAAATATTAGTCATGTTGTGAAAGAAGAATCAGAACAAAAGGGAAACAATGAAAGAAAAAACAAAACAAAAGAAGATGAAAATCTACATTTGGATTTCATAGTTCTTTCTCTGGAGGTGGACTGCATTTTCCATCATGAGTCTTTTGGAACTGTCTTAGATTATTGTATTGCTGAGAAGAGCCAACTCTATCAAAGTTGATCATTGCACAATACTGTTGTTACTGTGTACAATGTTCTCCTGGCTCTTCTCATTTTACTCAGCATCTCACTGAACTATTATTTTCTTTGTTATAAGGAGAGTTTTGGGGGCACTGAGGGAGGGATTAACTGAGAAACCAGACTGGTGTGAAAAAGTATCAATAAAACATTGAAAAAAGAATGAGCTGGGGTGGCTAGGTGGCACAGTGAATAGAGCACCGGCCCTGGAGTCAGGAAGACCTGAGTTCAAATCCAGCCTCAGGCACTTTACACAAAAACTAGCCGTGTGACCTTGGGCAAGTCACTTAACCCCAACTGCCCTCCAAAAAACAAACAAAAAAAAAGAATGAGCCAGTGGAATAGCTGGCAAAAGTTGCTGAAATAAGAAAGAGTTAGTACTTTCTTCTTCTTCTTTTTGCTTTTTTTTTTGGAGGAGGAGAGGCAGGGCCATTGGGGTTAAGTGACTTGCCCAAGGTCACACAACTTGTAAGTGTTAAGTGTCGGAGGCCACATTTGAACTCATGGAAAATCCAAGAGCTGAATGTCCAGGCTAGAGATGCAAGTGGAAGTGAAATGAACAGAATACTTATATTGAAAGTAAGGAGCTGTGGGCTCAAATCCAAGGTCTACCACTAAACAGATGATGCTATGACTCGTTCTCACTGCCCACAACTAATCACACCCCTGACTTTTTCTTCACTAAATCTCACTGAGAATCTTAAAATACATGAGTCAATGCTTTAAGTACACTAGGTATATACCTTTAATTAATAACTTCATATAATTGCCTCATTGGGGAACTGGTTGAACACTCTAATTTGTAAATTTTTTTTTTTTGCACTAAACTTATCAGTGTAGGAAATGCCCAGTGAAGAAACTCTCTTTCCCAACAGAGACTGGCTTTTTGACCTACAATATTGGAGGGCTAGGTGCCTTGGGCCACTGAAAGGTTAAATTCCTTTCAAAGTATGGGGCAAAGGAAGGCCTCCTGGTCACTCCACAGTACCCCTTTCCCATACTATAATTATGTGTGGTGAAGTAAAAATGACAAGAGATATACATATATACATATATAGCAAGATATATATGTGTGCATGTGTATATATTTATATTTATACACAACATGAACCAAAATCAATGTAAAGGGAAGAAAGAGATAATAACTCTTCTAGGCCTGACCTTCAGTAACAAAATCGTAGTCTTTGGTGTTGTTAGGTTTTTTCACGGGTTTTTCCGGGGAATCCTGTTCTAAAAGAGTTCCCTGTGGAGTCACTGGTGCATGAACTTTGGCTGTTGGAGGCTGTCCTTTTTCTAACAACAGATGGACCACCTAAGGAAAAAAAATGTAGTATGTTGGTGAATTAAAACCAAAGACAAAGAAAACATTTTTTCCAATGGCTTTTTGCGAACGATAGTTTAAAAGTCATTTGACATTACTCACTTACCATACTTGATGCTTTAAATATCTATGAATCAAATAATCTGGATCCTCTTTTAACCCTCCACTGATTAGGCTGAAATTCTCCTATGCCTTGGAAAATTGTTTCTTTGCAATGCTGTGGCCAAACATTTGGTCATTCTGTGGTCAACCTAGTAATGAGTCTGTCTAAACTGGACTTCAGACAGCAGACATGCACTATCACCAGATTCATGTTAAAATCCTTTCCAACTCAGCAAGGGCTGGAAGAGGCTGTAGGTTATGGCATAGCTTTGGAAAATCCAGGGTCATTTTCACTACATGGCATTTTAATTGAGCACCAAAAATATGGAGGCAGAAAACAAACAATAAGGAAGACTATACTGATTTTTTAAAGACTGTTGTCTCATTCTGCTTTTTATGATGACTTGCTATAAAGCCTCGAGACAAGCAATTCATTTTCTCTGTCTAGTATTTTTTATCAAAATATATCTGTGTAAAAATCTCAAATATATTGTAGATGTCACAAAAGCATAGAAATACTTAATGTTACAACAGCCCAAGCTTCCTAATTGTTGCTTTTTAAAAGACTATCTCTAAATTGCTGTCCATGCTAAATATAACTGAAAACTGAGATCGGATGTTTGTATTTTAAATTTCTTCCTGAAGTTCTTAGCTTTGGGTTAAGGTGAAAATTAGAAAGGTAGCACCCTATTCCACAGTTCAAAACCTATGGCCACCATGTTTAATCATAAGCTAGAAGAAGAAACAAATGGAAAAAATGAGAATGATTGTCTGCTAGATTTGCTGACAAATTATACAATCTCACAGAGCTTGGTGTTTCTTTACTGTATTTTACTTGTAAATTAGTAAACAGAAAATGCATCTATTACCTGCCCTGTATTTCTTAATGCTTCCACAGCCTGTTTATGCGTAGTTCCTTCCAGACTAACTCCATTAACAGACAGGACACGGTCACCTTAAAATAAGAAAGTGACTTGGTAAAAATTGAGAAAATTTGTATCTTCTATAGATGGTAGACTTTCAAAAGTATTATAGGAATTTTTTTTCCAAGAAAACCATAACCAAAAAAGAAGAAAAAACCATAGCTACAAGATCACCCTGCTAGGGGCGGCTAGATAGCACAGCAAGTAAGAGCACCAGCTCCAGTGTCGGGATGACCTCGGGATAGACTCCCGGGCTCAGACACTTAGCACCCACCCAGAAACACCTGGCCGTGTAACCTTGGGCAAGTTACTTAACCCCAATTGCTTAGGGGTGGCCAGGTGGCTCAGCGAGTAAGAGCACTGGCTCCAGTGTCAGGATGACCTGGGGATCAAATCCGGGCTCAGATACTTAGCACCACACCCAGAAATAACTGGCCGTGTGACCTTGAGCAAGTTACTTAACCCCGATTGCTTTAAACAAAAAAGATCACCCAGTTTATTGTTAGTAAAATGTCTTTAAACCAATTAACTGCATGTTTTCCATAATTAGGGCAGTAATAGAGCACTGGGTTTGAAATCAGTAAGACTCATCTTCATACATTCAAATCAGGCATTAGACACTACTAGCTATATGACCCTGGGCAAGTCACTTAACCCTGTTAGCCTTAGTTTCCTCATCTATAAAATGACATGGAGAAGGAAATGGCAAACCACTCTAGCATCCTTGCCAAGAAAATCCCAAATAGAGTCATGTAGAGTTGGACGTGACTTAAAACCAACTGAACAACAACCAAAAAACTCACATAACCAGGTTGGTGGGGAACATGGCCATAGCTGGAACCTGACATATTGTGATTGAAGCATTGGCCCAAATCATGACCATATACAGCTGAAACATAGTTATTAAGAGAGAAGTTGGAAATGTTTCCTGGGGAAAACATCCTTGACACATGGCCACTGTTGGTACAAAGTTACTGTCTCTGTGCCCTTCCATGAAAGTGAATCAGAAAAATTGGCTGCATGAAAAATTCAAAACTTAAAATCAAAATGTTCAGCAATTAGACTTTAAGCTGGAACTGAGAAGATTTCCAGAATGGCAACAAGATTGTTTCTGATTCTGCTCTTACCTTTTAACATACTTTCTCTCCTCTATATTATAGTGAGTTAAAATCTATATTGATTCTATCATTTCATTTCTTACATTATGTGATGGACAGAGAAAAAAAACAATATAACTCACCTTTGTGAATTCTACCGTCAGACTCAGCCGCTCCCTTGGGAATCACAGCTTTCACATAAATGCCACCATGTCTGACGCTGGTATTTACTCCTCCCTATGTGGAAAGAGGCATGAAAATAAGAAATGTCACAATTGCATTCAAACCTTCCTAAGATTCAAAAATCATGTATGATTTCAACCAAAGGAACAGCCTCGAATTCAGCACATACAGTGACTTCCAGCCTAATGAAAACAACAAGCCCAAATCCTCTAGTATGTTGATAATGTGGAGTTTCTAATTTGGCAAAATTCTATATTCAAACCAGCCTCCTGTCACATATTTCTGCATGGAAATTGCTTCTTTGGATGTTTATATCATGCATTAAGAATCAGATTATAGAAGAATGCAGTCAGAAACACATTCATGCAAGATTAGTTTCTGCCTATGACTATTTGAAAGTACTCTCAGGAAGAATATACTTTTTTTTTTCCATCATAAAGGGATTGAATTAAATGTAAGGTTTTATTGGTACAGGGAACTTCTCATGAAGAAATTGCACTCTTGCTAAAACTTACAGACTTAAAGAGTTGCCTTAAAGAGAAGTTAAGTCACTTACCCAGGGTCACACAGCCAATATATGGCTGGCTCCCTCTGCCATGTTGTCACTCTATTGGCACATGGTGAATGGAGTGCTGGGCCTAGAGTCAGGAAGAACTGCCTCAGAAACTTACTAGCTGTGTGACTTTGGGCAAGACCTAATAAACCTTTGCCTGCCTCAGTTTCCTCATCTGTAAAATAGGAATAATAATCACAATAACCCTCTCAGGGGTTACTTTTGTTATTATTTTGTTGTTGCTATATTCAGGTCAAACGTCCTAACTTGAAAGTAAACACTGAGTTTTTCACTTTCAGTGGGTATGGATGAGAAGTTTTCAAATACTGCAAGTGAAATTAATCTAATTAGTTCATTTTACTTTAATAAAATGTGTGGCTTTTGCTTCCACAATACAGGTAGATAATGCAATGTAAAGGAACGGGCAAGGTAAATGGACAGAGTAAGCTTAAATGTGGCTAAACATGTTATTAAGTTAGGTTTCTTCTTCTGATAAAAATGTTTTACTATTTGCTTGTCAGTATCATTTATGCAATATTTTCAAATTGTTTTAAAATTAAATTTTTTATATCTGGAGCTATATTAAATAACTAACCTATAAATGCTGAAATTACTCATATTTTATCATACTTATGGAGCTCTAAAATAATGTTATGTCAGACAGTTTAGATACAAATATCAACTACTTATTTAAAATGAAATACTTATTATAGGAAATCTCCTTTGCATTCTAAGATTGTGAACATACAATTTATAGGTTCATTTCTGCACACACAAGATTTATACAAAGAAATAGCCTGGTTTGCTTCATAGACAATCCTGAGCATGCAAAGAAACAAGCATACATGGAAACTTATGATTTGTGGCATAAGGAAAAGAATGTTTTCTGTAATTCTTTGCTTTTGCAAGAAATAGCCCAACTCCAGGAAACGGCTGTCATTAGTGATTTGGGGGCATCATTTGGCTATGCAAATCTGAATTGAAATCCCTGTAAGCCTTGGGGGGAAAAAGGAGTATTTTTCCAAATTTGTTCTTGGGGTAACGGGGAACAAAAAGGGACCACAGAAAATAGGAGGCACTCCCCCTCCTGCCCCACCCGAGGTTTCAAGTACCTCTCAGTTTTAATAGAACTGGGGAGACTCAATGAGTGGGTTGGAATAATTGGCCCCACTGTAAGTTAGCCTACTGCTAGAATTGGAAAACAAAAGAAAGCATGTGAAAACCTTTTCAAACAGTACCGTGACACTTATTCCCAAGCTGTTATCATTTTTAGACAGTTCAACTTCAAAGATATCTCCAGGCTTAGGAGGTGCTGAAGAATTTTTTTTAAAATTCATTTTGGTGGATGTAATCATTGAAGAAGGTTCCTTAATAAGAAAAAACAAACAAAAAAACAAGGGATTTTCTGTGTCAAAATGAATGATTTATTGGAGGAGTCTAGTGTTGCTATTTTTTTGAGGGGTAGGGGAGAATTAGTCAAAATAAGATGTAAAGGGATAAAGGAGATTCACAGAACATCAGCACTGGTCATACAGTCCCATCATTTAACAGATGAGGAAATGGAGGCTTGTGGTGGTTTGGCTCAAGTCGGTTCCAGCAGACAGTGAGACTGGCACCTGAATGTAGGTCATTGACCTCAAGCCAGGGCCCATTCCACTATTACCCTGCTGTTCTCAGTTTGGAAAATGTTTGCAAAATGTTTTAAACAACTTTAAAATTTATCAGGTCCTAGTTTTTTATTCGTCCTTATGTCTAAACTCTGATTGCATTCTTAGAAATGTCCAGATTTTATCTACTCCATAAAAAATACACAGGATGAAGATATTTTCACATACATTGCTTAAAAATATTCTTTTCATTTGGGCACATGCTGTTATTCCTCCAGTAAAATTTTGTGCTGTCTAACCTCCTCTGCAAATTGAATTGCCAAACAAAATCATAAGATTGAATTTTATCCTTTCTGTCTTCCCTAGTTTCCTCGTCTATTGACATAAAGCATGCAGCTCATTGCAAGCCTTTTAGGATAAGGTAGGCTCTAGGGTTAGTGCTCAAAGCCTTCTTTCAGTTAGCAAACAACATAGTAGTAGATAGTGGGTAAAGATCTAAGGGTCACAGATAGAGCTGTAAGTGTCAGCACAGGTCAGTGACAAAAACCCCCTCACTGGGCAGATGTGGAAATTGAAGATGAAGGGGGTTAAAGGACTTGTCCACAGTTGCCACAAATCAGGATTCAAATCCGAGCTCTCTGCTTCCAAGCCCCATTCCTTTCCCCCTTCCCCTCTCACACTGTGTCCCTAGTAGAAATGCACACTAATCCCCATTTTCAGACCACAGAATTAGCTAATGTAAGATACCTCTTCTAGAAGCAATTAAGTGCTCTCTGACCAAACTGGATTTAGGAGCTGAAAGGCATATTGGAGGCAGGGAGAAGGGGGAAGACTATGGTTAATAGAAAATAGGCTGGGAAACAGCTTATACCTTTTTAGTTTGATGATCCTGACTGCTTGAATAAGTGGCTTCATCCATGTCTGAATCTCCCCGGTCAGAATAATCCATCGTTTCTGAAATGCCCGTCTTTTTAGCTTTGCTTTGGTTTTGGTCATTTGAGGTCTGTTTTTTCTCTGCCGCTTTACACATAGCCAAGGAAGAAGGGCTGGAATGCTGGAATTCTGAGGCACCCAAATGGTTTACCAAGAAGCCATTTAAATGGCTCTGGGATAGACTGGCGCTCTCAGTCCTAGAATCCTGAGAACTCAGGCTTCCTTCCTTTTGGCCCACCGACAGTGCAGAAGAACAAAGTGAGATCCGCCGTTGATAATTTGTCTGATGGTGGTCCTCTAAAGAAGGTTCTAGGTCATTGTCTTTAGTGGCGGAAGGCCTGGGAACATAATTTTTCATCCTATTGGAAAGATATGTAGGTGTAGAAGGTGCTGAAAATAAAAATTGAGCAAGTGAGAATGTCATATTTATTCACAGAACAAAAATTTCATTTAATCAGGAGACAAGTAAAAAGCATTGTAAATTAAAAGTTGAATGTGTTTATTTGGTCTCTTTTTTAAATAAGAAATAGAAAAATGAGAAGAAATAAGCTAATATCAGAATTTTTTTTGAAAATTCCAGACAATCCAGAGTAAACGACCAAAGTAAACCTTATGTGGTATGTTCTAGTTTTGTCCAATGAGAATTAGTGATTATAAACATGTCCAAAATGTGAGGTCATTATTAAATAACTTAAATAATAAAGATCAAATTCTGTTTATAATTCATTATGAAAGCCAATGTCTTTAGTATATTTTGGAAATATAAGTATTTGGAAAAACACTTTTTTAAAACAAAAGATAGTCTTCTGACGTGGGAAACTTTATATTTATTTATTTTTAAAGCAATTGGGGTTAAGTAACTTGCTCAAGGTTACATGGCCGGCTACTTCTGGATGTGGTGCTAAGTATCTGAGCCCAGATTCAATCCCTAGTCATCCCAACTCTGGGGTCGGTGCTCTCACTCACTGTGCCAACTGGCTGCCCCGAAGCAATTGGGGTTAAGTAACTTGCTCAAGGTTACATGGCCAGCTGTTTCTGGGTGGGTGCTAAGTGTCTGAGCCCAGATTTGATCCCAGGTCATCCCGACTCTGGGGCCGGTGCTCTTACTCACTGTGCCGCCTGGCCACCCGGGAAACTTTATTTCAAATGATGCAGTACAAAGCAAGTAGACCCAGGAGAACAATATTAAAAAAAGATGATAAAAATATAAGGGAAAACAATGTTCAGAGGTATATGAACTCAGAGATCAGAACTCAATGACCAATCTTGACTCTAAATCCTGAAACTTACTTGTGTTCTCTTACTAGAGAGGCATCAGATTAAAGTGCAAAATGAAGCTTTTGCTGACAGATGTGGTAAAGGTAGAGATTTGTTTTGCATAACTATTTCTTTGTTATAAGGGAGAGTTCAATTAAGGGTGAGGTGTTATTGGGAAGTCATTAAAATCAACAAAACATAAAAACAACTGAAGAGAATTTTTAAAAAACTACCAGTTTTTTGGTTAAAATACGAATACTTCCATCCCACTAAGTAAACAACTATTTGAGATCTATAGATGGTTTTTGATATCTTGTTATGCAGTGACTCCAAAAAATAGTGGATATAATTGCTGTTCTCAAAGAACTTACAATTTTGTTTCAGAATCCAGTGTTAAAGTGATTGAGGGTGGGGAAGAGGTTCTTGGCACAATTATGGTTACAGAAACTCTCCTTCTATAGAGGATAACATTGGAATCCACAAAAAGGGACCCAGATTGCAGGAAAGTCACCTAACTAATGGACCTTCACAGAATTATGTCTAAAAGGTTTATGATACCTTCCCTGTGGATCAATATAACCCCAAACTCTATCACATGGTATAAAATTTAAAAACATAATACAAAATAAGTGGCAATATAATAATGTAAATTTCATATTTACATAGCAAATTATAGAGATCATTTCACTTCTCAGAAAAATGCTGTGACATGGGTAGTACAGTATTTTTTTAACCCACTCCTACCCATCCTCCATTCAAATGCCTAAGTGATCTTTCTAAAGCAGAGATCTATGTCTTCTTTCCCTTCCCCCTAGCACACTCCCACCCCCAACTCAATAAACTCCATGATCAAGTACAATATTGTTAGACACTTATAAAACGAAAGCATACCAAAATTATTGCTAGTCATAAATAATTCACAGCATACCATATTTCTTAATAAAGGGAATAAAAGGGAATTTTCTCTGTTTTTATCTTTGGATATGTATCTAATAGAGGAATCACTGGGTCAAAGAGTATGCATAGTTTAGGAAACTTTGGGTAGAGTTTCAAATTAATTTCCAGAATGGAGAGACCAATTCACAGCTCAACTGCCAGTGCATAGAGTGCTTGTGTTCTCATAGACCTTCCAACAACTGCCATTTTGTTTTCCTTGTCATTGTTTCAGACTTGTAAGGTAGAATCTCAGAGTTCTTTTAATTTGTATTTTTCTTATTATTGGTAGTTTAATTTTTCCATATGGTAGTGATAGCTTGAATTTTTCTCCCTGATAACTGACTGTTCACATCACTTGACCATTTATGTATTAGTGAATGACTATTCTTCTGTAATTGAACCAGTTTCTTATCTATCTTTGATATTAGACCTTTATGAGAGAAACTTACTACAAAACTCTCCTGATTTAACTGTTTCCCTTCAAATTTTAGTCACTGATTGTGTGTGTGTAGAAATATCTGATTTTATGTAATTGAAATGGTCTATTGCATCTCCAAATGAGTCCTTCTCCTTTATTCAGGAAAGAGTCTTGTATTTATCTTGTATCCAATTAGAGGTTACTGTAGCCTATGATATAAAATGTTGCACACCTAATTTCTGCCAGATTGTTTTTTTTTACCTTTCCTAGTAGTTTTAGTCATATAATGACTCTTTATCACAAAAGTTGGGATTCAGCAAACCTCCTTGGGTTTATCAAAACCTACACTGCTGTATTTACCTGTTTCTGTATGTTGTGTATCCAATCTGTTCCACTGATGAACTTTTATACTTTTAAGCAGTTTCAAATGATTTTGTTGATCACTCTTTTTTTTTTTCTAAAGCAATCGGGGTTAAGTAACTTGCTCAAAGTTCCACAGTCAGTTATTTCTGGGTGTGGTGCTGAGTATCTGAGCCCAGATTTGATCCCCAGGTCATCCCAACACTGGAGCCTGTGCTCTTACTCGCTGAGCCACCTGGCCGCCCCTAAGCAATTGGGGTTAAGTAACTTGCTCAAGGTTACACGGCCAGGTGTTTCTGGGTGGGTGCTAAGTGTCTGAGCCCGGGAGTCGATCCCGAGGTCATCCCGACACTGGAGCCGGTGCTCTCACTCTCTGTGCTACCTGGCCGCCCCTGATTACTCTTTTTAGTATAGTTTCAGATCTGGTTTTGCTAAATCACCTTCCTTCCCAATTTTAAAAATTATTTTCTTTTACATTCTAGACATCGTTTACATTCTTCTGGATGAAAAGCTAGCTCTATAAGTAACTCAGTCAGTCAACATATCTTTATGAAGTGCTCACAACGTGCCAGGCAATGTGCTAAGAGCAAAGGATACAAAGAAAGACCTCTTATGTGCTCTTTTGGTATTTTAATGGAAGACGACATGTAAAAATAACTATATGCTGTGTGTGCGTGCGTGTGTGTGCGTGCGTGTGTGTGTGCGCGCGCATGTGTGTGTGCGTGTGTGTGTGTGCGTGTGTGTGTGCGTGTGTGCAAAGTAGAGAAGATAATTCCACCAATAGTGTGAGAAACCAGGGAATGCCACCTGAAGGGTAGTATTGCCATTTTTGTAATATTGTCACGGCATAATCACAAAAAATTAATATATTGCCATAGTTCTTGTGAGTTCTTGGTAGAGGAACCCTCAGATATTTTATACATTCTCTAGTTATTCTGAATGGAATTTCTCTTTCTAGCTCTTCCTTATGGATTTTGTTGGTAATAAGAAAAGCTGATGATTTATGTGAGTTTATTATATATCCTGTTGTGCTCATTGTTTTAATTAAATTTTAAGTGACTCTCTAGGATTCTCTAAGCAGATCATCATACCATCTGCAAAATTTCTTAAATTCAGTATACTGACTTAATACATTGAAACTTGTAAATTTAATGAAACAACATAAAACTAATAGTAATCCATTAAATTACCTTTGGAAATCTTCTCTTTTGGCTTGGAGATAACAAGTGTCACATCCTCAGGAGCATTCTGCAAAATTTCTAATGCTGCTTTGTAGCCAACCCCTTCTAGACTCATGCTATTCACAGATATTAAACGATCTCCTGTATCAAGAAATGTATAAAGCTAACACCGGTCTGGCACTTTTAGCAACAAGAAATTTGATTCATAAATTTCATCACTGCCCCTCAGAGACAGAGTTTTGGCTAAATTCCTTTTGGCCAATACAAGCACCACAGACAATTCTATTAAAAATGCACAATTGTGCCATTGGTTATATTTCTCATTGTGGTAAAATGATCACTAAAAAGTACCTGGTTTAAGGGAGCCATCCAAATCAGCAGGTCCCCCAGGAGTCACTGAGCCGATAAAAACACCCAGATCCAGTCTTCCTGTCTTTTCTCCACCAACAATCTGAAATCCTAAGAAAAAAACATATTTTCAAAGAATCCTTTCAGTATTGTTCCTGCTTCTAATGACTAATGTTTAGCTACTTGAAACTCAGAATTCTGGTCACTCTCAGTATCACATATGAATAGCTTCTAAGTCTATTTCAGAGACTATCTCTGACAGATGGAAAATGTCAAATGGAAATATCTTCTGTATTTACTTTGGTATTCATGACATTTTCAGTAGAAAACTAGCTTTTGCCAAAGATAAGCTGGGCTTCAATGCTGTTGAGATTGTTCATGAAATTCTCCCCAGCTTTTCATTACGACATCAGCAGTGACTTACCCAAGTCATATTTGTTATCCTTTTTCAGATTTACCAAGGTGATCTCCCTTTCTGGCGAAGACACAATACTCCATCTTTTCTGTAGATCATCTATTGGAAAATCACATTTAAAAATAAAATATGCAGAATGAAGGTAAGCAGTAAGGATGCATTTGTAAATTTCTTCCAACTTAACTTTTAAAATAATTTGAGAATAGATCAATCATTCAGTTACTTATAAAGAATTCTCGTCAAAGTGTATTTGTCAGTTCTGATTAGATTTCCATGCAATTTTTTGTAGTCTTATAGTTTTTAGCAGTATACATATATAAGCACACATACCTGTCTACAGCTTTCACCTGAACTAGAATTGTTATTTTTAAAGACATTCATCTATAAATAAACTACTCATCTATAAAAGGGGAGGGTTGGAGTAGATGATCTTTGAGGTACCTTTCAGCTATATGTAAGTAAATGACCCCAAATTCATTTTTGTTTGTTCTTTTCATTTCTATGACTGTCATGATGGATATTATTTTCTTGGTTCTAATTATTGCACTTTGGATCAGTTCATGCAAGTTTTCCAATGCTTTTCTAAAGTCTTCATACTCATTCATTCTTATTGTGCAGTTACTATTCCATACCAGACATGTTCTATAACTTGCTTAGCCATCCCCAAACTGATAGATACCTGTTTTATTTTTAGTTCTTGTTACTACCAAAAATGCTTCTATCAGTATTTTGTTGCATATGGGACCTTTTTTTTTTTATTCTTTGACCTCCTGGGTGTATATGCCTAGCAATGGAATATCTAGGTCAAGAGGTGTGGACATTTTAGTCACTTTCTAAGCATAATTCCAAATCAGAAAGCAACAATTTGCATTTGTCAACTGCTTTTCATTTTCTTGATGCACTTATACACATTTCACTTTATTATAGGAAAATAGGGCAATTATTACTCCCATTTTTACAGACTTAGCACAGAGAAGATAAGTGCGCAGGGTCACAGAACTTCTTAGTATTAGAAACAAAATGGGGAATTAAATTCATTTATTTTCTACTCAAGTGCTTTCAACTAGATATTAAATGTGTTAAACTAAATATTGCAGAGAAAACTAAACCCAGGAATGTGTCTATTAATAAAGTACCACAAAGTTATCTGCTTAGAAACATAAACACACTTTAAATTCAATGGCTTCCATCCCTGCTAACGATTCTACCTTATCTCTTCTGCCCTTCGCAGCTAAACTCTAAAAGGTCATCTACACTAGGTGCCTTCAATTTCTCTCCTCTCTCCTTAACTCCGGAAGTATAATCCAACCTTATCATTCCCCCAAAACTGCTCTCTCCAGAGATTCCAATGACTTTTTTTTTTGGGGGGGGGAGGGTAATTGGGGTTAAGTGACTTGCCCAAAGTCAGCAATGATTTCTTAATTGACAAATCCAGGGGTGGGGAACCTGTGGCCTCAAGGCCAAATCCAAAGGCCTTTTCTCATTGTTCATTCTCTTTAACCTCTGTAGCCTTTTAAACTGTTGATCAACCTCTCCTTCTCTCTCCACTCTTCTCACTAGGTTTCTAAGACACTACTTTCTCTTGATTCTCCTCCTGCCTATGTGGCGACTCCTCAGTCTCCTTTGCTGGACCCTTATCCAGTTCATATCTTCTAACCTTACATGTCTCTTAGGGTTCTGTCCTGATCTCATTAGCTTTTGTAGAATCAATTACCTACCACTCCTTTAAATCTACTTAGCCTGCTCTAACCTCTCTGCTGGCCTCCAATCTTGCACCTCCAACTGCCTTTCAAACATCTCAAACTGGACATCTTAAACTCAACACGTCCAAAACAGAACTCATTATTCTTCCCCTTAAATCTCTCCCATCCCCTTTATTACTGTGGAAAGTAACATCATCCTCCCAGTACCTCAGGCTCATAACCTAGGAGTCATCCTGGTTTATTCACTATCTCTTACCTCCCATATCCAATGTGTTGCCAAGGCATATTGATTTCGCCTTTGCGACTTCTCTTTGATAAGTTTTCTGATACTGACATTACTCTAGTGTTACCTTATGCCTGAACTATTGTAACAGCCTGCTGGTGAGTCTGCCTACCTCAAGTCTCTCTTCACTCCAATGTATCCTCCATTCAAGTGATTTTCCTAAAGTGCACGTCCAACCATGTCACATCCAAACTCATTAAACTCCATTGGCTATTCGTTGCCTTCAGGATCAAACACAAAGTTTTACGTTTGACATTCCTAACCTAGTCCCCTTTTATCTTTCAAGTGTTCACAAATCTCGACCCCCAACATGATCCAGTAACACTGACCCCTTGGTGGTTCTACAAAGAAGACACTCGTATCTTGACTGTGGACATTTTCTCTTGTTGTCCTATGCCTGAAATGTTTTCTCTCCTTTATTGTGACTACTGATCTCCTTTGCTTCCTTTAAGTCTTAGCTAAAATTCCACCTTCTACATGAAGCCTTTCCCAGCTCCTCTTAATTCTAATGCCTTCCTTTTCTTAATCATTTCCTATTTATCCTGTATAAAGCCTTTTTGTATATATTTATTTGTCTCCCCCATTAGATTGTTTTTAAGTCCCTTGAGGCCTACTGCCTTTGCCTTTTTGTATCCTTAGCATTT
Source organism: Petaurus breviceps papuanus (assembly GCF_028583685.1). NCBI lineage: Eukaryota > Metazoa > Chordata > Mammalia > Diprotodontia > Petauridae > Petaurus > Petaurus breviceps. The sequence continues at coordinate 15,286,603 of NW_027185655.1, read as the reverse complement.
AGCATAGTGCCTGACGTTAAATAAATGATTGTTTATTGACTAACAAATTATAATCTTATAAAAATCTTTGGATTAAAATAATGGCACACAAAAGTGCAGTTACTAGCTTTTTCCTAGTGAAGACCAAAGGATGTGTCTTTGATAATACCAACAACTTATTTGTGATCAGTAACTATGAAGAGTATAATGTTTTTACTAATTAATAGGTTAAAAAGCTATATGAAATTTCACTCTTTGTGGACTTTGAATACCCAATAACTTAATCTTAAAATAGGGCAAATAATCACATTTATTTGCAGTTTCCTCCTTTTCCTTTAGTATTTATTTTAATAGGCAGGATGGGTTAGGGTTATATTAGTCTCTAGGATAATTCACTTTAGAGGAAAAAAGGTATTTTATAATACAGATAATAGGTGAGAATATCAGTGAGTATGGTACCAAAGGAAGCAGTGTTGTTAAAAAAAACCAAGGACACTGGATTTTATGGTGAAAGGATCGGGGTTAGAATCCCAACTGGAAAAGTCTGCACAGTAATTAAGACAACAAGAAGAAAGAGCAATATTCACAAGGAATAATGTAATGATAAAAAACTTTCAAAGGTAGCCAAATAGAGGTTTATTGCAATTACTGATCTTGGGATAAGGGAAGAGATAATGAAACAGAATTCCTTGCTCTTAAGCGAGGTTTGAGTCTAGGACTGCTAAAAACTGCAGGCATTTTTGTCAGCTGGTTTGGCTTAATTTGTTTTCATTCTTACAAAAAGCATCAATAAAACTTTAAAATTTCTTGGTTCGGCCACTAGGCCTCAATTTATCTGTAAACTTAAATGATTACACTAGATTTTCCATATCTAAATCTGAGTCTATATGATAGAGGGTGGGAACTAAAAGATGACCTTTATAAGGCATTTGAATTAATGTTGGGGAATGGGCTGAATTTTGATAAATGGAGATAAGGGGGAGGGCAGCAGCAGATAAGGTCAAGCATTTTTAAGTGGGTGAGTGGATAGGATGTGACCTGAGAGTCCAGAAGACAAGTTTGAGACTGGCCTTGGATGCTTACTAGCTAGCTGTGTGACCCAAAATGGGACAAAATTCACAGGATCATTGTAAGGATAAAATGAAATAACATATATAAAACACTCTGCTAACATGATAACACTAAAGAAGTTATATTTTTGAAATGATTTAGCTAGAGCAAATAACCGGTTTAGGGGAATATTGGCAGTGAATGCTAGAATATGTTAAAGTATTACTTGTCTTTTCTACAATATACACTTAAATTCCTTAACAGCAGGGGAAATTTCATCACTATTTCCATTTCCCCATAGCCTAGCACGGTGCCTGTTGCTTAATAAATGAACTGAATTTAAAGGTAGGTTGAGGTCTGAGTATGAATAACTTTCAATTCTTCTCCCTTCCAGTAATGACTCTTTTAAAAAAAACTGAGCCCCCAAATCAGAGACATATGCAAAGGTGAGAAAGGTGATGGACTGTCCTGCATACTATTAAGCAGTCATATTCTATACATGTTCTTTACCATAGGTGGCTAGGGGGACAGGTAGAGGAAGGAGGCAAACAGTAAAGGCTAGTAGTTAAATAACCTTTCCCTAAACATATTCCATAAACTCAAGATTCATTTGGATTAAAAACTTCCTCTCTGGACAACCAAGCATTTCCTAGAGGAAATGAGTCATTTATATTTGATTATAAATCATTTAAATCAGATCGACACTTAGCTGAGACCTGCTAAATGAGTTTTGATGGTTGAGATGGAAAGAGATAAGGAGAAAAAAAAAAGAAGAGAACAGATTTATAACTATTTTACCCTCATATGACTTTTCTCTGCTGGGCTCCCCCACAATTCCTTCCTCTTTATCTTGATTGTGCAATCTATTAAAATGGGATTCTGGAACCTATCTTACTCCCAAGGCTGAAGGAGAATCTTCTTGTAGTTTCCACAATGCCTTACCAGCTGGTGGCACAGTAGACAGCACTGGGTCAGGGGTCAGGAAGACCGAGTTCAAATCCAATCTCAGACACTTAAGAGTAATGAGACCTTGGACAAGTCAATTTGTTTGCCTCAGTTTCCTACTTCCACGGGTTGTGAGGATCAAATGAAATATTTGTAAAAAGTACCTAGTACTGTGCATAACACATGGAAAGTACTATATAAATGCTTCCTTCCTTCCCTACCACAGAGCCTTGCCTATAGTAATAACGATGTGTGTGTGTGTAGCAGTTCAAAGTTTACAATGTGATTTACATGTCTTATCTCATTTGATCATTTAATATTTTCATCCCTTTTTGCTGATGAAAATATCAAAGCTAAGACAGGGTTAAGCCTTAGGGTCACATAGTTCTTGAGAATGCAAAGAGAACCCAGTTCTTTTTTCTCTGTTGCTCACTGAGGAAGAGAAATGTGTAACAGAAAAATTAAATCGGGAAGAGAATCATTAGCTAAGATGGTGGTATCTGAGAACAGGAGTTGAATTTTTAAGCTTAAAATGTGAGGGTGACAGAGTCCTGGTCAAAGATGAAAGAAATATGACAAAGGCTGTGGATTTGCTAGATGTCTTGTAAATTTAATCAAAAGGGCTTTAGATTTAAAAGGTTATGGTAGGGAGAAGTCTACTGACAGTGTCCCCCAAATTAGATACTTTAGGCACAAATAAGGAAAAAGAACAGTGGCTGAGACAGCCAGAAATTCATGATGTTGAATGTCCAAAAACTTAGGCAACAACCAAGAAATACCAGAGATCCTAACATAAGGAGGCAAGTCTAATCTCAGTTATGAGTCCGTCGGTGAGATGAAGCCCAAGGGAGGACTGTGGCTCTAGATGGATACACCTTCTTTAAATGAAGTAAGTTAGGTAAAAGGGAGTGGGGTAGCAGTATTGTCTTAAAAGTGCATCACGAGTGATCACCAGAAGCATGACAAAGTGTCTGGGTGAAGGTCAAAGGATGGAGAAATAGAAAATGACTCTGTCACTGAAGCATACCATAGACATAGAAATCTGAGAAACAGATTCCAAACTTGGCATGATATAAATAAAAGTGATGGGGGGATTCAAATTATCCAGAAATCTGTGGAGGTTTTCTCTCTGTCAAACACACACCTCCTCGACTTGCCTTAGTGATAATTTCATCCTCAATCATACAGAGAGCAGGGGTTAACTAGAGAATGGTGTTAGGTATTTTCCTAACTGGATGCTTGAACAATTGTGACTGAACTTGGAATTTTTAATCTAATATAAAGTCCCTAAAGCAGAAGAGGCAGGAAATAAGTGGACCTTGTAAGACATTTATTACTTCCCAAGCTTAAAATGAACTTTTTTTTTTAAAGTAGGCATGGAGGACAGATAGCACAAAAGAATAGAAACGTGAAATGGATTGCTATGTGAAGAAGAGGGAAGACTGGATAACGGAGTGTGGAAGAGGAAGTAATGTCCAACAAGGTTAGAGAGACAGTGGGGTCAGGGTGTGTGGGGCTTTAAAAGCTAAACAGAGGAGTTTATGTTTCATCCTGGAATTTGGTTGAATAAAGGAGTCACATATCATTCACACTTCAGCAAAACTATTTTGGTTGTAGGAAGTAAGATAGATTAGGGTTTTGAGAGATTCGAGGCAGAAAGAATAATTAGGAGCCTGTTGTAATAATTTAGATGAAAGGTGTTTAGGGCCTCAACTAAGGCAGTAGCTGTGTGAATGGAGAGAAAGGGCCAGATATGAGAGGTGGTGAAGGCATAAGTTCAAGACTGGACAATCACTGGATATGTGGGGTAAGAGAATGAGGAGTCCAGGTTGATGCTGAGATTACAAATCTGGAAGGATTGTGGTTCCTTGAGAGAAATGGAGAAGCTTAAAGGAGCTGGTGATTTCAGGGGAAAGATCATGAATTTAGCTCTAGACATGCTGAGTTTAAGATATTGTTATAAGATCAAGTTTGAAATACTCAATAGGCAATTGGGATTAATGGGATTAATGTTTAGGGGAGAGACTGGGACTGGGTATAAAGATGTCTGAGTCCTCTTCATAGAAAGGAGTTCAACCCATGGCATGGTAACCTTGATAAGGTTACCAAGAAAGGAAGGAGACAGGGAAGAGGGACTGGGAAAGAACCTTGGAGAAGACCCACAGTTTGGAAGGATGGTATGGATGATGACCAAGAAGAAGTGGTCAGGCAGGAGGCAAACAAGGTCAGGAAAACCCAGAGAGGAGAGAGTACACAAGAGAGGGTGGTCAGCAGGTTGAATTCAGCACAAAGGACAGTGAGGAATAGGACTGAGAAAAGACTTATCTGAACTGGCAATTAGATCACTGATTTGGAGAAAGCAGTGAGGAGGTTGGCAGCCAGATCACAAAGGATTGAGGCATGAGAGCAGCCAAAAACACTACTGTGATTTTGGGTCACATTGAGAGGGCCACAACTTTTAGAAAGAGGAAGGTGAGAGTCCCACTAGACTCTCCCGTTATAAGGCCTCATCTAATATATTCTTGTTCAATTTTGAGCACACTGGATTAAAAAAGACACTGATTAAGCTGGAGAGTGTCCAGAGGTCAACTAAGTAAAAGGCCTTGAGTCCATGTCAGGATAGGACCATAGGAAGGAATTAGGCATGATTAACATGGCGGTGGGGAGGGGCATCCTTAAACTTGCCCCGTTTGGACCCAGAGGACAGAAGAGCAAGAGGTGGAATTCTCAAGCAAGTCACTTTACACTTAATATCAGGAAAAACATCCTAATGATCAGAGCTATCCCCAAATGGAGGAGCTGGGCCTTTCCTCCTTGGAGGTCTTCAAACACACATTGTACCATCTCTTATTGAGGATGCCTTTCATGTATGGGTTGGAAGAGATGGCTGCTGAGGTCCCTTCCAACTCCCTTTCTGTAAAAAAAATTAATAATAATTTCTATCTCTCAGAGCTAGTTAAAAGCAGACTGGACTGCCTTAGGAAGTACAGAGATTCTCCCTCATTGGAGACTTCAAAGGATCCAACATGCTTTGGGGACGTTGTAGAAGGATTGGATTGGACTAGGTGGACTTCAGGTCCTTGCACATTTTGAGATCTGGTAATTCTTCCCAACTTCAAGTACAACCCCTTATTCACTATGCTCTCTAGTAGGCATCAAATTACGCACTGATGGATTTAGGGAATGAACAGGATGGGATTGGAAGAAATATGTGATAATAGAAAAATTCAACAAAGTTCATTTTGGAATGTGTTGATAACATTAAAAGTTGATTGATAATGGACTACCTAAATAGTCTGCAGCATACCAGAACTAATTGTTAATATTTTAATGTTAAATGGTAAAAGATTAATTTAATGTAAAATGTAAGGAGGGCATATTAAACACAAAATATCCTTTTTTCTTGAAAACAGATGCTATGATTAAAACTTCAATTTGGTAGACAAATATTTAGTTTTTAAAAAAATAACTCTGGTTTGGGAAAAATAATTGAAATAATACTTTGAAAGCATTCTACTTGAGATATTTTATTTTTATATCTCCCAATACTGTAATATTACATACTATTATATATATATATATATATATATCATTTCTGTCATGGACTTCTTTGTAATTCTGATGAAGACTATGTTTCTTTCTCATAAGGGTTTCTAAATGCACAAAACAAAATTGATAGGATTACAAAGGAAATGAATTATGTTGCAATGGCAATCAAAATATATTAAAAAAAATCAAGCTCACATCTCAGATGAACAACTCTTATTAGAAAGTGTTCATATTCAACACTTTAATATGTAATTTATTTTTACAAAGCATCCTCTTTAATAAATTGTTTTAAAATAAAGAGCCACTAAATATACTGATGACAGAATCGTATGTTCATTGACCTAGAACTAGTAAGGGATTCAGAGGTGATCTAATCCAACCAGCCCATTTTACAGATGATGAATATCTGTGGATATTCATCAGGTCCAGGTGATATGCCCAAGGTCACACAGATAATAATCATGAGAGGTAGAATTTGAACTCAGGTCTTCTGACCCTAGAGACAGTGTGCCTTCCACTCTGGAAGAATGGAATTAGGAAAGCTAATTTTATAAATTATTACATACACAACCCACCTAACATGATATTAAACAATTTTATGGGGCTCAGTTAGTTATAGGAAATGTTGGTTACAAGATGGGAAACTTTATGACAGCCACTGTTAGTGTCTTTTAAAAATTTCTGCATTTTACTCAGTGCCCTAATATAGGGCTCTGCACACAATTGATACTTTAAATATACATTGAATTGAGTTTTATAAATATGGTGATTTTATAGAAGAGATCAGCTAGATCGTATTAGTGATGGTTCTGAAAAATGACTTTGGCCATGGCAATAATACGCACATCTGGCTGTGTATTTTAAAATACATTTATCAATAAAATAATATTCAACCATTAGTTGAAGATAATGGCTGGTAGATTATAGGAGAAGAGAAAAGGTAGCAATAATTTTTGCAAACCCACCATCTTCTTTCAAGGATGCTTGGGACAATCCATTTCCAGAGCTAATTCCTATGGCATAAATCAATGATTTCACATTAGTCAAAAGATGAAAAATCCATTATTTCCTCAATTTTAATGTACTAAATATTAAGTTTATAAAATGAAAAAAATTTTACTAAAAATCTTCCCCAAGTGGTCATACTGACATACTGAACTTTCAAGTTATTTACTCATTAAGATTGCTTTGCAGAAAATGTTTAATCAGAATTCATGTTTTTCAGACAAATGTTAAACCATCAAAATTGTATTAAATTTAAAAAAAAAATCATACAATGTGAACAAAATAAATGAAGAAATACATGCAAAAAATAAGATTGTTTTGCGAGTTAATTTTCTTCTATTCTACATAGGTTTCTTGGGTTCATACATAATCTTCAGACTTATTTTTGAAAAATAAGATGCACTGCATTCTTTTTTTCTTGCTGTTCAGTCATTTCAGACTCTTCATGATCCCATTTGGGGTTTTCTTGGCAGAGATACTGCAGCAGTTTGCCATTTCCTTCTCCAGCTTATTTTACAGATGAGGTACTGAGGCAAACAGGGTTAAGTGACTTGCCCAGGGTCACACAGCTAGCTACTGTCTGAGACAGGATGTGAACTCAGGAAGATGAGTCTTCCTGACTCCAGGCCAAGCACTCTATCTACTGTACCACCTTGCTGTCTCATATGGACATTCTTTTTTAAATGTTGCGAATAAAAAAAAAAACAACCACAATTCCAAAGGGTCCCTAAATATAAAGTCTCAATCTATTTTTAAAAATCTATAAAAATTGGGTCAATGGTTTCTTTTTTTCTTTTGGAGGGAGAGGGAAGGAAGACTGTGAGGTAGGAAGGAGAATAATAATTATATTGATACTAACAGCTCACATTTGCATGCTGCTTTGAAGTGTGTAAAACACGTTATATACATTCTCATTTGCAGAGGTGGTGAGGGCAAAGGGGGAGGATTGGAAGGAAAAGAAATGGAATGAAGAATGTTTTACTTCTCTTCTGTCCTTCTTTCTGGGTAGTAGTCTAGACCTCTTTATTACCACTTACCCAAGGCTGAGAGACTTGCCTCTGCATGTTTTTCTCGTTTGAAGCAACAAGGAAAACCAATAATTTTGTTTCAGAAGGCAAGAATTACTGAGTAATATTTGTTTGAAATTACAGATAAAATAATAATTTGATCTTTTTCAAATATGTGATTTTTCCTAATGGCAAACCAAAAAAGGCAATACTCTATATGCTTTGTCAACCAAAAACTCAATGAAAAGACCACAGCTCAGCCAGAAAGTTATTTGATGAAAACTAATAATTGAGGATTTGCATCAATAGACTACATAAAATAAGCTACAAATATTATAAGGATGATTTAAGAATTCATTGGAGACAATTCGCCTCACGTCAGATCGGAAGCATCTGAAATAAAACTTTCTTCAAAGAAAGCTGCAATCAAAAGCAATAAGAACAATGGAGGAAAATCCAAAGGGAAAGAACAGTACACCAAAGAGACCAGAAAAAAAAATTCTGAATTTTCTGCTAGTGAGCTTGAAAAAAGGGAAATGTCTGTTTCAAGAAGCAGTCAAGCAAATCATTTTGATGTTAGGTTACTGCACAGATTTGGTGCATTTTAATCAGCAAGGGCATTTAAATTTATGAAAACATTTTGATTTAGAAGCAAAGATCATTGGCAACAGTGACACAAATCAGCACAAATAATAACCAGCTAACCAACATTAGCCCGTTTACTTTTACATATGAAGTTTTACATAGAGGGGAAAAAAGGGAAGCTTGATTATGCTGACCTACAACATATGCGTGACCAGTGTCTTCAACCGATGAGGAGTCTGATTCATGCTTTCTCCTTTCAGGGCTTCTATTTAAACTTGCAACAGACTTTGAACTAAAGCATACGGGAAGGAAGGTAGGAGGAGGAAGAATCAATTAAAAAAACTGGCAAAAATAATAACCAAAATGTCAAAAATAACAGACAAAAATGTATAGATATATACACACGTAATGTGCATGTATCTACATATATATGTATATATATGAAATTCACAAAAAGGAGTTTGGGTAACTTAACAGTGATTCTTACTTATTGAGTTTCCTGAGTTCTGCCACACACTCTGTCTCTGCCCGCAACACCTGCTGAGATGGTTTCCCCACCGGCTCCTCATTGGTTTGCGGTGGGGAGTCAACGTTGTCAATAGCACTTTTTTGATGAGGATAGAGAGAGACCTGACTGAGATCATGGTAGGATTTGCTCATCCCGCTGGGCCTTTCCTCCCAGGATGTTTTTTCACTTCTTTCTTTTGAAATGCCTTGCAGTGGCTGGTACAGTGACAACTCCGAGCAGGACAGTCTCTTCAGAATCTCCGCTTGGACAGACAAAGGCCGAACAGCCAGTTTGTTCAGGGTGCTGCTGGCCAGGCTGCCGGTGCTGATTGCACGCCCCATAGTATATCCTCTAACAGAATCTCCTTGGAAGTTCAGACTCCTAAATGAAGCTCTCTCTACAAGGAAACAGGATGGCTTTACCAGACTGCAGTGGGAAAATAGGTTTACTTGAAGACACCGTAACTGTGATGAAGTAAATGGATGCATGCAGATGATGTTTTTTTTTGGTTGCTAGCTTAAGGATGTGGCTGAACAAGAACAGATTTTAACCATGGGGATGACGGTCCTGGCTTTAATTCCAACCCAACTATTTGGCTTAACTCACCTACATCTCCTTATAGAGCATCTCTCAGTTCCAACACCTACAGGAATTCATATCCCTCAGCCCAGATATCTCCCAAAGAGGGGATGCTTCCTTAATTTGAGATGGCTGAGAATAACATGGTCTATGATTTGGGAAGTTTTCATCCTTCAACTTCAGAAATATTCCGAGTATTTATATAAGCTACTTGGTATTTTCACCAAGGCTTGTGAATTCATGCTTATGTTATTTAATACAGTGCATAAGACGGCAAGAAATTTACGGCAGAGTTTAATTGATTGTGAAGCCTTTAGAATCCATTTTGTGTATCTAAGCTATGAGACTTCTGTTGTCAAATCAAGCATTGATTCCCGAGTCAACTGAACACATAAGAATGTGTTGTAGAAAACTGACTACTACATGGGGTGGCCAGGTAGCACAGCAACTAAGAGCACCTGCTCCAGTGTCAGGATTAACTGGAGATCGAATCCCGGGCTCAGACACTTAGCACCCACCCAGAAACACCTGGCTATGTAACTTTGAGCAAGTTACTTAACCCCGATTGCTTAAAAAAAAAAAAAAAAAGGAAAGAAAACTGACTACTGTATTCCCTTCACAAGAACAACCTTATAGATGTGGACCACTGCTTAGTCTTTTTACATGTACCTAGGGATGATTCAGTAGGCATGTGGGAGAGTTTAGAATCCTAAAACATCAGAATAAAGTAAAAGTAGTCAGGTTTTCTTTGGACAGTATGTCCTCAATATAATTTTTGTTTTAACATATAGAAAAGGGGTCAAGTTCTGATTTCAATTTTTAGATGAAATATCGGGGGAGGGGAGGTAATAAGTCACACATTTCCCTATGAACTTTGAAAAGTTGTAGTTTTGTTAAAATACTGTACCTTTAGGGGCGACTAGGTGGTGCAGTGAGTAGAGCATGGCCCCCGGAGTCAGGAGGACATGGGGTCAAATCCGGCCTCAGACACTTGACATACTTAATAGTCATGTGACTTTGGGCAAGTCACTTAACCCCAATTGCCCTCCAAAAACCAAAGAAAAAAAAAGCAAAAAATACTGTACCTTTGCCTAATCTAATTTTTGCATTTACTATGTTTTAGTGTATTTATAAAAGGTAAACCCAATTTCTGAATTTAAACATTTTATTTGCAATTAAAAAAAGTTTTCAGTCTTGTTAGGATTTCTATTATATCTTCCAAAGTAAGACAGGGAGGCAGTAATTCTGGAGGACGACACAATGGTAAACATATACATGGAAAAGGATATGTTTTGAGGACTGCTTCTACACATAAAAAGGACTTCGATGTCCTCTTTAAACAACAGAAACACAAGTCTGTATTTCTTACAGTCCACATTTCTGCCACACTGATGACTTTGTGGATGGATTCAGATGGGACACTTCCAGCAAAGTGAAATGTCAGACAGTCTCTCGATGTTTTTATTTAACTACATGATCTGGGAATCTCGTTATATCCAAGTTTTCACGAAGGATCCTTTTATTTTAGCATATTAATCTGATGTCTGTCTATAAGACGTGGAGAGAAACTTTTAGGATCCTTTCTAAACATTAGCTAGCCTCATGAAAAAAGCAGCATCGCTGCTATTTAGAATTTGGGGCCATTAAGAGTAATCAATAATCTCTCATGTAAATGAAAATCAAACAACATAAAAGGGAATGGCAGATTTTGCCTTCCGAAGCATCACTGACCTTCATTTCTATTCAAAGGCAGGAAAAAGGTCAGAAGAAAGATTAGTGGCTTCTATCGACCCCTCAAACCTCATGTGGGTTCAGCATGAGGTAGGAAGCTGCATACCACATCTACTAAATTAGATAGTATTTTGGAGCCCATTTTGACATTGAGACATTACATTTCCCTAAAACCTCATTTTGTGGATCAGCTGGAAGGGTTGTAAGTTACATAGGAAGCCTGAAAGTTGATGATAGAAGCTTTTCAACTTCCACCAGCTAGAAGAAACCAAGAGGTATGTCATTTATTATGCAGGGATAAAACCTTCCTGCTCTCATTAAAATCATAAAAGTAAAATAAGATAGCCACTAAATAGTACTTTAAAAAATTCAAAATTTATTTTACAAGATAGATTTCTTTTTTCTATTCTCCAAATGAGGGGCAGAGGCATATATTTAATAACATTTTAGGAAAAAAGAGAACCTTTTGACCTTCCAATTTTATTTCTGTGATTAGTGATCTCTGTATGCCAAAATGTCCTTCAAATATAATGTTCTTACTACATGTCATCTTTCCTGATAGCTTGTCCATATGTAGATTATTTCAGACGATGGGCTTGAGATGGAATTGTGATCTATTTCAACATAATCACAGAAGGAAGTTTATTCCTAACTCCACCCAGCCCTTTTACTATGTCCTCTGGAATGGCCTTTTCCATAGGCAACCAACTTCCCTTCATCTTAAATCTTTTCCTCTCCCACTCTTTCCATCTACTAGCTTTTGCTGAAAGTTGGCTTTCCCCTGATGGCACAGCCTCTCTGGCCATGTTTTCTAGTACTGGCTGCACCTTTACTCATTTCCCTCAGCCCTACTGGTCAAGGAGGGGGAGTCGGAATACTCCCTGTTCTCTATTTCCTCCTTTCCCCATCACTCAGTAATCTCTCTTCCTTTGACTCTCATGCTATTTACATCTACAATCAATCAAAATCCTGGCTGTTGCCTATAGAACCCCAGATAACGCCAACTAACTATAGGTGTCCCTCAGAATTCTATCGTGGCCCTTCTTGTCATCTCCCTCTATACCACTTCACTTGGTCCCATGGATTTAAGTACCATCTCCATGCTGATGGTTCTCAAATCTACCTATTCTACCTCAAACTCTTTGCTAACCTCCAATCTCACATCTCCAATGGCCTTTTGTACTTCCCAAATTTGATGCTTAGTAGACAGCTTAATATCAACATGTCAAAAACGGAACTCATTATCTTTCTTCCTAAACCCTAGCTCCCTCTTATCTTCCTGATTACTGAGGAGGGCAACATCATCTTCCCAGTTCTTCAAGCTCATAACCCAGAAGGCATCCTGAATTCCTCACTTATCTCATATTCAATCTGTGTCTAACGCCTATCAATGGATTGATATCTTTCCAATATCTCTTGAATATGCCTTCTTCTCTCCTCTAACACTGCCACCGCTCCAGTGGAGGTCGCTGATTGATCATAGATTAAGAGTTGGAAGGGACTTTACATGTAATGGAGTCCAAACCTATTCATATGTAGATGAAATGAGGTTAATTGACTTGAACAAGGTCAGATGTGGCGGAGCCAATATTTGCACCCAAACCCTGTGCTCTTTCTGCTCTGGTAATTCCCTGAAATTTTAACACCTTTCTGAAAGTTCTAGGAATCCCCCAAAAGAAAATCAGAACAGATCAAAGTAATTGAATTTTGACTACTGACTACTGACTACAAAAGGCCAGAAATGGATTTATCCATCCTCCAGGTAAATCTATTTGCCCTACTTGCAAGAATCAGCACGTTCTTGGAATCTGACTTGTGGAATTCTGCACAATCAAGCTTTGCTCTATCAGAGGATTACATAATGGTAGATCTAGAACTGAAAGGCACTAGAATTAGGCCACCTATTCTCATTTTAAAAATGGGGACAATGAAGCTGAGTGTTCTTTCCAACATGCCATGATGTCTCTGAGCTAGAACTTTCAATTAAAGACAACTCTTTTCTACTTAACAACCTTCAACCTTTTTTATATGCATGCAACCAGAAGATAAAAATAACTTCCCTTGATGACTATGAAAGTTTTACATTCAATAAAAATAAGATGATTCAAATGATGGAATGGCTTTTATCTTATACAATTACATAATGTTGACCAGAAGAAATTATATCATCTGGTTTTATTTTTCTTTTACCATAAATGTAGGCTAACAGAAGAACTGAGCTAAGGTTCATATTTATAACATGCACATTGCTTCAATAAGACTTATAGCAGGACCCAAACTTTGGTATTATATATATATATATATATATATATATATGCACACACACACACACACACATATATATATATATGCACATATGTATATATATACACTCATATAGTTGTATCACCATATCCATTTTACAGATCAGGAAACTGGCATTTAAGGCAACCATGGGTCAGACTACTGTGACCCACTGCCTCTAGAAGACCCAAGTTATTACGAATAGATTTTTAAAAAACCAATACACTTCTCAAACCTGAAAAAAAGTGTCATACACAGTAAAGGGAGGCAGAGGAGAAATTCACTTAGGCTACTGCTTTCATTGATCTTTAAAAAGTCCATCTTTAGTATGAGTGGGAAACAAAGGAGAACATTATCAAATTGATTCAAAGCAACAATTATTTTTCATAGGCAGTTAAAAAAATCTATGTGGAAAAAAAATCTGTGTGTGTAAAGTTTTTCATGATTTGCTTTAAAAAGTGTTAGAAAGTAGAAACTAGAAAATGAATACAGTTCTCAGCTTCCTCTTAAAGGCAGATTACAGGGACAGAACACAGTATACGTTGTTAGATAAAGATCCCTGGGTTGTTTTTGCTATAAGGTTTTCTTTGATAAAAAGAAAAAAAGTAAGGTTCAATATGGGGAAAGAATGAAAGAAGAAAATAATAAATAGAAAAAAAAGTGTAAGAGAAGAGAGAAATAAGTAAATATGGTATGCTTTTTGCAGATTTCAAAATTTCACAAAACAGCAAAGAGGATGGTGTCCCATCTAAATCAGAAGTTTTATTACTTGTAAACAAGCAGTAAAAATTTACCATCCCATCAATCTCAAGGAGATGATGCTAATGCCTATTCTAACAGTCATAGGTCTATTTTTAAGTAACCGTTTAGTATTTTGTCTACACTAGACAACCTTTGCTTTGACGTTTTACATCTTCTTTGTGCATATAACAAGTTTGTAGGAGAGGAGGCAGTCATAGTATTGCACTGTCCCCCCTCCTCTGCCCCCTGATTTTGTTATAAATAATATCTTAGTCTTAAGATTTTAATTTTGGATTATTTACAATAGGTTATTTGTCCAAGCAGGAAAATGGATAAATATAACAAAACTGATAATTCATTATGCTTTGACAAATACATAATAGTATAACTGCAGTACACATGGAATGTAGAAAGCAGAAAAGGATAAATTTCTAGTATGGTTATCCACCCATATGAGCCTGCAGGCAAAATTCTGACTTTGGGAATGCAGAATAGGGAGAGGAAGGAGATAAAGATTTCTGGCTACTCTTTTAGGGTCTTTGTTTTAATTGACTCAAAATAACCCCAACTTTATAATGTTTCATTTCAAAATATAACCTAGTATATAAGAACTGCACAACTGGATTTTTTTAGGGCTTAATTGCTATTTTCTTATCTTTAAGATAGAAATAATAATACTCATATTTACTTCACAGAATTGTTGTGAGGAAGGGCTTTGTAAACCTTGAATCATTGTAGAAATTTTAGTAATTATGGTTACTTTTTTTTAAAGCAATTGGGGTTAAGTAACTTGCTCAAGGTTACACAGCCAGTTATTTCTGGGTGTGATGCTAAGTATCTGAGCCCGGATTCGATCCCAGGTCATTCCGACTCTGAGGCCGGTGCTCTTACTTGCTGAGCCACCTGGCCGCCCCTAAGCAACTGGGGTTAAGTAACTTGCTCAAGGTTACATGGCCAGGTGTTTCTGGGTGGGTTCTAAGTGTCTGAGCCCGGATTCAATCCCAGGTCATCCTGACTCTGGGGCCGATGCTCCAACACACTGTGCTACCTGGCTACCCCAGATTACTTCTGAACAATATCATTTTTTACTCTGAAAAAATATTCAGATTTTTGGAGCGATTTCCTCTTTCCTAGCTCACTACCTATTTCTGGGAAGTAGAATAGCTACTTTAATAATTTACACTGACATAGATGGGTCTCATGTTATCTTAATCCCAAAAGTCACTCATAAAATTACAGGTCTACCAGTATAGGTCAGATAATATCCACCTACAAAACTGATACAGCATATTAAATTCTGGTCCCAGCAACAAACCAATTCCATTCCTAACATCTGACCCTTGCTTATGCTCCCCACATCTGGAATATCTTCTTCCTTAAAACACATCCAAATCCTAAGCATTCTTCAAGGCTTCACAGAAATTCCCTTGACATAATTCTAATACTTAATGATTTCCTTTCTCTTCTTTATTTTAAAGTTTTTATTGTATAAGACTGTACAATTTAGGTCTCAACTGTATACTATCTTCACACACACACACACACACACACACACACACACACACACACATATATGCCTATACAATTCTAGGTATTTTAGTCATCTCTAAATGGACTATTAAGATTCCCTTGGAGCTAGGTCTCTCTTTCTTTCTCTCCCCTTCTCCCCTCTCTCCCTCTCTCTCTTCCACCCTCTCTCCCTCTCAGAAATACACACATACACACACACAAACAGTCAATGATAATGATACCACACAAGAGACACATCACAAAGACACATTACCACCTAGACAAACTTTTTTGGATTGATCTGAGATACGATCCAATGCTCAAGGTCAGAGAAATATAACAGGAGACAAGAATATAAAGTTAAACTCTTATCACCCTTCTATGATTCACTTTATAAAATTGACTAGGTAAGATTCTACGTACATCAGTTTCCCTACTTCTAATGCGGTCATTTGAAAAAGTCTTCCCCCTAAAAAAACCTATGCATAGATATTATCTTCTAAAATCTTCTAGGGCTTACCAATATCTAAGGCATCTTGGTTACTTTGTCTTGTTCTCATTTGCAGCTGGAATTTGTGCTGGGAAGAACAGAGATGTAGGAGGTATTGACAGACTTTACTATTATTGGTCTGGAATGTATGCTTTATTTCATCTGATGTATTCTGCAGGGTGATTTTCTTTTTCTACAACATGAAACAGAATGATTAATCATGAGGATATTTTGATATTTCAAAGGAATATTAATCTCATAATCTTATAACATGGCATTTAAAGATGATAACATGGTTATTTTTTGGGGGAAGGGGAAAAAGAAGGGTCTGTGATGTTCATTAACTCTTCAGATGGAAGCCCTCCCCTTCCATATGGTGCAGGTCAGCAACTCCTTTGTAATGTACAGATAGCCTTAGTTGCTTGGATCATCAAAGAGGTTAAGTGACTTTCCCATGTGACTGAGGTCACCCTTTCATCTACTATGACACGTCTCTCTTGCATTTTGTCATTTAGAGCTGTTTTTTTGACCACTGTGAACAAATATGGATGATGGGGCTTAACACTTCTAGGGGGGAGGGGCCAAAGCTTTTGTCTAAGGGCTCCAGCAACTATCTAACTTTTAAGAACTGTTCTTATTTCACATTTTGAAGAACGCATGTTTTTAAAAATACTGCTTAAGTTAGCATAACAAACTATGATCCTACATTAGGAATCATTTTAAGTAATAAATTAAATCAATATCGTCTACAATCATCTAAATCAGGATAGGAAGACATTTCATGATGGGTGTCCTGAAGTCTTTTGAAGGAATTTCTCTAACAACATGGAAAATGGTGATCTGAAATTAGTGAAACACCAGGCAAAAGCCCAATTCACTATTGGTGTTGCGGGGTGGTGGGGGGTGGGGGATGGAGAGGTGCTCAGTGACATCTTGGCAACGTTAAAAAGTGGCTCCGCCAGAGGACAGGGTGAGGGGCCAACAGGATCTGCTAGTACACACCCAAAAGATGCAGTGATTAGTAAAACAGTGGAATGTACTCTGCCAAGTTCAGAAAAAGGCCAGCCCCGAGTTCAGATTCTCGCTTACTTTTTAATGCTTTTCCTTTACAAGAGAAATTTCTTACAAAAGAGAGAGTCAAAGTCTTTAACCAGGAATATCATCACCAGGAGATTTACCATGAGAAAACAAGAAAGTGCATCAATGCTGTTAGGTTGTTGACTAGGCTCTGCTCCTTTTTTTTATATGTTCTATATTTTATCATAAGTTTAAAAATTCACCAGGATCTGCCTGGCATGTGATTGTTCAGCCTGAGGACTGGGCTGAACTGTCCCGGGAAGGAGATGCGTGGATGGAGGCTGCAGGTGAGTGGTTGGCAGGGGTTCATGAGTCAAGGACATGGGCTGAGAGAACCATACCGATGCTGTAGCCCTGGGAAATCCAGGGATCTTGGTAGAAAGGGATCATTCTGATTGTCTTCCAAGGCTGAATCTTCTCTGAAAGGCAGCCCTCGGAGCACCTAGCCACCTCATTCTCTGGCAGCTAGGTCCCAGGGGACCTGACTCCTCTTAGGCTTACACACATATCAAACATCACCCAAGGGTGAAACTGCACTAACGGTCTGCAGTCACTCAGCATGACAGACATGTGCAGAAGAACCCAGAGTGGCATTCTTAGGGTCATCTTCAGGTACAATATCAGACTCAAGCAGAATATCCCCATCCTTGACTTGACAGGTGTACAAACACACATTTGGGTCCTGCAGAAACCCACAGGGTAAATAGTGCCCTCATTGTGGAAGCCAGGTGGATCAGGGATAAGTTTCCCATCTGCTGTTTCTTTTTCCTTTTTTTCCTCCTTGGATTTCTTCCCAAATGGCTCTTCACCTAGTGCTGGGCATAGGTCCAGTCCCTTGAATGGACCCCAGAGAGATGAGAAAAACAAGTCAAGGCAGGTTAAGACGTCCTTCAGTCTGGGTCTCCCCACTAGTTCAAGTCTGCAGCTGGGCTAACTTTTTCAGGAGTTATTTTTGTTCTTCTTTTGCTGTGACAAACTCCTTCAGGCAGACAATTGCATCCCAAATACCCACACAAACAACCATGGCTGCCTCAGGTGGCTGGAGGAACTTCAGCCAATATTTCTTGTGCTGGCTTTTCTTTGGGGGCTTCTTCCTCCTGGGCTTGCTTGCTTCCTTGCAGAGTGCACAGGGAAGCAGAGGTAAAGCTGCCTGGGACGTCCATGAGTCAACAGAGAATGAGTCAGTAAACATTCATTAAGTGCCTACCATGCTGAGTGTGGGGGATCCAACAGTCTGGATTCTAAAGATTACACTCTGATTGGGGAAGACTACACATACAGAATCCTGCAGCCAGGGTGGGAAATGATCTGAGGAGGTGTGAGTTACAGATTTGATTTCATCTTGCAAGATGATGAGTTTCTGGAGATCATGAAGGCCAGGAGAACAGCCAGGTGGGAAACGGCCTGGCCAAGATGCCCCTGCCTGGACTCCAGGCATCAGCTCTTCTCCCAGGAGCGGGATGAGAGAACGGTTCATTGGCCCCCAGTTAGGAAGCCTGGGGCGGCTGCCCAGCTGGCTATCGAGTACATTTGTGGGTCCTCTTTTCTGACTTTTCCAGATGGGGAAATCAGGAATGAGGAAAGATATAAAGGCAATCCAGTTAATAAATTAGAAAGAACTGAATGGAGGGAAGGTGCAGAGAGCTGCTTTTTCCAGTGCCTAGTACTCAGTATGCCTAGGACTTGAGTCTGCTATCAATACTGTTATTTTCTGATTGAACATCATTCCAAATTGACAAGAGCTGATTGGAGCAAGAAATCTGAATTCTAAAGTTGTGAATTTCCCTAGTTGAAGTATTCATATTTGCAGTAATGGGGCTGGGGCCTAATACACCTGGTGTATAGCAGGACAACAGCCATCTGGACAGTGTTTGCTGCATATGGGGAAGAAATTCTGGAAACTATAATCATTCTCCTAAGTAAAATCACAGTTGTTTCCACAAAGAAGTAGACCTTGTGTGACCTCAAATTTGTTTCACTTTATTTGTCCATTTTGAGAGAAGCCTCTCAGTAGTCTCTAGCGTTAATGAAATTGTATTTTACACAAATACTACACAAACCCTTGTCCCTGTTGGTGATGACTTTTCTATCTCCCTTGTAGGCAGAGACAGAATTATAAAGAATAACCCATTGACCTGTACATAGGGTCTTAAAGTTTGTAAAGGGTTTTGTATACATTACTTCACTTGGAGTAAAAATGGGTTTAAATTGTCTCAAGAAGGCAAAAGAACTTTAACATGAGCAAGTCCCTTTAAACTCAGGCAAAATTACTTGGGGGAAGTAATGATTTCTGTTTCTGGACATTTGAAAGGACAGGTTGGTCCTAAATCATGAGACTATGACATACTCAGCTGGTGACCAACACCACAACGACTGGGCTATGTTTAGTTTCAGATGAACGCCGCATAGGAAGAAAGCTCACCACATTGTGTGGGCAGGGCCCAAAGTCTTGAATCAGATCAGATCACTTCTAGTCCTAAAGACTTTGGAAAGATAATTCTGGGGAAGCACCTTGAAGGCAGGAATTATTTCATTTTTGTCTTTGCATGATCAACAAGCACTATAGCTAAAACACAAAGTTTGACAGACACCGGGTATTTAATTAACATCTGTTGACTGACTGCTGGAAAACCGAAATCATTGCTCCTAATCACTCTTGGAGGTGGCGGTGATTCCATGATTTTTAAAGGAAATCAATTCCCTTCCTTCCCCTGCTCCCCCTCAAAAAATCCACTCACTGTACACAGAGTAGATTAAATCTTACACAATGAATCCCAAAATGATTAGTTTCAACAGGTTCTTACAAACTTGGCAGTTCTCCAGGGCCTGTCTGAAAATCTGAGGCCAAAGGCAAATGGAAGGCTATTTTCCCATAAGACTCGTTGCTAATGACAGGTTGTATACAACTAGAATTAGGTTTATCTTTGGCAATAAAAAGAACTGAACTTTCTTACCCTTGTCCAATTCGAAATTTACTTCTATGTAGAATCAGAAGGCTAGTCAAAAAATTTTCAATCTTCACTAAATTCTTCCAATAGAAACATTTTTGGACTACAAACTCTGATTTATACAAAATGTTACTGTCAGTTAACCAAACAATCTGATAATTAAGATTTCTGTGATTGATCTCCTAAAGTATTTTCATAGGAAAAAGGAAAACATTCCAATAGCATCAGACCTTAAGCATGAGCAAAGTTCTTAGAGGTCATACAATTATCCTCAACAGCATGGACCTAACTCCACTTTATTCAACAAACAATGATTACGTGTACTACATGCAATAAATTACATTAACACATTTCACTAAAAGTTTCCAATCAACATGGCAAAAACCAAAACCAACCCAAACCCACAAAACTGGAAGCTAAATAGACGTACAGAAAAAGAAATCTTCCTGGTCTCTCTCCAAGGGAAGCGAAGTACCAGGGTCCTGATTCCATTGTGCACCTCAAACACAAGGACGCCTTTGGAGCAAATGCCAAGAAGTATTCCCGTTTGAGACTTCTTTTCTGGGTGGACTCGATGAAAATGAACACCATACTCTGTTAGTCTTTGGCAGACCTATAAAAGAAAGACAATGAATTCTATAGACATAAAAAAGAAATAACTGGAAAAAGAAAATTATAATATGCACAATAGGCCCTAATATAGTAAAGAAAATAAACTAATTAGATCTAACCACAACCCACCTTTCCAACTCCCCATGTCATCTCGCACCCTTAACTCCATCCCTCTCATGTTGGATTTAAGACCTGCCTCTTCCTATCACTATGTCCACCAGGACTTCAGTTCCATAATTAACCAACTTCCTTTTATTTTACACTTCTTCCTCTTGTGTGATTTTCTTCTGTTGGCACCAACAAAGAGACCTGGTACCCCTAGATAATACTACCTCCATGGTCACATTTTCCAGTACCCATCACACTTCTTCTATCTCTTGACTTACAAGTCCCAGAAGAGGAATCAGAATACCTTTTCCTCCCTGCTGCTACTTCAGGTTGCCTCTGCCTTTATTAACAAACAGTTTTAAGGTTTACTCTATCCAAATTTATCAACCAAATCAGACTTATCAGCCCCCAGGTAATTCAAATTTTTGTAGAATTCTGTGCCTGGATTAGTCTTTTCCTCTATACTCAAGGTCCCTCAAACATTATGACTTTCCAGTTCCTCAATCTACTCTAATGACTGACCTCTTCTTGAACTTCACCTCCCCTATCCGCAGGAATCATCACAATCTTGATCCTGCTATTACTCACAAGTATTCTGTTTCTTAGGCTCAAGAACACTTCAATTTAATTACTCAAGTATATTCTTGCCTCTAATACCACTAATCTCCTGTCCCTCTCAGCTGAGGACTCATACTTTAGAAAAAAGTCTAGGGCATTTGCTATGAGCTCACCTTTCTTCCTTTCTCTAATTATTACAGACCCTTGTCAAAATGTTCCCTTCTCTCTTCCTTTAGTCTAGTCTCTGATGGCAGCCCTTGTTCTCTGCAAGGTCTTCCATATGAACCCTTCATACCATCCCTTTTAATTTCTCCAAAAGACTGCCCCTATGATAATCTCTGCTTCTTATAATAATCAAATCTCCCTGGTTCCTTCCTTACTGCCCACAAACATGTCCAAGTCTGGACTCATCCTTAAAAAAAACTTTCATTAGATCCTACCATTCCCTCAAATTTTCATACAATTTCTCTTTGACATTTTTCAACCAAACTCCCTGAAAAAGCTATCCATATTAACTGTGTCCATTTTATTTCCTCCTTTTACTCACTTATCAACCCCTTGTTACTGAGAATCTAACTTCAGAACACAACAAATACTGATCTTAGCAAAATTACCAAAGCCTTCTTGTTTCCTAATGCCGATGGTTCCCTTTGTTTTTTTTTAAAGCCAAAAATAAATCATGTTTTTTATTGTCTGCTCTACTAGTACTATTATGCTTTTGGGGGAAGGGAGGGAAAAAAGATAAAAATTGTGGATTAGTAACCTTTTGGTTTTGCCTGAAAATAACACCAGATTCTCTATTTCAAGTTCACTTGGTATCTAGCTTGTGATCAGTGTTAATGGTAATCATAGATAATAGAGGGTTAGCTAGGTCAAAAAAGACTCGGATGGGGTGTTAACTGAGCCAGGTAGGGTGAGTCTGGAAAAACATCAAGGAAGGTAGATGGATTGCATTTTACAAAGGAAGGCAGAATAGTCTAAGTCCCTTGGTTCTCCCAAGAAGCCCACTAAAGATTGTTAGACTGTTATAATCAAAATGTTAGGAAATCTTCCTTCTACTTAACGGAAATCTGTTTCTCTGTTACCAGTCTTAATTTTATATATCACTATGGGCATAAATTATAACAAATAATCACCCTCTAGATACAGGTGAAATGAAACCTCTTTAACTATTTACAAAGGGTGGGGAAACTTGACACTCTGTAAAGGCAGGAGAGAAGAAGGAATACTTTTGTGCCCTAAGGAGCTTTTCAAACAAAAGCAAGGAAGGCGCTCTCTCTTCTGTCTCTGTCTCTCTCCTCTTTCTCTCATTCTCTCTCTCTCTTCTCTTTCTTTCATTCTCTCTCTCTGTCTCTCTGTTTCTCTCTCTCTCACTGTCTCTCTCTCTCTGATAAAACTCTTACAATGAAGAAATAGCATCTTTTAGTTTTCCTAGTGACTTGCTAATGGTCACACTGCTAATAAATATCTCATGTACAAGTCTTCCTGACTCCAAGTGCTGTGTTATGTTTGCATCAGAACTCAATGCAAAATCTTTCTGCGGAAGGATCAATATAGGAACCATGGCACTTACTTTAAACCTTGGGGCCTGGTATAGTTTGACTTACCTTTAAAAACTCCATTTCTGTTTCTTTTTCGGAAGCCCCTATGTAGGTACTGTGTAGCTTAGGTAACTCTTCTTTCACATAGGATAAGTCCAATCTCTCTGTCACTCTAGCTGGCAAGTAATGCTCCAGTCTAAAGTAAGACATACCATGAACCTAGGAGGGAAAGGGGGGGGGGGGGGAGAGGGGGAGAGAGAGAGAGGGAGAGAGAAATAAGAGAGAGAGAAAGGGAGGGGAAGAGAGAGAGGGAGGGAGGGAGACAGAGAGAGAGAGAAAGAGAGAGAGAGAGAAATAGACACACAGAGAGAAACATGTTGTAAACCACCAAAACACACCAGAAGTAGTTTCCTTAAACTTCAACCAACACTACGTCAACTCCAAAAAGCCATGATCAGACTTCAATGAGAAATTCTTTTTTTTTACTTTGTTTTGTAAATAGTATTTTGTTTTTTCCAATTACATGTAAAGATGGTTATCGACATTTATTTTTTCCACTTAATAGTATTTTATTTTTTCCAATTACATGTAAAGATAGTTATCAACATTCATTTTTATAAGATTTTGAGTTCCAATTTTTTCTCCCTCCTTTCCATTCCCCTTCCCCAATATAGCAAGCAATCTGATGTGGATAGCATTTTCCATCATGAGTTTATTGGAGTTGTCTTGGATCATTGTATTGCTGAGAAGAGCTAGTCTATCATATTAGCCCATCACATCAATATTGCTGTTACTGTGTACAGTGTTCAGTGAGAAATTCTTGAAAGCTATACAGTTATTGATTAGGATAAGGGCAGTAACTGTAACAGTTACATAACACAGTTAATACATAAGTTATTCCATACAGTTATACACATATATAAGTTATTACATACACAGTTATTACATAACAGACCTCTGCTAGTATATGAAAGAAGGAAATCCTACCTCTGGTTGGTAATCTCCATACTCGGCTTGAAGGGCCAAAGAGGCTAGCAGTAAGGAAGTTTCATCATCACAGTGCATCCTCTCCTCCAAGATATCTTTACGCAGCTGGAGATAATATTGGTGACAGGTCAAAGTATGTCTGAGAAAAGACAGAAATTTTATGTTTAGCCATTTGTTCTTGAATCCTCGGGTGACTTTATCATCCTACGACTTGGTGGAACATTTTATACAACAAAATGAAATCTCTCCCATTGGTTATTATAAAGGTAATACTTTGGGGATTTGATCTAATTTGAGCTATTCAAGAGAAATAATTATTAGAAAGTTATAAAATGGATATTGAAATATGTTCCACATGATTGCATATATATAACCTATATCAAATTGTTTACTGTTGTAGGGAGGGGAAGAGAAGAGGGAGAAAATTTGGAGTTGAAAATTTTTTTTTAAAAATTAATGTTTGGGGGTAGCTAGGTGGCACAGTGAATAGAGCACTGGCCCTGGAGTCAAGAGGACCTGAGTTCAAATCTGGCCTCAGACACTTAACACTTACTAGCCGTGAGACCTTGGGCAAGTCACTTAACCCCAATTGCCCTGCCTTCTAAAAAGCAAAAAAAAAAATATTTGAAAGTTATAGAGTTGAAAGGATAAGGAGGCTTAAAAAACAGAACCATGTACTCACTGTATTAGACTGACATCATCTATGAAAAATTTAATTCGTAGGAACAAAGTAAAATCGACAGTTGTTTTGTTTTTTTTCTTTGGTTCTTCCTTCCATCCCTCTGGGGCCACTTTAGTTAGTTTCAGATCAGGATCAACAAAGAAATACTCATTATCTAAAAAGGATAAGAAAACATTCAGATCAAATATTGGTACTTGATAATATCTTAGGAGGGCACAGTCCCCTTATAAAATTTTTTCTTCTTTTTATTTTTAACAAGGAAGTTAATGTGAAGCTTCATTGCTGGCTGAAACTAGACCAGCAATTTACTTATTCATGTCATCACTGATAATTTGGTATCCCATAGGAACAAGTATTATAATTAAACATATCCAAAATAAAACTGATTTCCTTTTGCTTTGATCCCCCAAATCACTCATCCTTAAAAGTTGACTATTTCTGTTTAGGGAACTACAATTCTCCCAGGTCCCAGTGTTTCCCACCTCAGGAACATATCTAGTTCTTCACTCTCCCTTGCTCCCTATATTTAATCAACTGCTATGTCTTATAGAGTCTACCCTTGCCACAAGTCACCCCTTCATAGCCTATCACAGTTCCCCCTAACTCAAGTCCTCATCATCTCTCCACTAGACTAGGGTAATAGCCTTCTATTTGGTCTTTCTAAATCTAATTTCTTCCTTCTCCAATCCATCCTTCACAAAACTGCTAAACAAATTAACCTAAGGCACAAGTCTGCCCTTAGTGGCTACTTTTTCTTCTTAGAGTAAGTACAAACACAAGGGCCTAGCATTTAAAACTCTGCACCATCTGGATACCCATCCAGACTTAACTCATCTAAGCCTTTGTTCATCCCATGATCTTGTCAAATTAGCCTGCTGAGCATTCCATCTCTTGTCTCAAAGTCTTTCTACAGGCAGTCCTCCAGAACCTTAATTGAACTCACTATGCTCAGTCTCTTGGGTTCCTTAGCTTTCATCAAGCTTCAGCTCAGTTCTAATGACCCTTCACACCCCTCCCGATGCCCCCGAGTCAGCCCAACTGTTAAAAGCTTTCTCCCTCTTCGAATAAACTCGTATTTACTTGGCTGTGAATAAGCTGTTTTTCTTCTAGTCGGCTCTAGACTCCTAGAGGGAAGGAACAAATTCATTTTCATCTCTGTACCTCCAACACTTCTAGTCCAGTGCCTGGCACAAAGCTGGTGATTAAGAAATGCTTGTTGCATTATTTAGCAAACTCCTAAGGAGAATTTGGGCTGATTCCAATACTATTTTGTTTAAATACATAGATTGCCAATATTTAAGGAATTAGAAATCAATAGATTAAAATTGTACTCAACATAACCCAATATTTCTTCAGCTCATTACCACATGGAAGTCTGGTTCTTTAAAATTATAACAAATTT
Source organism: Petaurus breviceps papuanus (assembly GCF_028583685.1). Classification (NCBI taxonomy): domain Eukaryota; kingdom Metazoa; phylum Chordata; class Mammalia; order Diprotodontia; family Petauridae; genus Petaurus; species Petaurus breviceps. The sequence continues at coordinate 15,260,727 of NW_027185655.1, read as the reverse complement.
ATTCTGAAGGCAATAAAGAACAAATAAAGTGAGCAATGTGATCCATGAACTAGAACAGCCTTGATAATTGTAGGCCTGTGGCATGCACAGCTCACTTTTCTCCCTCCTACAAAAATCAGTGTTATTATTACTGACCCTGTTTTGCTTGTATGTATTTCCAACTGACTTTCCTTTATTGCTTCAATGAATTTTGTAAAAAGCAACTTGTGAACCCTAAAATACTAGGTACATGTGAGTGAATATGGAGGCGTCCCAATGTGGGAACTCCCTTCTCCGATACAGATCATCAATTCCTTTGTGACTGAGAGTTTAAGTAAGAGGTCCTTGGTACATAATTAGTGATAGAAACAGGATGTGAACCAGGTCTTCCTGGCTAATCTATCCTCTATCATTGAAGCCAATTCATATAGAAATATTCTCTGGTCTTGGGACAGTTGAATATATTACTAAGACTATAGGCAAGCTCAACGATTTGCCATTTTTGAGGAAATGTAGGCATAATCTTAATTTCTGCTCTTACCTGGGTAAGAACTCATTTTTTGGTTTTAGAATTTAATCTCATTTAATCAGTAAACATTTAATGTGCCAGGTTTTGTGCTAAACCAAGAAGATGAAAAGGCAAAAGATAGTCCTCTGTCTTCAAGGAACTCACAGTCTAATGGGGGGAAGAACTAGAAATAAGAGGCATTGTAGAAGGGAAGATTTTAGGTGGGTCTTGAAGGAAGCCAGAGAAGCCACGAGGTGGCGACCAGGAAGCAGAGTGTTCTAGGAATGTGGGACAGTCAGAGAAAATGCCAAGACCTGAGAGATGGAGCATCCTGTTTGAGGAAAAGCAAGTCCAGTGTCACTGGGTCAAAGAGTGGAAGCCATAAGAAGGCTGGTAAGGTCAGTGGGGAGGAATTAAGTTTATGAAGGGCTCTGAATGTCAACCAGAGGATTTTGTATTTGATCCTGGAAGTAAAAGGAGACACTGGAGTTTACTGGGCAGCTAGATGGTGAGGTGGATAGAGGGCCAGGCCAGGCATAGATGCAGGATGACTCATTTTTCTGAGTTCACATCTGGCGTCAGATAAGACCAGCTGGGTGAGTCTATGAACAATGTCTACCTCAGTTTCCTTATCTGTCAAATGGCAAACCACCATAGTATCTTTGCCAAGAAAACCCCAATTGGGGTCACAAAGATTTGGACATGATTGAAAAACAACTGAATAACAGCAGGAGTTTATCGACAGCAGGGGTGTGATATGGTCTTTTGATATATACTTTATGAAAATCACTTTGGCAGCTGAATGGAGGATGGATTGGAGTGGGGAGAGACTTTTGGCAAAGAGAACAACCAACAGACTACTGCAATTGTTATGAGGTGGTTAGGGTTGTGACAGTTGAGAGTTGAGGAGAGAAGGGAAAATTAGGAAGGTGTTGCAAACGTGCAATCAGCAGGTCTTGGCAACAGACTGGATATGAGGATAAGGGTGAGAGTGAAGAACTGAGGATAACGTTGTGACCCTGGACAACTGGGAGGCGGCGATTCCCTCAACAATAACAGTGAAGTCTGGAGGGGAGGGAAAACAGTAAGCTCAGTTTTTGACGTGTTGAATTTAAGATGTCTAGAGAACATCCATTTCAAGATGTCTAGCAGGCAGCTAGAGATGGGTTAGCAGATCGATTGTGGATTAAGTAGACTGAGAACCATCAGCATAGAGATGATAATTAAATCCATGGGAACTGGGGAGATCACCAATAAAAGCAGTATATATGGGATAGAATCCTGTGGGATTGCCAGGATTAGTGGGCATGACCTAGACAAAGATCCATCAAAGGAGACTAAAAAAGACCAGTGAGACAGGCAGGAGAGCCGAGAGAGTAGGGTCTCAAACCCTAGACAGAAGGGAACATTGAGAAGAAAAGTGTGATCAACAGTGACCAAGGCTACAGAAAGATCAAGAAGGCTGGGGATCGAAAAAAAGGCCAGGGGATTCAGTAAATAAGAGATCATTTGTAACTTTGGATATGGCAGTTTGTGTTGAATGGAACTTATTTTTTTTAATAGCTGAAAGTCTTTTCTTGGAAGATGACTATGAAAACTCATTTTAAGTAAAGTTGTCCTTGTTTGTTTAATGAACAAGGGAACAAGGGTCAGGCATGGCAGCAGTTATAGGCACCCCGGACTGCTAAGGCATCCCAATGTGGACAATGTGAAAATGTTATTTCCTTCACTGCTCACAGAACTTGAAAAATTTCTTTGTACCTTTAAGGCTAGCTAAGGCAAACAAGTGATGTTCCACTAAGCCAATGTGGGCCACGACCATGTCAAATACATCTTTACAGAGGGTTTTGACATCACAGGTCAACTCCAACCGCTGTCCACTCAGAAGCATGATGTTTATTTTTCTCCGGGTATCTTCATTCTTTCCTTTCTTGGTCTGCAGTTAGAAGAATATAGAATTGTTAAAGAAAAAAATAGCAGAGCTTTGGCTATATAGTCATGTGGTTTTGGAACTTATTTTCTTAGAATAATGCAAATTGTACTTTTTTATTACTTACAAGGATAGATCTTGGCAGATCCAAAGATATAAATGGTTCAACTGTCATCTTTACAAATTCAGGTCCAAAGAAATTCTGTAAATCATATAAATCAAGTCATGTCAACAAGTATTTATTCAGCAGGGAGTAATATAGCAAGAAATGAGGCTTTTGCAAAAGGCACAGAAATAATATACATAATTCATCCTCAAGCATATCACTTGTGATGTGGAGCTCATTTTCTCCCAACATGTACACTGTCACATTTCTGATAATGGTTCCTGGCACAAGTAACAAAATTTACTTAAAAAACACTTTTAATATCAAATTCAAATTTGATAAAGATTTATTATGGTCTATAGATGATATTGGTAGTCCTTAAATCTTTCCTTGCATTCTACATGCTAATTTTTAAGTTGCAAATTTAAAAAAAAGGAATTTAAGGAATAAATAATAACTAATTTCTGGATTTTGCTCACAAAATAACCCCATGAAAGTTCTGGCAAATTTCTGCCATTTGGCAAAAATGAAAACTCTTGAAGATTTTAAAAGATATGTTATCAGCCTTTTAATATGGTGAATGTTAAAAGAATCTAATTCACTTGGAATATATTTACAAATGAAGTTTCATTCTTTTTTTTTTAATTTTAAATTTTATTTTTAGTTCCAAATTTTCTCCCTCCCTCTGTTTCATTCTTTAGAAGAGGAAAGATTTATGTCTAATCTAGTACTTTATTAAGAAGTATACTAAAAATAAATTTAAGAACTTTCACAGTTAGGAGATGAAAACTTCACTTTAAGGTGAATTTCAATAAGCTATGTTATAAAAGAGTGGAAAACAATGTATATAAAGGTTACAACAATGTAAATATGCAAATAAAAATTCCATTAAATAGAATACTATGCAATTATAATTGTAACAAAGGCTAGTCTCAAATAATAAGTGAGAAAATACATTTTCCTCTTTTTTTTTTAAAATGGGGATGGGGGATCTTGGTGTTGACAGATGCATAGATGGTGAGACTTGGTTGATGTGTTTGGCTAGTTTTCCTGAATTAAATTTTTATTTTTTCCTTTTTATTCTTTGTTCAAAGGATGGTGCTCCAGGAAGGAGTTCTTTCTATATATTTTGAACTAAGGGTGATGTAAAAACAAAAAGGTTTTAATTAAAAAATAATTAAACTGACTCTGATTTAAAGTCTGTGAAGTATTTTATCTCATTTTCTGCATACAATAATCCTATGAGGTACGTGTGTCTGGTCCATTTAAACAGTATTGTATTTTCTTTGGGGTCAAGAGGGATTATTACACCTTCACAACATTCACTTTCCATTATAGTTATTCTTTCCATTTCGACTGCTATAGTCATGAGAAAGTAAAATTTCTTTAAATGTATCACAACTTATTGAGCCATTCCCCAACTGATGAATATTTATTTTGATCCTAGTTTGGGTCTTCCACAAAAAGTGATGCTATAAATATTTTGGCAAATATAAGGTCTTTCTTTTTGTCACTGACCTTTTGGAGGCAGATCAGTTCAAAACAATGTGGTGGCCACTCTGGCACTCCTCCTCCTCCTCCCACCTGAATTTGAACTCCCATGGGGTCCTAGGCTCTGACAGAAGAGCTTTTGCTTATCTTGCCCAGAAGCGGGCCACCAAACCACTTCCCAGAGAGCTATGGACCATTCAAACATGGGCCATACAGACATGTGAACACCTGACTAATTTATTTGCTTGTATCTACATCCCCAGAGTGCCTAATATATCATAAACAACTAATAAATGATTTTTAAAAAGTTCATTCATTTATTTACTCTTATCCCTAATGCTGGGATGTCTCGGGCAAAGGGTATGGACGCTTTAGCTAACTTCTTATATAATTTTAAACTGTTTTACAAATTTATAATGTAATATTTTCAAGGCTTGGGGGGAAAAGGTCACTGTATAATTTAGTCAAAAGGAGAGTGGATACAGCTACAAACCTGAATGGAGACCAGTAAAAGAAACCTGGGTGTGTTGATGGACAAAAGAGTGAGATTGGGAATTTAATTACAGTTACTGCTCAAAATAATCCTATTGCAAAGGGTACGCCTTCAAGAGAAGTGCTGTGAAATGATCTAAAATCATGAGTGGACCTAACTAGGACACTTGCTTAGCATAAGCAAAGATATCTTCCTCGACATTATTTATCCCCAGAATTTTGATATTATTATTCCTACGTGAAATAATGCTCTGCTTTATGTTATTTTCAAAAGATGATCTAGAAAAACACTATTGTTCCCTAGCTAGCAAGTTCAACTTTTTCAGAAACATTTAAAGTATGTTATAATCATAAAATAATCCAGTCAATTTTTATTAACCAATGGAGACTACAAACACAGAAGCAGATATCATTTTGATGTTGGTAGGTAATTCTCCACATTTAGATTATCAAAAAAAGTAAAGGGTAACCACGTGTAATGATTTACTTTTAGGGATCTTCAAGACAAGGCTGGAAATACCCAGTTATTGAGAATACTACAGGGGAGATCAATTTAAAGCATAGATCCAACTAGAGAGACTTGGAAATCTCTTACAATTCTGTGATTAAAAGTTTTTTTTTCTTTTTAGAGTATCATTCTTTTGTGAGATGATCAAACTATATCTTACTAGAGAATAGTAAACATTTTTGTCCTAATATGGGTAATATATTTAACTGTATTACCTGGGGTCTTTCTTTTTGGACTTAACAAACATATATTCAATTATTTTTTACTATGTGGGGGGAAGGAATATCTATTTTCAACAATGACTTTCTATTTCAATACTTTTAGGGCGGCCGTGGTTCAAAACTTTGAGAGTTGCTATGTTTGCCCCTAGAGCCAACTTAGGGACATGTTTCTCCATATCTGGCTTGGCTAGACTTTGGATAACAGATGTAAAATCTCATATTGGACCATGGTCTATTGGCATAGCTTTTGATAACTCTTTAATGCCAAGATAAGCCTTTAGAGTAGGACTTTAAGGAGGAAAAAGAAAGTATTAGCATCGTTCTCTTTGTCTTGAAAAAAGGAAGGCTTCACTGAGATAGCTGGGTTGTGGCAAACATGGAAGGAACGGGGCAAGAGGAAAGAGAGTAGAAACAATGAAAGAGGGGTTAGTGCTAAAATCTTCTACTATTTAAACCTATGTATTCCTTTAATATCCAAAGCCAATACAGAGGTGTAGGCAAAGAAGGGCTAGATCCAAGGAAAGACTGATTTTAGTTGGGAGCCAGGATGAGAAAAGAAATAGGTCTGGATTTGAAATGAAAACAAGGAGCAGCATAGACAGGCCAACTATAGACTGAGAGAAGGGTTAATATTATTTACCCCTCCCCATTTCACCCCCCTGGAGGATCAAGGATTATTAGAATTTTATCATTTTTCTTTCTTCTGTGCTATCTGCTATACAACCCATTCAATGTTATGGTCTGGGAATTAAGCATGACATAAAGCTCTTACTTCATATTTTAAGTTTATTAGTAAACTAATATCACGTCTTTTGAAAAACAGAAAGAATAAATGAGGATGGCTTCCCAATGAATAAATAAAACTGAACAGAGGTCAAAGGCAACAGGGTTAAGGAAAAACAAATCTGCACCAAAATGAAAAAATGAAGAAAAAAATTTTAATTATTATTTATGGAACGGTTATTAGAAGAAATTTTATATGCAAAATATTTTCATAATATTCCCATTTTTTTTCTCTTAATGTTATTTCATTCAAAAAGCAGGAGTAGAATAAAAGTACTTAGTTTCATTCTTCCTAAAAATCCTTTGGCTTGATTTGCTCATTAAAAATATACAGAAATAAATGCTTTCTTCTTTGTACGCTATCAGATGGTGTGTGTCAAAAGCTCATTTACTTCGCAGAAAGTCATTCATATGTCATATGACTGCATGTCTAAAATGATATACTTAGAAGGAAAAATATATAATATCCACCGAAAAATATAACAAGTTCTACATAAGTCATATTTAAAAACAGTTGTGGTTTGTGAAAAGACCAACATGATAAATTATCTGGTCAAAGAATGTTTTTGTCTTTCAGTAGACTGGGAAACATACAAGTTTTTAATAAGATTGTTAAGATATATCCCTTGAGAGGCAATATGGCATATCTGGAGTCAGACATGGTAGGACTTGGAATCTGGAAGATTTGCATTCTCGTTATATGTCTGATTCTCTCACCAGCCACAGATGACGAGCGTATAAACTCTCAGTATCCCAGACAACCAGGGGCCAGGGAAGGAAAAGGCAGACAGAAAGGCCCAAATTTATTAATAATCATTTTGGATATGTTTAGTTGTAGAAGAGAAAAAGAGAGAGGTGTAGGTCTCCCACGGACTGCTTCGGACATGATGTAAATGGTGCAAAGATGAAAATATCTTGACCACTGTCCTTAAAATGATTTAAGTTTTCCAAGAAAGATGAATATACCACAAATCAATGATTCCTATGAATATATTTTTTTTTAACAGCCACAGTTCTGTATACCATTTAGCCTGACTGTATCAGCCTCAACTTTAGTTAACATGGTGGGGAGGATTAGTAAGATAGTTAACTGTCTTATGAAAGGTGCTCTTCGAAAGAATGACTAAAAAAGATACACACACATGCATATACATATGGACATATGTATACATATATTATATATAAATACACACAGATCGAATATAGCAGTGAAAACACATTGGATTTTGTCATACACTGTTTACTACAGACATTTGGAGGCGAAAGGAGTTCAGCTTTTATGTAACTCCTACAATGTGTCAGGCTTTTACAAATGTTTTACAAATACCATCCCATATGATCCTCACAACAACCTTGCAAAGTAGGTGTTAGCACTTTAACTACCACATTTAAAATGCCGCCCATTTAAAAATGCTGTTTACTGACTTTAAAATGATTGTACCTTAGGTCAGTTATGACTGAAAGTACCTTAAGATACCTTTGAAAAAAGAAACACTTCCTCCACACAAGGTCCACTCTCTTGGTTCCAGTCAAGTGTCCCCAGCTCCTATACCACGCTGCACAGGCTTTGTGTATTAATAGTCTAAGGATTAGTCTGGCTCAGTTTGGAAAGTATAGCAAAAGAGGGTTGCTGGTGAGATAAACAATTTTTCTTGAGCACGGTGATTCATGAACTCAAAATGACCCTCCATTCCTATAGCAATACAATGGGAAAAGGCCAGAGGACATTAAGGATCATATAGTTCATAGTCTATAAAAACTGATGCTAATTCTTGGTACATTAATCTATGATCTTTGTTCATAAAGCAATGAACTGATGGCAAATAAGTAGAAATGAATAGGGTGTTGACCAACTGGGGAATATCTGAACAAATTATAGTATGTGAATATAATTCTATTGTGTCTTAATGATCAAAGGGACAGTTTCAGAGAAACCTGAGAAGATTTACATACACTGATGCAGAGGGAAATGAGCAGAAGCAGAAGAGTTAATACAATAACAACAACATTGTAAATACAAACAACTCAGAAAAACTTAGGAAGTTGGATCAATGCAATATCCAATTCTAGGGGAGCTATGTGACCCTAAGAAAGTCGCTTCCCTTCACTGGGTTTTAGTTCCTTTTCTATAAGCAGCTACCCACCTCCTGACTCTGATATAAAACATATACAACGAAACAGATGTTTTTTGGAGATGGTCAATGCAGGAATATCTTTTGCTTGATTACTCATATTTGTTGTAATGGTTTTGCTTTTCTTTATTCTTAAAAAGAGAGAAAATAGATTTTTGCTAATTAAAAAAGAAAATGAATAATGAGCTGATGTACTAGTGGAAGAAATGAATCACATACTGACACAAAGAAAGGTTCAGCTAAATATGGACTGCTCACAGGCTTTCCATGGAAAGACAAATAAAGGATTTGGCAATATTGGCTTCATGTGATAGTCTTGCTGTTATTTTGCCTTAGTGTGGTCATAAGAAATGTAAGCAAACAAACCACCATGAAAATAATTGCAGCTTGTGTCCCATCCACTAGAGCAGATTAAGTACTAAAGAATTTCTGAGCAATTCAAAAGGTCTTCCAAGCTAAGTAAACATATTTTGAGACAAAGTAGCTTAAGTATAAAAAGTAACCTATGGTAAGATGGTGAAAACTATTGGAAAATATGGTTTGGGATCAAGCAATGGAAAACACCAAAGGCTCATAGACCACTTAGAAATGTTTTGCTTATACGTTATAAATATTTTCTTCAAGAAGAGTTTGTAGTTTCTGGATTTAATGGAAAGAAACATCATTAAAAACGAACTGCCATCTAAATGGAAAGGAAAGGACACAAAACTTGTTAAAACGTAGCCAATTTCAGAACCAGTTCTTTTTGTGTACTCAGATCAATTGGTTAGAAAAGAGTTTGTGTTAAAAAAATGTACAAGATGGCAGAGTAAGCAGTTAATCTCTGTAGCTTTCCCATATTCACTTCTAAACTACCAGAAAGGAGTGCACCAAAACAAATCCTGAAACAGCAGGACCAGCAAAAAGGTGGGCTGACACAATCTATTAGCCCTTAAGAAACTTGGAAGATCAACAAGAGAGGTTTATCTCACTCAGGTAAAAGGGGAACCCAGTCTAGCACAGGCAGTGGCCAAGCAAGCCCCACCTCAGCAAACTAGTGGGACATCCTGAACCCCAGTGCAGTGCAGTGCAGAAGGCAATGCTAACACCAGGACAGCCAGGGGAACGGGCAAACTCCAGTCCCCAGAATCATTTCGTGCTTCAGCATAGCCCTGGGCAAAGAGGTAGATGTCAACCTGATGGGTGCCTAAACCATAGGCAGTCTCCAGCTCTGGGCCCCCACCACGTGGTTCACTGTAATTCCGGGTAAATAGGAAGTCGCCAGGGGCTTCCACGTGCTTCAGAGTAACCCCAGAAAACACAGAGAGATACCACCAGTCTCAGCACATACCAGACACCAGCACTGGGACACTGGCTGACCATCAGGGAAGCTGCCAGACCCCTATAGCCTCCAGCAGCACCAACCACCCCCTACACCACCCTCTCAGTGAAGCATGAAACACAAGGGACAACAGTGATGCACCAGGTAAACAGCCAGGGCCTGCTGCCCCTGGTACAAGAAGCCTGAGACAGTGCCTCTTCCACCCCGGAAGCAGAGTTCAAATTTAAAAGCACCAAAAAAGGCCAAAAGAGATGAGCAGAAAACAATAAAAAATAGAATCTGACCATAGAAAGTTATTATGGTGACAGGGAAGACCAAGACACAAACTCAGAAGAGGACAACAATGTCAAAACACTTATGGACAAAACCCCAAAGAAAAATGGGAAGTGGTCTCAAACCCAGAAAGAACTCATGGAAGAACTCAAAAGGAACTTAAAAATCACATAAAAGAAGGAGAAGAAAAATTGGGAAAAGAAATGAGAGCAATGTAAGAGAATTATGAAAAAAAGAGTCAATAGCTTGGAAAAAGAAAACAACCACTTGAAAAGTAGAATTAGCCAAATGGAAAAGGAGATACAAAAATCCACTGAAGAAAACAACTCCTTAAAAAGTCCAACTGGTCAAATGGAAAAGGAAGTACAAAAGCTGAGGAAAACAACTCCTTAAAAGTTAGAATTGGGCAAGTAGAAGCTAATGACTCTGAGACATCAAGAATCAATCAAACAAATTCAAAAGGGCTGGAACTGGAGTCAAGAAGACCTGAATTCTCAACCCTAGTCTCAAATACTTCCTAGCTGTGTGACTCTGGGCAGGTCACTTAACTGCTGTCTGCCTCAGTTTCCTAAACTGTAAAATGGGGTTCATATTAGCACTTACCTCAGAGGATTGTCGTGAGGATAAAATGAGATAATTATAAAGCACTTAGCATAGAGTAGGTACTTAATACTCATTCCCTTCTTTTTCCACCTATCTAGCCTAGTAATAGATCCAACTTATCACAAGAGAAACAAATACAAGACAGGAATACAAAGTTTCCAGCCTTGTGACTTGATCTATTTTCACCAGCAACAATAGTTAAATCTCCATATTCATCTCAATTGAATTCAATACAGTCATTAGAAAGTTGTAATAGAATTGAAACAATTTCAAGGGTACTTGGGGATGGGTTTTCAAGATATTAAAATTCCAGAATCCTACAAGAGATCATATATGACTGTATTCTACATGTGGAGATTAAGAACACAACAATTACTACCACAAGAGGTAAAACGAACAATTAAGACATAGGGAAGTGGAAGGATGAATGTTGGGAATGAGACTGCAGCTTATTGCCAATGATAGCTTGCACTTTAGAAGTAGTGGGAAAAACAAACAAACATGTATGCCTGGGTGGGTCAGTGACCTAGCTAAGATGCTACAGCTTTACCCTTGAAAGACTAAGAGTACTGGGAGGTTTCTCATGTTAGAAGTAAAAAGCACTCAGGGAGGGGCAGCCAGGTGGCTCAGCGAGTAAGAGCACCGGCTCCAGTGTTGGGATGACCTGAGGATCAAATCCAGGCTCCGACACTTAGCACCCACCCAGAAATAACTGACTGTGTAACCTTGAGCAACTTACTTAACCCATTAAAAAAAAAAAGCACTCAGAGGCACTTAGAATTTAAATATTTTGATACTTTAAAAGAATGTAACTTAGAGTCTACATTTCAGTAGTAATCAGTAGGACCAGAGCTCTCCTTTTGTGGAACTAAAATGGAATTTTCCCTTGGCCAAACAATAGCTTGCGATTACTTATTGCTCTAAAACGGCCCTATTTTACCTGGCCATCAGCTTTAGGAATAAGCAATTCCATAATTGGAAGCAATTTACCCTCAGTTTTCTTTGTGTCATAGCCGTTTCTAACGCCATTTCTCTCAGGGGATCTCTGGTGACATCAAGCATGGAGGCTTTAATGGTATCTCCTGGAAAAAGGCTTAACCGAGACTGTCTAAGAGCCATTCTAGTCTGGAGCTGCATCAATTCTTCTTCCTGACGTTTCAGCATGATCTCTTGACTAATCAGGTTGCCTTCAAATGATTTTTCATATTGTCTGCTGCTTTGAAGAGAAAGGAAAGTGTTTTTAAATAAAATCATTAAGATAAATCCAGAAAAGCACTATCACATTATAGACTAATGAAATTTTAAAATAGCTTCAAATTCACTGCCACCCTCCCAAATGCTGACATCCACACTGCCAGTTATAAATAAACAAATATATTGCTAAAATGAGGGGCTAGAAGAAAGTCAATTGAGCTGAACTAAAAGAAGCAGGGTTGCAATCATTATTTCAGATAAGGCTATAGTAAATATGGATACAATAAAGAAAAAAGCAGGGAAATTACATTAAGCATAAGCTTAAAAGCATCACATATAACAAATCAATATCAATACTTAATGTATAGGTAGCATCATACATAAATATTTAAAGAAAATGATAATCAAGTTAAAAGGAGAAATAGATAGTAAAACTATAATAGTGGAAGACCTTAATGTATTCCTTTCAGATCCAGATAAATCTAGGCAAAAGATAAACAAGAAAGAAGTTATGGACTTAAGCAGAACTTGAAAAAAATTACAGCTGACAGATTTTTGGCTATTTATGAAGGGGAATAAAAAGGAGCTATACAAAGCACCTTTAAACATTGACCACGTATTGGTATAGAAAGACATCTCCCCAAAAGATAGAAAAGTAAAAATGTTAAAGACACTATTTAATGAGTATAATACAATATAAATTGTATCGAACAAAAGGTCCTTAATAGATTAAATAACGTAACTCTAAACAAACTATGTTTCAAAGAACAAATTATGAAAACACAAAGTTTATTCAAAGAAAATTACAATAGTGAGCCAGCATACTCAACACTTTTAAGATTTGGCTAAAGTACTTGTTAGGGGAAATTTTTAATCTCCAAACACTTTTATTAATAAGAGAGAGAGGAGCGGCCAGGTAGCACAGAGAGTAACAGCACTGGCTCCAGTGTTGGGGTGACCTGGGGGATCAAACTCGGGCTCAGATACTTAGCACCACACCCAGAAATAACTGGCTGTGTAACCTTGAGCAAGTTACTTAACCCCAATTGCTTTAAAAAAAAATAAGAGAAAATAAATCAATAAATTGGATTCACAATTAAAAAAAAAGCTAACAAAAATTCCTAATTAAAACAGAAATCCTAAAAATTGAAGAGATTAATGAAATTGAAAGAAAATTGACCATTAAATGGATAAATAAAAGTAGGAGGGGTTTTTTGGAGGGAGGGGGCAGGAGACAAATAAAATGAATAAACAGCTAGCTAATGAGTTTTTAAGAGAAAGAAAGAGGAAATTATTCATATCAAAAATGAAAAAGAACTCAAATTACTAGAAATTATTTTGCCTAATTCTGTGGGGGGAAAATCCTGATAATTTATTGAGAATGGATAAATGTTTACATAAATATTAAAAAACCCTAAGAAATAGACTACTTAAATAAACCAATATCAGAAAAATAAAATGAATACACCATATATGAATTCCTAAAAGGGGAAAGGGGGGAACTCCAGGATTAGAGGTATTTGCAAGTGAATTATATTGAACACTCAAATAACAATTCCTTCAAAGCATAAACTATTTGCAAAAAAAAAAAAAAGGGCACTTTTCCAATCTCTTTCTACAATACAGATATGGTCTTGATATTTAAATTAAGAGGAGACAAAAAAGAGAAAGAAAACTACTAGCATCTCTAATAAATATTGATGTAAAATTTTAAATAAAATATGAACAAGTGACCCAAAACAGCATATAACTTGGTTGGGTTTATATCAGTAACAGAAGATTGATTCAATATGAGATTATAAATGTAACAAATCATGTTAATGACATAAATAATAAAAACCATATGATTATTTCAATAAATGCTGAAAAGACTTTTGATAAAATTCAACATCTGCTTCTATTTTAAAATGCAGAAAATATAGTAATAAATGGAGTTTTCCTTAATAGAATAAATGATATCTATCTGAATATAGGGGCAAACGTAGATAGTAAAGTCTCTAATTTTCTCCATTCGTGTGTGTGTGCATGCATGTGTTCTTCAGAATACAGTCCATTCTAATCTGCACAGAATAGTCTTGTGCTGTTTGAATTTCTTTTCCCTTCTATTTTATGGTCTTTTTCTTGGATGCTTATAGAATTTTTCTTTTCTTATAGAAGCTTATGTCTGTGATTTTGAGTTGGTTGCATAAGTTTTTTTTAGGGGGGGGAGGGTTCGGGATGTATTCTAAGGAGTTTTTTGATCGACATGTTGTATACTGAGTTCAGAAGATCTGGATGTATTCTAAGGATTCTTTTGATTGGCATTGTGTTTGCTGAGATTAGGGAAAAGCAAGAATACCATTACCACCAACACTATTTAAAACAGTGCTAGGAATGCTACCTGTAGCAATAAAAGAAGAAAGAGAAATTGTAGGAATAAGTATAGGCAAAGAGAAAAGAAAATTATTATTTTTTGGAGATGATTTGATGATTTCCCTCAAAAACCATAAAATTAAAAAAAAACCAATAAATTCAAAGTTGCAGGATATGAAATAGATCCAAATACATCATCAACATTCCTGTATCTTAGTAACAAAACAGCAGAGAGAACTACAAAGAAAAATTCCATTTAAAATAACTATAGAAACTACAAAATATTTGGGAGAATATCTACCAAGATGTACCAAGAACCATAAAGTATATGAATCTAAATAAAAAATACTTGGAAGAAATAAAAATTGATCCAAATAACTGGAGAAACTTTTTTTAAATCACAAAAATTTCTTCCAGTATCCTGCCCTCTTCCCTCCCCAAAAGTCATCCCTTATAACAAATAATATTTCTGTGTCATCTTATATAACCAACAATATTTTAATAGAAAAAAAAAGCAAAGAAAAAAATCAGGAAAACTCCATAGTAGTCAACAGACAATAAACATTTATTAAATGCCTACTACATATTGGTCACTGTGCTAAGCACTAGGGATAAAAATATTGAAAAGAAAGATGCTTAATGAGTTTAAAATATTATAGGAAAAGAGGATATATGCAAAAAAGTAAAAAAATGGAGGATGCAGGATGGGAGGAATGCAGGTTAGAAGCAAGATGGAAAAGTGAAAGAAGTCTAAAAGAATGACAGTGAGTGGGAAATGAGGATATATAACCAATAATTCAGAAAAAGTCTCAATATATACTATATCCATGAACCTCCCACCTCAGAAAAGGGGTGAAGTATGGGGGCTTTTCATCTCTATTTTTGGGGGGTATGGTTGTTCTGTGGTGGTTCTATGTCTTTGATTTTTGCTTCCTCAGTTACTATTTTTGTCATGTCTGGAAAAGATGTATTTACTATTTCTACCTTTCTACATTTATTTGCATTATCTCTGGGGATGGTCAGGTTTTTTTAATAGTTCCAAATGGTACTAAGAAGCACATGTATTATTTAGCAGTACCTCTTAGTAAATGCTGTAAGTCTTTTAGTTCCAGTTTCTCCAGCAATTTGTTTAATTCTATCCATTTTTTATTTTGTCTGTTAGATTTGTCCAAAACTGAGAAAGGGTCATTAAAGTCTCCTGTTATTATCCTGTTACTCTTTATTCCTCTTGTAATTTGGTTAATTTTTCCTTTATGAATTTGGATGCTAAGGCATTTGTAGTATGTAAGTTTAATATGAATTTTGGCTTATTGTCTATGGTTCCTTTCGGTATAACGTAGTTTCCTTGTTTATCTTTTATTATATGGTCAATTTTTCTTTTTTGCCTTGTCTAATAGCATGATTTCAATTCCTGTTTTTTGAGGTTCACCCAACAGATAATAAATTTTGTTCTAGTCTCTTGTTCTTGAGTATGTCTTTGCTTTTTAGGTGTGTTCCTCACAAGCAATATATTGTGAGGTTTTGTTTTCTTATCCAATCTCACTTTGTTTCATTTTATTGGGTTTTACTCATTTACATTTAAAGGTGAGTTAGGTTTATAATTTTCTCCATTTTCTCTAATTTTTTATGAATTAAGATTTTATTGTTGCTGTTCTTCTTTCTTTGGGAAAAAAAACCCAATGCTTTGTTTTCTCATTTATTTTGGGTTACTTACATTAAGGTAGTCCTATTCCCAGACTCTCATTTTCTCACCCTCAAGCCCTTTTTCACTAGCATCCTTTTCCTAGTTCTGTTTAACTTATTAATTCATTTTCCCCCTCTTATCTAGTTTTACTATTCTTACCCCCTTTTCATCTCAGCTGTCAAGTAAAGATCCCCATTTTCAACTTGTCAGTACTTTTTCATTTTCAGTATCCTTTCAAAAAAAAAGATTTCTCACTTGTTCTCTTCATTAATTCTCTGTCTATTCTATTTTCTATTATTCTATATATTTGTAAATTCATGTTCGTTATATTTATTTATTTCCTTAATCTCTGCATTCCTTATGGAATTTAAGCTTCTAAGGTAGTTTTAATTTCCTCTTTTAACTGATTTCTACATTATTACTTGGTAAATTTGTACCCTTTTCACCTTTTTTTTTTTCCTGTTGTGTCTTATTCTTAGGAATGTTCATTTCTGGAGGAGATAAGATAAACATACTGCCCCATGGAAGAAATTTTCCTGGGGCCTTGATTGCACAGTTCATTACTACCCTTTTTTCTCCATTCTGTTTTCCTCTTTTTACCATGAAACCTCTTCTCTGGGTCCATTTCTTTCCTCTTTTTAGGATGTCAGTTATCTTCTAGAATTCTGATTCCCTGTCTTTTGAATCAATATGTAGTTATGGTGCCATAATACTCTCTTCTAGGGTGGTGGTCTCTCTGAGCCAGGGGGTGGAGGGTAGCAAACTAAGATTACTGTTCAAATATAGCCCTCTGCCTGTTTTTGTATGGCTAGTCAGTTAAAAATGATTTTTACATTTTTATTTTGGCCCTTAGGCTGTATTTGTCAACCCCTGCCCTAAACAATAAATCCCTGTCAATTATACCCACCCTAAGGCTCCCAATCTCTTCCATTCACTCCATGTATCTGCATTTGTAATTAGTTTTTCTGTTTTCTTCCTTCGTTGAGATGTGCCATTATGGATTTAAGCTTTCCTTTTTTGCTATGTAAACCAAAAATTCTCCTTTCATTATTCTTATTTTTCTCTTGAACAATTTGGGAACATCTTCGTATTGTTCCATGCTTTCTTGAAAGTCCTTTGCCTTATCAGGTATTAATAGGTTTTTCTTTGTCTTGTAGTATTTATTGAGATTTCTGAATTTATTTGTCTATGAAGACACATTCCCTTCTGTTATTATTATCTTCCCTATTGGTTTATCTGCTTGTGCGCAAGATTTTAAATTGGGTCTTCTTCCTCCTGAGATCTTTGGTAAGTTCAGCCTTTTTTCACTCATATGGTGATTCCTTCCCCTTGGATGATGGATCCCTCAAGGACTGGTCCTCAAAGTTGTTTCAGTTTCCTCCCACATTGAGAAATTCACCTTTCACCATCCTCAGTCTCCATTATTTCAGGCTGCTTTTTTCAAGAGGGAGCTCCCACTCACACTTGGTGACCTGTCCATTAAAGTGTCCTGCTTCCTACAGATCCACCTCCTTTTCCCAGGACTACAGGAGAAGTGCACTCTGCTGCTCACTGCCTCAGAATGGTGAAGGAGGGGTGGGGTTAGAGAGCAGAGCCTGCAGCAGCAAGAGAATGGCTGAGCGGATCCCCTGGGTCCAATTGCATAGCCTGCCACGGCTGGTGAAGGAGAGAGTGCTGGGGGAGCTCGGAAGGAATGAAGATTCATCTGGTTGTTAGCTTGTTGGGGTTCTCGGTGCCTTCAGCCATGGAGAAAGCTAAAATTCCTTTCTCTTTTGTACATAATCTTATTTTGGAGAAATTTGAGAGGTTGTGAGGATGAGAAAAAATGTCTAGCTCTCTATCTTGTTGGTCTCATGATCTAAAAGTCTATACTTATATTTAAAAAAATGCAAATCCGTAAAATGGGACAGTAATAGTATCTACCTCATAAGATTGCTATGAAGATAAAATGAGAGTGCAGATTTATATGGATGGCTCTATTTGTCCAGATAACTATTGGGGCTGCCTCAACTTTACCAACTGGTTTTCTCAGGCGAGTATGGTCACCTGATAGGGAAGGTCCATAGGCAACCTGAGAATGTGGTCATAGAGATATAGGAGATAATAGAGAGGAGGCCACAATACAATTAGCTTATAAAAATGTTAACTCCTTCATTGCTGGCCCCTACCAAGAAACCAACAATAGAGAGAATTCATCGTTCTGGGCCAAGTATGCAGAAATGCTAACTTTAGCTGGTTAAAAAGGGATTAAAGGACAAACCCTCTGTGTGGGTATGTGTGGGAGGGAACCTTCAAACTGGTTCAACTGAATTTTTAAGAGCAAATCTTCAACAAATTCTCCAAATCTATGAAAACTATACAACTGACAAAAACTCTTGAGTTGAGTTAAGTTAAACCAAAGGTGTCAAGCACGAGGTCTGTGGGTCCACAATCAATCAGGAAACACTAATTGAGTGTATGATATATGCCAAGCACTGTGCTAAATTCTAGGGATACAAAACTAAACAAAAGATAGTCCCTCCCTTCGAGGAGCTTAAAAACACTCCCAAGTGTGGCCTGAACCAGCTTGCGTTGTAGTTGGGAAATATTCATAAAATAAATAAAAACACAAAAATAAATAAAAAAATAAAACATGGATAATATCTAATTTTAAAACTAAGTAAATATGCAGACTCCAAGGATCTTTATGCATGGATTAGCCTCCTCTATTTCTATCTAAGTTTGAGAACACTGCATTAGACTATATTTTCATTACCCATTATTCCCATGATTCACTAACTAGCTATGGATTCCAGTTTATTTTCTCCTGCACCTGCCCAGCTTCCTTGGTAGTAAAAGTCTGCCCATCTCCTGTCTCTACTATGGAAAAAGTCATTCCCAGCTAGGAAAGAATAAGCCTGAGGCTCCTTCACCATCAGATCTGGTTTTCAATAATCATTATCAGTCTTTTTCCTCATGCTCATACAATCCTAATTTTTGAGAGATTTAAATTATTGTGCAAAATCTCCAGGTTGGAAGTTACATTCCCTATCTGCAACCTTAAGCCAGTTAGCAATGTGCCTTATATATGTGCTATTTCTAGATCTATATATGGCTCCTCTGCCTTCAAGGCACAGACCTTAAAGATCAAAACCTACTTTACCTCCACCTTGAGTGGCCTAGTATTCAAAGACAATTTATCTTTATTTTCCTTAGTGAGGAGATTCAGCTTTTCTAGAGCCACAAAAAGAAACACAGAATACCTGGTTTTGCTGTTTTCCAAGTTAAAATCCTTAAACATCTAAAGAACTTACCACATATAGTCAGTTTTTTCCCCCAGCAAATTAGAGTCACAGTGTACACTGGGGGGGGGGGGTGATGGGATAAAGGAAGGTCTATATATGGTTAGTTATTTTGACGTGTAAAGACGCAAAACATGGTAATCTGTGTTTCTTGTTGTTGCTCTAGAAAAGCTGAAAAGAAGAAATAACAGAGGAAGAGAGGGAAGGGGAGAAGGGA
>NW_027185655.1:15231520-15241552 GCF_028583685.1 Petaurus breviceps papuanus | reverse complement strand
AGAGAGAGAGAGAGAGAGAGACAGAGAGAGAGACAGAGAGAGAGAGAGAGAATGCGTGGGCAGGAATGGGAGATGTGAGAGCTTGAAGAGAGAAGCTCTGGAATCTCTCTGGAATCTCACTCTCTGCAGAGTGAGAGAGAGAATCAATTAAGGAGGAATAAAAACACTGGCTTGCTGAAGTGAGGGGCCAGTTGAACATGGACACTATGCTTTTAGAATTTCCCTAATCAACACAGCTATCTGGCTCCATCCAGCCTGCTTCGGTCACATGTGAGTTGGGGTAAGGATCTGTCAATCAATCAACAAGCGTTTATGGAGTAATTATTATGTGCTAAGTAATGTGGATATGAAGAAGGGAAAAACACTGTCCCTGACCTCAGGGGGCTCACATTCTAATAGAGGACACAACCTATTAAAAAAAACACTGTATAAAAAAGATTTGTACATTGTATATGGAAGGTAATCTCAGTAAGAAGGCACCAAGAGCAGGGGGTAGCAGGGGGTGGGGGTGGAGGATGGAGAAGGACCTTCTGCAGAAGGTGAAATTTGAGCTTGGACTTGAAGAGATGGAGGTATCAGGGACAGCATCCCAGGAACGGGGGAGAGCCAGTCCAAAGCACACTTCACAAAAAGCAAAGCAATAATAGCATTTCAAATCAATAATCATATTAGTTTATGTTTACATAATCCTTTGTGGTTAACTAAGCACTTTTCTCACAACACACCTGTGTGGTAGAAAGTAAACATATTTAAAATGGTCCCATTTTAAAATAAGGAAAGTGAGGCACAGATAGACAAAATAACCAAACACAAATCAATTTGATTAATAGATTCAAAAATAGAAAAGGTAATGATTAGCTAAATTTTACATCATCTTAACATACTCGTAAAAGGAGATAGACATATTGCATGCTGTCTTGGGGAGTGGGGATGTGGGAAAATTTAGAACTCAAAATCTTGTAAAATGTGAACGCTGAAAACTAATAATAAATAAAAAATTTTTTTGAAAAGGAGATAGAAAAGAAGATGAAGGAGAGAAAGCAGAGACAGAAGTGAAGGGAGGAGGGGAAAAATTCCTTGCTCAGTGAAATAACTAGTAAATACGAATAAAAATGTATTTATTATCATTAGAATTAATTATCATTAATCTATCAATTATAATCTATTATCATTAGTTAATATTTTACATACCTTGGTCTCTGTGACTGTCCATGGCATGTGGTTTCATCTACCCCTTGGAGTCCACTGCTGGAGTCAAATGCTTTTGAAGCTTCACTCCTTTTCACTAATGTGTGAACAAAATTAATAGTTACAGGAATGATTAAAAACATAAAGATAAATCTATTTAACAGCAAAGATTTAAAAAGCAAAGTTATTTTAAGGGCTTCAGATTTACATGTATCACATAAAGCTGTTATGGCGATAAGAAATACTTTAGGGGTGGCCAGGTGGCTCAGTGAGTAAGAGCACCAGCTCCAGTGTCAGGATGACCTGGGGATCAAATCCGGGCTCAGATACTTAGCACCACACTCAGAAATAACTGGCTGTGTAACCTTGACCAAGTTACTTAACCCCAATTGCTTAAAAAAAAATACTTTAAAGGAAACAAAGTTGTTTTTAAAAACAATGTATGATTTTTCCCAAAATGAAAATAATCATGTAGTCCTTTAGAGAAACATGGTACTAGGGTCTTGGAAAAAAATTTTTTTAAATGGAAACTACATAGGAATTTTCATTAAAATTCCTGTATTTTCCCCAGTATTATAGGATCATCCTAGAGTTAGCGGGAAGGCACTCCAGATGCCAAGTAGTTCAACTCATTCATTTTGCAGACAGGAAACTTAAGACCCATGGGGTAGTTCTAGTTCAATGTCACATAGGCAGTGAGCATCACAGGAAGGATCAGAATCCAGGTTTTCTGACTCCAGAGCTAATGATCTTTCTACTGTACCATTCTATATCTCAATATCTGTTTTATTTTTGACAAATACCATCTCAACCTAATACACTATGTGTATATGTGGTGTTCACATGGGCTAAAGGTAGAGTGGACATGATATCAGCAGAGATATAGATTCTAATCCAAATTCAGATAATCAATGTGTGACCCCAACATGTCATTTAACTGGTCAGAGTCCCAGTTTTCTCATCTGTAAAATGGTAATAAAAAGAGTATTTACACTGTCTTACAGGGTTCTTGTAAAGAATGTTCTTTGTAAACCTTTAATGAGCCACATAAAGTCAGTTACTAGTCATCAGACCTTTAGGATCTGTGACAATATTATATTTAATGCATCTTACCTTGTCGGAAATCTGGCTCAGAAGAAATAATAGATGGACTTTCACTGGGAGTGCCATAGATATCACTCTGGTAAGGTTTGTATCTTCGGATTGGTTCTAAAAAAGATACAAGACAAAGCATGATAGCCTTGGTGTTCATTAACTGATTTGCAAAAAAAAAAAAATATTGATTTTATAATGAAATAAAAATATTTTTAAAAATCTTTAAAATTTGCAGACTCCATCACTACAATAGTTAATTTTATTACCAAAAAAGAGTAAACAGGATTAATTTTTAAAAACACCTTATGTTTATAGCAAAATAAAAAGGTGAAAACAAAGGGAAAAAAATGTAGAATTTTTTTTAAAATCCCACCAAAGAAACAAAAACAAAAGTAGTTATAGTCTCCCAAAGAACACTACACTCTTACTAAAATACTGAAATGAATATTTTTCCTTTCTTTGGCTTACGTTACTATTTTTTGAGTAATTGAGTTTATCAGAATGATTGAAAAAAACTTTCAAAATTGAATTTCCTTCGACGTCTCTATAAATATCATTAACACAATAT
The DNA here is from genome assembly GCF_028583685.1 of Petaurus breviceps papuanus. Classification (NCBI taxonomy): domain Eukaryota; kingdom Metazoa; phylum Chordata; class Mammalia; order Diprotodontia; family Petauridae; genus Petaurus; species Petaurus breviceps. The sequence continues at coordinate 15,238,701 of NW_027185655.1, read as the reverse complement.
AGTATAGTCAAGTGAATGAGCTATTTAAGAAAGAATGGTTTGTAAGTAAAATAGGGCCAGAGTTTGTATTTTTGCTGAGAAAGCTGAAAAAGCTCTGGCTTCAGAAGGTCATTAGAAAAAGAGAAGTCCTGACAAGGTGACTGTCAATTCTTTTTTTCTCTTCTCGACTAAATGGAGTTAAGAATTTGTCAAGGCAGTTATTAACATGTCAATCCGTACATTGTGATCAAATAGCTAAATTTCCTTTGCCTTCAAATGGCTGTTTAGTTTCATATAACGGATTCTACTATTAATTCACAGTGTAGCAGATAAAGTTCTGTACTTGTAGTTAGAGACCGGTGCTTAGATCCTACCTTAGACACTAACAGTGCAGCCCTGGGCAAGTCGTTTAACCTTTCTAGCCATCAGTATTGATAATAATAACTAGTATTTTAAAGTTTATAAAACCCTTTACAAATATTCTTATTTTATCATCACAACTCTGGGGAATTTCACAGACGATAAAACTTAAGGCAAACAAAATGGCTTGTGCAGGGTCAAAGAGCATACTGTTTGAGGCATGATTCAAACCCAGATCTCTATCCACTAGGTTCCCTAGCTATCACTATGGGTATCAAATGAATGGGTTGGATTAGATGGCCCATGGAAGGGGAAAGCGACAAATGTTGGAGGGGATGTGGAAAAATTGGAACACTGATTCATTGCTGGTGCAATTGTGAGCTGATCTGACCCTTCTGGAGAGCAATCTGGAATGAGGTACAAAACATTATTAAATTACTTATACCCTTTCGACCCAGTAATACTACTACTTGGTCTATTCCCAAGGATAATTAGAGAAAAAGGAAAAGAGCCTATATGTTCTCAAATGTTTGTAGCAGGGGCAGCTTGGTGAGGCAGTGAATAGAGCACCAGCCCTGAAGTCAGGAGGACCTGAGTTCAAATGTAACATTATATACTTGACACAACTAGCTATGTGACTTTGGGCAAGTCACTTAACCCCAACTGCCTTGCCCCCCTCCAAACAAACAAACAAACAAACAAAATGTCTATAGCAGCTCTCTTTGTGGTGGAAGAGAATTGGAAATTGCTGGGATGTCCACCATTGGGGAATGGCTGAATAAGTTATGGTAAATGATTGTGATAGAATATTACTGTGCTGTAAGAAATGATTGAGCTCATATGATTTTACAAAGAAAAACTTGCATGAAATAATGAAGAGCAGAACCAAGAGAACACTGTATACAGTAATAGTAATACTGTTTTAAGGACAACTTTAAGTAATTAGGTTATTCTGACTACTATAAATACCAAAATTAACTACAAAAGACATATGAAAAAAACTATCTGCATCCAGAGAAAGATAATAGAAGTATGATAATATATAGAATAGTAATAAATAAATAAAATAATAACATAATAAATAAATAATAAATAGAAGTATGCATAGAATAATTTTACATACATAGACCTATCTGTGTCTAATGGTAGCCATCTGTAGGGTGAGGGAAGGGAGAAAAAAAGGAAATTTACATGATAATTTTATTGTATATTTGAAAGGGATTACAAGTTGTATATAGTAGATTTTTAGTTACCTATGCAATCATCTTTTTTTAATGGCACCATGTTATGGAAATGCTTATTTTATTCCACAAATTAAAAATAAAAATAAATCTTTGTAGGGATGGCCAACCCATGTATTAAGGATATCCATAATAAAAATTTGAAAAGGGGAAAAAAAAAATCCAACAACTAAATATGTGATCCACACTTTAAAGGTTCCCATCTCCAGAAGGACCCAAAGTCTTCTCTGATAAGGCATAGGATCATGCCAACCACCCTGAGAAGCCAGACCTCATGTCCCTAGTCATCGTCAGGGGGTGGTGAGAATTTATTCTTTGGTAACAGGATTATCTGTCAAAATTGACTCAGTAGCAGTATAGACCCGAACTTCTCTTAGAATCACAGATTTTAGGTAATTTTTTTCCCCTGCAGAATTGATAGAATGGGCCCACTTCTCTTGGAATAGTGATAGCATCCCACAGAGATACCGAAGATTCCTGTGTCTTTTGAGCACAGACCACGGCTTAGGAAGAATCCACTCATCCAGGTCTACTCCTGATTTCATGGGGAAATGTAGAAGAGAAAGTGTGAAAATAACCAAAATCCACAAACCTAAGTGAACCAAACAGACATAGCTTTTCAAATGTTTCAAAATGCTTAGAGGATAAATCCTCAATCAATCCTTACAGCCATAGTACTTTTCCATCAACATATGACAAGTCTCAAATTAACATTTAAGATGAACATCCTTTTGTTTTTGTTGGGAATCTGTGAAAAGAGCCTGCATATCACTTTATCCCAACAGGGACAAGACCTCTCTATTCAAATCATTAGCAAAGAAAACAATGTAAATTAATAGCAAGGACCAACATTGCCACTTTAAGATCCAGTAGAAAATGAGTTTAAAATTACAGAGAGTAAGCAATTCAGGATGTAAGAACATTTAAGAACCATAATAATAATGGATAGGGAACTCAGAGGCCAATGAGTCCAAACCCCTCATTTTCCAGATGAGGGAACTGTCCAAGGTCACACAGGTGGTGAACATCTAAGGTAGACCTATTGTACCTGTACCTAGGCCCTCTGCTCTCTCTATGGTACCACCCTGCCTTCCCTTCTAATGATAACAGCTAACAGTCCTACACATATGAGTATACAAATACATGCATATTTTATATATATACATACATATATGTATATATATATATAATTCTAAGGTTTACAAATAACTTTAAATATATTATCTCACTTGAGCCTCACAACAGTCTTCTGAGGTATTATTATTGCCACTTTACAAAAGGGGAAAGTGAGGCTAAGAAATGTCAAGTCACCAAGTTAGTTATTATCTGAGACAGAATTTAAACCTGTTCTACCCACTGGGTCACCTTGCCTGAAGAAGTCATTGTACCCTTAACCTAGCTTGGATAAACTTTACGAATAAATACCATTTTAATTAAGTATATAGAGAGACTATAAGATACATATATATATATCTATATATATAGATACATATATGTATAGACTGCCAGATATGATAGAAATGCTGACTAGATTTGATGAACTGCTATTTTCATCTCTTTTTAAAAATTATTGCTGAGTTGGGGATGAAGAAGTAATATATCCAGATAAGAAAGTGATTTAAAAACAAGAGATAGCCAAATAATTTTGAAAAGTATGTATAATACAATTGTACTAATAATTTAGAAATTAGAATGATAATAAGGAATCTCAAAAATTCTGTTGATTTCTGTTCGGCCCCCAAATCTTTTAAGCATTGAAACACATACCCTTATTTCACTATATTTTTTTTCTTAAAAGGGATAGTGTTCTCTCAAATGACCTGTCAGGCAAAGAAACAGTGGGGCTCTTTATTTATTTTTGTTCTTTCCCATTAAGGTAACCAAAGTGAAGTGGTGCTGCCGTGAGATATAACCGGTCAAATAGCATACATTGCAATGATAATCATTTCATATTTCTATAAAGCTTAATAGTTTATAAGGCACTTAAACACTATCTCATTTGATCCTAACCCCCACCTTTGTGAGTCAGAAGAAGCAGACAGTAACATGCCCATTTTAATATTAGGAAAATTGCCACTTGGAGAGAGTACTTAATTGGACCAATATCACTCCACTAGTAAGTGGGTGAGTAGTGAGGAAGACTCAGAGGATGTGAAATAATGATCGGGCTTCTTATCTGCCATGTTTCTTATTTTATCATGCTACTCTTTTCCCCCTTCTACATTTATAACATTGTTCTCAGAACCCAAATAAAAATGACAAATAGTGAACAATACTCTGCGCTAAGCAACAAAACTACAAAGGAAAGCAATGCCCTCTTTGAAATTAACACGTAAGATTTATCACACAGGTTTTGGTGAAATGGAAATTTACTGTTTTATACTATATTCCTCATGTTTTGCTGTGTACATGGAAATGTTCTTTTTTTCTCTTTTTCCTTTTTGTGTTTAAGTTTAAAATGAATACACCCCCCCCCCCCAATCCCTGCGCTCAAGGAGCTTACATTCTAACAGACAGACAAGACACAAAAAGCAATGCACAGACAAGGTATAGGTATATACAGTATGTACAGAAGGGAAGGCACCCAAACTGGCTGCAGGACCAGCCCTCCTACCAGAGGCTGCCCTGCCATTATTAACCTGAGGAGAAAACAGGAGTGAGGGTGTGAGGCTGGAGGGGGCTCTAGTTACAGAAAAAAGGCTGCCTGGGATTGGAACAGTCTTATGGGACAGGAATCAAGTGACAAGGGGGGGCAGCCAGTGAAAAGGCCCATGGTCAGAGGCAAGCATTACTCTATCTCAGAGAATGTGGAAGAGAATGAAGAACAAGAGGGTTGGAAAGAGAGAAAGGTTTTAAAAGCCACACAGAGCTTGATCTTGAAGGTAACAAGGAACCATTGTCATTTCCTCAGGAGGCAGGTGACATGGTCAGACATGAGCTTTCGAAAACTGCTTTGGTATCTGAGCGGCGGATGGGGAGGAATGTGGAAACCCTTGAGGTGGGGAGGCCAAAGAAAGGGGGATGGCTGTAAGATCAGCATGAAGGAAAGAGGACCTGTACCAACGGGCAGCCATAGGGATGGAGAGAAGGGGACTTAAGGTAGATGTGAAGGCAGGAACAAGAAGACCACAGACTGGACGTGCAGGATGGGGGCCAGTGAGACTACCATGGAGGGTATGAGCCTGAGTAACTGGGGAAATGGCACAGCATTCAACAGTAACTGGGAAATTGCGAAGGGAGGAGAGTTTGGGGGGAAAGATGAGTTCTGTTTTGCACATTTTGAACTTGAGATGTCTGTGGGGCATACAATACATTCAGTATGACACTAGAGATCAGGCAGAGATAGATATAAGGAGGCTCAGTGGATAAAGCCCTGGGCCTGAATTCTAGAAGACCTGAGTTCAAATCTGGCCCCTGAGACTTACTGGCAGTATAAACCTGGACAAGCCAGTAACCACTGTCGGTTGGAGTTTCCTCATCTATAAAGTGGGTCTAATAGCAACACCTCCATCCTTATAGTTACTTTCAGGATTAAATGAGACAATATTTGAAATGAACTTTGCAAAAACTTTTAAGTGCTGGATCCACATTAGCTCTTATTAGACTTGGGGATCTTCTGCGTAAGAGGTGATAATTGTATTCATGGAGACTGATGAGATCATCAGATGAGAAACAGAGAGAGACCACTGCCACTGGCTTGGTGTGGAGATGGTCTCTGGAGTAGCAGAAGAAAGCCCTGAGCTGAACACGGGGATCTAGAGGCAAATAACTGGACCCTGGGCTGACACACAGGTTCCTGGGAAAGCCCAACTGATGCCAACTGCACAACAAAGGTATAAAACCAATTTTCCTTCTAATTTCTTTTTATTTAATTACATTTCAGTGAGGTTTTAATATAATTCCCATTTCTTAATGGCTCTCCCTCTCCCCAAAAGAATATTCCCTATAACAAAGAAAGATAAAGAAGTAAAGCACAGTGAATAGAGCATCAGCCAGGAGGACCTGAGTTCAAATCTGGCCTCAGACACTTAACACAAATACTAGCTGTGTGACCTTGGGCAAGTCACTTAATCCCAACTGCCCTTCAAAAAAAAAAAAACCAAGTAAAGCAAACCAACCCACTGGCCATATCCATCACTATCTGTCTCATTCTACATCTGCCACTACCTCTGAAGTCAAAGCTGGTTGCTGAATTGATAAAGAATTCTGACGTGAATGTCATTTTCCTTTAAATGACCAAATTTAAATCCTTTAAATTAATTAAACTTCCATTGTTTCCTATTTTCTCAATCCCTTTCTACTTCATCCCTGTGTTCATTCTCAAATTACTCTCTCTTAGATCACGGATACACAGAATGATAGCTCAGTAATGGTCTTTCAGAAATAAAGATTTCCTTAATTTGGAGGCAACTTTTTTTTGGAGGGGGGAGGGCTGGGAAATTGGGGTTAAGTGACTTGCCCAAGGTCACACTGGATTTGAACTCAGGTCCTCCTGACTCCAGGGCTGGTGTTCTATTCACTGCACCACCTAGCTGCCCCAGAGGCAACTTTTAGAAAAGAAAACCAGTATCATAAACACCCATACAATTAAATGGCAATGTTCTCTATAAGATGTTTCAAAAGTGTTTACAATACTATCCTGAAGCAAGAGATGAGGAGAATGGTGAAGATAAATGAAAGATAGGGAAGACCCTCGCAGATATTTTGAGTGACTTCCTCAAGATATTTCAGCCACCAGGAAAGTCAGGACTCCCAATAACCAAACTTAAGGAGGAACTCTTAATGATCCTAATATTGTCATGTTACCAGTAACTCAGTCTTACATATATGAACACACAAATGTTAAACAAAAATATAACTGGTATAATGTTATATGTATATAAACATGCACGAGAATTATGCATATATGCATATGCATGTATATATACACACGTGTGTGTGTTCACATATATGGAATATAAATCCTCTTTTCATGAACTGTTCCTTTCCCTGACAGTCAGTGCCCTAGAGCACAGCCACTTTCTCCCTGGATGATTACAAAGAGCCACTTAATTGATCACCCCAATTCCAGTCTTTTCCTTTTGTATTACACCCTATAGCAAGATGCCAAGTTGATATTCATAAAGCACAGGTCTGATCACACAATTTCACTACTCTTAAGACATTTCTGTGGTTATGTTGCCTCTAGGTTAAAGTATAAATTCCTCCATTTGGCATTTAAAACCCTTTACAATTGGGTACCAGCCATATTCCCAAATGATTTCTCATACCTCTCTCCCCAGTCTCTACACGCTTATGCATTTTATTCTTCAGACAAACTCACCCATTTGCTGTTCCCTGTCCATGGTACAATACTTTCAGTCTGTATACTTTTGCATAGGCAGGCCCCTAGGCCTAGAATGTTTTCTCTGTTAATCTATGATCTTAGAATTCCTTCAAGCTCCATCTTCTGTGGAAGGCCTTTCTTTCCTTCCTAATACGTAACCTGCCACCCACTCTCAGTAGAATAAAATCTTCCCCCCCCCCCCAAGTCAGAACGACCTGAGTTTGGATACAGCCTCAGACATTACACACACACACACACACACACACACACACACA
>NW_027185655.1:15194040-15231420 GCF_028583685.1 Petaurus breviceps papuanus | reverse complement strand
ACACACAAAACTAGCCGTGTGACCTTGGGCAAGTTACTTAACCCCAAGTGCCCTCCAAAAAGCAAAAAAAAAAAAAAAAAAGAATAAAATCTTCTTAAGGGCAGGGAATATTTTATTTTTGTCTTCTAATAGCTTATCACAGTGCCTTGAATTTGAACACAACAGGTGCTTATGCTTGTTGAATAAATAAATTTGTGACATGTTCTGTGTCTATATATGTATATATGTACACACACATAGGTTTGTATACACACATATATATATATATATATATATATACATACATACATGTAGATAGATAAACATAAAGGAGACCAAGGCATACACATTTCCTACTTGCAATTCACAATGTTGCCAGGAGAACCTCTTCCATATAACAACTAATATAAGGATAAATTCTATAAAAACTTGTTTAAATCAAGACTTCTTATCAACATGGTTAACACACCATAACCAAATCGAACCACAAAGTAAAAAAAATCTTACTATGGTTATTATGGTTATTATACTATTATACCTTTTAAAATATTGCTCCTCTGAAATTAAGAGAATTGCCTCTCAGAATTCATCTAACACTTTTTTTTAGGGGAATTAATTTATAGTATTTAGTGAACTATGCCTACAGAGCCATTCAGGTACTCAAAAAATGCTTGCTGACTGATGGATTGCTAGTCTGTCACTATTAGGAGGGTAATTCTGCACTGGAGTCACAAGAACATAAATTAAATGAACTAGAAGCAATCCTCATTTTATAATTTTTAAAAATATTGTTAACCACAATGGATGCACAATTACACTTTTGGTTGAGCCATGAATTGATTCAACCATCCTCAAAAGCAATATGGAACTATGCCAAGAAAGGTGACTAAAATGTCCACAGTGTATGGTTCAGAGATTCCAATGCTAGACATATTCCTAAGAAGACTGAGAAAAAGAAAGGTTCCTTATACTGCATACCAAATATTAATAACAGGCCTTTTTGTAATAGAAAAGAATCAAAAAACAAAGTAGATACCCCACCACTGGTTAACAGCTAAATAAACTGTAGTATGTAAATATAATGAAAATATTACTGTACTATAAGAAATAATAAATATGAAGAACATGGAAAATTTTATTAGCTCATTAATATATCAAATTATATATTAAGAAATGATAATTCATTAATAATAAAAATTTATTATTTCTTTCTAAATAAATTAGACATTTTATTTTTCTCATAGAAAGAGAAGGAAACAGATCCTGGAAAAATAACATATAAAATGACTACAACTACAATCAAAACTGAATGCTAAGAAATTCAAATGCCCAAGCTTGACCCCCAAAGGAGAGATATCAGAAATTACCTTTGCCAACCCTTCTTTGCAAGGATGAGTGCATATGTATATATTGTTGAAGTTATATTAATAAGTTTAATATTAATATAATAGTATAATTAATTATATACAAATATAATCGTATTAATATATAACTAATATAATATTAATAATGTGTTACTTAATTTGCATAAACTGTCTTTTCCTTACTTTTTATTCTCTGTTACAAGGTGATGGCTTGGGATGGCGGTCAGGGGAGGTTTGAAGTAGATACATTGAAAAATGGTAGGTGATGGAAAAAACAAAGATATTAATAAAAATTTAAAAAAATTGTTAGCAAGATAGGCATAATAATATTGTTGGGGCAGCTGTGAATCGGTACAACTTGTTTGGAAAATAATTTGTAATTATGTAAGAAAAGTTACTAAACTATTTTACTCTCTGAAACTCATAATTTCACATATATGAAAGGATATTTCAGAGCAGCATCTTTTGTGATAGCATGGGCTAGAAACAGAATTGAGAAATTACTGAACATATTGTGGTAATGTAATCACCCTGCAGTGAAAAAATAACAAACATGAGAAATTCAGAGAAACATGCAACATATAAATGAACGCAGAGTGAAAGAGGCAGAGTAAGAAAAACAATATACATTATATATAACCATGTCAATAAAATGATCGTGGAAGGAAAGATTATTACTAAATACCTGCAAATGTAATAATGGCCCTGGAGAGTATGTGATGAAGCACACCATCATCTGGGAGGCATAGAAATGAAACACTATTAACCGGATTGCTACACACATTCTCCAGGCTGTCACTTGAATTAGTTATTTTTTGCTTTTTCTCTGTTATGATGCTGGATGCAATTCAATTCTAGGGGTGGGTATTTTCAGAAACAAAATGGAAGGCACCGATGAAACTTATCTCTTCCTTCCTTCTTCTAATTAGCCAAATTCTCTTCCGGTAGTGGCATAAAAACTATAATCAGAATAAACTCTCAAAGAGTTAAAGAATAATATAACCTCTGAGTACTGCAAGATTTTTCATTGTCAATTCATGCCTGGGAAATCCTAATCTACCTATCTCCCTAGTATTTCAAAATGCCTTTTTTTTAAGCCTAGACATGCCATAAACCGGTCACAGTGAATTTCTGATCCTAGCTATAGAAGCAAATGGGATACGTAAGAAACTACTGAAAACACAAAACTCATGATAGCAACATGTTTTTTAGAACTGGTAGAGGAGAACAAACAGTCCCTTTTTTGTGCTCTTGTCTCCCTTTCTTTTATCTTCCCATCATTTCTCTCACAACTAAAATGGTCTCTCTTGTTTCTCCACATTCCTCCCCCCACCCTGATCGATGTCTACCTGTAAAAGTGGCTCTACCTTCCTTTAAAACCAACTAAGGTGCCATCTCTTCCATGAAACCTTTCCAGATCTCTTCCCAAGGGATCCCTCCTCCAGTATCTCCTGGTTGTTCCTTCCTCCCCTTAAGTTAACCATATTATCCATCATATTATAGTTGTTTATCTCCTATTAAAATATAACCTTCCTGAAAATGAGAGAGGCTACATCATAACCAACTTTTTATCCACAATACCTAGCATAGTGAGTTAAACATGAGTGTCATATCAGTCAAATCACTTAGCCCAAATGGACCACATTATTTGACATGAAAAAAAAATTGGCAGACATAAATCATGAGCTGTAATTAGTAATATCTGAAAGAACACAAAAGGGAAATGTACCAAAGGACAAATATTAATGTGATTTCCAAGTAAGGGAAGAGAGTACACAAACTGTGTTAGTGAGCTTGACTTTGACTGTTGAGAAACTTCTAAAATGGATGATTAAAGGGATGGTTGATGAAGATCTAGAAAAGGAGACAATGGGTTAAGATTATTAATTTTTTTGACAGGACTGTTGAATTGGAAGGTAAGTGGAATTCCATAAAGTTTATCTAGATATGAGAAACCTTTGAAAAAGTACCTCATACTATTCTTTTGGAGAAGATGAAAAGACATAAACTGGGGCCCCAAGGTCACATGTAACCCTCTAGGTCTTTGAGTGTGACCCTTTGACAGAGTCCAAAATTCACAGAACAAATCAAAGGGCTGCACTTGAGGGCCTAAAGGGTCACATGTAGCCTTGAGGTGGCAAGTCTCCACCCCTGGACTAGACAATAGCACAAATCACATGGATTAGGAAATGGCAGAACGGCAAAAATCAAAGGGAAAACAATGATTCAATGTTAACTATGCAAGATGTATCTAGTAGATTACTCCAGCTATTTGTTCTTGGTTCTGTACTATTTAATGTTTTAAGAATGACTTGAAAAGAAAAAGGATTAGATGCCATGCTTACAAAAATACACAAATAATACAAAGCTGAGAGAGGTATGTAACAATGTAGATGACAGTCAGGGTCCAAAAAAATCTTGCTTGACTACATCACTGGGTTGAATTCGAAAAAAACAATTCAGTAGAGAGAAATGTAAATTTTGGAACTTGGCTTCAAAAAATCAACTGCAAAAATATAAGATGAAAGAGGCAAAGTTAGAAAGAATTTTGTCTGAAAATGTTCTGGAGACTGAAATTGACTGCAAGGTCAATGATTCAGCAATATGATAATGGTAGGCAAAGAAGCTAATACAATCTTGGATTGCATTAGGAGAGGCTTAGTTTCCAGGAACAGAGAAGTGACTGTCATTTTGTACTCTGCCCTTATCAGACCTCATCTGGAGCATTGTGTTGAGTTTTGGGCCACACAGTTTAAAAAGAACCAGTAAGTTGCAAAGAGGCAAATTCTAGCTTCAAAGCAGGAAAGACGACCTAAGAAAGGGAGCTGTCCAAAAGTGCAATAGGTTGCCTTTCTTTGGAAGTCTTCAAATACAGATTGTCGAATTATATCATAGTGCAGATACTTTTGGATGTGGATTGGACTAGATGATCACTGAGGTCCTTTCCAAATAAGAAAACCAGAATGTGCCATTTCTCTAAAATAAGCCAAATAATAAAATTTGTAGAGGCAGCCTGACATAATTTCAAATCCTGAGCTTAAGAGTTTTGAAGACCTACTTTCAAATTCCACTTGTCTGACCCAAGCTGAGTCCATTAATCTCCATGTTCTTTGAGACTTATTAACTGAATCAGAGATGGACTGTAATTTGAAGTTGTGGAAAGGAGTTTCCATATTAGTAGCCTCCCCAAGTTGGTGAAATAATCAACTCTTTCCATATTCCCATTAACCAAAAACAACCTGAATTCTTTTCTTTTTAAAGCAATCGGGGTTAAGTAACTTGCTCAAGGTTACATGGCCAGTTATTTCTGGGTGTGGTACTAAGTATCTGAACCCGGATTTGATCCAGGTCATCCCAACACTGGAGCCGGTGCTCTTACTCGCTGAGCCACCTGGCTGCCCCTAAGCAATTGGGGTTAAGTAACTTGCTCAAGGTTACACGGCCAGGTGTTTCTGGGTGAGTGCTAAGTGTCAGAGCCCAGGATTCGATCTCCAGGTCTTCTCAACACTGGAGCCAGTGCTCTTACTCCTGTGCTACCTGGCTGCCCCAAACAACCTGAATTCTAACAATAAGTATATGGTAGACAAATGACAAATATGGCTTGATTTGACAAATATGGCTATGATCTTAACATGTGTGGCAATGTTATTCAAAAGTACCATACATAAAAGAAATATGCATCTTACTTAATATGCACACAACATTTGACCTCATTTGGATAATTCAAATTGCTCCTTATGATTTTAAAAAATCCCTGTGTGGGGCAGCTAGGTGATGCATTGAATAGAGTACCTGTCCTGCAATCAGGAGGAAATGAGTTCAAATCTGGCCTCAGACACTTAACACTTACTAGCCTGTCACCTTGGGCAAGTCACTTAACTGCCTCTCCCCCCTCCAAAAAGTAAAAAAATAAGCAAAATCCCCATGAAAGATTAAACTGGAAACATAAAAAAGTAAAAGTATTTTGTAAAAATTTTTTTAACTAATTGAAATATTATTCCATATTATATTAATCACCAATTTTTATGTCGAGAAAGAAATGTGGATTGAAGTTAATATCAATTTTTAATAAAAAATGAAGATAAGGCTTATAAAATTCCATTTCATCCATAGAATTTCTCTTTTAGATATTGCACATTATAAGTTTTACCCTTTATTCATACAGTCTGATACTTTCCTAATCTAACGACAAAAATATGTAACTTTCAAGAAGAATGTACTAAAGAGATTGCAATGCAGAGGTGTGTGTATGAATGGTAAGGAGTGGTTGATTACATAATGCAGTTGCATAATACAGATCTTAAACTTTTCATAGGAAAGACCAGGCTGAGGTAGTCAAAGAAGAGCTCGCAACATTAACAGAAGACAGCTAACAGTCTGATTTTCACATAAAATAGACTGCCTCAAAGTCCTCTTTCTCAATGAATACATCTTGAAGTCTCCTGGAGCTCTATTTTACCAGGTCTTTGTCTTTCGTCCTCTTGGTATGTAGTGTGTAACTGCCTTGAGAGTCTGAGGCAATGAAAGCCCCAGAGTCCCTCTCTATCTACATCACTCTCCATAATCAAGAATACACTCTCAGGTATCTCAGCCGCATACAGAGCAATGGATGGGGAGATGTACTGTAATTATATCACAAGAAACAGAGAAGGGGAGAATGCTGAAGAAAGTCACTCTGAAAACAGGCAATTTCTCAGTCATTGATTTAGTAGGAAAGAGAAAAGACATTGTCCCTCCTTTAGGGGAACATGGAGTAGTTTACCTGTCAGATTATATGGATAAGGGAAGAATTTACGATCAAACAAGAGAAGGAACACATGACGGGACATAAAATGAATAATTTTGGTTATATCAAACTTAAAAAATTTTACACACACACAAAATCAATGCAGTCAAGGTTAGAAGGAAAGCATAAAACTTGGGGGAAAATTTTTTTTTACAAATGTCTCTGATTGGCCTCTTTTCCCAAATAAATAGAGAAATGGGTCAAATTTACAAGAATACAAGTCATGCCCCAACTGATAAATGATCAAGGGATGTGTACAGACAATTCTCAGGAGAAATTAAAGCTATCTTTAGTCATATGAAAAAATTATCTAAATCATAATTGATTAAAGAAATGCAAATTAAAATAACTCTGATGTACCACCTCATACCTATCAGACTGGTTAATATGACAGAAAAAAGATAAATGCTGGAGAGGATGTGGGGAAATTGGGACACTAGTGCACTGCTGAAGTTGTGAACTGATCAAACCATTCTGGAGAGCAATATGGAACTATGTTGAAAGGACTACAAAACTGTGCATAGCCTTTGAGCCAGCAATACCACTACTTAGATCTACATCCCAAAGCCAAAGAGACAAAAAAAAAAAATAGACATATTTTTACAAAGATATTTATAGCAGCTCTTTTTGTGGTAGCAATGAATTGGAAATCAAGCAGACACCCATTAATTGGGGAATGACAGAACAAATGGTAGCATATCATTGTAATGGAATATTACTGTGCTATAAGAAACAAGAAGGATGCTTTCAGAAAAACCTAGGAAGTCTTGCATGAACTGATACAAAGTGAAGAACCAGGAGAACATTCTACATAGTAACAGCAATATTGTATGATGATTTACTGTGAATGACTCAGTTATTATCAGCAATACAATGATCCAAGACAATTCCAAAGGATTCATGATGAAAAATGTTATCCACTTCCAGAGAAAGATCTGATAGAGTCGGAATACAGACCAAAGCATGCTATTTTTTCACTTTTTTTAATGGTGGGGGTTTTTTTTTTGGTCTGTGTTTTCTTTCACAAAATGACTAATATGGAAATATATTTTGCAAGACTGAATATGTATAACCTGCATAAAATTGCTTTCTGTCTCAGGAAAGGGGGAGGGAGAGAATTTGGAACGCAAAATTTTAAAAAAAAATTAAAATTATTTTTACATGTAATTGGGAAAAAATAAAATATTAATTAAAAAAAAGTTTAGTATCTAACCTACAGTCTTTCTGCTACCCCAACACCTGCCCTTCTACTAAGGGACTTCAACAGACACACTGATGCTCCCTTAAAATCGCTAGTCACCCAATTCCTCAATGTTCTCAACTCCCATGACTTACTACTTTGTTCTGCCTAGGCTACTCACAGGGATGATCATTATCAAAATTTGGAAATTACTTTATTGAACTATAACCTATCCTGTCCTGACCATCATCATCTTGACTCTTGTCTCGTCACTAGACTCTGATGACTCTGAAGGACAGAGTGAAGCTGATGACTCTCAGTGCCTCTCTTAAATCCAATTCATACATAAGTCAAGACACTACCCTCATGCTGCCATTGGTCTTCTTTGAGAATTAAGAACAAATAACAACAATATCTATCCGGCCATTCTATCGCCTTTATTCTCACTGAGACCTGCAATCCCTACACAACATAATTCTCTCTCAAGCCAATGCCCCAACTCTGGCTTCACTGTTTTAAATAAGAGTGAACTAGATTGATGTTGCATTGTCTTGTCCCCTAGTCCTACGTTACTCAGGCCTTGACAAAACACAGCAATAACAGTGCTCATGATCCCCTTCTCTTCCTCTCCCATTTAGCGGACTGCTGATCAAAGTGGGAAGAAGCCATGTAACGACGCTGAATGAAGGAAATTTGCCTGAGTTTATCTCAAATGAGGCTTCATTTTTCTGAGTACTCCTTTTGATTTTCTATAACTGCTTTGCAATCTCACTCTTTTTTTTTGGAGGGGCAATTCGGGTTAAGTGTCTTGCCCGAGGTTACACGGCTAGGTTTTTTTTTTTTTTGTGTTAAGTGTCTGAGGCTGGATTTGAACTCAGGTCCTCCTGACTCCAGGGCTGGTGCTCTATTCACTGTGCCACCTAGCTGCCCCCTCAATCTCATTCTCTTTAGTAGCTATTCCAACTTCTCCATCAGACTGTGAATTCATTTGGGAAAAGGAAGTGGTTTTTACCTTTCTTAGTATTACCAGGAATTCACAATCTACTGGAGAAGCACAGATTTCTCAGGCTTCCCACACCATTCCCTCCCTATCTCCAATCCTACTCTCTTCTGCAGAAAGCAATGCTTTTTATCATTTATTGAGAAAATAGAGGCTATTTTCTGTGAACACCCTTTTATACCCTGCTCTATATCTCAAAATACCCTGATATCATCCCTTATTATCTCTGCTTTCATTCTGGTCTCCCCTGAAGAGTTAGACCATTTAATATCATCCTCTGCCTTCTCTCATAACCCACAACCACTTCCTGTTCTCTCTATAATTTTCAATCTCTTTACCTCTTACCGGTTTATTCCCTGGTCTCCCCCATGGGGGGAAAATCCCTTTTTGATTCTACAACCCTCAAGTTATTGTCCTATTTCTCTCCTCTTTCAGAACTAGGGTGTCCCAAGTCTCTGTCCTGTGCCTTCTCTTTTCTTTCCATGCTTTCT
Organism: Petaurus breviceps papuanus; assembly: GCF_028583685.1. Classification (NCBI taxonomy): domain Eukaryota; kingdom Metazoa; phylum Chordata; class Mammalia; order Diprotodontia; family Petauridae; genus Petaurus; species Petaurus breviceps. The sequence continues at coordinate 15,222,620 of NW_027185655.1, read as the reverse complement.
TTTGGGACTATCATTAACTCCCAAGGGTTCAATTATCCAGCTATAGGTTCACACAGCTAACTACCTACAGGATATTTCTAACTATATATCACCTTGACACCTCAAAATCGCCATGTGTGAAACAGAACTCATCATATTTTCCTCCCTCCCCAAAGCCACCCAATTTCCTCCCTTGCATATTTCTGTTGTGGGCAGCAGCACCTTCCCACTCACCCACATACATATTCTCCGTCATCGTCCATTCCTCACTCAACACCATTTATTAAGCAATTACTGCATGCCAGCCATGTGCTGGGAAACAAACAAACAAAAAAAATCAAAGCATTCTTTCCATTAAGGAATAATCTCATCAGAGAAAACAATGCACATGCGTGTACACATGTATACACACACACATACTATGTAATTGTATGGGGGAAACAGTAGCAGCTGGGAGGATCGTGAAAGGCTCTGTAGAAATGGTGCTTGAGATGAATTTTGAAGAAACTAGGGATTCTAAAAGATGAAGGTAAGAAGGAAGCACATCCCAGGCATGAGGGGCAATCAGCGTGAAGAAAAGCAATAGTTTGCCTGCACTATTGAGTTCATTAAGGGAAATAAAGTGTAAAAAAACTGGAAAGTTAATCACACGAAAGTTATAAAGGGCTTTACATGTCATATTTGTTAAGATGTAAGCGATAGTAAGAAATCACTTGGTCCAGAAGAATGACATCCCTGGGTATCAAAAGAACTGTCAGAAATGATTGCTAATAGCAATATCTGAAAGACCATGGAAAATAGGAAATGTGCCCCAAGACTAGAAGGTAAAGACTGTTTCAATTTTCAAATAATGCAAGACAACAAAACCTGCAAACTAGAGGCCAATGAGGTTGACTTGGATTCCTGAGAAAATTTAAGCCTATTGCAATGAAATGGAGAATCTCCAAACTCATGCAATCTACCAGTCTCAGCTCCCCCAAGTAATAAGTATTACAGCAATGATCCACCACACTATCTAGAACAGATTTTTAAAGAATAATCATAATTAAACCTCATTTCCTTCTAGGACAGGGTAGATGAAAGGAATTCTGTATTTTTTAAACTTAGATTTTAGCAAATCTTTCATAATAAAACACATTATACTATTATAATGGAGAAAATTTGAGATTTGAACTAGACTATGATTCAGAACTCATTTGGAGGTCTAAACTAAAAAAACAGCTGTTAAGAATTCAATGTCAATAACATAGGAGGTCTCTAATAGGTATGATTAGATGGAAGTTTTTCTGAAAATGATATGAAAGCCAAAAAAGTTACTATAATTTTGGTTTGCATTGGAGACAGTTTCTAGGCATAAGGGAGCGACTATCTCTCCAGCAAACTGGAATAGAGTTTAAGAAATCTACTGATAAGCTGGACAGTATTTAGAAAAAGGCAATCTGGATGGTGAAGGACCTTGAGGCCATGTCATTTTAGGATAGATTAAAAGAAGTAAGGGTGTTTAGCTTGGAGAAAAGAGATTCAGGAGGGGAATGGAATAGCTGCCTTCAGGAATTTAAAGTGCTGGCATCTGGCAAGGATTTATCTCATTTGGTATGGTCCCAGAGGCCTGAATGAGTGGAATTTGCAAAAACGATGATTTTGGTTTGATTATCAGTAAGAAAATAAAAAACTTCCTAAGAATCAGAGCAGAAGAGGCTGCTTGGAAAGGCAATGGTTTCAGCTGAGGGCTTTGAGCAATAATGAGGTATGTTGGGGGGGCGGGGGGGGGGGGGGGGGGGGGTGGGGGGAGAGGGAGTTCCTTTCCAGTATGATACATTTTAAACCTCTGGTTCTGTGATCTCTGATGTAATGTAGCCACTGAAAGCTATAGAGTGGGTGATAATTGTACTTTAGGAAAATCCCTCTGGCAGCTGTGTGGAGTCGGGAGATAGGAGAGCCCTGAGGCAAGGAGACTAATCAAGAGGCTTTTGCAATAATCTCTGGGAGAGGTGATGTAGCCCAGGACTCCAGCACTAACTTTGCAAGTAGGAGGGATGGCAGAAACACTATGGAGAAAGAAATGACAAGCCTTAGCAATTGGAGATGTGAGGTAGCAGAGAATGAAGAGGCAAGGATAATAAAATATTAACAAAATAACATTAGAAAAATCATACACTATGACCAGGACAGATTTATACCAGGAATGCAGGCTTGGTTCAACATAAGGAAGACTAAATATAATCATGTTAATTATATAAATAGTAAAAAACTATGCAATTATGCTAACAGATGCTAAAAAGGCTTCTTATAAAACCCAATACACATTTCTATTCTTGCTGGGCCTTAGCTCTGGGAAACAGGGTATCTCCAAAATGTTTAGATTATACCATACCTATCTTCAAATAGGTGAAGGTTTGTCACACAAAATTTGTTATCCTTGGGGCCAAAGAACAGAATTCAGAAAGGACAAGGGGAGGGAAGAAGTACAGAAAGGTAGGGGGGGGCTTGGTGGCGCAGTGAATAGAACACTGGCCCTGGAGTCAGGAGAACCTGAGTTCAAATGTGACCTTAGACACTTAACACAAAAACTAGCTGTGTGACCTTGGGCAAGTCAGTTAACCCCAACTGCCCTCCAAAAAGCAAACTCCCCCCCCCCCCAAAAAAAGGACAGAAAAGAAAATTTTGGAAAAAAAAAACTTTCCAACAATTAGAGCTAAGTAAAATAAAACATGTTGGACTGACAGAGGGGAACTGGGCAGTTAAGAATCATGAGCTCCCTACTGATGTTATGTTGTTCATGAGATTCACACTCAGGCATTTGTTGGGCTTAGAAGGCTTTTAAGATGCCTTTCAATTCTGAAATTCAGTATGATACTAAAAATGTGTTCTCTTCTTAAACCTCATCTCCTTCAAACTCTGTCTAAGTGATGAAAAGTGAACGAAAGTCAGCAGAAAGTGGGATGAGAGAGAGAATCCCCACTGGCATACTAAGCTCTGGACAATCCCGAGCTGACTGGACAGGAAACTAAACAGAAATTTAAAGCCTACTCCCCCATGCCTAAAGCCTATCTCTCTGCTGAATGCCAACGATTCAGGTCCACATGACTGAGAAACTGGTCTTTCAGAGGACTAATCCTTTTAAAAATCACATGAGTTATCTGAAGTAAATACTTTTACATGTCCTGACACATCACTGTAGTTTTATTTTCAAAATTTAGAAGCAGTTCGAAGTATGGGAATGAGCACTGGCTGAAAGTTAGTCGGTAAAGTAAGTCACAGTTTCTCCTGCCTTTCTTTGTCAGTAAAATGAGAAGGTTGGAATGAATGTTTTTTAGAGTTCTGTTTTGACTTTCAAGTCCCAGGACACTCATGGCAACTCGTAAGAACCAAGGATGCCAGTTGTGGAAATTGTCTAGTATATTATTTAATAACACATGATGCTTTAATATAGTAGTATTTAAAATAAAAACAAAGAAATATGCGCCATGTAAACATTCATTCATCTGCTTGATTTTAACACACATAAAAACCATCTATGAAAATTTCTTTAAATGAGAATCAAGTGAAGTAATTTTATGTAACCTTTCCTTATTTTGAACCCTAGCTAAAATCTTTACTTTAGCAATCCAAGCCTTTATTTGCACAAAGTATATGAATGAATACAAACTTACTATGGCAGAGAGCAAGGCAGAACAAAATGAATACATTACTCAACTATGTACCTAAAAAATGTGATTCATATCAAACCCCAACTTCAAACACACTACAAAATATATGTGATTTGAATAAATGGGAAAATTCCCCTATAACAGTGGCGGAATAATTAAGGTGGTAGGATTTCCATTACAAAGCCAACTTTTTAAAGGATACTTAATTTGGACATAAAATACATTCTAGAAAAATAGACCTGATTTTTTTTTAATAGAAGTTTTGTGCAAATTATTTTCTAGAAGCATAAACTTGTCAGTTAAAACATAAAAAAAGAATAAAAGATCATTGAAGCCCTTTTTTTTTTAATACAAAAAGGAGAAAGACAAGAAAGAAATCAACCTGGAAAGTAGTTTAGCTTTTAAGTTACATGTTGGATTTATTAAATGTTTCCAAAGAAAGTTAAGCTACTTATAATAGAGATTCAGTTTCATGTACAAACCTCTTTCTGTTCTATTCTGTATGTGAAAATGCTCATTTATATTGTGTTTATTAAGTTCAAAATTAATTATAAATTCTTCCCCCCCCCCTTTTTTGGCATAGAGACATGGGGAATTTTGGGATATCATCAGGTGGGGAACTTGCTTCAATGTGTAGACTGTCAGCTTGTCTGTCACTTAATCTTAAGAACAGCCTGGGACACTGAAAGGATGGGTCAAACTGCTGGTATATTTCAGAGGCAGCACTAAGGTCCAGGTTTTCCTGATCCCAAGAACAATCCTCTAGCAACTATGCCATGCTATTTTACTATATCTATTACAAGAGCCTGCCTTGTTTTCCCTCAAGTCACTTGTAATATTAAACACACATGCCTCAAATATCCAAGTTATGCCATCTTTAATGGATAAAACTCATCAAAGAAGATAAGGTAGGTTACTTCCCCTATGTAATCCATCTGTCCTTATTAGGATGGTGGCTTCTAAAGAAGTATGTGAGGCAGAAAGGGCTAGAGAATAAGGACTATAACTGAACAAAAGGAAGAACAGAAGCATGAAGATGTTTTGGAACAAAGCCCAAGATTGAATGTCAACAGGTGAAATGTGGGAGAATTGGAGAAAAAAAACTATCAAATGGAAGGAGGAAAGAGGTTCAGTATAAAGGAGGAAAAGGGCTGAGAAGAGCCAGGGGAGAAGGAAGACTGAAGGAGAAAAACAAATCTGGTAGGGGGAGGTGAATAAGAAAAGTGCAGAAATAAAAACTGGCAAGACAAGTTTCTCACTGAGAAAGGAATAGAAAGGAGTTTACAACTGTCAGCTTTAGGAGGTGACAAAAAGGTTGTCTCAGTCCCTATCCCATTCTAACTTCTTTTCTGTCCAACCCTGTGGAAATCCTGTTCTATTGTTAACACAATGACTTTAATAGTAAAATTGTGCCCTCCTTCAATGAATTGCTTTGTGTATATTTTGTATTTAATTTTAATTGTATATGTTTTTTTCACCTCCCAGAAGGCAGGGACAGTTTTGTTTTAGTTCTAGGTAGATATGAGACCCTTAAAAAAATACTTGTTCAATTGAGTTGAATTTTCAAGACCCCAAGCAAATACACTATTGTCAACTTTGTTAAGTTCACCTCTAGATTCTTACATTTTAAGTTGTGGTCCATAAATCCAAATCCCCAATGGTCAAGGTTGATGGAGGTTGGTGGAGTCCTAGGGCCTAAACTCCAAACCTTAACCTGGGTCAATTCTTCCTCATGCTTTCATTTCCAATGCTGAGCATATTTTCTCCCACAGAATGGTAGGGGAAGGATAGAATTTCAGTTTCTAGATTGTTGGTCGTGTAAAGGGAGAATGGGAGTAGACAGATGGTGTCAATACAGGGTGCAATGAAGCCTGGATAGTTATGGAGTAGAATGGAAAAGGAAGTTTTAAGTATTCACACTCCAAACCTTAGCTAGGGGTCAACTCTGCTTCACTCAAGTGTTGAGTAAATTATCTACCTCCTCTACTCTGCTGGTGGGAGCTCATGAAATTTAAAATGAAAAGAATGGAAGAGGGAGAAAATTATCTAGGTATGGCCACCAAACCCAGATATCATAGAAAGTCATTCTAAAGTAGGAAGAAGGATAGTAGTTAAGGCACTCAGAAGTTCACAAAAGTCAATAAAGGGGCAAGCTATAAAATTATGACTTCTAACATTTACACAAAAATGCACAGAGAAAAGGGAATAAGAAAAGTGAACAAGAGGTTCAAGAAGACAAATCTGACAGGACAGTCACTACTGAAACTTGGAGGGAAGGCCCATGACTAGAGTATGGCTTTGGTTCAGTACACCTTTTATTTAAAAAAAAAAAAGGATGGGTAAAAGAGTGTTGGGGCAGCAACCTACTTCCATATCCTAACATATTAAGAATGTAATTAGTAAGAGGAAATCCATGAATCATTATGTGGAAAGTATTTGGGTAAAGACCAATAGAGAGATAAACCCAAGTGATTTTTATCATTGGAATGTACCACAGACCATCTGGACAGAAAAAGGAGACACAGGTGTCCGTTGAAACTGGATATGCACTTTATTAGCACATACTTTTATGAGATCTTTTCTTTTTTTCAGAAAATAAAGCAGTTATTAACAATCAGGGTGTGTATACACATACGTATATATACACATGCATATATACCCACATATATGTGTGTATACACACACACACACATGTTTGGAATACCCATAGTTCTGGGGAAACAATCTATAGATCAAGAGTCTGAAAACAGATTACAAGCCTGGAAGAGAGAGATGATACATTAATGATGGGGGACTTGAATTATCCAGATATCTAGTTGATAATTCTATATTTTCTCTTTTCCACTTTTGGGTTAAATTTCTTGAGAATGCCATCTACAATTAGTGTCACCACTTCTCTCACTCTCCTAAACCTTCTGTAACCTGGCTTCCAACTTCCATCATTCAGCTGATACTTCCCTTTCCAAAATTATCAATGATCAAATCTAATGATCTTTTCTCAGTCCTAAAATCTTTGACCTCTCTGTAACATTTGACACTCTAGAACACATTGCCTTCATTTGTTTACCTGTTGTGTACTTCTTTGTTAAAATGGAGGATTCTGTGGGGGTGCGGGCAATTTCTGGAGAGTGACGGTGATAAAGAAAGAAAATCCAGAATGCTTTTAATTATGAAAGAGGAAAATCTAAATTTGGTTTAAGGCTTTAAAACATAAAAGAACCTGTATGATGCTACCTATGGATGTAGATCGTTAAAAATTAAGAAGTATTCATTTAAACCCCTCCAGCTACAATAATCTCTCATGTTACTTAAAAATTTGAGTGGGGAGAGGGCAGAAGACACCAAACAAACCAATCAACAAAATCTCCAATCATTGCAAAACTTTGATTTTTATTAAAAATGCAATAAAACTGCAGAAAACCTGGTATGGTGAATAGTGATTTGCTTTTTGGAGGGGGGAAAGCAGGGCAGTTGGGGTTAAGTCACTTGCCCAAGGTCACACAGCTAGTTTTTGTATTAAGTGCCTGAGGCTAGATTTGAACTCAGGTCCTCCTGACTCCATGGCTGGTGCTCTATTCACTGCGCCACTCACCTACAGCATTTTAAAGTTTACAAAGCACTTTCCTCTCAGCTTTATGAGTCAGTCAGAACAAGATTTATTATTCTCATTTTACAAACGAGGAAATTCAGTGAAAGTAAGTGACCAGCCCATGGACACTAAAGGAAGTGTCAAAATTTTGATTTTCTTTTTTTTTTTAAAGCAATTGGGGTTAAGTAACTTGCTCAAGGTTACACGGCCAGGTGTTTCTGGGTGGGTGCTAAGTATCTGAGCCCGGATTCAATCCCCAGGTCATCTCGACACTGGAGCCAGTGCTCTTACTTGCTGAGCCTCCTGGCCACCCCCAAAATTTGATTTTCAAACCCAGGTTCCTTCTAACATGGGTCCAGTGTTTTCTGTGCTACTTGACACTGCCTCCCCCAGAAAGAGATGAGCCACGAATGACTGAGTAATTGGACTCAATTCAGCCCCTTTGCTCCCAAACATCCTGCCACCACCTGAGTAAATCTACGTACATCTCATATACCCAAATTTCATTCTCCTGAAATGAGAATCTCTGCTGCGCACACAGGTTTTTCAGAAAGTAGCACACTAAGAGAAGAACAACAATTCTGACTCTAGTAAGCTAGTCAATACCTCCTGAACTCTCACAGTGTACAGAAAACTACAAAGGGGATCAGAAGGGGACAGAAAGGAAAGACATGACGTCTGACCTCTACAATTTCGTGATAAAAACAGAGTAGAGATGAACAAATATCAAAAGGAGAAAACACAAGAACAACTTTTTGTACAAATGTAAATGAACATAATGTAAATTCTAGAATCAATACTGAGGGGAACACGAGACCTGGAGGTTCATATAGAAAGGCTGCCTGGAAATAATGAGGTTTTACTGAGCTGGGGACATGAATTGGCAGAGAAGGGAATGGGAGCTTGAGGGGCAAATGACATTTGGAAAGGTTTCAAAGTTGGCACAAGCATCCAATGCTTTATTTGTCAAATGGCTTCATCATGACAGTCAAGGATCATTACTCCATTCCCATTCTCTTCCCAACACACACACACACACACACACACACACACACACACACACACACCTACTAACCTTCTAGGTTCATGGCCTCCCTCAGCACTTGAAGCCTCTTCTGCCTTCCTCGTATCCTGTCCAAGGCACTCGATATTGCCGGGGAGGTGGGTAAGTCTGGCACATGGCGAACTGGGACCAGTCTCTGAGGACCAAACACATCCAAGGCTAGACTTCCATCTGAGTATCTCGCCTCCTTCTTTCTAGGAGCAGTAGAAACGTGTGTTTTTATCACCTCAGGGAAACAATGACGAAGTCTTGCTGTCTCTCCACAGAGCAGGTCTTCACTGGCTGGGTTGTCAGAGGAGCAGAGCAAGTCCAAGGATGAAGCCCAAACCTTCTGCTTATGAAGCACATTGGGGCCGAGGTTACCTTTTCTTTCTGTGCCATTAGCTTTACAGTGATAAAGGGAACAGGGACCTTCTGAATCTTCATACCCAGGGTTGTAATCTGAGGAAAGATCCTTGAAATAATCTTCCTCATCTGGTGTGTCTCTGATGGAGAGAAATCCCATAGACTTACTAAGCCCTTTGTTAAGAACACTCTGCTGAGAGAACCCAGCCTTGGGTACGGCTAGTACATCAGAAGTAGGGCTTGTTCCTGCAATGATAAGAATCTATCATGTATGCAACATTTTTTCAGACTCTTAACAAGCATTAAAATTGTAAGTGACAAGATATTTTTCTTATTATTTTTGAGAGGTGGAATCCAAATAAATTACCAAAGAAATGTTACCCTAGAGCATTTGAAAATGAAAATATATGCATTACCTCATTTATTTTGATGACAGAAATATTTCTGCTACTATCCAATCTATTGTAATGTCTATTTCCTAGGAATTGACTGAACATTAGATTATGTAGGTCTTGCTTTCTGCTACCTTCTAGATACAAATCAAATGTTCATTACCTTTAAGTAGCCCTAATTTAGTCTAGAAGTCAAATAAATGTTGTTTTAAAAATTCCTGCTTTTTATAAATGCACAAAATTCTGATTTATTGATGCACAAAATTTTACTCTCTATGATTTACTTTGTGGTAAGATACATGTTATAGTGAATAGCAAAGGGCTCTAGAAACTAATACTGGGAGTGTAATTTTCAAACCTGTCTAAAGTACACAAACACATGGTCCTGGTTCTTATTACTGAAACTGACAATTTTTTTTCTCCAAAGAAATATGTTCTAATTTTTAGTTTCCGGGTTATCACACAAAAGTCTATAAAGTAACTCAAAGTAGTATATGTGCAATGAAATATGCTAGAAATGCTTCTGCAATACTAAAAATTAAACCAAATGGAGAAAAGAATGAGATTAACATAATGTTAAAAATATATGGAAATGCACTTGTTTAAAGGAAAAATACATCCAATTAGAGGAGGAAGGAACATCTATGGAAATCTGTGATGTTCCTGGGCACAGAATCGACTCTTCATTGGGTCAAATTTCACCTCTAAATATATTAGATTAAATAAAATGCAGGCATATTGTTAGCATTGTTGTGAACCATGATTAGGGCAGGGAAGTATCACAAATGTAAAAGATGGAAAGATGAGTAAAAGAGATAAATTTTCCTGGGGTCACTAAACAAAAAAAGGGGGAAAAAAAGAGAAAGGTTAAAAAGGGGGGGGGGGGGGGGGAGAGGGAAGCACCATCTAGTGCAAATCAGAGCTGAGAAGAAAATTACCCAAACAATAACTACCCAACAAGTGGTAACCTGGTTTCTAACATAACACTAAATTAGAGAATTAAAATTGGAAGGGAACTCAAAGAGGCTGCCCAGTCCAAACCCCACATAAGCCAGACTCCCCTTCATGACTTACATGAAAAATATGATCATTCGGCCTTTCTTGGAGATCTCTAGTGAGTGAAAACTGACTATATCCAAATGTGGCCCATTTCACATTTGGTTAGCTCGAATTTAAAAGAAATCTTTCCTGAGAGCAAGCCTCAATTTCCTATTTGGAAATTTCTACCTTTGGTAGGAACTACTTGGTTTTCCCCTATTTCTGCCCTATGTATGTAAAAAAGAAAGAAAGAAGAATATGGGATTGAAATGGAATTAGCTGAGCTATTATTTTTCAAAAAAGGAAAAGGAGGGAAAAATGTAAGCATATAATCAATTTGAGGAAAAAGGTAAGAAGGAAGATACACTGGTGATAGAGAGCTCCCTGCATGCAGAAAACTATAAAGAATACAGCAGAAACAGTACAATCTTGGAACTAAAGGACCAGAGTTCAAGTCCAACCTTTGTTGGTCAAATGAACCTGGGAAAGCCACCTACTCTCTCTGTCTTTCTCTCCTTACCTGCACAATACTTGTACTCCCTACTTGACAAAATTATAAGGAAGATACTTTGCAAACCTTAAAAAGCTATACAACTGTGTACTATTATTACTATTTAAAGTCAGAGGACCAGGATGTGAATCCCAGATCTTAAACACCAACATGGACCTCAACTTATCCTAAAGAGGAAGACTCCAAGGTAGCTTTTAGCACTGTCTCATGACGCTGCTATAGGAACTCACCTTCTAAGGAACAGAGGTGGACAAGACAACTCACAAAAGTATGAGACAAACTCCAACGTAAGAAAAGTGTGGGTAACTGGAAACAAAGATGGTAGCCAAAGAGTCTCAAGGACCTTGTAATCCCACAGAAATGGAAACTGAAGTTCTGTGTTATTATAGTTCTGGTGTCCTTAGAGAACTTAGGTGATCCTGGGGGCCATCTCCAATCATTGATTCATATCTTGAGATGGCTCCAGAGGAGAAAGTGAGGCTGGTGCCTTTGCACAGCCCTCCATCACTTAAATGCAATTCACTTGCAACTCACGGCATCTCCTTCCTGATGTCATTTAAATGCAATTCACTTGCAACTCACGGCATCTCCTTCCTGATGTCATGGTCCTCTTTGAGAATGAAGGACAAAAAAACACCAGGTGATTGTAGTTTCAAAAGTAATAACTAGCATATAAATGGAATCAACTGGGGGTTAAAGGAGTGCTTGCCTCAGGATCCATAGCCAAATGTAACTATCCAACATCTGGGGAGTTTGTCTCTCTTGGATATAATCCCATGAGTAATCAACTCTTCAATGTATGTATGCTGTACCTAGCTCACATGGACATCATTGTTAGTATTTTGTTTTCCACGTTAATACAAGAACTCCTTGAAGGTCTTTGTCTTTCTTTCTATGCCCACTATGTAGCACAGTGCCTGGCACACAGCAAATGACTAATACATTTATTATTTATTATTAACTTGACTCACCCCAAGCAGCCATAGGATGAGAGAAGTCAGAGAAATGAAAATGTAGGAAGACATTTGACAGCGTTGCCTGTAAGAAGCCATGATAGAAAAACCATTCTAACACCTAAAAGTAATAGAAACGAAGTTCTAAATTGGAGTGGAGTTTACTTTTGGCTCGTCTCTGTCCACTCTCCCAAATGTTAAATCATCTCGAAGTAATTATTGCTGAGATACCTCAAAATAACATTTGAGGTATGGGAAGTGGGTACTTTTTTAGGTGCACAAAATGTATTACTATGACATAAAATTTTAGTTTTCTAGATTTCATTCAGATTCATTGACCAACCAACAAAAATAACTACAAAGTACTTTTCCAGACTATTTTCTTCAGTCTATTTCCCTTAATGCATTTTCAGGTTTCATACAAACTGGACAATGAAATGTTCTTTAACCTGACACTATCCTCCTTTTATTTTTAATTTAATTTTATTTAAGCAACAAAAATCAGCTATCTCTCCCACCTCTTTCCTTGACCTCAATTGAGAGAGAAATACAAAATCCCTGGTAAAAAAAAAAAATGCACAGTCAAGTAAAACAAATTCCTCCATAGGCTGTGAAAAAAAAATCTCAAGTTTCACTCTGAGTCCATTACCCATGTTCAGGATGTGGGCAACATGTTCCATAATGAGTCCTCTGGAATTGTGTTGATCACTAGTTCTTTCAAAACTATCTTTAAAATACTGTTTTCCTAATTCTACTCACTCATTTCATTGTTTTTTAAAAAAAAAGTTTAACTGATTTTTGTTTTACATTAAATCATTTACAGATTGCTTGCTCATTTTGAGAAGTCTCTTGCCACAAAATAAATCAGCTAAGGAAAACTAATAACAGAGTAACCATTTCACATCTGTAACATCCCCTTCTATTAAAGAAAAATTACAGGAATTTATTTTCTTTCTCTCTCACCTTCTACCCCATTGGGAAAGAAAAGAAAAATAATCTTCTGGTAACAAGTATGCATAGTCAGGAAAAACAAATACTCAGTGGTTACGTACACACACACACACACACAAATAATTCTGTGTGTGTGTGTGTGTGTGTGTGTGATTATGTACCCTCAGTTCATCAATTCTCTTTCATGGGTAGCATAGTTTATCATTAGTCCTCCAGAATCATGAATGATCATTTTATTGACCATAGTATTCATAGCCTTCAAAATGATTTCTTTTTACATTGTTGCTGTTAATAAAACATTTGTTCTCTTGGTTCTGTTCGTTTCGTTCTTCATCAGTTTATAAAAGTACTCATAATTGTTCGTTTTTATAATACTGGTGCAACAATATAGATTATTCTAGTTTTCTTCACTTCACTCAGCATTAGTTCATGTAAGTCTATAAAAACACTTAACATAATTTTTATTAATATTTTGTTTCTTACATCACCATAATTATCCCAACACCTGCGCCCACCAGAGAATCATCCAATATAACAAAAGTATTTTTAGAGAAGAAAAAAATAATCAGCACAACTGATCAATACATTGAAAAAGTCCAAAAAATAAAATACAAAGTGCAATACCTACAGACCTTCCACCTCCATAAAGGGGTAGATAGAGGTATCTTCTCATATCTCTTCATCTCAGGCCCACTAGACCTTTATAATTTCCTTACATTTACTTTTTATTTTTTTGTGTTAAGTTGTTCTTTCCATTTACATTGTTATATAAATACAGTGAATAGTGTTTTCTTGGCTTACTTTACTCTGCAATTATACCACTCTCCTCATGCCTCTCTATTCATCACACACGTCATTTCTTACAGCATAGTAATATTCCACTATGTGCATTTACCCCAATTTGTTTAACCACTCCTCACTTGATGGGCATCTATTTTGTTTCTAATTCTTAGCTATCACAAAAAGTGCTGCTATAGTTGGAATATATGGGGACTTTCTTTTGAATGATGGCTTTCTTGGAGTTACTGATGGCCCAGTCATGGAGTCTCCATTTCAAAGGAAAGGGACATTTTAGCTACTTTATTTAAATAATTCTAAACTGTGTTCCAAAACGGTTATACCATTTCACAGCTTCACTAACAATGTATTAGTATGTCAATCATTCCACAAGCCATCAAATACTGACCATTTGCGATTTGGCAGGTTATTTTTGCCAATCTGAGTGGCGTAGGGTGAAGTTTCAGGGTTGTTTTGATTTGTATCTCTCTCATGATTAGTAATTGTTAATCCTTTGACCTTCTTTTGAGAACTGCTTGTTCATTTCCTTTGACAACTTATATTTTGGGGAATGACTAATTAGTCTCATACATACATATTAATTAGTCTCATATATACATATTAGTATTTTATATATCTTGGATAAAAAATCTTTATTAGAGAATTTTGATACATAGATTTTTCCCATTTGACCATTTCCCTTCTTATATTAGGTGCATTAATTTTATCTATTCAGAAACTTTTTGGTTGCACTGAAATGAAAGGCAATCTATTTTAACTTTTCTAAATGACCCTAATGCTTTTTTGGTTAAGAATACATATGCTACCCATAGCTGTAAGAAATATATGATGTCTTTCTCTAATATATTTTATAGTATACTCTTTGTAATTAAGATCATATATCCATTTAGAATGTATTATGGAATGTGGCATAACTTACTGGTTTAAGCCTGCTTGCTGATGCCAAGCTTTCCAGTACTCCTGGGAGTTTCTATCAACTAAGTTTTTTCCTAGGGAATTTGTTTTCCACTTCATCAAACAATGGTTTGAATTCTATTGTTTCTGATTCTCTCTCTCCCTCTCTCTCCTTTTTCTCACAACTAAATACCAAATGGTTTTGATAACTACTGTTTTATAATAGTCTGAGGTCTGGAAGTCTATTCTCCTTTCATCCCTACTTCTTTTCATTGTTTCCCTTGATATTTTGTTTTTCCAAATGAATTTTATTATTTTATCAAATTCTGTAATGTATTACCTTGGCAATTTGATTGCTATGGCATTAAAAGTATAAATTAACAGGGGCAGCCAGGTGGCTCAGTGAGTAAGAGCCTCGGCTCCAGGGTCAGGATGACCTGGGAATCAAATCTGGGCTCACATAGTTAGCACCACACCCAAAAATAACTGGCCATGTAACCTTGAGCAAGTTACTTAATCCTGATTGCTTTAAAAGAAAAAGTATAAATTAACTTAGGTAGCATCATCATTTTTATTATATAGGTATGGCCTAGCCATGAGTACTGAATACTCCTTTACTTTTTAAGCTGTTCTTGATTTTTTTAAGAGGCACTTTATAACTCAATTGAGACAAGTGTTTTGTGTGCTTTGGTGGGCTGATCCCAAAAAGTTATAATCATATTGTAGTTATTTTGAATGGGATTTCCCTTTCTATTATTGCTTCCTGTGTTTTATTATTATTATTACACAGAAATGTTGATTTTTGAGGCTTTATTTTACAATCTACAACTTTGCTGAAGTTATTGTCTCAACCAGTATCCTTGTAGATTACTTAGAAGCTCCCAAGTAAACTATCATATAATAAGCAAACGGGGATGTATAGTTTTGTCTCTGCCTATTTATATGCCTTTAGTTTCTTTCTGTCTTATTGCTGTTATTAGCATTTTCAAAACTGTAGCACATAGTAGGGGGAGAGCAGTTCACTTACTTCACTCCCATATTTATTAGAAAAGATTCTAGTCTATCCTCATTGCATATGAATGATTGCTTTTGGTTTTTAGAGGGCTGCTTTTTATGATTTTAAAAAAGGTATCTCTATGCCTTCACCTTGTAAGGTTTTTAGTATAAAGGAGTATTGTATTTGTCAAAGGCCTTTTCTCTATCTATTGAGATGATCATGTGATTTTAGATGTTTGGGGTTTCAAAATTATTAATTATATTGTTTTCTTAATGTTGAATAATCCTTGCAACCCTGATATAAATTTGGACTTGATGAATTTCTTGAGTCTGACATTGGTTTGTCATCTATGGTTCATTACAGCATAATATAGTTTATTTGTTTATCCCTGCATAATTTTGAGTAGTTTATTTGCTTTATCAGATACCATGATTGCAATATTTTTTGTTTTATTGGATTATTCAATTTATTCACATTTAAAGTTACAAGCATTAGGTTTATATTTTCTCTATCTTTCCCTCTTCTCCTGTAAACAGAATATTATGCTCCTTCAGTTACTTTGCCTTATTCCTTTTAAGGTGGCCCTATTCTCTTCCCCTTATTCCTGATAACTTTCTCTCATTTTTTTATCCCTTTACCCTCATGATTTTTCTTATTAGATCTTTTTTTTCTTAAATTTTTATCTGGTTATGTAATTCTTCCCCTCTTTTTTTTTTCCTTTTCAGTCAAGTAGATTCCAGTTCATTCGTTTTTTAAGCTAGTTTGATTCATTAGTTTTTAAAATTTCGCTTTTGCACCCTTTCCAAAAAGGATTTTCTCTGTCTCTTCACTATTCTACTCTCTTCATTAACCATATTCTTTTTCTATTTATTCTATGCTCCATGAAATTAGTCTTACAGTCAGAAAGAGCAGATTCCTGAAAGGTATCTTTCTACAGAAAGAGTTAAGAGAATCTATGACCTGGGGGAAAGGGGTATTTGAAACTTACCATACCTTGCTATTACAATGAGTAATTCAAACAGTGTAGGCAAGGTTGATTACAGATATTTGATGATGATTTTTTTTTTTTGCCAAGATAATCCATCAAACAAAGAAAAAGGAATACAAAAGCCTTTAGCCCAATGCAACCTTCTTCATTTTATGAAGTGAAATTTTCAGAGTACTGGCAGAAGACACTAAGAATAAGAGTTTATCTTATCTATAAACATTACCTTAGTTGTTAGTACCAAGCTGTTAATACTTTAATAAATGAAAAAAGAAAGGAAATAATACCGAAGAAACCAAATTACAGTAATCTTGGTATTATTGCTATAAATGATACCAAGACAAAAAGGATGTAGGAGCTTAATTTAACATGGTTCGTGGTTTCTTCTGGGAGAGGTATATACAGGAAGTAAGTGGTTTCATCATGTTTTGGGGCAACAAAAAACATAATCTTATGGGATATTTGGTCACCCTGTATTGCATCATTAATGATAAGTATTTACTAAAAAACTTCCATGAAAACAGTGGCAGCTTTTATGTCACTATCTACCACAGAAGATGAGAAGGTATAGATATTATTTTAAAAAAAATTAATTAAAAAACCTAGGTCTATTTTCCCATCTCTACAAAAATTTTTCTGGGGATAATCTACACAAATATTGAGAGGATACTGGATAAGCCTTTGAGAAAGGATTAAGTAGGCTTTAAAAATGACATTCAACAAGATTACATCTTTACAGTCACACAACTATTTGAAAAGCACAGTAAATTCAAAATCCCACAGGGCTTCTTGCTTGTTAACTATGGAAAAAAAACCTGACTTGATAGCACAATACATAGCCTTGAGGGCTTTCTTCAACAAGGTATGATTCACAATCACTCAACAACCTAAATGTCCACAGATGTAAAACCAACTGTATGAAGAATAACTAATATCCTACTGTGAAAGAACACTGGAAGAACAACTCATAGACCTGGTCCATCAGTATATATATTTTTTCAACATTACATGGAAAATAAGGGAGACCCAGAACTGAAAAGAAGAGAACCTGTGGGAAAATGTAGTATTCTTAATGACCTCATCTTCTCCCTCAAACAAAGGTACATTTTTCTTTCTTTCTTTCTTTTTTTTTTAACATCAATTCTCTTCTTGGCTTGAGTCATGCAATATAGAATTCAAAGTTTGAGGTCATCCAAAAAGCAATAGAAATGCCCAGGTGGGTGTGAGAAGGTTGCACTGTGTCAACAAGCAAGAATTTGGCAGGACAGATAGCATAAAGGGATATCACTATTCTACTAATCATAGAAGGAGGAGAGATGGTCAAATAGTGAAAGGAAAAGATAACCAATAAATAGTACCCAAATCATGTTAGAGGAGCCAAAGAAAGGCACCTTGAAAGCTGGGTAGGTTTCATCTCAAGGATTTAAGGAGAAAAAGAGTAATACAGAAGAGTAACATGGAGAGAGGTGGCTGATCTGTACTATCATGAGAAATTTCACACTTAGATAGGATAAGAGATCTATAGAAATGCTGAATTCAATGAAAACAAAATGTGACATTTCCAATGCTTTCTACATGTAGGGCTTTGTAAATATAGATAAATAATAATTATATGCAGAAATGTATAAAATAGGGCTAAAATCACTAAGTATACTCAGTATGTGATTTATATCCTATTAGTATATACATTTATGAAACGTTCTATTATGTTTTGGACATTGTGCTAGATATTGGGGATACAAAAAAGACATGCAAAAGGTCCTGCCTTCAGAGAGCTTATATTCTATCAGGAGAGAGAACATATACATGGATAAACATATAGAGAAAAAATTGAAGATAGTTTTGGGAGAGAGGGCCTTGGAGGTTGGAGGAAGAGGAAAAACTTTATTTAAAAGGTGGTCCTTGAGCTGTTTCTAGGAGGAAATATAAGGGTGGGAGTGGATCAGGTACATGAGAATAGAGGTATGGAGGGAGTGCCTTGCAGGCATGAGGCATAGCAAGAGGGCCAATGTGACTGAATCATAGAGTACAGGAAAAGAAGTGATGAATAATGAGGCCTGAAAGGCAAGACTGGGGTCAGGTTGCAACAAGCTTTAAAATCAAAACCCAGTAGTTTATATGGTATCCTAGAGGCAAAAGGGAACCAATGGTATGGAAAAGAGTGACATGATGGTTAGACCTGGGCTTAACTAAATCCCCCCAGGAGCTATGCGGAGAAAGGGCTGAAGAGGAGATATATGAGGCAGGAAAATCAAAGAGATTTTAGGTTTTAACAGAAGCAATAAAGGTGGTGGCTATAAATGTAAAGAAGGGGATGAATGTGAGATGTCGCAGATGTACCTGGCAACTATGTGTTATGTGGGATGAGGGACAGTTAGGAACATTAGCCTGATGCCAGGCAAAGGTATGGGCATATATATGGGTAGCACTGGAGTTTTCTTACAGAGTTTCAATAAGAGAAGCTGCTTTTTGTTACTTAAACAGCTTTGAAACCTTTCAAAAGGGAATAAGGTTGTTCTCTAACAGACAGAAGACTGGGTCACTCATCAGCAGAATTCCGCTTTGGCATTTTACTGATGTACCAGGCTCACCACAAAGCATGAATCTGATGACAAATGTGAAGCTCTTTCTGTTCTTTCGGCCAGAGGCAAGACATTCTCCTTTTTTTCTATTCCCTTAAACATTTTATTTTAACTGTAACCATCAAAGGGGAGTTTAAAAAAATCTCCTAAGAGAAAATAATGAGATGAAGTAAAATCTTGTGAAGTAAATTTCCGTATTGCCCATATAAATAATCAGCAAAATCGCTGTGGCCAGAACAATGGAGGCAGCCTTGCAAAGGATATGGGGCTGAACATGTCATGAAAGAATGAGAGGTCATGGCCCTGTTTTCAGAAATCCAATAAATTAAAAACTTAAAAATGAACTATAAAAGCTTTCCTTATAGAGAGCACTGTGTAAAAAGTCACAAGCTAAAAATAGTGAAAACAATCCTTTGAAATGCTCTGTGTAAAACTGCTCAACAACATAAAAACCCTTGATCCTAGGCACCCACTTAGCTTATGCTAACTTCAGGACTGGGAATCGAAATGAAGCTTCACTAAACTGAAATAATAAGACTCCAAAGAAACAGTCTTTAGCCAACAACACTCCCATTTTGTTATCCCTCTGTTCCATTTACCCTTTCTACATGAGTGCTACACCTCCGCATGTCATTAAAAAAAATCCCACTTCAAAATACTATTTATAATTTTTACAATGTAGCTTAACTAAGACGTTCTCACCAAAGGGCATCCCACCTTCATCTTGTGCCAATAGTCTCAGAAGAGACCCTCTCCAAGCCACATGATTGTGGAATAAGCTACAACTTTTAACTGGGCCAGAAAGGGCTGACATCTCCCTACTTACCACAGGCCATTTTTATCAGCAGTAGGAAAGTTACATGAGAAGCTTGAGGTTCGTGGCTTAGCCGTGGAAAGGATCAACAAAAACCAAACAAGAAAAAAGAACTTTTTAAAGTTTATCCACTCAGAACTGAAAGTTGATTTGTAAATAGCTCACTCCTCCATGCCAACGAATCATTATATAGCAAATATTTGTCATGGATTTCTACTTCTCATTAGGCCTTCCATTTAACATCGATCTCTGCATTAATTTTCAATATATTCTATGTTTGCTGGCCATGTAGAATGAGGGTCATTTTAAATTTTATTTTATTTTAGGATCATCAACTTCCACAAAGAATTTACCTCCCAGGGCCCAACTTGGTGATAACGTCTCTCTACTTCTGCTGAACTGGTTCTCAGTAACAGACAAAGTCTAATATTAGGACCAGACTTCAAAAGCTTCAGAGCTTTTCCAGTTTGAGAGAATTCTCAAACACAGTGTGTGTTCTACTGGAGAAGTTTTATGGAAACTAGGGTCACATTCCATTACAATGAGGTAACAGAACATTACTTATGTTAAGATTTTGAATATTTAGTTAAAATAGAACAATTTTTTCTCTTTTCTAATTTGCTTACAATTTTACCTTCAACAATAGATTGAATAAGTTGTAGAATTTCATATAGTTAAGTTAAAAAGTATACAGTTTTATAGATACTAACAATTATATCAACAACTGAAATAATAAGCTTGAATTTACCTAAAATCTAGAAGGCTCAAATAAACATTAAAAAAAAAAAAACTCAGGTGGCTAGCTAGTAAATAGAGCACCTGCCCTGGAGTCAGGAGGACATGAGTTCAATTCTGGCCTCAGACACTTAATACTTACTAGCCGTGTGACCTTGGGCAAGTCACTTAATCCCAATTGCCCTACCTTCCCCCTCTAAAAAAAAAAAAAGCAAAAAGAAATCTTGCATGTCATCTAAATGTGAAAATGAGATAAATGACAAACAAGCTACAAAACCTGGAAATGTTATTCATCTTAAAGCAGCTTCCAGAGTATGTTACAATATATAATTTATATTTGTGTATAGTATAGTATATAATATTATATGATATATAATAAAAAATGTGGTATAATAAATAAATGCTTATTTATTTAATAAAAAGAAAGATTCAGACCACTCTTCTCCAAAATTTACACCTGCAATGTTGTCCAACAAAAACTGATGCTGCTAATTGTGACCATGAGACATTCACAATCCCAAAACGTCATCTGAATCATCAAAAAAACAATTAAATTATATCTTTAATATACTTTCAGCACTTTCGGTTTTTTAAGTTTGCTAAAACAATACCAGTACAATTCAATTCAACAAACATTTATTTAAGTTGACTGCTGTATTTGAGACACTATAAGGAGTGCTGGGACTATAAAGACAAAAAAGAAAAATGACACCTGCCCTCAGTGTGCTGATTTGAGGAACGCTTAAATACAGATGATACAATACAATGTGAGAAGAGACTAAGAAAAGCAGAGGTGGAATTTTTTTGAAAGGCTGAAATGCATCGATTATTGATTTTGAATAACTTTGTACTTCACAATTCATACATATGTTGTATAAGTGTTGGAAATTCTTTTTTTGTTTCTTTCTAGGAATAACACTAATTCTCAATTGCCAAAAGTGAGTTCAACAATGCTTCTTTCTTTCTTTTTCAGTGTTTAGTGGTGCACTGGATAGGAAAGGGGGTGGAGGAAAAGGAATATATTTAGAAATTGAGATAATGGAGAGTCCCAGATACAGCAGAGAGGGACTTGCCCTTGTGGAGAGTACAGTAACAGTTGCTAACTGGTAGTTTGACACCAGTAGCCACTCCAAGGCATAGACCAAGGCATCACTGGAGGGTGGGTAGGAGGGGGATACCTGTGCCTTGCAGTCATGTTTGAGGGTGAGGGGGGCGTCTTGGACTCTGGGATATGCACTGAGGAAGGAATAAATTAGAAGCAAGCAGCAGCTGTGTGGTTCTGATCATCAGGAGTGGAGTGGGATCTCAGTCCCAACTTTTTACTATTTTAAATGCCTTTGCTCTTCTCACCTCTGAGTAGAAACCATAGAAGCAGCACGGCAGAGTGGACAAAGAAGTGACCTCAGAGTTAGGGAGACCTAGTTTCAAGTCCTGCCTGTGAGGTGGGTGGCTGTGTGATCCTGGGGAAGTCATTTAAGTTTTCGGTGGCCCATGCAATTCTCTAAGACTGCAGTTTGTAGACCATGTATTAATTTACATTCTAAGAGGGAATTTCTTCATTGGGAGTCCTCTACACTGATGAAATCACAGTCTGGGATTGTCCCCAAAAGAGTAAATAAAGAAGCAAGAATTTACAGATTCACCTCATGAAAATATACTGACATATAGATGAGAAGTATCATTTTTCTTATACCATAAAAAGTAAGAGGTATGAAACAATTGAAATGAAGAAAAAGAGCTCTTCAGGTCATTGAGTCATAAATTAACATTTGTCTTCTAGATTAAATTTCAGCATCATTCGAGGAATCAATGATATTTTCTATCATTTTTCTTATTTAACTTTTAATATTTTTAACACAATTGGAAAACCATTACAAAATAAATGAATGTTGCTAGTGCAATAATAATGAGGGTTAAAATGAAAATTATTTACTCTGAGAAATTCCAATGTATGAACATTATTGATCAAGTCATGTGAATAATATTAAAGGACTGATTTACTGATTTGTATGGGAAGACCCAGAATCCTGCACCTAGCTAACTGATTTCTTCCATTTTTTTTTTTTATCAAACTTACTCCATCTAATCTCAGGTAGTCATAACTCACATTTATAATTACTCCTGATAATCAGAATGTTTTTTGGAACTCTTTTTTTTTTTTTTGCCTTTTGGAGGGCAATTGGGGTTAAGTAACTTGTCCAAGGTTGTAGTTTTTGTGTGTGTGTGGGTGTTAAGTGTCTGAGGCCGGAACCGAACTTGGATCCTTCTGACTCTGGGGCTGGCGCTTTACTCACTGTGCCACCTAGCTGCCCCTATCAGAATGTTTTTTTTTGGCAGGAATAGATAAAGTCAGCATGTGACTGTTCATGATCATTTTTCTTACCAGTGGGTAGTCCTTTTCCTCTCAATCGGTCCCGAAGGGCTTGGCTTCTATCAGGACGTAGTTTCTGCTCATTGTTACATGGAGGTTGATCCATCTGTATAAATAATCAGAAGTCAGCACTGGCAAGGACTCCTCTCATCCAAGCCTGCATCTCTCCTTTTAATAGCACAGCAACAATAGTAAGTCACTTAGGAGTTTTTCTATAACATCCACAAAGGAACCAGAACCTCCTTCCTGCCTTGAATTCACTTTGCTCTGGTTAGACATGAACATCTCAGGTCTGGCCCATTCACCTTCAGAAAATGAAAATGAAATGCAGATGTCAAAAAGTAACGTGCACATAAGTTAATGAAATCAAATCAGTAAGCATTTATTAAGTGCCTACTGTGTGCCGGGCATCATACCAGGGATAGAAACAGTCTCTGCCCTCAATGAGTTCCCAGTCTAATGGGGGAGACGATATCCAAATAATTACATTCAACCAAGGTATACAGTCTGAATTATTTAGCAATAATCATCAGATGGAAGGCATTAGCCTTAAGGAAGATCAGGAAAATCTTATAGAAAGTGGTATTTTAACCAAGTCTTGATGGGAGGGGAGGGGAGAGAAATCAGTTGATTTTTATTTAATTTGTTTTTATTTTTAGTTTTAAATTCTCTCACTCCCCACTCTCCCTCTCACTGACATTACAAGTATATCTAGTCATGAAAAGCAAATTACCACACTAGCCATGTCAAAGAAAATGGCAAGAGAAAGACAGAAAGAGCAGAAAATAGGTTTCAATCTGCACTCTGAACATATCTACTTTCTATCTGTAGGCTGATAGCATGTTTCATCCTATGGAATCATGTTGGGTCACTATGATGATCTACTGATCAACAAGTCTTATTACAATGTTGCTGTTACTGTGTAAATTTTTCTGGTTCTGCTCACTTCATTTTGCATCAGTTCATACAAGTCTTCCCGGGTTTCTCTAAAACCAACACATTCATCATTTCTTATAACACAATATATCACAATCATATAACACAACTTGTTTAGCCATTCCTCCATTGATGGGCATTCCCTTAATTTCTAATTGTTTGCTATAACAAAAAGAGCTGCTGTTTTAATACAAGAGTCCTTTCCCTTTTTCCTTGTTCTGTTTGGGGTACAGACCTAGCAACAGTATCTCTGGGTCAAAGATTATGTGCAGCTTAATAGTCTTAGAAGTTTAGTTCCAAACTGCTTGCCACAGTGGCAGGATCTGTTGACAGCTCCACTAACAATACATTAGTATATCTTCTTTCCCACAGTGTCTGTGGCATTTGCTATATATATTTTTTTGCTTTTTGGTGGGCAATTGCAGTTAAGTGACTTGCCCAAGGTCACACGGCTAGTATTTTCTTTTCTGTCAACTTTACCAATCTTATGGGTGTGATGAAGTGGAACCACAGAGTTATTTTTATTTTAATTTCTCTGATTTTAGTGATTTAGAGTACTTTTTTTGTATGACAACCGATAGCTTGGTTTTCTTCCTCTGAAAATAGCTTATTCATGACCATTTTTCGATCTAACTTACTCCATCTAATCCCATGTAGTCATAACTCACATTTATAATTACTCCTGATAATCAGAATGTTTTTTGGCAGGAATAGATAAAGTCAGCATGTGACTGTTCATGATCATTCTTCTTATCAGTGGGTAACATTTTGTCAAAGGAAGGATGGCTCTTATTCTTATAAGTTTGAATTAGTTCCATTTATATATCTTAAAAGTGACACCTTTAGCAGATAAACTTGCTACAATTATTTTTCCTATTTACCTGCTTCTCTTCTGATTTTAACTGCATTGACTTTATTTCCTCCAAGTTATATGTAATCAAAATTGATCATATTATCTTCTGTAATCCTCTTTATCCCTTGACCGGTCATTAACTCTTCCACTAATAACAGACCTGACTAGCAATTTCTTCCTTGCTCCTCTAATTTGTTGATGATATCACCCTTTATGTCTAAGTCATGTATCCACTGAGAGCTTATTTGGGTATATATGGTATGAGGTGGTGTTCTATGCCTAGTTTCTGCCTCACTGGGCAAGGTTTGGTACAATTCTTTTTCTTCCAAACTAGTTTTCATTTTTTCCTTCCAGTTCTTTCATCTCATTTACATTCTCAACTCTTTTTTTTCCTCTAACACCTTCTTCCCACACTATCTTGTATGTACCAATTTATGTACATTTTGTTTTCCCCAGTAGAACATAGGCAGGGAATGTTTTTGCTTTTTCTTTGTGTCCCCAGAATTTAATAGTGAATTTAATATGAAGTGCTTAAACAATAACTGACTGACATAATTAGGACAGTGAATAATCAAAATATATCAATCTAATTCTAATAATCAATTTTACTCCTTCCGTATAAAAACATTCTCTTAAGAATATCCAAATTCTTTTTTTTTTTTTGCCTTTTGGAGGGCAATTGGGGTTAAGTAAGTTGCCCAAGGTTACACTGCTGGTTTTTTTGTGTGGGTGTTAGGTATCTGAGGCCAGAACCGAACTTGGGTCCTCCTGACTCTGGGGCTGGTGCTTTACTTACTGCGGCACCTAGCCACCCCCAGGAATATCCAAATTCACATTAAAATTCTACAAACTTCATACATTCCTATTGAAGACAGTAGTAGAAGAAGACCACCAGCAAAAGGGCTGATCCATAAAATAAATAACAGAAAATGACCTCTAAATACATTTTCGCATAAAGCTGATTTTTAATCTCCTCATGCTTCTTAGATCATATTAGAGTCCACACCAGAAAACAGTAATCAGCCAAATTAGGAACCTTTCTTATCATAGTCCTTAAATTGCCTTGCCTGTCTTTATGACCTCAATTCTGTTCCCTCTTTTCCTAAAATAAGACAACTGGAACTGCTCCTAAGAGAATATCATTACTTAAATGAGTCAAACAGGGACGTTATAACTGATTTCATTGTCAATCCACAAAGGTAAGGTGATTAAAATGAATCAACAGAGCTTCTGAGGGCCAAGATAGCAATGATTCCATTATGTACTAATAATAGCAAGCTTCTAATTAATTGCCTTTCTACCAAGGACCTCAAAGTATTCCATAAGCACCATGTCTATTCTTTTCACACCTATTCAGTGAAATGAAACTATTATTCCAACTTTAATTAGAGCCAAGGTGAGGAGCAAAAATTTTAAGTACTTTTTACATGCCGTCAATTAAAATTTCTGAACAATCAAAATCATTTGGTAGTTGGCGACATCAGGGCCCACTATAAATCTGCTACCAGAGATGCTCAAGAGCCCTCCAAGAAAAGGGAACGGAGCTTATTTAGCCAAAATTGAAAAGAAATTCTCTTTCTCTTCACTCTTCCCTGTTGTTTAAATCTCTCTGAATTACCCA
Source organism: Petaurus breviceps papuanus (assembly GCF_028583685.1). Lineage (NCBI taxonomy): Eukaryota > Metazoa > Chordata > Mammalia > Diprotodontia > Petauridae > Petaurus > Petaurus breviceps. Next base: position 15,196,563 of record NW_027185655.1, on the reverse strand, counting down.
GCATCAGGAATGAATATTTCTAGGAACAGCTATAGAGAAAGGATCGCTTCTCACAATTATACTATTTGTTATGTCTACAGGAATGCAATGCAAAAAAGAAGGAAGGCTGCTTTTTATTTTTAAAATGGATGGCTCCATGATAAAAGGGACAGAATGGATATATTTAGAAATGAAAGTAACATGTAAAAAAATACTGGTATCTTTTGTTTTTCCATCAAATGATATTAAGGCATCATGGGTTAGGGCAGGATTTACGTTCTACCTCTGCCTCCCAATAACCTATAGATTAAAGGAGCTGGATTAAATGATCTCTAAAGTCTTAGTTCTAACAGTCTTTGATCCTATGACATTTTCCAAAATAAAACGCTACCTGCATTGTTTGATTAAGAAAATTTACTATATCCTGGTATCTCTTTTATTATAGACTAGGGGTAAACAAACTCTGGCTTGGGTGTCATATTTGACCTAAAAGCCAAGTTTGGCTCTTGCATTTTAAAATGTTTTAAATAAATAGAAATTTTAAAATGTAAATAACCAGACAATTTGCAGGTCAAATAGAGGCTGAATTTGACCTTTGGGAGTAGTTTGCCAATCTCTGATACTGATTACTGAATTATAAAAAGCAATTGTAAGGACAGTTAAATCCTATTAAAATATTAAATTCTTATATCATCTGTTTCTATTTTTTATAAGCTATGTCTATTTGCCAATATAGGTATGGACACTGTGAATACCTTTGTATGTATACCTTATCTCTCCTTTTGCCCCTGATCCCTACCTTATTGTTAGCTCCTTGAGGGCTGGGTCTATAATGACTTTATCTTTGTGTCCTCAGAACCTAACACAGTTTATGCATAATATTTCCTAAAGGAAACCAGTGAACTGAACAAAAAAAAATCACTTTAATTGCCAAAATTCAAATTCTTAAAATGATTAAACTGAATAATTATTTAAATTAGTTGGGATTATGAAAAATCATGAGGCAGTTTATTTTTTTTTTTGATCTAGTGACCAAGGAAGTCAAAGGACCTCATGGAGGCCAAACATAAAAAGAATGGTCCCATGTATCCAACACATAAGAAGAAGTAATTTTTGTAATAGCAAGACACTTAAAGCAATGAATCAGGGAATGGATAAATAAACTTTAGTGTATGAATATAAATGATTACTTCTGAGCCATAAGATATGATGAAAGGAATTCAGACAAACATAGAAGACCTGTATGAAACTGATGCAGACTGAAAGCAGAACCAAAATTAAAGCATTCACAATCCCTACAAAAGCAAAGCAATATGGCAGCTGAATTCAGGTTGAATGCCATGACCGATCTTGGTGCAGATAAGTGAAAAAGAGTTTTCCCTAACTTTAGTAGTGGGTAGAGGGAACTACAGGTACACAGTATTGCATCTGATCTCAAACAAATGCCCATAGATTTTGCTCAACTGGTTTTCTTTGTTTTAAGGAAAAGTTCAAAGGCAAGATGGAAAAGACAGAAATATTGGAAAATTATGGTGACTTTCTTTTAAAAAAGAATGCATCAATAAAACTTGCAAAAGTAAAAATAGTTATGTATAAACGCAAACAATTTAAATTTAATTTTCTCATGGATTAGAGCAGTGGCTTACCCCAGAAAGGCTTCCGAGAACCAGCTTTACCAACTGTTTTACATAGGAGAAAGAAGGCGCACAGTTGCTATTTCTAATGTGGGCACTGCAAGCATCCAGGACAGTCCGTATAGAAACACGAGCATAAATAACATCTTCACACATGCCAAGCAATATGCTGTTCAGATGGTCTCCGAGCTTGATAGGCTGCGTACGAAGGAGGAAAAAGTCATGTTAAATTCACCTTTATAGTTAACATAATAATCATTTTCATCATACTGTATAAACTTGAGACACACTTCAATGAAATCATCACATAGGTAATCTAAAAAAAATGCTAACAAAAAACCCTCTATAATAAATACCAGGGTAATGGAGATGGAAGAAGAGGTTGTGGTTTAGTAAGATTTGTCTTCTGGTTAATAGGTTAGTAGCCTGCATGCTTAATATACCTAAAATACTTATCCTCACCCCCCCCCCCAATTTAGCAGCTGAGGTACTAATGTAAATTAAAAGGCAAATCTAAAGTTACACTTCACACCTATCCCATTGTCAAACTTGACAAAAAAGGAAAATGACAAATACTGGAGGAGCTGTGGGAAAACAGGGAATTAATGTACTAATTGGTGGAGCTGTGAATCTAGTCTAGTCATTCTGGAGGGCAATTTGGATCTATGCCCAAAAAGTTACTAAACCATGCATACCCAGCAAGGCCATTAATAGGACTATACTCCCAAGGAGATCAAAGAAAGAAGAAAAGATCCTCTATGTATAAAAACATTTATAGTAGCTCTATGTGTGGCAAAGAACCCAGAAAGTAAAGGAACTGCCATCAACTGGGCTTATGAATGTAACAGAATACAACTGTGGAGAAAAGAAAGAAAGAAAGAAAGAAAGAAAGAAAGAAAGAAAGAAAGAA
>NW_027185655.1:15191002-15193640 GCF_028583685.1 Petaurus breviceps papuanus | reverse complement strand
AGGAAGGAAGGAAGGAAGGAAGGAAGGAAGGAAGAAAGGAAGAAAGAGAAAGAAAGGAAGGAAGAAAGAAAGGAGGAAAGGAGGAAAGAAGAAAAGAAAGAGAAAGAGAGAGAAAGAGAAAGAGAGAAGAGAGGAAGAGAGAAAGAGAGAAAGAAAGAGAATTTCAGAGAAATAGCAGAAGACCTGTATAGACTAATGTAGAGTTAAGTGAGCAGAACCTAGAGAACTGGCAAAAACAATTTTGTAAGACTTAACTTCGATCGACATGATCAATCTCAGTTTCAGACTACTAATGATGAAGACTCCTACCCGCTTCCTCACAGAGAGGTAATGAACTAATGTGCAAAATGAGACAAATGCTACATCTGTAGACAGAGCAGATATGGGGATTTGTCTTACTTGACTATACTTTTTTTTCTCCAGTCAGGGGTAGAAAATGTTCTTTGTAAATGTTGTGTCTCTTGCTCCCTCCTCCAACAGAATGTAAATTCATCAAGGGTGAGGTCAATTTTGTTTCTGTTTTTATATTCCCAACACCTATCACCACATTTAGCAACAATGGGTGCTTTATGTATCTGATTGGCTATGACAAAAAAGGAAAATGATGAATGTTGGAGATGTGGGAAAACTGGGATGCTAACGCACTGTTGGTAGAGTTGTGAACTGATTCAATTAGTCTAGAGAGCAATGTGGCACTATACCCAAAGGGCTATAAAATTGTGTGTACCCTTTGATCCAGCAATAACAACACTGGATTTGTATTCCAAAGACATTAAAAAAAGAGGAAAGGACCTATTTGTACAAAAATATTTATAGCATTTCTTTTTTTATTGGCTAAAAATTAGAAATCAAATGGATGCCCTTCAATTGAAGAATAGCTAAAAAATCTGTGGTATATGATTGTAATGGAATACTATTGTGCTATAAAAATGACAAGCACGATGATTTCAGAAAAACCTGTAAGGACTTACATGAACTGATGCAAAGTGAATAGAACCAGAAGAAGATTATACACAGTAACAGTAATGTTGTTCAAAGAAGAATTGCAAATGACTTTTCTCAATGATCCAAGACAATCCCAAAAGACCAATGATGAAGCCTACTATCCATCTCCAGAGAAATAACTTATAGTTTAAATACAGACTGAAGCATGCTATTTTTTACTTTCATTCCTTTTCTTTTATTTGAGTTTTCTTGTACAAAATGACTAATATGGAAAAGTTTTACATGATTGCACATGTATAATTTATATCTGATTGCTTACAGTCTCAGGGAGGAGGGACAGGAGAGAAGGGCAGAATTTGGGACTCAAAACTTAAAAAAACCCCAATACTAGAAATTTTGTTTTAACATGTAATTGGGAGAAAAATAAGTATATATTAAAAAACATAGGTACTGAATAAATTCTTGCTTAATGGTGTTTAATAGCATCACTAACATCATATAATACTAATAATACTATATTAAACACTATGTAACAATAATACTAGGGAAGCAAAAAAGGACAAGTTAATTGAGATTCTAGTTGACATCCTTTGAGAAGAAAAGATTTTGCTTTTAAACTCTTCTGAGCAGAATAACAGTCTTTAGATTGGTATTGGCTTCAGACTATAACACTTCGCAAAGCTTGGATACAAGTGATCAATACTCTTGAATAATTTAGCTGTAGCCATCCCTCCTATTATGACATACTGTTTCTATTAAAATATAAGAATCAACATCAGAAGTTATTTTTCCCATAAATTTATATTATCCTGTATATGCAACATTCCATAATTCTTTGACATGTATCCATTATACATTTTTGTCATATTTCACATGTAGTTAAACTGCATGGCATATTTCTGAGAAATATTTTCTGTGGTAACTTAACTTTCTTTATAATGTTTAGGAATCAGGTATGTTAAATTATATATGTATAGAAGTATATTACATATACACACATATACATATGTATACACATATACCTATACAGACATGCACATATGTATCCAACTAAAATGAGAAAATAGCTTTCAGTGATCCTAAACTTTAAAGAATCTTATATGCACCTTACAATTAGGTAAAAAAAACTCATTAATTTTGTTATTGAGATTCTACATTGATTTCTCTTTTAGATACAAAATCAACAGAAGAACCATAACAAGACTGGGCTATAGAAAGCATGGAGAGGCAAACAATTAATTAATTAATTAAACAAAAAATAAATTATCATAACCTCGTGGTATTTTTTCCATTTTAAAAATCCATTTAATTTAATTTTTCCATTTTTCCATTTAATTCCAATTTAATTTAATTCCATGGATTGTCAGAATCAAAATGTAATCCATCAAGCATTTATTAAGAACCCATTACATGCCAGGCATTGTGGTATTACAATGAATAAAACAAATACCCACTCACACAACAGAGTAACAAAGACTTTTATAATTCCTATCAGCCATTACACTGGAACAATAACAAGAAAAACCAACCTACCAGTTTTTCAGTTCTTATGTAGGAATACTACTACATTTCCCTGAATAAATCTGAGGCCCTATTACTTTTTTATATATTTTATTTATCTTTTACTCTACCTCAGATAGCAAAATGAATTTGTCTGGTGTTTCATTGAGGGTCATTTTGTTCATAGTATACT
>NW_027185655.1:15154650-15190992 GCF_028583685.1 Petaurus breviceps papuanus | reverse complement strand
GAATTTGTCTGGTGTTTCATTGAGGGTCATTTTGTTCATAGTATACTTTTATTTTATTTATTATTTTACTTATCTTTTACTCTACTTTAGATAGCAAAATGAATTTGTCTGGCGTTTCATTGAGGGTCATTTTGTTCATAGTATACTTTTATTTTATTTTATTTTATTTATCTTTTACTCTACCTCAGACAGCAAAATGAATTTGTCTGGTATTTCATCGAGGGTCATTTTGTTCACAGAATACTTTTAAATAGACATTCAAAGAAATGCTAAGCAATCGAGCTATGCTGTTTCTGAACATATTTTAAAATATAGAAGAATTTTTTTAAAAGATGTGAAAACTAAAAATGAAAACAAATGTAAAGTCTAACTTACTTGAGTTTGAGGTACTTCATAGTCAGCTCCCCAGTACAATGTCATTCCAAGAGAATAAATATGTATCTAGGAACAAATTGCAAATCCTTAGTGGTGGTAACTTAATCATGGTATAAGAAAAACTGTAGACAGTCACAGAAGATCAGAGTATAAGCTCTGTGGAGGCAGGGACTTAACCTATTATCTCCTCCAATGCCAATTACAATGCCTCCTCACCTCCCCCCAAGAACACTTAAGAGATCTGGGATAATCTTCCATTTTGAATGAAAATATTTAGGGTTTAGTAAAAAGCAAAACAAAACAAAACTGGTACTAGAGAAGACACTTATTTTAATAATTAAAATAAAATATTGTGAGTATCAGAATATGCAAAAAATTCTCTAAGAGTTATTAAAAGTGATTTTATTATTATTAATTTATTATTATTATTAATATTATTAAGAGTTATTAAAACATTTCCCAAATGAATAGTTGTTTTAAATAAGGAACTTTATACATCCTAAATTACATGCTAATATCCAAATAGGTTCATTGAGTAAATAAAGATTAAAATATTTTATTTTTATAAAAGAGTAGCTGCATGAAACAGATGATCAGATTTTGTTTTTTAAAAAAGCAATAATAATTATTTGACTGCCCTTTCATTATATATATAATTATATACACAAATTATGTACATGCACATACATACATATACGTATGTTACTGAAAATGGCCCATAATATGCAAAACAAAAACTATTCTAACAAACTAACGTTAGTAACACTATATCTGACATTTAACATTATTAACTTTAGATCTAATGTCACTTGAATTAGTTAAATTCACAAAGGCTATAGTATTCTTTCTCTGCTTTATTTCTCCTTGGTTTGAGTAACAGGGCCATATTTATTTCATAGAAAGAATTTAGTAGTATCTCTTCTTTCCCTATTTTAATTAGTCACTAGATGTTTATTAAACAAGCCCTGTGCCAAGTATTGAGGATGCAAATACGAAAAAGAAAGACAGTTCCCCTCCCTTTAAGGAGCTTATACTCTAATAGGGGAAGACAACACAAAAAAAGGCTAAAAAGTATGGAGAGGAGAGAAGTATCCAGTATTAAGGCATAATGGAAAAGTCCAGTGGAATCCAGTCAAGTGGGAAATGAAGAGATCAGACAGCTGGCCAGGCCATTCTCCTCAAAACAGAGGTTTAGATAGGAGATATCTTCAACCAGCCCTCAAATCAGCAGGGTACAGAGTACTAAGGATACTGAAGAAGTTTATTTAGCAACCAATTTATATAATATTAGAATTGGGTTTTTTTTTTTTTAATGCTTTGATAAAATCTATTTGTAAATCCATCTGATCCTGGGGATCTTTTTCTTTGGGAGTTCATCTATGGCTTCTTTAATTTCTTTTTCTAAAACTGAGTTATGTAAATTCTCTATTAGTTGTCCCTAGAATGTGACCACACCTCCTACCCAACCAGGGCATACTATATAGATTTATACTCAGGGAGACTATAAAGAGACATGGTAGTTATGAAGAACGAATGTACACAGAAAACAAGCCCCACTGAAATGGCCACAGCTTGGTAGCATGGAGAACATGTAAAGTATGAATGTTCCCTGTCACTTCCCTGTCATCTGGGTGGCCTGATAGCAAGCTGCATCACCTTTCATGAAGTTATCTGCATGTGTTATGGGATCAATTACTGCTTTTGACACATGCAGGAATCTTTAAAGGTGTTACCTCCCCAAAGAGCCAAAAGCTACATCAGAGAAAAGGGTAGGAATCTCAACTCCGAAAGTTTCTGAGATCTGAACGTTCTCAAAGGAAAATGTATTTGTTAATCTGGATCATTAAGAAATCTACCAATTCAAGTATGCTGTCACAGAAAACTACTTTTGAGAGCTTTGAGGAAATCATTATTTCTATTATACTATGATACCCTGGAGAGCAGAGACTGTTATTTTTCAGCTTTTAGTCACACAGTAAATGTTTGTGACACTGGAATATTTCTGTACTGTCTCCTTTGTATCCAAGATTCCATTCATACAAATAAGGGGAGAAAAGGTTTTTGTTTTTTTAAGAAGAGAAGGAAAGTACCCTTCAACCTAGAATTTTTTATTCTATTCCCTTCTGTGCTAGAGAAAAGAGTTAGCCAGTTGATTCAACTTTTAAGCTTTTATTTACAAGGCAATGAAACAAACTTATCTTATTTAATATTCCTTTTTTAAAAACTTGTTTATCTTATCGGTTAGGTTGATAAAAGGAGAGGCTGTGAGAAAAGAAGAATATTAATGACTGTTGGTGGAGCTGTGAACTGGTTCAACTATTCTAGAAAGCAGCATAGAACTATGCCCAAATGTTAAGCATATCCTTTGATCTAGCAATACCACTACTACATCTATACGCCAAAGAGATCAAAGAAAGAGAAAAGGACTCATATATACAAAAATGTTTATAGCAGCTCTTTTTGCGGTTGTGAAGAAATAAAAATTGAGGAGGTGCACATCAACTGGGGAAATGGCTAAACAAGTTATGGTATATGAATGTGAAGAAATACTATTGTGCAGTAAGAAATCACAAAGGGGATGATTTCAGAGAAACCTGAGAAGACTTCTATGAATCAATGCAAAAGGAAGTGAGAAGAAGAAAAAGAACGATTTGTACCACAAACAATATCATAAAGACAAACTACTCTGAAAGACTTAGTAAACGATCGACACAATGACCAACCACAATTTCGGGGGACTCATGATGAAACATGCCCTTTACTTCTAGATAAAGAGGGATGGACTCAGTGCAGATTGAAACATATTGACTATACATATTTGTAATACACTTTGTTTTTCTTGCCTTCTAAATGTAGGGTGAGAGGAAAGGAAGGGAATTCAAAACTGAAAATAAAACTAAAAAAATTTTTTAATTGTTCATCTTAAAATCAACTGAAATTTGGTATTAAATTCTACCTCTCTGAATATTCTTCTTGCCAACTTACTAATCCATTCAATCATAACTTCTTGGCATATAAACAAAATATTTCAAAATATTTTGTATTCTTTAGTAAAAAAAGTAATTTTTTCCAACAAAGCTGTTAACCTTGGTTTAGAAAAGGCAAGTGTATAAAATTGGTGGGAAAATTCCCTTTTATTTCTATTTGACAGCTTTGCCTATGCTCATTAATCACTTTAGCCTAGAATTCAGGTCAAATGATAAGAACTGGCTTCACATTTCATAAAACATTTGGTTAAGGGCATGTACAGTCACAACAGGGCAGAGAAAATGAAACTGCTGATGTAGGATACTATTCTTGTTTAACTGGTTGCCAGGTGTATGAACCATGTGAGGACAAAGCTGACAGCTGAGCTTAAAAAGAGATGTGAAGGAAAATTGAGCTTTTATTAACTGGCATCTCTGAAGATCTCATAACCTACAGGAAACTGCTGTGTCTTATTAGCACAGTCCAGTACTATTTGGTAGGCACGTAAACATATCTTAAATGAATGGAATAATCTTTTAGGAGAAAATACAAAGCCATGAAAACTTCAAAAGAAAAAGAAAAAAAATAGGATGAAATTGAAACTAGTTGAGTTGTGGCTTTTGCTTATCACAAAAAAATTCCATTGAGGGGAAAATCTCTAGCTTGAATGTATGTCAGTCTCAGTCACTTAGAAGTAATCCAAGTGACTTAAAAAGTCTAAGTCCAGTGATTGGATAGAATTTGGGAAAATTTGAGTGTAATCACATCTTCCACAGTTATACTCATGAAAAAAAAATACCCATTTAGAAGATTTCTGTGCTATAAGAAACAAGAAATATGGAGGATTCAGAGAAGCACTAGAAGATTTAACTGATATAAGGTGAAATAAGACAGACCAAGGATTCAATATTCACAATGACTATAAGAATATGCGTCTATCAGGGTGGCTAAGTGGTGCAGTCAGAAGGACCTGAGTTCAAATCCAGCCTCAGACACTTAACACTTAACTAGCCATGTGACTTTGGGCAAGTCACTTAACCCCAATTGCTCCTCCAAAAAAAATGTGTCTATACATATACACACATACATACATACATATATAGATATATATATATATATATATAGAGAGAGAGAGAGAGAGAGAGATAAATACAAACTCAATTCTGTTTAATTATGATCAATTTTAGCTCCAGAATTTAAAAAAAATCACATTTCTCCCTTTAAAAAAAAGGGTAAGGGGTGTCAGATACGATCAAAGTTCATGTTAGTTTTTGATACACAGCTTTTATTTTCTCATTCTTTAAAATGTTAGTTTTTGATACACAGCTTTTATTTTCTCATTCTTTAAAAATCTTTGTTGTAAGGGATGGCTCACAAACAACATATATATTACAGAAGAGAAGGTGACATAAAACCAAAATATATTGATAATTTTAAAAAACTTTAAATGTCTATTGCAAGCAGACTCAAGCTATTTAAGAGGTTTGGAAATCAGTTAATTAGAGGTCTAGCACAGAAATTTTTCAATCTTTGGGAACAAAAGCTGCAAAAAAACCCTTCCCTAAATGGCACTAAAATGTCTCAATAACAAGCTAATGATGGAAATTAAGCAGCCTGTAAAGGATTTTTATTGTAAAGAAATTTGCTTCCTTAGAGCACATTCAAGTATCTTAGATTAGTTTTAGTTTAGATAAAAATTTTACTGCACTTTCTCAATAAATGACAACTTTGGATCTGAGTTTCTAGAAGTGCAATACAAAATGAATATGAATGGTAGGGGAGATAAGGGAGAAAGCTACTATTTCTATTCTCATTTTTAAATAAAAAAGAGTTGCAGTTACCTTTTCAACATCTGAGAGAGAGTTCAATGATTGGTTCTGAAGAATCTCGGGTGCAGTGAAGGCTCGAAGGTCTTGATGGGAAACACTTTCATCTGTAAATGACACACTGCCAGATGGTAATAGTAACAGAGACCATGGAGAAATGATAAAGCCAAGGGCAGTAGGGTCTGCTGTGTTCACTAGACAGATAAGGGGGAAGAGAGGAAAAGAAACAATTAAGATGCAAATCTCAATTAGCAGAACTTTCTTTGTATCACTCTGATCTTTCTTGACATGAGAGGACAACATAGTTAAATAGTTTCCTCAAATACACACACTAGGATACAAAATGGATCATTTCTTCCCAATGCCTCTATGGGATTAGGACTGAATGAAGAATAAATTGATGCTTAATACTGACTGCAGCACAGGAAGGGCATATCCCCCATCCAACTCGAAGACAGAAGCAGTACCATGTACCAACAATACCTTAATTTTTGAAAGCTGCAGAAGCATAGAAATCCTAGAAGCTAGGGAACAGAGACTGTATAAACTCATAACCTGTCATAAATAGAAAGATTTGGGGGAAGTTTTGTGAGTTAGAGAAATGATAAGGAGGTGAGATAGTGGATAAAGTACCAGACCTGGGGTCAGAAAGACTTTTGTTTAAATTCAGTCTCAAATACTTCCTAGCTGTGTGACCCTGGGCAACTATTTTAAGTTCTGTAGACCTCAGTTTCCATATCTGTAAAATGGAGATAATAGCACCTCCCTCAAAAAGTTATTATGAAGATCAAATAAGGTAAAATTTATAAAGAATTTAGTAGCCTGGCACATAGTAGGTGCTATATAAATATTAACTATTATAAAATGTCGCTGAAAATATTCATGAGACAATGTCAGCAACTGGATTCAGGAGCTGAATAATTGAAACTTGTCAGTGTTTGGGGTACAATTTTTATTTTCATCAATTACAGACTCTGAAATTGGAATGAGGTTTTTTTTTTTAGCACATGTTAATTCTTTTACCACAAAATATGATAATTTTAGGTACCTATGTCAACAACTTTCTATCCCCCCCCCCAAGGCTTTCTGTAGCTTTCATGCTGACATTCCAGAGCAATTTAGAATAAACTCCTTAGATTATAAAATTCTGTTCAGAGGAATGACTGAGAATACTCTTTGACATAAACTTAAGTTTAGTCTTTCACCTGTCCAAAGGTTGTTAATCTAAGTTTCATCATGATTGCCAATTGAGTTAGATAGCAGACTTGTAGAGTTAATGGCAAGTCTGTTATACTTATCTGTTAGCCCTGGATAGACAAAGGCCAACTGGGGCCAATGCCAGCATTGCCAATTCATCCTGAATAGGCTGTCCTGACATCTCTCCAGGTCAGAGGACAGGGAAACACTACCATGTAGTATTTGCTCTATACAGAACATTTCAGTTCCCCTATCAACTAAAGTAAAATGAGCATTCTCTTTTCAACTTCTGCAAAAGACAAGGTATCTTATACAGAGATCCTATCTCATAGCCTGAAGACTTTACTTCAAATCCTACCAGATATGGCAGCGTGTCCCTGGGCAAGACACTTAACCTTCTAGTGTCCAGGGCAACTCTCTAAGTAGCCAAGCAGATGCAGACCAGCTTTCATAGTTTCCTCCCTGGGAGATCACAGGTCAGGTAACAACAAGAAGTCAAGGTACTGTGAAATGATCTCTGTCTATGAAGTGGCACGACACAGGACAGATATGCCACTATGAGCTGGGTAACCCTGAGCATATGATATGATATGATATGATATGATATGATATGATATGACATGATATGATGTACCGTAATGTAATGTATACTATAATACAATACAATATGATAATAACGTAATATAACATGATATATGTGATATATGATATAATGTACCATAATATAATGTAATATAATACAACATAAAACATATAACATAACATAACATAACATAATATCCCCTTGGCTTCAGCTTCTTTATCTGTAAAATGAAAGGGTCTTACCTTTTCCCCAAAAGAACTAGATTTTACAACATAGCATTAACATCCAATTCTACACTATTTTTATTATGAAAAAAATAATCCCTGACCATCCAAATCTCTTGCAAGATTTGTTGTAGCTTATGTTGACAAGAGTGGGAAGCAGATTCAAAGAAGGCCAATGAGAATGTTGCCTTATTAAAAAACATAGGAGGAAACTGCCAAGCCTCTCTAGGGTAAGCTCATCACCAGGAAATGCATCATTGTGGAGATTGCCCTTAGCATTGGTACACACGCCTCATCACTACCCTCACTTGCTTCTGCCCCTCTGGAGAGCTAGAGGGCAGGGCAAAAACTCCTCCCAAAGCTTCCCTTTTGCAGAAGCATTAAAATCCTAGTCATTGCTTCATTTGCCACCAGCTGCTCTGCCAGGTTTCAAGGCTACCATCATCACGCCACTTCCTAGTGGTAGTAATGAGACGGAGAAGAAAGAGGGGGGAGAAAGAGAAAGAGGAAAAGAAGGAGAAAGAGGGCAGAGAGAAAAAGACAGGAGAGGAAGAAGATAAGGAAAAGGAGTCCTTCAATTTTCTTCCATTAAATTCTATTATGCTATTTGTTTTTTTATTTTCCACTTTCAAATAATCAATTAATTCTGAAGTTTGTTATGCTCATATGGTCTAATTTCCTTCCCTTCCTTAATCCTGCTTCAGCTCAAATTCCTTTACTCTTTCAAACTCAAAAGATTCAGTTAGACTTCTAGTTCTTTTAATTCATCACCTGACCATGTAGAGACTAATATCTCCTGCCCCCGAACCTATATCCACTCACTTTCATGGCAAATATCTGCCTAGAATATCAATTTCTCCCTGGGACCTCTGTTCAGAAAAGGTTTTCTGAAGTATACATTTGAATTCTTAAATTCTATTCCTTCCCTAATCCCAAGTACTATCTCTCGAAACTTTTCTCCTGCAATCAGCCCCAAGTCTCTTCCCACACCTGCCAAAGTGATTTACCTGAAATGCATATTACAGCCCTCTCCTTCACAAGTCTTACTCAGTGGCTACTAACTCTATTGGGATCAAATAGAAATAATTCTTTTACCTGGTCCCTTCCTACCTTTCCAGTGTTGTTACTTCGAATACTCTGACACTTAGTCTTTTTGAAGTTCTTCCTCAAGCAAAAATCAATTATTCCCATCTCCACACTACAAGCTTTTTCTCAGGTTGTTCCCCCCACCCCTCCATGCCTGGAACACTGTCTCTTTCTTCTTAATCTGTCAGCTTCCTTAGTTTCCTGGTTTTCCTTTTGTTAGAATGTAAGCACCTTGAGGACAAGGGCTGTTTTTTTACCTTTCTTTGCACCCCCAGATCTCACCACAGTGAGAGAATCCATAGTAAGTGTTTAATAAATGCAGATTGACTAAGTAATGGACTTTTGGCAGAGCTTTGAAGCAGAATGGAATTTTAATCCAAGGATCACTAAACTAGTATATCCTTCCATTGTGGTTTGTACTAACATTCACCCCAAAGAGAGAAAAGTAAAGCCCCTACATGTGTAAACATATTTATAGCCACTTGTTCTGTTGCAGTAAAGAAATGGAAATAAATTGGATGCTTGTTGATTAAGAAATAGTTGAACAAATTAAGGCATGTACATGTAACAGAATATTATTGATCCATATGAAATGACAAAAGGGGTGGATTCAGAGAAGCCAAGGAAGACTTAGCTTTAGGAACTTATGCAGTGAGATGAAATAAAGAACAATTTGTACTCTGATGACTATACTGTAAAGGAAGACATCTCCTTACTCTGCATGGGGGGGTTTGTCTGTGTTCAAAGCTTTTGTGAGCTTGGAAAAATCACAACCTCCCTGGGTCTCAGTTTCTTCATCTATAAAATGGGGCCAGGCTAGAAGACCTCTTCAATCCTTTCACTTGTGAAGCCGGGAGGGACCTCAGAGGCCTTGCTTGGTCAGTCACTGACTCCAAGTCCAGTATTGTCTTTCTTTCATCACAACTGCCTCTGTGAGCTGACCTGGAAAATCCCAGCCAAAGTCACTGAGTTGCAGTGTGACTAGGCACGGCCAGTGTCAGGCTGATCTCAATAGATATTGTTCCATAGGCTCCTGGGGAAACTGCCTGGGTTAAAGGGAAGAAACTATAGATTCAGTTCAGCATGAATGAAGAGAAACGTACATGATATGTTTCACGACATTTCCTTTAGTGTCTGATTTCATTTTTTAAAAAATGTCCCCTAAAAGTAATTAAAAGAAATAATTTAAGAAATGCAAGTCTACCTGACCTTCTTTCCATTTATCTGATTAGTACTTTTTTCTATCCCCTCCTCCTCTCTCCAGAGCCTAGGAACCAATGAAAACCTATCTACTGTCAGAGCCACTTCATCACCACTATTTCTGGATCTTTGGGGAAATCTGGTGTAAAAAAAAAAATCACAATGGCACCTTATTTATATAATTTCCATAAAGATACTCAGCGTACAGAACTTAAGATAATTCAAGGCCCCAAGTATACTAAAATTAGAATCTAAAAGGTCCTTTGGAATATCCAGTCTGAAATACTTACTAGCTGCATGACCCTGGGCAAGTCACTTAATCTTATCTAAGTCAGAAATGGCAAACCACTCCAGTATCTTTGCCAAGAAAACCCCAAATGGGGTCATGAAGAATTGGACACAATTGAAACACCTGTACAATCTACTCAATCAGCTTTATTGAGTGTTTGCTATGTACACAAATGCAGTTTCTAGCATGTCTAGGTGTTTAATCAAGTGCTTGTTGACTGACTGACAAATCTACTGCACACAACTCACATATGTGAGTATTATCTAAAGATACTAGAGATTAAGTATTAAAGGGAAGTATTTCTCAGATTTCTAGTTTAAAAGTTCACAAGACAACTGCTTATATTTTTTTCTGTGTGATTTCTGGTTATTAGAAATCTTATTCTTATATGAAATATAGTAAAAGGTAATTTGATGAGAGGTAAAAGCACCACATGTATTTTTTCTTTCTTAATTTTAACACCACTCCCAGTTTGTTTTCAAGTTTTTCACTTGTTCAGTTCTAAGGAACTTTTCTCGGCACTGAGCAAAATGCTACTTAAATCTTCTTTTACTCTGTCCAAAAAAGAGAACAATCTTGACATCTGAACACATCCAAACAATACTTCAAAACCACTGGAATTCTGCAATGGCTTCAGATCAGTGAGGCATCGAGTAGTTTTATTTTACTGTGTTAACTACCAGACTCCCGAAATAATTCCAGACTGCACAGCTTATAACAAAACCTTTGTTTTGTTTGCAAACGATGCTGACCAGGCAAACAAACAATGTGCTTCAGAAAAACTGATTCTTAAGGGGAAAGTACAGCAAGAGCGAACGTGGGGCTTTGTGGACAGGGACAATTTGATGACCTTTGAGTGTTTCTCTTGTAACTAATCTCTCATAAGCCAATGGACCCTGGTAGCTGGCACCAGGGAGGAAAGAACAAAAGCATTTTCAATGGAATGCAAATTAAAAAAAAAATTTTAAATCTACTTTTTGTTTCTTTTCCCCCACTCGTCTTAGGTCCCTTCTCACACAAGTCTTCAGAAGGGTACACACACTGACTGCTCTGATATGTTAAGCCTCTAGGTTACTCCCAAAAAGTTGGGTTTGTTGTGGGGTTTTTTTTTTGGGGGGGGGGGATCTCTTTTAATCTTCCTTTCCATCCTGTTTCTACAAAGAAAATCCAAAAACTTAATGAACCCAGATTTAACGATGGCTCTGCATTTTTCTAAAGGGCAGATAGGATGAAATTCTTTAAACTACTTCCAGTAGCCATTACATTAGGAAAGCAGAAAGCTGTAGAAAGCATAGAAAACACTTAGCCTCCTCTTCCCACCAGCCTTTGCACATCTCAATTCCCAGCACTTTTCAGATGACTCCTTATCTGTGTTATCTGGCCCCTGGTCTCCCTCCCAGTCCTAGTTAGCATTTATATAGCTCTTTAACTCAGGCAAAACACTGGACAAATATTATCAAGTAGGATCCCAACTTGGGAGGTGGGTGAAATTATTCCTCCCATTTTGCAGATAAGGAAACTGAGACTGGTTAAGTGACTTGGGGGATGGGGGTGGGAAGGTCATACAGCTCAAGACTCAGTCAGTGTCTGAGGCCAAATTTAGAATCCAGGTTTTTCTGACTTCAGGCTAGGTTCCCAATCAAGCTGGGAAAACTGCCTTCTAGACATTTCCAACTGGATTTCTAGTAGGTACATCAAATTACCTAGTTTAAAACAGAAAATATCCCTGTGGCGGCAACCACACTGGAAAACCCAGGAAGGCTGCTAGCACAGGTTCTTAGATCTGCTTTACTATGAAAGAGCTATTTAAGGGGTCAACAATCTTTTTAAATTGCATTCATTTTTAATTACATTCACTATTTAAGGAAAAGTCAGCACCCTGAACTTTAGAGAAAATACAAGCAAAACAACAGACAGGGATCTTACTGCCTGAATCAGTACTTTTCTCTGGATCGAGAAAGCCTTTACATCTGAGCAGTCAAGGAGCTCTGAACATATGGACTTTCAGAATTTCAACCAGGGAATTACAAGATCCTTCTCATAAACAAAATCCCAACACTATATACACTTCTCAGAGTCAGAAGGTATCACAACCCACCTGACTCAGTGCCTAATTAGAAATTAGCAAAAGGTGTGAAAGCCTTCCTACAAGCAAGCCTCCCTCCCCTAAGCAAGCTTCCCTCAATGGGCTCCACCTTCGGCCATTAATGGGCAAGATCTTAAATTCCATTAACATTACAATCCCTCATCCAGACTTCTCTATTTTTGTTGATGTTTCCATCATCCTTCCAGTCATCCTGGAAGGTTCACAACCTCAGAGTCACTCTCCCTTACCCACCCCACATATCCAATCAGTTGAGTTGACAAGTAATGTCCATTCCATCTCCCATTACTCAATAACTTCCCAAATGGCCTCCATGACACATCTCATTCCAATCCATCTTCCACATGGCTGCCAAAATGGTTTGCCTAAAATACAGATCTTATATCCATGCCCTATTCAAACTCCAGTAGTTCCCCATGACCTCCAGGATCAAATACAAACTTCTCTCTTTAGGCATTTAAGGCCCTTATGATAATCCCACACCTCTATTTCCTTCTCCCTAGGCTTCCTCACACTCCCCACCAACAAAGATTCCTTTTACATCAAAGGCAACAAAGCTTTCCCCTAGAACTGAATGTTTTCCCCTTCCTTCCTTTACTGAGTTTCTACAAAGCTTCTGGTTCTAACTTTAATGCTTCCTGATCACCCAAGCGCATAAAAAGTCACACCTAGGTGGAGTCCAGGTTCCTCAGACTTGGTAGATGTCTGAAGACCTGCTCTGCTGATTACCTATTATGAAGAAGGGGGCCAAGCATATTCTTGGCATTGTATTTTACTGCAGAACCTTGTTGTGTTAGGGCTAAGGAAAACTTTAACAGTTCAATCACTTGAGTGCCTCATTAAAATCAAAGCTGAACCTGATCTAAGAGGGTACCAGCATCACACTCAACATCAAAATCTGGTTTAATCAGCAATGGGAGGAGATGGCCTCATAGTTCATGTCATGGTTAGAGCAGAGGAAGGACACAATACATATGGAGGGTGAAGCAACTGGATGGCCAGATACTTCATGCTGGCACCTGGTCATGTAGGGGGAAGTTTTCTCCACAGGACAGTGAGCAGATTCCTGCTCATGTGGAATGACTATCCCAGAGGGTCCTGGAGGACAATGCCCAGAAGGGTGAGGAAAGCCCCCAATCCAGCATTCCCTGGTCACTGTTGGCTAAGCTGCAGAGGTTGGACAACCAACATAAGAGAAGAGGGGAAGAGGCTTGATTCATTTAGTAGCTAGAGAGAGAGCTTAACTTTCAGAATCTTGCAATGACAGCCTAGGAGAAGCTCTGGTGCTGAGGGACACCCAAGTGAAAGGATCTCTCCTGCCGGGAGACAAGTTGCATGCAAGAGTCTATGACCACAAATTCACTTTGCTACAGAAGACTCTGATGCATAATGAGGAATTGTTGACTGTGACCTTGACATTCCTGGTATTGCTTCTCATCATCACTGTGACTGTGCTGGAGACGTCATCATCTGCACTATGTACCCCTGATATTTCTGTGCTTCTCTGACTCATTGACTCACTATCACTATTTTTCTTTAGGAAACCTACAGTGAATTGCAGGGATATAGCATCACCCCACACATGGACTTGATTGTTAAGATATGACACTCAGTAGGTGGATTTCAGAAAAACCTGAAAAGACTCACATGAACTGATGCTAAGTGAGGTGAGCAGAACCTGGAGAGCATTGTACACAGTAACAACAAGGTTGTGCAATGATCAACTATGACTGACTTAGCTCTTCTCAGTAATACAATGATCTAAGACAACTCCAAAAGACTCATAATGGAAAATGCTATCCACATCCAGAGAAAGAATTATGGAGTCTGAATAGAGATCAAAGCATATTATTTTCACTTTTTCCTGGTTTTTTTTAATGGCTTTTCCTTTTTGTTCTGTTTCTTCTTTCACAACATAACTATGTGGAAATATATTTAACATGATTGCATATATATAACCTTTATTAGATTGCTTGCTGTCTTGGGGAGGGGAAAGGATGGGAGTGATAAAAATTTGGAACTTAAAATCTTATTAAAATGAATGTTAAAAGCAACAAAAAAAAATATTATCAGACTCAGGTTTTCCAAAGTGGGAAGAAAGAAGCCAATATTTCAGAGGGAGGTCCCCTTAATATATTACCTATATTAACAAAGTGGTATAGGAAAAGCCATGCAATTAAACGGTGGAAGGTCCTCTGTAAAGTCCTCAGGACCAGACCACAGAACTGATCTATTCCCCCATTCCCTCTAACAGGGATTATTTTTCCCTGAAAGACAACAAAGCTGTCGCTGGGTCTTGATTGACTCTTGCTTTCCTTAACAAAGCTTCCTTAAAACATCACACCCACATGAAGTTGGGGCCCCTCTAACCTGGGTGGATTTCTGAAGACCATGTACCTCACCATTATTTGCACTGCTGACTGTACCTGTTTCCACTTGGAGATGGGGGAAAAAGCCACCATATCTTGGTAGCATATTCTTGTTCAGTTAGGGCAAAGTTAACTTCCTCTTGTTAACTGCCCAATGATTTGTGAGCACACCTTGCTTCACTGCAACACCCCACTAATTAGAGCACCAGTTTAAGTCAACACCTAACAAGCTCGATAAAGCAGAGGTCTTGATGGAACTATGTATCTCTAATTCCATAGGTATCATTGAAACGTGGTAGGATAAGACCCATAATAGGAATATGGTTCTGCATGTATACACTTTCTTCAAAACAAATGGAAAAGGTAAAAGAGAAAAGAATGTGGCATTTTTTTTAAAGACATGATCATGTGTGGAAATCCAATGATCTGAGGCAAAAAGGATAGTGGAAGTCATTTGGGTGAAGATAAGGAGAGAAAGAAACAGAAGTGCTTTTGACATTGAAGTGATTATATAGGTAATTAACTCAGAAAACAGATCATAAGGCTATCAAAAAGGCAGGATATAAGCATGATGGGGGGCTATGATGATCTAATCCTCTGCTGTAGGTATGTACTTGTCAACAGGAGGATATCTCATGACTTCTTGACTTGTCTTAATTAAAATTTCCTCTTTCAAAAAGCAAGAGCAGGGAATTCTATTTTGCATCTGATTCTCACGTAATTGGAAAAACTGGTTGCTCGGACAGAAATGACAAAAACTTTGGGTGGTAAAGACTATTCTCTCTCTGAGTTTATGATAGAGGAAGTGGAGATAGGAGGATAAGAATTCTAGAATCCTGGAGAACAATTTTCCCAAGATTAGGAGGGAAGATTAAGTAGGATTTAATGTCTAAAATTCTTTTCTGTTCAGTCATTCAGTCATATCCAACTCTTCATGACCTCATGGACCATAGCACGCCAGGCTCTTCTGACACCCACTATCACCTGATCCATGGTTTATGTTCATTGCTTCTGTGAAAATATATATCCATCTCTTCCTCTGCTATTCCCTTTTCCTTTTGCCTTCAATCTTTCCCAACACTGTGGTCTTTTCTAATGAGTCCTGTCTTCTCATTATGTGGCCAAAATATTCAGCTTCAGCCTCACTATTTGTCCTCTCATTTAATAGCGTGAATTAAAATATTGACTGATTTGATATCCTTGCTATCCAGGGGCCTCTCAAAGTCCTTTATTTTTGTATTCTGAACTTAATACACATTAAAATGGGAATTTTCTAGGTACCATTGTTACTAATGATCTCTTAATTGTACAAAATACAATGAATGGTATTTTCACAGTCCTCATTCCACTTGACTTCTCTGAAGCTTCTGATACTGTTCATCCACCCATCCATTTTGATTATGTCTCTTCCTCTGACTTCTCAGCCGACTAGCTCTGGCTTGGTTTACCTCCTCTATATCTGACTACTTGGCAATCTCCATTGCAAGATCATCTTCCATCACATCCATCAAGCACAAGTATGCATCATGGCTTTGTTCTAGCCCCTCTTCTCTTCTCTGTCTATACTCTTTCTCAGTGATCTCATCAATCTCCATGGTTTCAAATCATCATTTTTATGCAGATGATTCCCAAATCTAATTATTTTTTGGACTCATGTCAATTCAGTTGTTTTCTTTTTATATCACCCATGCATAGACCAGTGTCTTACATGTAGTATAGATACTTTCAAATAAATAATTGACAAAATGAATTGAGGAATATTTATTGAATCTTCTTTCAAGTTTGGGGAAAGGCTCAATCCTTCCCAGAACCTGTTTCCTATTTCTGTGAGAACCAAAATTTGTGATGTATGTGAAAACTCTTGGTAAGCAAAAAAAGTACTTTATAACATACAAAAAGGCATTATAATCTCTTGGTAAAGGCCCTTATGTATATTCATTCTGACCTTAAGTCACTGTATTTACACTCTACTGCCACTTTTGGATCCTGAGTGTCCTACACTGGTTAAAGAAGACAATATTCTATTTGACCGGAAAGATTAATCTCTGAGACCTCACAGTCTAGGATCTACCAACCTGGAGATCACCACTGCTCTGAACCCCAGAAGTCCTAGGCTAAATGCTTACTGATCTGTTCAATTCATACCATATTCACAACTTAGTTCTACTCTTGATGAATCTTGGCATTTTTTAAAAAAACATCTATTCCAGGCTAGCATCTAGACCTTACATGTCAAACTTACATGGCATACTTCAACACTGCATTTAGCACCTTAGAAAGTCCTGTCTTCCAACAGCAAGGATATCAAATTAGTCAAATACTTCAATTCAGGTTATTCACTAGAAGGACAAATACTGAGGCTGAAGCTGAATACTTTGGCCACATAATGAGAAGACAGGATTCATTGGAAAAGACCCTGATATTGGGAAAGATTAAAGGTAAAAGGAAAAGAGGGTGGCAGAGGAGGAGATGGAGAGATAGAATGCGGGAGCTAGAGTTAGAAAGACTTGATTTCAAATCCAGCCTCTGACATTTACTAGGCCATATGACCCAGAACAAATCACTTATCCTCTGTCTGCCTCAATCAATCAATCAATCAATCAGTCAACTAGCATTTAATAACTACCTCTTTATGTGCTGGAGACACAGACCAAAACACAAAATAAACAAACAAAACCAGTTTTCTCATGTGTAAAACAGAAATAATAAAGCACTTAAAAAATCTTAAAGGGCTAGATAAATGCCAATTTTTTTCTGTGACATAGGACTTTTCAATGCAAAACCACAGAGGTTGGATTGCACATTTTTAGGGTAATAGGAAAATGATTAATCCTTGGTGTCATAATTGTTATTGAAATTATTTATAAAAAAAATATTCCTGACATGGAAAAACTTTTATTAACTGATGCAAAGTAAAATAAGAAGAACCAAGAAAGCAGCATTCACAGTGAATATAATAATGTAAACAAAAAGAAAAAGACAAAACAGAATAAAACTGAATTCTAAGTAATAGCTAAGGCTGACCCCAGAAGAGAACAGAGAAAACAGTTTCTTGTGCTTTTTTTGTAGAGATAAAAGATAATTGATGTGGAAAATTGTATATATTGTCACACATGAAATTTGTCAGTTAGTTTTGCTGGATTGCTGGCATTCTTTCTTTTCTAATCTCTTTTACAAGTAATGACTTGCTGGGTAAAAGGGGAGGCATATATATATATATATATATATATATATATATATTTTTTTTTTTTTTTAAGCAATCGGGGTTAAGTAACTTGCTCAAGTTTACACGGCCAGCTATTTCTGGGTGTGGTGCTGAATATCTGAGCCCAGATTTCATCCAGGTCATCCAGACACTGGAGCCGGTGCTCTTACTTGCTGTGCTACCTGGCCGCCCAGGGGAGGCATATATTTAGAAATAAATATAATGCAAAAAAAAAAAAAAACCCAAATATCACCAATAGAAACAGGAAAAAATTATGTTTGATAAATGATTAAACTCACTCGCCTCCTTTAAATAGAACAGTGAAGGCTAAAGGTACAGGACTATTGTTGTCTGAGCTATCCAACTCAGTTATTTTGTCAAATAGCTTTGTTCCACCATTTTTATTTGTTACAAGTCAGTGTTCAGTTGGATAAGAAGGAAAGAAATGACAGTGGAATAAAAAAAAGAAAAACCAAAAGGCAGCAATAAAATTGACACTTGATATTTTGACAAATAAAGAATACCTTTTCTGAATAATTCCTGAAGGCTTTCTGCACTTTGACTTAATACGGCCCATATCTCTTCCTCTTGCAGTGGTCCTCCCCGAACCTCCAAGGCCTCAGCTAATGACACATGCATATTATCTAGAAAAGAAAAATAATCAGAGAATTTTCACAACTGCCATTCCATAGCATTATCTTTTTATAAGTCAAAGCTCTATAAAGCAAGTCATTGAATCGCCAAAATTCCAAATCTAATTAAACATCAAAAACCAACCTAAAAGATAATGAAAAGTATAATTATATGACTTGTGGGTCTCCCACAAAAAAAGCCTAACTATTTGGAACTTGTCCCAGAAATACCATCCAAAAAATAAAATAAAAGGCCTATCCATCATCTTTCTCTTGGTCTTCTCAAGGTTCTCTCCAATTATACCAGAAAAAGTTATCTTTAGCTTCCCTCAAAGGGTCATTCTTACCATTCTCTCCAAAGTAAAAACTGCCATTTCTACAACATGCCATTTGGCTCTTAAAGCTACAGTAACAATAATGATAACCTCTGTAATAGGCTTATGAAACAAATGTCATGCAGATGGTAAAAAGCATGTACTTGAAGCCTACAGCAACACACTACCATTCCCACTGAATTTGTTTTGCTTGGCTATGAATATTTGTTACTAAGGATTTGGTTTTCTTCTTTTTTTTTTTTTATTTGAAGGAGTGATGGGAAATGATTTAGCTTTATGGTTACCAAAAAAAAAAAAAAAGGGAAAGAAAAGGGAAACATTCAAGCATTTTTCTTATTACAATGAAAAGAGCAGAAAGAAGAAGACACCATCAGGAAGGATGGTTTTGAAAATTACATATTGAACTTATTATATACTTAAAAGGAAAAGCAAACTATATAATAGTCACATTTTCATATACAATCCTTTTTCTAATCTACTTTGTATATTAAAATGTTCTTTTATGTAGTGTTGTTATAAATGTTAAAACTTCAAAAAAGAAAAATATGTTCTTTTTAAATCAAGGAAAAACAGGATTACATACTTTCAAAGGTTATATTATATATTATATAAATTAATTTATATTATTATATATTAATTATATAAATGATGAACTACCAAGGTAACCAAATATGTACCATTAAAATTATAAACACACACACACACACACAATGAAAATGAAAACCCTAAAATAATGCAAAGCAAACAGAACTAAAAGAACACTGACAATGACAACAAACATTTTTAAAACAAAAAAAAGTTATGTGTATACACATAGAAACAGGTCAAGTAGATAAAAAATGGAACACAGTAAACTATTAGATTCTTAAGGCACTTTTTACATGTGAACCTGATTCAGTTCTCTGCAACTCAATGATCTCAGGAGGGCCTAACACTAGCAGAGGGAGATTAGCTCAGGAAATGAAGGGACTCAGAGAGAGTAAGGCTAACCACCTCATCCAAGAGCATAGCAGAGTGCAGAGCCCAGATCTTGAGAGGAAGCCACAATTCAGGAAATAAAGCTGAAAAGATGAGTAAATCAAAGAATAAAAGAACCAATATAAAAAAAAATTATTGCAAATCTAAAGAATCCCTCCAGAAAGAGAATGATTCCGTAACAACTGGAAGCAAAGACTCAAAGGAAGTTATTCTCCAAAAAGATGACATGAATACATAGAAGAAAAGAAACAAGAGATAAAAAAATTAAGTAAAAGCACTGGAGGAAAGAAATGGAAGGAGAACAAAAAAAGTAGCAGGCTCCCTGAAAACTAGGATGGGCAGAATTATGATCAATTAGAAATTAGAGTAAAGTGCCGGCCCCGGAGTCAGGAGGACCCGAGTTTGGTTCCAGCCTCAGACACTTAACACCCACACAAAAAAAGTAGCCATGTAACCTTGGGCAAGTTACTTAACCCCAATTGTCCTCCAAAAGGCAAAAAAAAAAAGAAGAAGAAATTAGAACACAATCAAAAGATGAAAAAAATTTGAAAAAGTGCGAGATTTGATCTAAAAAAAAAACCTGACCAGCAGAAAAGATAGAAGAGATACTTTAAGAGATAACTTTGGACTATCTGAAAAGAATGATTTTTAAAAAGTATTAAAATAAGACACTATTTCAAGAAAGTATAAATAAAAACTGTCCATATCTATTAGAATTGGAAGGCAAGATATAGGAAAATATCCACTAATCATCTCAGGAGGTTTCAGAAGTCCAAGAAATATCATAACCCAAATTAAGAGCACCAAAGTATCTAAGAAAAAATACATTAAACATTAAGGAAGAAGTAATTCAAGTATTAAAGAATCACAACCAGGATCATAAAACCTATAAGCCTCTCTATACAAAAGAGAAGCGTTTGGAACACGATATTCCAAAAGACAAAAGAGATGGGCTTGCAGCTGAGAATAAACGGCACTCTGTAAATCCAAGGCTAGAAGGAGAAGTGGGGGAAATAGATTTTTAATGGAATAGAAGACTTTGAAGATGTTCTGATTAGAAGACCAGCACTTAATAGTAATTTTGAAATACAAACATTAGGGGTGGCTAGGTGGCACAGTGAATAGAGCATCTGTCCTGGAGTCAGGAGGACCTGAGTTTAAATCTGGCCTCAGACACTTAACACAAAAACTAGCCATGTGGCCTTGGGCAAGTCACTTAACCCCAATTTCCTCCAAAAAGCAAAAAATACCCAAACAAATTGAATAGAACAATATAATAATAGAATAATAGAATAAAATAGAACAATAGAATAAAACAAATAGAATTCTTAAAAAAAAGCTATTTTTTTTAGCAACTAGAAGAGGCTGTATCTATGTACATATGTGTGTATTAAAAAAAAACATTCTAATAAGACTTGAAGAATCAGATATCCTCTCATAACCTTAATGATGTTAAAGGATACTAAAGCAGTTAAAGAAAAAAAAAAAGACATGGGGTAGAGAGGCTCTGTTCCAAGAGTCTAAAGAAGGAAAAAAAGAGGAAAAGGAAAGCATCATTGTAGGAAGGACAAAAAAAGGGGTAGAATTTGCTATATGTGAAATCTGCGAAAAAACTGGGTTGAAAGAAGTACATAAACATGGAGGAATGAATGGGCGGATAGGGCATCAGATGAGCCTAATCTGAAGTGGGGAGGGCCTTCTCCAGCCATCCTGATCCATATCTGACCACTGGACTCAGATGACTCTGTAGGACAAAGTGCAGCTAGTGACTTTTCACAATCCTCCCTCACTTAAATCCAATTCACTTGAAAGTAATGGCATCATTTTCCTGATGTCATGATCCTCTTTGAGGATGAAGGACAAACAAAAATCTGAAGTAGACAAAAAGGATTGGACATGAAATGATTATAAATTGGGAATGGCTGAACAAATTGTAGTACAGGAATGTAATGGGATATCACTGCATCACAGTAAATGATGAAAGGATTGCAGTGAATCTATATAGTATAAACTTATGCTGAGTGAAACGAGTAGAGCCAGGAATAAATGTAAAGGCTAACACTATAAAGAAAAACAATTCTGAAAGACTAAAGACTCTGATCAATATAATGAATATCTCCTATTAATAGGATCTAGTATGTGTGTGGGGCAGCAGGGAGGGGACGGCTGGGAGGTACCAACATATCAGTACTGAGAAAAAGACAGCAATAGTTCTCAAAATGAGGTTCATGGAGCTCAGGGGTCCAGAGGTCAAATTTTTTTTCATGATAATACCAAGGTGGTAAAGATCAGTAGATCTAGAGATCTAGTAGATCTAGAGTAGTAGTAACTCACATAAATACAAAAGCTTTAAGTCTTTAGTAATTTCCAAGAGCAGGGGTCCTGAGAACATAAAATTTGAGAAGCTACCTTAGGGAATGAGCAGGTCTCTCACTCAACGTCTTTAGGTAATTCAAGTAAACAGGGCCCTGGGTTCACACTTGACTGGCAGTGTTCAAGAAATGTGTAATAAATGGGATAATTAATGAAACCCTATCTTAAGCTTATATACAAGTTTATGGAGAAATGCATATAAAATTGTTGAATGTCTATTGCACTTGGGTGTTGTTTTTTTCTTTTAAATGTATAATAAATTCTGCATATTACTTTCAAAACTCTACTTGTCTGTGGTTCCTTCAGAGCTATCTTCAGTTATTTCACAATTTCTGAGGGGCCAGATAAAAGCTATCTTAGAGGCAAAATAAATTCCTGCCTCCACCTACCTCCCCCCAAAAAACCCCAAGGACACTTTTGGCAGAAAGTGAATTCATGATTCTTAGTTTCCAATTCTAAGGTGCTTCTTTTAACTCAAACATTTATTTTCTTGTCCAATATAAGTAGATTTTAAAAAAAAAATTCAGGCATTTGACAGCTGCTTATCAATTCACAAAAGTAAACAGCATTAATTAAAAAGTTCATTCTGTAAGCTGTGACCTCAAAAAATATCAAAGATTGTCTTAAAGATTACGTATCTTCACTATTCTAGAAGTCCTTAAAAGTTAACACACTATCCCAAAGTAGCTGGAAGAATAATTTTGTAGGAAAGGACATGAAAAGCCTAACGCAGCAGGGGACAGAATTGTTTACAGGTGTTAACATTTCACATGGTTTTCAAAGCATAGAGAGAGGGCTCATGCCCTCTGTTAAAGACTGAGAGGTAGAAACTCAATGGAAATAATAACACATAATTTGCTTCTCCGTCATGTCCCAGGAGCATCAATGAGAGCTTAGAAAAGGCAGACAAAATCATCTGTTTTCAGGTTGGAACTGGCTCTAAGACAAGTGACTTGTCCACAGACATACAGAGTAAAGAGCTGAATCACGGTTCAAATCCAGATCCTCTGACTCCAAATACACTCGCCCTCTTGTGCCCACCACCACTACCACTGTTCTCTTTTTCAGTGGAAACTGCTTGATTTTAGGTCAGAGGCCCTGAGTTCAGGCAACAACCCTGCCCCTTCCTGCCTCTGTGACTTTGGACAAGTCATGTCAGCTCTCTTGGTCTGTTTCCTTAAAATGAGGACTGGCAAAGCCATAAGAGTACCTCAATATAGTCTCTCTATAAAGATCCTGAAAATGCCCCAGGCTGAGATCTCATCAGGGAATCTACATCCAGGCCAGGTCAGCAGAGGGAGGCAAACGAGGGTCTGAGCGGGTCTGGCCACTGCAGAGCATTTCAACCCACAGAAATTGAAAGAGGTACAAGCTGCACACCAGGGAAAGAAGAAACCCCAGACCCCAAAGGAGGACCTGCCCCTGCAGGGTATGGGAAGAGATGTCACCTGGGAGCTCTGTTACTGACTACATAGATCCATGGCAGACAGAAGATGGGAACTGTATTTCTGAGGGATGGTCCAGAGGGAGGAGTGGTTATGGGTCTTCACTTGTTTAGAACACATTGTGAAGCAAAGAGGAGCTGTGTGGTTCTGACCTAAGGGGTAAACTGGAGTCTGAAGTCTGCAGTGGAATAACCAGGACAGCAATCACAGACCAAAGGGAACTCTTCAGTTCTGTAGGTCCAGTGGAGGTATAGGGAAGAGTGGAGGGAAATGAGGAACAAACAGTAATCACACGTCTACTATGTGCCAAGTAATTGTGTTAAGCACTTTATAAATATTATCGTGATGATCAAACGTGATAAGGTGTCACTATCCACAGTGAGGAAGACAGCGGTTAAGTGACTTGCACTTGCATGGGACACTACGTGTCTGAGACTGGAAGTGAAATTTCCAACCAGGAGCATGGCAACAGGAGCTTTGCTCAGACTCAAATCCAGGTCAGAAACTTGCAGACGTCAGATGAGTCCTCCTAGTCTGATGAGCAGCCTTTCACTGAATTAGATCACTTTGGAGGCACATGAGGTTTGTAAGTACCCAGCCTAAGCTATCCTGGAGATCCTGGGATAATATAATACTCAATACCCCAAGGAAGCAACAGAAGGATCTAAGAGGACAGAAGCTCAGCCCAGATATTCTCCCCAGAAGTGTGCAGTGCCCAACCCAAAGATAAAGTCTTAAGTCAGGATGTAGGCTATAAGAATGAGCAAACAAGCAAACAAACAAACAAAAAATCCCAACATAAAGATCTATTATGATGACATGTAAGCTAAAGAAACAAACCCAGAAGAAAAAAAAATTGAATCTCAAAACACCTACAAGCAAAGCCTCAAAGAAAAACACAACTCGGGTAAAAGTCCAATCAGAATTCTCAAAACAAAAACA
The DNA here is from genome assembly GCF_028583685.1 of Petaurus breviceps papuanus. Taxonomy (NCBI): domain Eukaryota; kingdom Metazoa; phylum Chordata; class Mammalia; order Diprotodontia; family Petauridae; genus Petaurus; species Petaurus breviceps. The sequence goes on along the minus strand of NW_027185655.1, from coordinate 15,166,862 downwards.
AAAACAAAAAACTATGTAAGTAAGTTTATTGCTTGTTTTTTTTTAAGAGCTGTTATAGCTTGTCCTTTGTTCTGAAAAAGGACCATGACATGCAAATTTGAGTGAGGGAGGACTGTGCAAGGTAACCAGCCTCACTTTCTCCTCTGGAGCCAAAATTGTTTAAAAAAAAAAAAAACAAAGAGGGAACAAGAAGTAAAATGGGAAAGCTATGAAAGAAAGAACTAGAAAGAGAAATAACAGTTTAGAATAAGAGATACAAAACCCTGCCCAAGGGAAAAAAAACTCCCTGATAATTAGAATGAACCAATTAGAAGCTAATGATTCCAAGGGACAAAAAGAAATAGTAAAACAAAATCAAAAGAAAAAAATGGAGAAGAAAATGTAAAATTATTCTCATTACAAAAACAACTGGTCTGAAAAACAAATCAAAGAGAGATAATTTAAGAATCATTGGACTAGGGGCAGCCAGGTAGCACAGCGAGTAAGAGCACCGGCCCCAGCCTTGGGATGACCTGGGGGATCGAATCCATGCTCAGACACTTAGCACCCACCCAGAAACACCTGGCCGTGTAACTTTGAGCAAGTTACTTAACCCCAATTGCTTAAAAAAAAAAAAGAATCATTGGACTACCTGAAATATATGTCCAACAAACAACAACAACAACAAAAAAACAACCTGGACATCTAAATCATTAAAAAAAAACAAAAAACAAGCCAAAAAACCCTGCCCAAATCTCTTAGAAGCAGAGGGTAAAGTAGAAATAGAAAGAAACTACCAGTCACCTGGTGAAAGAAACCTCAGAATGAAAACTGACAGCAACATTACTGTTAAAATCCACTTTCCAGGTCAAAAGAATAATGCTATAAGCAGCCAGAAGGAAAGAATTCCAGAACCAATGGGCCACAGTCAGGACCACACATAATTTGCCAGGCCCCATTATAAAGGAGTGGATAACTGGGAATACAATGTTCTAGAAGGCAAAGACACTGGCTTACAGCCAAGAATAACTCATCCAGCAAAATTTAATTTAATCCAATAGGGGAAAATATGGACCTTCAATGAAATTCAGGGCTTCCCAACATTCTTGGTGAAAAGACCAGAGCTGAATAAAAACTTTAAAACATAAACATAGGCAGTAAGGGAAATATAAAAAGGTAAGCATAAATGATCATAAGGGAATACACAAGGATAAACTGTTTACATTCTAATATGGGGGGATGATACATATGTCACCTCAAACTAACATCATCAAAGATCATAGAGAGAGTCTAATTAGACTAGGAAGTGGTTTGGTTATATTTAGATCATCTTAAAAGAAAAATGGAAAGGGAGAAGAAAAATGCGATGGAGGAAAAAAAAGGAAGAATGGAAAAATTATCTTATATAATTGGGGTACACAAGCAGAAGTCTAGAAAAGCAAGGAAGAAGAGGTAGAGGGTGTAAGCAATCTTACTCTCATCTGAACTGCTCAAAGAAGGGAAAAATATATAGACATGGAGTTAGATATACATTTCCATCAACAACGAAAGAGAAGTGAAAGAAAGGAATAAAGAGGGAAGATTAAGTGAGAGATTAGTGTGAAGTAAATTAAAACCTAATTTAGGAGGAGCATAAAAGAAAAATTTTAAAGCATAAGAATCTGTTATTAGGCTCTGAGTGAGGAAAAGAGACAGAGAGAAACAAGTAGATCACAATAAACTTGGATCATTGGTACTAAACTCACACATCTCTCTCACAATCTTCTTTATAGAGAAAGAACTGTCAGAATAGAATGGAGGGATACATACAAATAACAATCACAACTGTGGATTGGGAATGGGAAGAACTAATCCACAAAATTGAAGGGGATAGCAGAATGGATTAGAAACCAGAATCCTTACAGGAAACAGAAATATACAACAAAGGTGGACCAGAATATGCTGTTCCAGGTAAATTAGAAGAGGCAAGAGTAGCAATGATGATCTCAGACAAAGTAAGTAGCAACACAAAAGATTTAATTAAAAGAGATAAACAGAGAAACTATATTTTGCTGAAAGGTACCACAGAAAATTAATTAATATCAACACTTAACCTATACACACCAAACAACATATCACCTAAGTTATTAAAGGAAAACAAACTGAGTTATAAGGAGATATAGACAATAAAACTGTATCAGTAAAAGACCTCAATTTAACCCTCTCAGACTAGATAGATCTGATAAAAAAACAGAAAAGAAAGGAAGAATATGAGTAGAATTTTAGAAAACTTGGATATGATATCCCTTTGGAGATTACTAAATAGGTCCAGAAAGGAGTATAAATATTCTTCAGCTGTAAATGACACCATCACCAAAAAAAAGACTATTAGGATATGAAACTTCAAATACAAAAAACCAGGAATATTATGCAACATTTGCAAACATAATGCAATAAAAATTATATTCAATAAAGGCTGTTTTAAAAAAAATAAAACTTAATTGGAGACTAAAATTCTAAAGAATGGGTGGTTCAAAGATCAAATCAGAGAAACAATCAATAATTTCATTAAAGATAAAAACATTGACACAAAAACTAAAATTTTTTGGATTCAACCAAAGTCATCTTTATAGAAAATCTTCTATCTCTAAACACCTTATCAGTAAAAGAAAGATCAGCTGACTCAAAAAGCTATAGATAAAAAAACAATTAAACACCAAAATAGAAATCCTAAAAGTAAAAAAAAAAAATTGAAAGCCAAAAAAACCCCCAAAACCTGGACAAATAAAATGAAAAGTTGCTTTAGTTCTTTTCTTTCTTTTTTGTTTTTGGAAAAAATAAACCATTATCTAATTTAATTTTGAAGAAAGAAAGCCAAATTACCACTATCAAAAATGAAAAGGCTGAATTTACAACCAATGAAAAGGGAATATTTTGCCCAATTACAGGTCAATAAAACTGGCATCCACTGTGCCCCCCCCCCACCCAGATTAACAGATTAGAAAAGAGAGGACTGAAACAATTTTATCTTCAAAAAAGAAATTGAATGATCTATACATGAACTTCCAAAGAAAAATAATACCAGGACCAGATGGATTTACAAGTGAAACCTATCAGTGGAATTGATTAGGTATACAATATATGGAAGCAAGTGAGCACAGTGACCTAGTTTTTGACAGATTCAAAGATCGTAGCTATTGGAACAAGAACTCAATATTTGACAAAAACTATTGGGAAAATTGGAAAACACTCTGGAAGAAATTAGGTGTAGGCAAATATCTCAAAGCTATAATATGATAAGATCCAACTGATTTAGAAATAGTGATAGTATAAACAAATTAGGGGAGCTATAATATAAACTATGACATCAATGGATGGGGGAATAGTTCATGACCAAACAAGAGACAGAATGGGTCACAGAAGGCAAAATAGACAATTTTGATTCCATAAAATATATGTTTCAGCAGAAAAAAAACCCCCAACATGACTAAAATCAAAATAAGAATCAGGCAAATCGGATAAAACAAAACAAAGCAAAAAGTTTGATAAAGGTCTCTCATTTCCAAGATATATAGGGAATGGATTCAAAAAATTTAAGAATAAAAGCCATTCATCAATCAACAGATATGCAAAGGATATGTGCAGGCAGTCATCAGAAGCAAAGATGCAGCTCTCAAAAACTCTGAGAAAAATGCTCTATATCAGTATTATAGAAATATACATTAAAACAACTGAGTCACTACTTTACACCCATCAGATTGTCAAAGTTGACAGAAAAAAAATGAACATTTGAGGAGTTGTAATTAATGCACTTTTGGCAGAGAACCAGTCCAATGATTTTGGAAAATAATTTGGAACTATGCTTACAAAATTACTAAACTGTGTATACCATTTGATCCAGATACCATTGCTAGACCTATACTATGAAAAGATTAAAAAAAATGAAAAAGACCCATGTGCAAAAATATTTATACCAGCTCTGCTTCACAGTGGCAAAGAATAGGAAATTGAGATAGTGCCTATCAAGTGGGGGAGTGATTGAGCTAGTCAAAGTATATGAATGTAAAAGAATACTATAATGCTATAAGAAATGATGAAATGAATAGTTTCAGGGAAGACTATGGGAAGACTTATGTGAACTGATACCAAGTGAAATGAGCAGAACCAGAAAAACAACTTATACAATAACAATATTATAAAAAAAATAAGCTCTGAAAGTCTTGGGAATTCTGATCAACATGATAACCAACCACAATTCCCAAGGACTCATGAAGAAACCTTACAGAGATGGAGAGGTAAGGATAAATACAGACCAAGACGTATATTTTATACACAACATTTGTTTTGCTTGACTATACATGTTTGCAGTGGGATTTTGTTATTCCTGATGTCTCAATGAGGGTGCTGTGGTGAGAGGTGAGAGGAAACATTCTTCCTTTGAAAGAAAACTCATTTAAAAATTTTAAAAATAAAAAACAAACAAAAATTGGACTGGATAATTTTCAAGGTGTCTTCCAGCTCTGAATCTCTGATCCTGTGAGCCTATAAAGCTGATCTCAATTTAAAAAAAAGCAATCATTATATTAATTTATGCATGGTCTCTAAATTTTTTTAATTTAAAAAAGTTTTAAAGGTCACAAACTAGCAATACTTTAAGGATTTAGGTTAGTTCTATAGCATCTGTTTTTAGATCCAAGGTTTTGTTTATGATGGGTTAAAGGCTGAGCTTTAACAAATAGGGTGTTCAAGATAAAAGTTGGGTATAGGATAAAATATGGTCAAAGTTCTTCCACTGTGATTTTGGCTCAGGAGTATCTATGTAAATGGATGTACTTAAGGATTCAGAGCTTCAAGATAGAATTGTGTTTCTTATTAATGAATAATAAATTGTTTGCTTTTCCAAAAAAAGTAACTTTTAATACTTTTCATTAATCTAAAGAAGATATGCATATTTGCCTGATACAATTGGTCCTTCAGCAGACCAAATATGAAACCACAACCATAACTGTGTCTTTTGCCATTAAAAAACAGGTCATCTCACTCTGAGCTATACTCATAATTAGGAGATTCATGACATCAAATCATTCAATGTCTCAAATTTTGAATTATTTATCATCCAATTGCTTAATTTCTTTTTGAAAACTGTTTAATTTCTAATACATTTATAGCTTAAGCATCATAAAAAAAAATACTATTTTCCCAGGAGTCTTCTGTGTAATAACATTCAAATAAACAGAATAATAATCTTACCTTAACAACAACAAAATGCCTATCTCACAGTCTTGTTGTGAGGGATAAATGAGATAATGGATATAAAATACTGAAATACTATCTATATATATATATATATATATATATATATATATATATATATATATATCATTGATTTTAATTTCTTAACTAGAAGAGGCAATATACCAAGACAAATATACCTTTATATTAACTAACCCCTTCCCTGCTGTGTCTATAACCTTGCTCAGATCTACCCCTTCTTTGGAAAATCTTCATCTTGACCCACCATCTTCTTTTACATTTCTCCTCTCTTTCATAGCCAAATTCTCTAGGAAAAACTGTGGACATGGCTTTATTTCCTCATTTTCCACTCATTTCTCAACCTCTCATTACCTGGCTTCTTTAAGAGAAACAGGTTTCTCCAAGGACACCAAGAGTTGTGATTTTATCATGACTAAGTATACCTGCTAAAAAGGTATTAGTTTGCTTTTTTTTTCTTTTCCAATAGAGGAAAATGGGAGGGAAGAAAAATAAATGCATATTTTTAAAATTTTAAATTTTAAAACATTTGAAAATATTTCTAATTGTATGAACTAATGGGGATAGGGGAAAAGCATTTATATAGTGCTTACTATGCCAAGAATTGTGCTAATCATTTTTACAAATATCTCATTTGATCCCCACAAAACCCTGAAAAGCAGGGGTTATTTTTTTTAACTTAGGATTTTCTTATTTTCCAATTATATGCAAAAACAATTTTAACTTTTTTTCTTCAGATTTTGATTTCCAAATTCTCTCTCTACCTCCTACCCTCCCTCACTGATTGAGAAGGCAAGCAATTGACACAGGCTATACATGTGTAGTCAATCAAAATATATTTCCATGTAAATCATGCTGAGAGAGAAAACAAGACAAAAAGGAAAAGTATCTTTGATCTGCATTCAGGATCCACCAGTTCTTTCTCTGGAAATGGACAGCACCTTCCATTATAAGTGCAGTTGCTGTTATTATTCCCATTTTACAGCTGAGGAAAACAAGGCAAATGGGTTTAGGGACTTGCCCAGTGTCACACAACTAGTTAATGTCTGAGGCTGGATTTGAGTCTTCCTGCCTCCAGGTCTACAGCTCTCTGTCCCAGCTGGTCACCTTAAACAGAGGTCAAAGTTAGCAGAACCAGAAGAAGAATTTACACAATATTATAAAGAAAATCTGAAAAAACTATAGAACTCTGGTCAGTGAAGGACACCTCCCACATCCTGGCAAAGAGGTGATGGACTAGAGGCGGAGAATAAGAAGTTTGCAGACATAGCCACCATGCTTAACAAAGGAGGGTTCCGAGGAGGGAGGGAAGGGGATAGCAAAAAACAAAACAAATAAAAGAAGAAAAATACAAAAGAAAGTTTAGAAGAGAATACACAATCAGGGCAGTTTTTTTAAAACTATCATATGCACTTTAAAAGTGTGCAACAAAGTTCATTTTCACATCAAATTCTCTTTTCTGTGCTCTGTATATTGAAATGTTGAGTGGTTTTCATTTCTATCTGATCACAATATGCCAAGGAATAGGGAGATAGTGAGCCAGTGAGAAAACCCAAATCTACAAGTCCTAGTGATCAGATATACGGAACCAAGCAATGGTAACCAAGGAATATATGCCTATTCTCTCTGATCTCTTTCATTTAGAATGCCAAGAAGTGATGTACATCATTTCTAAAATTTTGGTCTCAATCATAATGAAAGGAAACATCTCTTTCTGACCTCTGAAGAAGCAGTGGCCTCTCTTCTGGGTATTTTTTTTTAGGGGAGGGCAAGCAGGAGTCCAACATGTAACAGATAGAGCATGTTAACCTTGGGAATACCAATATAAGATAAAGATGTGACTCATTTTCCCTTTCTCCCTTTTCATGTAGTCCAACTAATGCTTAATACCTTTTGAAAATGTGAGCTTAGGCAATACAATTTCTAGGTTGGATACTGTTTTAATATAGGTCCAAAACAAACCTCGGTCTGGTTAAAAAAAAAGTTGTAGATTTAAGGAAGTTTAGAAAATGTACATGTTAAACATTCCTCCTCCCTTTTCCCATAACACCCTCCCACATCTCAGCCTAGCAGGAAAAGATACCAGCCAGGACATTCCTCCACCTTCCTTCCCCTCACCCCAGGCTGCTGGATGCAGTGATGATTCCATCCCTTGGCTGAGTCCAGAGCTACCACCTACCACACTTCTGGTGAGAAGAGGGACTATCAGGCCTTACATCTGCCCTGGCACGGAGCCCTAAGTTTCCTTGGGTCTCATCATTGGCACTACTGTTACAGTGATGTCTATACATTCAGGTACTGCCATCTAACCTGTCAATAAACCCTAAGGAATCCTGGGTCTTGCCACTGACCCTGTTAAAGCATCCTGAGATCCTCCAGGGCTACCCACAACCAAACTCTTTGCTGTGTGTTGTTGCCTCAAATTAAAGTGGGAGTTCCTTGAGAGCAGAGACTGGCTCACTGCTTGGCATAAGGACTTAAGTAAATGCTTTCAAGTCCATTCATTCATTGCAGACTGAAGCACACTATTTTTACTTTTTTTTTTTTTATTGTATTGGGTTTTTTCCATGGTTTTTCCCCTTCTGTTCTGTTTCTTCTTTTACAACATGACTAATACAGAAATATGTTTAACATGACTGCACACGTAAAACCTTTATCAGATTACTTGCTGTCTTGGGAAGGGGAGGGAAAAAATTTAGAACTTAAAATCTTATTTTAAAAAATGAATGTTGAAAACTACTTTTATGTAATTGGGAAAATAAAATGCTATTCACAGAAATAAATAAACTCATAATAAACCTAGTTTTTTCCCCTCTAGTAAGGACAGCTTTGGTTTTAGCATTAACTATTTTTTTTCTGATTCTATCTAGAATTTAATTCAACAAAACTTCACATGGCTACTACTATATGAGCAGAGCCCTAGGTTTAGGTACTAGGAAAAATACAAAGTGAGATAAGACACAGTCTATCCCTTTGCTAAGGCTACAAATTGCTAAATTCTGGGGTAAAGGAAAAACAAAACCAAATAAAACTTTGTTAGTCCTGATTTCCATCTACTTTGCTTTTACACCTAGGGGAACACTTATGTAAGATTCATTCACACTGAATATTTAATGGTTTATTAAAATTCACTCATACTATTTCATATTATATAATTATGGCAACAAAATTAGACTAATGATTATGGCATGGTTCATAAATCACAGTTTAATGTCCAACTTTAAGTTCAGGGTAACTCCCTTATTTTGCAGGCAGCTCAACTGCCTTTTTTGGGAAGACTTGTTCCTCAAGAATTAGTGATCACACAACTTTCATTTTAATTATGCAAAGCTCTTGGGTAACTTTTAAAAATAAGTGACTAATATGCAAGAGTATCATTCCATGTTAATGGGATTCGGTGTAATTCATAAAGAGGTTATTAAGTGGCTGGCAAATCCAGGCAGTCAGCATAGAAAAGACAAAGAGATCAAGGCCCTGCCCTCTGGAAGTTTATAGTCTAGTTGAAAATGAAGACTTATACTGAGTTTATTATTTAAAACATAAATGAAGCTGTTTCAGACCAGAATAATTAGAGTAAATGTGCAACCCTGAAACCCAAAATTCACTCCTATATTTTGACTTGAATTTGTAACCATCATAAACACTAGCCAAATTAACAGCAAAAAAGTTATCTATCCACACTAAACTTTCCTTTTTATGTAAGATCTCTATAAAAGGTCTCTATTGTTATCTCTGTATTTGTAAGTACAAAGTTTCAATGTCCAGTTCTGCCCTCCAGTGATTAGCCTCTGAATTTAATTAGGCTGGTCTTCATACAACAACATGAGGGTCCTTTGTCAAGAACACATTTAAACTAGGCATGATTATTTTGGGTTATAAGTCAATATTTTTTGCCTTCTAGAAAATCATATTCCAACTTCTCTGCTCCTTTATAGTGGCAGCTGCTAAATCTTTTGGTACCCTGACAGAGACTCCTAGGTATTTGCATTCTTTCTTTCTGACTGCTCGAAATATTTTTTCTTTGGCCTGGAAACACTGGATTTTGGCCATAATGTTTCTGAGACTTTTTTTGGACATGCATTTCAAGAAATCATAAAGGAAAACTTCCCAGTTCTCTTAGAATCACAGGGCAGAGTAAAAATTGAAAGAATCCAATAGGTATATCCTGAAACAACTCCACCCCCCAAAAAAAACAAATTTACACACACTCTCTGTCCTTATCTTCCCTCCCCCCTCCCTCTTCTTTTCTCTCAACATAATACATATATACATACATATATGTATATAAACCCATATACATGTTTTTATATTTAATATATTTTTATATTTTAAATACATATACATATAGTTATATGTGTATATATAGTTATACATATACTATATCATTATACTATATACTACATATATAGCCATATATGTAGCTATAGTTAAAAGTGTATATATAAGGAACAAATATTTAAAAGCCACTCCCTAATCAATAAATAGCCAAAAGATAAGAATAGGCAGTTTTCAGGGGAAGAAATCTTCTATTGAATTCTGTCTAGAATTCAATTCAACAAATCTTTATAGAAGTACTACTCTATGTATAGGGTACTGGATATGGATATCAGAAAAAAAAACAATATTTAAATAAGACATAATCCATCCCTTCACTGAAGTTGCAATTTGCTAAATTATGGAGGAAAGGAAAAACAAAACAAAACTGTGTAAGTTCTGATTTCCTTTTATATCTAGAGTAACATTTTCATAAAATTAATTCACACTGAATATTTAATGGCTTATTAAAATTCACTTATACTATTTTACATTAAATAATTATAGCAACAAAATTAGATGAAAGATTATGAATTTAAATTTTTGCATGACTCAAAACAAATCATAATTTAATGTCAAACTCTGACTTCAGGGTAACTCACCTATTTAGCTATATATAGATCAAGGAAATTACCCCAAACTCAAACTTTGACATTAAATGTACATAAAACTACCTAACTATACATGTATCTATAACTACATATATTATATGTATACACCATTACCAATAACCATGTAAAAAAAGTTCCAAATCACTAATAATTGGAAAATGCAAATTAAAGCAACTCTGGTTTGGCAAAGTTGATTCAAAAAAAGAAAAAGAAAATAATAAATGTTAGAGGAACTTTGGAAACATAGTTAAATTAATTAATCATTGGTAAAGTTGCAAACTGATCCAGCCAGTCTAGAAAGTAATTTGGAACTAATCCTCAAAAGTTCCCCTTTGAGAAAAAGGAAAAGGATCTATACGTCTAAAAAAAATTTTAGGAGTCCTTTTTTTTGTGGTGACAAAGAACCAGAAATTAAAGGTGTGCATATCAACTGGGAAACAGCTAAACAAATTAGGGAATATTAATCTGATGGAATATGACTGTGCTGTAGGAGATGATGAAGGACTCAGAGAAACCTGGGAAGACTTATTTTCAAACAGAAAAAAAAAGACAAGCTAGACAGGAAATTACATGAAAAGAAATGTATACAGGTATCACAAAAATAATTCAAAATAGAAAGTCTTTCTACTGATTTTTAAACAAAAATTACAATAAGATTAAAAAAAAAAACCCAGCAGTAGCATAGTACAAGCATCTTGCTTCCACAGTGTGATGCTGGTAAGAGTAGTCAGTGAAGAGGTGAGGTGTGAATCCTCTCCAGGATTCTGATGGCAAGGATACCATTACTAAGAAGAGACAAGGAAACTTTCCTGAGGACTGATGGTACTCATAGTGCTTCAGTTTACCAAATGAAACTCAACGGCTAAAAGCAGTAACAGACACCTGAGGTTAGGGGTAGGGGACACACAGAACCACAGCTTTAGCGAGGGTATCTTAATCCAGGGTAACTGTATTTCAATATAATTGGTTTCCTCTGAAATCTTATGTATTTGATTTTATGCACTTAAATGTATTATTCTGAGAAGGGGAACCTGGGGCTTCATCAGACTGCCAAAACAGTCCAGGACACACAAAAAAGGTAAGAATGCCTGCTTTACAGCTCCTTTTGCGGTGGCATATAACTAGAAACTGAGGGGATGCCCATCAATTGGAAAACTAAACAAGTATATGAATGTGGTGGGATACTACTGTTTTATAAGAAATGATGAGCAGGTGGATTTCAGAAAAACTTGGAAAGGCTTATATGAACTGATGCTGAGTGAAGTGAGAAGAACCAGGAGAACACTGTTCACAGCAACATTGTGCGATGAACAACTTTGGCAGATTCTTGTCAGCAATAAAATGATCTAAGACAATTCCAAAAGACTCATGATGGAAAATACAGTCCACCTCCAGAGAAAGAATATGGAGTCTGAATGAAGATTGAAGCATACTATTTTTACTTTTTGTTTTTTCTTTCTCATGGTTTTTCTCTTCTGTTCTGATTCTTCTTTTACAACATGACTAATGTGGAAATATGTTTAACATGACTGCACATGTATAACCTGTATCAGATCACTTGCTATCTTAGGGAAGGGGAAGTGAAGGGAAGGAGGGAGAAAAATTTAGAACTCAGTCTTACAAAAATCAGTGTTGAAAACTATCTTTACATGTAATTGGGGAATACCATTAAAAGGGCAAAAAAGAACGCCTGCTTTGAAGAATCATTAAGCTGTACGTTCCTTCTACACAGCAGGGACTGTTCTTTGTTTTGGTTTGTTTTAATTTTTACCTTTCATTGTATCCCCAGCCATAGCACAACATCTGGCACAGAGAAGGCACTTATAAATGCTGGCTGACTGTCTGATTTACAAGGGCCACTAAAGCTCTTTTGTTAACCGGTCTAATCATCTCATTTTACAGCTGAGGACTTGCTCAAGCTCAGCCCAGTGGTAATAGCCTAGATTTGAAGCTGGGTTCTCTCATCAAATCTAATGTACTTTCCATTATACAGTGCTTTGTGAATAAAGAAAATTAGTTCATGACTTACTGATGTTCTCTTCTACTGCCATTCCCCCC
>NW_027185655.1:15067764-15154550 GCF_028583685.1 Petaurus breviceps papuanus | reverse complement strand
TTCTTCTTGTTCGCTGTGTAGAGAATACCATTTTTGTGTCTTTTTTTCTTTTCTTTCTTCTCTCCCCCCCCCCCCCCCCCCCCCCCCCCCCCCCCCCGCCGCCAAAATGAGGCCATGGATAATTAGAGGCAGCTTAGCATATTGATAGAGCTGACCTGAAACCCAAGAAGTCTTGAGTTTCAAACCTACCTCAGACACAAGACCCTGAGTGAGGAAGCTCACTTAATGTCTCAGGGTTCTAACTAATTCTAAGGCTAAAAATTGCAAAGAAGGCACCAATGCTCACTATTAGGGAGACTATCCTCATCCAGGATTCCCTAAATCAGTGAAACAGGGTCAAATCCTCATCCCAGAAATAATTGCAACTAAGAATAAATATTACTACTAAAGGCAGGTTATGTTATTTTGTTATTATTACTAACATTAATCATAGAAGCTCGTCAGTAAAGTGTTTCATTGACATTAAAAAAGGCAATACCATGGAATGATGTAGTGGATACAGAGCTGTGCTCAAAGTCAAGAAAACCTGGGTTCAAGTTGGGAATAACCAGACTTTGGTTTCCTTAATTTGATAAAAAGTATCTCTATAAAACAGGACTGCTTAAACATTTGGTGCAACAGACCCCTGTGGCACTCTGACAAAGCTCATGGACCCCTTTTTCAGAATAGCATTTGAAAAAGTGTAAAATGCACAGGATTAGGGGCAGCTAAGTGGCACAGTGCATAGAGCACCAGCACTGGAGTCAGGAGGACCTGAGTACAAATCCAGCCTCAGACACTTAACACAAAAACTAGCCATGTGACCTTGGGCAAGTCACAACCCCAATTGCCCTCCAAAAAGAAAAAAAAAAAGCACAGTATTACAGTAGAAACCAATTATATTGAAATACAGTTATTATATACAGACCCCAAGTTAAGAACTCTAAAATCAGGAGCTAGCATTACCTGCCATGAAGAGATATTAGAAGTTGCTTTAATAAGATTGGAGGTTAAACAGTAATAGCCATGGCCACCATTTTTGTTTGACAGTGCTCACTGTTGTAGCTACCTGGAGAAAAAAAAATATGCATACACAGAAACAAAAGGCAGTTATTGCTATTTGTAGATGGTCTGGTAGTTTGTTAAGAGAACCCTGGAAACACAACTAAAACTTAATTGAAACAATAATTTCAGCATAGAAGGATAAAAAATAATAATAGCTAGTTTCACACACATTATTTCATTTCAACCTCACAAGAACTGTGGAAAGTAGGTAGTACGTTATCCCCATTTCATAGATGAAAGAACTGAGAAAGACATTAAGTGTCTGAGGTAAGATCTGAATGAAGCAATTTGGGAGGCTCAGAACATTTAGGTATCTGGAAGTCCATTGTTCTATTAATTATAGATAGATAACAAAAATCATTAAGCATGCCTAATGTTTCCAGATCCAACATGAGGGAACTATAAACTGGAGTTACTATGTCTTTCAATATAATTTGTTCCTCCTGTGAGATATAAGTTCTTTGGACTCTTCCTAACTCTAAATCTATTCATTTGTAATAGGACTAACATTTTCTTGACATAGCTTCTGATCCAGGGGCATAAAAGCTCCCAGCCCCATATGTCTAAAGGCTTCTCAGACCTAGAGAGTGCCTGATACCACTCAAGTTGAATTACCCTGATGACTTAATGACTAGATACATTTCCAGGCAGAAATGGGGGAGAGGAACCGCATCCCCAAGAGGCTGAGTATTACTGTATTCTTGTATATTCTTGTTGCGTGTGTTAGGGCAAAGTAAACCTCCTTTGTCATGTGTTTGGTGTTTTTTGAGTACCTCATTTTATCCCGACACCAAGCCTGAACCTGCAACATCATCTAATCATAAGGTACTTCCAGGGTTCAGTGAGGGAACAAGGGAAGAAAAAGGGGGGGGGGAGTTACATGATAACTTTATTATATATTTAAAAGGAATAGTAAGTTGTAGAGAATAGATTTGCAGTTTCATGTACAATCATCTTTTTTTCCATTCTACTATGTTACAGAAATGCTTGTTTTGTTTAAGTTCAGTTAAGTTTTTAAGTTATTTTAAAATATAAATTAAAATTTTTTTAAATGAAGTTACCAAAATGAAAAAAAATAAGCAAAAAAAATGAGAAAGATGTTCAATTAAAGAGATTAGGCACACAGAACCCTGAAGCATCCGGCAGAATGCACAATAAACACAAGGATGCCAAATCCCTGGGTAAGGACTCTATTAAGCAAAAATGTCTGGGAAAACTAGAAAGCATTAACTGTGCTTACCCTTTGACCTAGAGAAATGAGTACTAGGTACATACCCAGAGGAAGGCCAAAGACATCCATACAAAGATATTTATAGCAGTATTTTTTGCCATAGCAAAGAACTGGAAGCTAAGTAGTTGCTTAACAAATGGGAGATGTTTGGACAAATTGTGATACATAATTTAATGGAATATAATGTGCTACAAAGCAATTTAAAATATGACGAATTCAGAGAAGTCTGGAAAGACTTGTATAAACTGATACAGACTGAAATATGCAGAACCAGAAAAAATAATGTACATGGAAACCAAAATAACATTAAAAAAAGAGCTATGGAAACACGACAGAACTTTGATCAATGCAGGGACCAGATCCATTCACAGTGGCTGACATATAGTAATAGTCAATCATCATTTCAGAAGACCAGTGAAGCGTTCTAGCCACCTCTTAACAGAAAGGTGAGGAATTAAGAGTGCAGAGTGACCTATACATTTTCAGATACAGCCAATAGGTTAATTCCCTTTGTTTGACTATACTTCTTTATTACAAGGAAAAGCTTCTATTGATTGGGGTAGGGGAAGGGATATATTAGTGGATAGTGAGAGAAATGCAAAAAAGATAAGGACATCAAGAAAAGATTTGGAAATATATAGAAAACTAAAAGTTCAGAAGAGAACATAAGGTAATTTTGTTATAACTATGTTAAACTTCATATAAACTTACAAAGTAAATTGTATATAATAGGAGTTTGTAATAGCACATACAATCCTCTTTGTATATTTCTGTTTAAATCCTTAACATAAAAAGAATATAAAAGAAAAAAAAGAAAATTTAGGAAGCAGATAATACTCTGCTGGGGCAACCAAGCATTTTAATGTCTTTGTGCCTCAGTCTCCCCACATGAAAAATGGAATGAGGGAAACTACAGTGGCCTTCATGATTTTAGGTAGAGATAAAAATCTTGGGTTTAATCGCTATGCAGGTCAATTAGTTTGTTATATTATATATTCTCAGACTGTGTAACTGTGGCCTGCCATCTTGCTATTTGTCTCAAAGGACACGGGGAAAAACAATGTGCATAAATATGCAAAAAATCACCAGTTATCTGAAAAATAATTCATTTGGCATGTCTTACTGCCAGTAAATAAGTAGTTATTATCTTTACGTGTGGAGAACCATAAGGTTATTATTTTTTCAAAGAAAAATTTATACCATTATTTAGTCTTCAAATGCCTGCGGAGCTAGAAGATTTTTGTAACATTATTAAGTGTCTTATGAAACACTACCTCAAGATTACAAACATATCTTGTGTCCATGAGTTATTATTGATAAATGTGATCACAATAAAACATGCTTCCTTTCGAAATCACAATGGAAACACAGCATCATGCCGCTAAAAAGGAATCAGGATGACCCGTAGTGAGAGTGATACTACAGAATGTCATTATGTAGGAAGGACAGAGGATGACCCAGTCTGAAAGCTGTAAAAAATCTCTGAGATCATCCAGTAAAACTGACTAATTTTACAAATGGGGAAACCGAGGGCCAGAGATATGAAGTAATTGTGTAGTCTCACATGGGCAGTAAGCAGCAGAGCTACTTACTACCAGGTCTCCTGATGCCAAGTCTGAGACTTTTCCTACTTGATGTTCTTTATGATAGGCTATTTTTATTATACTTAAACTTTAAATATTAACCTACTCATTTTTTTGTGATTTTAAAAAATGTCTGAACCTCATCATTCATGTATATAAAGTACTGTTCCTTTTATTCATGATTAGTGATAATGTTCAATATTTTCAGTTATGTCTGACTCTTCATGATCCCATTTTGGGTTTTCTTGGCAAAGATACTGGAGTGGTTTGCCATTTCATTCTCCACCTCATTTTACAGAAGAGGAAACTGAGGCAAACAGGGTTAAGTGACTTGCCCAGATTCAAACAGCTAGTAAGTATCTGAGACTAGATCTGAACTCAGAAAGATGAGTCTTGATTCTAGGCCCAGCATTCTATCCACTGTGTCCTCTAGTCGCCCAAAAAACCATGTGCACTTCTTATTAAACTTAGCACTTTAATTTATTTCAATAAACTTTCCAAATGGCCTATCACTTCTTTCATGCAATACAGCTACACAGACTATTTACGTTCTGTCAAAGTGCATGACATTTGGCAAACTTTAAGTAGGACCCGATCTCATAGTTATACAGATCTCACAGTTAAACAGTCATTGTAAATGGACAATGAACTGGGCCTAGAATTGGAGAGTAGGAAGTAAGCAAGATGGATAACATTTAGGAGCCTGTCAGTACTTTGAACAAAGTCAAGTTTCTTACAGAAAAAAATCCTATTTTTAACACTGATATTCTTCTTATAATATATATATATATAATATATTCTTATAATAATGCTATGTTATAAATCATAGAGAACTAAAATCTTTGAAGAATCAATATTGTGGGCCATTCAAAGGGCAATTGAAAAAAATATATAGTGGGCATAGAGAGGTTACCACACGTGGTGATTATTGAATCAAAAGCACAAAGCATCAAAGATGTCAGAGAGACATGACTGGAAAAGGATTGTGTCATAATAGATTTCATGCTGGAAGGGTCTTCTGAGGCCAAATAGTCCAACCTCTTCCTTTTGCAGGTAAGGAAACTGAGGTCCAAAGTCCCATGGGTAGTCAGTGACTGGCAAATTGAATCCTCTGACTCCAAATGCAGGATTCTTGGGATACATATAATGTTAGGAAACCTAAAGAAAGACCATTGTACACTCCCAACCCCTGCACAGGACACAACAGAAGATCATATGGATGAGCAGTTGATGAACTGCGACAGGCACCGGTAGAAGGAAAATCTATACTGATGAGACCACAGACCAATTTATTCTTCTATGCTCCTATGCTGGATACATGTATAGAATAAACTTAATAATCAAATTTAGATTATATGAACCTATAAGAAGCTATTTTCAATTCATTCCAAAAAAACCTCTCTGACACAAATCAAGAATGAATAAAAACCACCCAAAGGAGACCAATGTCATTAAACAGGATCAAGAAATCTCTCAAGACATCATCTGACATATTCCTTTTCATTTAAATCACAGAATCACACATGTCACATTTCTTTCCTTCTACCAGGAGCTACTGCTTTGCCTTTGGAGCTGACATAACTTTCAGAATAATAATTTGTTATTCTACAGGCAGAAAAAAAAGTATTTTAAGGAAATAAAAATAAGAAATTCTAAGAAATGTTCATTTTTATAAGGTTTCCATAGAAAGAATTCACATTAAATTATACTTCCCCGTTGAGCTTTCAAATAGAGCCTCTGTCCAAAACCGAGTTAAATGTAGTTGCCAGTAAAGTTATTTATTCTACAAGCTTTCATTTTCATTGAATGAGCATTACAAAGGGCTGTTCAAGCTCACTGAAACAGCACTTTAACATGAGATGATTTCTGCACACTAAACATTCCATAACCCTGCCTTTCATCGAATAACTTCTAATCTGTTATGCTCTCATTTGCTTAGCTCCAATGGATAAAAACACTTTTATAAGATCTTAAGGAAAAAAGTGTCTTAGCTCAAGCAAAAGAAGAAAACAGTTCCACTAGAAAAACTGGTATTTTTTCTCCCCCATTTACTCCCAACAGCCCTCTAAAGAAAAGAAGAACTTTGATTAAAGGATGTCTGTTTTTTATTAAATATGTGGTATTGAGAAAATTATACTAAAATGTTCTTTCAGAGCCAAGCTACTATGGTTAAAAAGTAACAAATACCATTAAGGTTTATGACACAGAATTAACCATCTGAAACATTTAAATTCCTACCCTAATGCTTCTCCGTGTAGATTAGTGAATGAATGAATCAAAACTTACCTAGCCCACTCCAACAAATGCTAGACTAGACCATGCTCCACATCCCATACATTCATGCACACAGCCATCTTGCCATCTTCCCTGACCCTAGAGAGATACTGTTTCCCAAATAGTATGATATGTAACACATACTAGCCATTTAATGATTTCTTTTTTTTTTTTTGCTTTTTTTTGGAGAGGGGGGTAGGTAGGGCAATTGGGGTTAAGTGACTTGCCCAAGGTCATAAGGCTAGTTTTTGTGTTAAGTGCCTGAGGCCAGATTTGAACTCAGCTCCTCCTGACTCCGGGGCCAGTGCTCTATTCACTGAGCCGCCTCGTCGCCCCCCATTTAATAATTTCTTATTCATTCATTCACTTGAGGAAAGCAGAGAGGCACAATGGAAAGTTTGTTGGGTTTGGTACCCAGGATTCGGGGTAGAATTCTGCCCCTGCGGCTTCCCTGGATAACTAGCAAATCCTTTGCCCTATTTGGGTCTTGGATTCTTCATCTGTATAATAAAAGAAGCTAGACTAGATTGGTGTTAGAGGTCCCTTCCAGTTATAAATCTATAGTATTACCTCTAGAAACCTTTTTATTGGAAGAGATTCCTTTCTGTTGTGAAAAACCTTAATGGCACTTGCTTCCAGACACCTGGATTCCTTTGCTAAAATGATGTTTGCTTTTTTATAAACTCAGGAATATACCAATTCATAGAAAGGGAAGATCTACACTCTCCTCTCCCCAGAAAAGGTTAAAAAAGATAAAGTGAAAAAAAAGTAGCATTTCAGAACAGGAGTAACTACTGCAAAAAAAAAAAAATGCCTCTAGGCATCTATTAACACCTGTACATTGAAATCAACTATTAAAAGGGGCTTAAAAATAAAAGTTGAACTGACATTAGAACTTAAAGACAGACATATACAAAACCCTAATGTCTTCTCTGAGTGTAATGAGAATTCAAGTATTTTAAAGAGGGGAGAAAGCAAACAAAATATGAAACCCCTGAAGCAGATACAGTAACTCCTTCTGACAGTTAATAAGTGATATATACTTGCTTTCTAGAAAGAAAAAAAAACACTTAAGAAATCAAGTGAGAGAAATACATGAAATATGCCAAAAGCATTTCCTTTGCTGGTAAATGCAGAGGATATTCTAAGGAAAAACAGCCCTGTAAAAGCCCCTGGCCACAACAGACATGCAAGTAGTGTTTGGATGATGAGATATATGAGACACTGCCATTTCCACCACCACTTAACCTCTTTAAAAAATTGCCTAAATTGCAAGTTTGTCGTTTGAGAGCTCTCCAGCTCTGCAACTGAGCACTGGCTATCCCCCCTTCCTATTGAAAGTCTTCATCACCAAATCCAACAGCAGTTATCCCTTCTTCATCTTCTTTAACCTTCCTCTAATTTTTGGCACTGCTCCCCGCCTCTACTCCCCTTCCTTCTGCATAATCTTTTCCCCATTGGACTGGAGACCTTCCTTTTGTCCCTTTTGCTTCCCCTTGCCTCTTTCACTGGCTGCCTCCTCATTCTCTTCTAGGCCTCTTAAGGAGGCTATAGCAGGGCCCTGTTTCATCATCAGAATGTGAATCAATCAGTCCAGAAAACAATTTGGAGCTATAACAAAAGTCAATAAACTACACATACCCTTTGACACAGCAATATGACTACTAACCACATACCCCAAAGAAGAGAGAAGTACAAAAATATTTATAGCAGCATTTTTTGTTAAAGCAAAGAGAATGATGAATAGAGTAGGTGCCCATGAAGGGGGGAATGGAATGTTATTTCGGCACAAGAAATAATGAATATGACTATGACCATTTCTCTGCAATACAATTAGCTTTCCCTAAAGAGTAACAAAGCTGTCTCTGGGACTTGATTGGCCCTACCTCCCTTATATCGTTTCATCAAAGAAAGTCAGTGGAGTCAGGGCCCCTCAAACTCAGGGGAAGTCTGAAGATCTTCCCTGATGACCAAATGCATTTCCATATGAAGACAAGGGTTCCGGAAAAACTAAGTGCCACTGTTCCCTTGTGGCACAAACACCCTTTTGTTTCAATGACTTGTGAGTGCCTTATTTTGTCCCACCATCTAACCCAAACTAACAAAATAGAGGCTTCAGGCCTCCTCTAACAGAAGCCTATTGAGAGAACCTTGATAAAACTTGTATGACTTCAGCACTCTTGATGTACACAGTGACCAATCCTAACTTGTTTGCCCATGGTGGTGCTGACACTGCTGGTGGCCCTTTTCCTTTCCTATGGCCCAAGGACTTCTGATTTTTTTTTTTTTTTTGCAGCTCTACAATTGAAGTCATCTAGTCAATATGTCAGGGACTATGCTAAGTGCTAGGCATACAAAGAATGGCAAAAGACAATCCCTGTTCTAATGGGGTAAACAAGCAAGGTAGCTTCTCACTGTTGGCAGCCTCTGTTCTTGGCCGAGACTAGAGGGGCAAAATAAGTTACTTACACACACGAGCACATACACAAGGTCAATTATTTACTTGGTTGTACTTATTTGTTGAGGGGAGGTGGGAGTTAGTGGGTGGTAAGGTACAAAAAAGAAAAGGAAAGCCAATTAATAAAACATTCAAAAATACACAGAAGAAAGCAAAAGCAACTCAGAAGGGGCCATATGTGAGACAATGTAGTTGCTAATTTGTCAAATTTACTTAATATGCACTTAAAATACAAGAGACAGAAGTTCACGAGTTCACATATGATCCTTTTTCTTGCAATCACAACTTTATGAAACTTATGTGAAAAACTAGGTTTATTACAAGAGAAATGAACCTGCAAGTGGAACCCCAAGCAAGTACAAAGGTAAATTATGTCAGCTCAGGGGCCTCCTGCATACTCTGGAGCCAGTGTTTCTGGAAAATATGGCAGCTCAAAAAGACAAGTTCAGGGAACTCCTTAATATTCCTTAACAATGTTGAAATGTTTATGTTTCTTAATTGCTTGGTGCATAATAAACAAAATTTTCATTTTTAATGAGGTTTCTCATACTTCAAAAAGAATAGAACAGTAATCACAGCTTTGGAGCTACAGGGGGCCTTAAAGACCATCCTAATCAGGGGGTTCTTAACCGTTTTTCTGCCATGAACTTGGGAAACCTGGTGAAGTCTATGGAATCCCTCTTGGAAAGTTTTACATTACATTTACGTAACGGTTATCTACAAAGCAAGTTTGCAAAGAAAGCACTTTTTACAAATATTATACTTCATTTATTATACTTTATTATGTTACAGTCACAACAACCCTGGGAGTTCACTGCCATTATTATCCCCATTTTAGAAAACTAAGGAAGAATCTGAGAAAGACAGAGGTTAAGTAACTTCCTGAGGTTACCCGACTAGTGTAGTGTGTAAGGCTGGATTTAAACTCCAGATTGAGTGCTTTAGCTACCACTATCACCTAGAATTACAAAGGAAACCAATTATATTAAAATAATAATTATATATATATATGTATATATAGGTAAAAGAACAAGTTCAAGGAACCATGGTTAATAATGCCTGATCTAGTCCTACCCATTCATTTTTACAGTTGAGGAAACCCATGCTTAAGGAGATTAAGTAATTTGCCAATGACCAAGCAGGTAGTAAAATTCAGAGGCATGATCTGGCCTTACTTCCTCTCATTCTAGAGCCAATGCTCTTTCTCCTACTCCAGGAAAGTCCCAATTGATGCTTCTTGGACTCTACCTAGCAGACTTCATTCACTGACAGAAACAAACAGGGCAGGACAGGATAGAACAGGATATGTAGTTTGCAGGCAATTGGCACTGCACAGATAGGAATCTCCCAGATGTTTTCATTTTCCCCTCAGACCTGGAATGTTGGAATCACTCCATCAGCTACTCCCTCCCCCTCCCCCCTTTCTCCCCTCTGTCAATAACTTACAGACAATATGGAGGATCTGACAGTAACCAAGGAGGTGGCAAAATTTAACTGATTTCATTCAGAGTTCTGTATTATTAATATTGAACTAAGCATATCTCCACTTTCTGGTTCCTTACTTGCTGAATAAGGAAAATAATTTTTTATTAGTACAAAATATATTTGCCCTATGTTCCGCAGGGGGAATGGGGGATCTCAAAGCATTAATCTCCCTTCTTCTTCACACCTTACCAATCTGACCAAAACCCTCGATTGCCCTTGCCCTCTCCCTGCCCTGCCTTGTGCATGAGTATTTTGAGCTCATGCCAGCTGCAAAGAAAGTTCAATGGGTATACCTAAGGAACACAAGAGGTCTCATGAATAGAAAAGGTCCAGTCACTACCAACTTAAATTGTTGGTTAGATTTTTGCAAACTTCAAAAATGTGCTCATTTAAAAATAAGAGTCTTCTTGATGGACAAATGGTCAATGGAAATGAATAGGTAGCATTTCTTCCCTCTTAAAAATCTAAGGTACCTGCTATATACTCAAAATCACTAATAATTAGAAAACTGCAAATTAAAGCAATTCTGAGGTCATCTTATAATCATCAGATTGGTAAAAGTGACCAACAAAAATGTCAAGAGGACTGTGGGAAAACAGGAACACAGATATGGTGGAGTTGTGAATTGGTCCCATCATTAGGGGGGAAAAAATGGAACTATGCCCCCACGGTTACTAAACTGTACAAACCCTATGACCCAGAGATACCACTCCTAGGCCTATACTCCAAAGAGCTCAGAGAAAGGAGGAAAAGATCCTGTATGTATAAAAATATTTGTAGTGGGCACTGTTTATAGTGATAAAAGAACTGGAAATTAAATGTGTGCCCTCAGCTGAGGAATGGCTGAACTAATTATAGTATACAAATAAAAGGAATACTATAAGAAGTGATCCTTAGAAAACTGAGACACCTTCAGGGAAGCCTGGGGAAACATGTATAAAATGATGCAGAGTGGGACATTTTATACTGTAACTGTTAAAAACGAAGACTTTTGTAAGACTTAAGAATTCTGATCACTACAATGGGTCATGACTCCAAAGTCCTGAAGAATGCAACCCATCTACCGACAAAATTTTAAAAATTATGGCCCTACTATACAGAATTTTGGACAATGTCAATATGGAACTTTGTTTTGCTTATCTATGCATATCTGTAAAAAGAGTTTGTTTTTTCTTTCTTTTTTCCCCCAGTGAGGGAATGTGGTAGGGGAAAAAATAAATGCTTGACAATTGAAAAAATATAATTACAAAATTTTAAGTGAGGGGCAATCCTAAATGCATGAGTTTTTATTGTGGTTTAAATGGTATAAATGGTCATTAAATTCAAACTGGATCAATTTCAATCCCCTTATCTAAAAATTTTTACCTTGTGGATTACCTTAAGCACTAAACCAAACCAAAGGAACAAACTATCCTCATGAGGTAGTTATCTGCAGCAGATATTTTGATTTTTAGAAATATTTTGATAATCTCATTTCAATATAATTAAATTCCCTCATAATTCTGTGTACTTTATTTAATGCATTTAAAAATATTAATGTGAAAAATGATTTATAGGATTTGCCAGATTGCAAAAGGGGTCCAAGCCACACACACACAAAAACTAAGAACTCCCCATCAAAAAGGATTTCAGATACTGTACGTTTTTAACAATGGGAGGAGCTGAAAAGAATTGCTCAGGGTCACTAAAGGGCAGGGTTGAGAGATGCAGCTTCCCCCTCCCACCACATTTTTGTATCAGGAACCAGGCAAGAGTCAGATGTCCTATCTTAATAATTTTCCCTTAGGCTACTAAAAATGGGCTGTTTTGTAAAGAAATTATTTACAAAATACAACTGAATTTTAAGCAATCAGTTCAAATGGTCCAAGAAGGTAAGTGTACAACAAAGGGATTGGATGAAATTATCTTAAAAGTCCCGGCCAGCTAGCTGCAAATACCCCCTTTCCCTTAACCCAACCCCCTAATCTCCTTGAAATCAGGAATCATTTGTCTTTGTACCTTGGGCACCTTTCCTGACATAATGCCTGAACTAATTAAGAAAATGTCAAAATTGTGCACAGCCTTGTCTCCATATCATGTCATTTAGCATTGTTTTATCAAAGGTTATTTAGGAAAACTTGGAAACAGCAAATTGGAAGCACAAGTACAGAATGGGGGAAAGCTTAAGTTAGAAACTCAATCAGGGAAAGTAAAAAAACAAAACAAAACAAAACAAACCCACCAGCTCAGTGGGCAGCTCAGTGAATCTACAGAAAAAAAAAAAAAAACCATGTACATTGTGAAAATAAAACCAGATGTTGTTATAATTTTCCATCACATAACCACTGCAATCTAAGAAAGTACGCTCAAACTTTTGGAAATACATCATCAGGAATTTGGGCAATCACAAACGCTTGCGGCTTATTTCACAACGGTTTTTTTTTTTCTTTACCATAGCTTTGCTCCACAGCATACAACACACCCTAAGCCGTCTAGATAAAAATAAAAATCCTGATAATCGGAACCCAACCCGCCTCAGCCCACTGGTTTGGAAGCCCTACATTTTGTTTAGGTACCCGCCTTGAAAACAAACCCAGTTGCCCCATTTTCTCCCGTAAACAGAACAGAGACTCCTCTGAACCCGAGGCAGCTCCGTATGAAGTCACCGCGTTTGTTGTTTCAAACATGCAATTAAAAGAAAATGACACAGACAATCCAGGAGATTAGCTGGCGAAGTGTGGAGGTGTAGATCCTATGGATAACGCCCATGCAGGCGGTATTCCTGCAAGTCTATCCCCCAGCAGGCGATAGGATTTCCAGTCCCATCCCCCCGGCTCGCCTTCCCCGGCCCCTTCTGCATCCCGGTTCCAGCAGGGTATCTATCTCTGCGGGAGTTTCGGAACTTGGAGCTAACTTGAAACCCTTTCCCGTTTTCTCTAGTGCCGCAAAATGCCAAAAATCCTAGGCAAGGGGAGGAAAGGGGGCTGAGGGTGGGGGGATCCCGCTCTCTTTCCAGGGTCCGAGCCAAAGAAAAAGAAGAAAGCGCCGCGGCCGCGTCGCTCTGCCTCTGTCCCCGGCGACCACCTCCTCCCGGAGGCCGCTGGCCAGCCACCCCCGCGATCGTTTACGGGAAGCAGAAGTAGCGGGGCCCCCAGAGGTGTAGACCCCGCGCCCCGCGTCCTGGGGGGCTGCGGGGAGAGCGGGCTCGGCTCCCCCGCAGCATCCCTGCCCTCCACCGCACAATCCCCAACTCTCTGCCCAAATCTGCTCGGGTGGGATGAGAAACTTTCCGCGAGCCCACTCCCCCACCTCGCCCCACCCCTACCAACCCCTCCCCGCCACCTCGTTCCCCCTCTTCCACTCCCCATTCTCCCCCTCTCCCCCCAGCTCGGAGGGCCAGGAAAAGTTCCTTCCAGCGGGGCAGCCCGAGGCAGTCCTGGGCGCCGAGCAGGAAAGAGTGGGGGGCTTCTCCTTCCCGGGCTAGCTGAGGACACTAAAGCCCAGGAAGTTGGGTAACTTGCCCCAGTTCCGGGGGAGGGGGGGGAGGAATTTAACATCGGTCACTTACCGACCCGTCCGGAGACGCTGGGCAGCGGCCCGAGAGCGGGGGGACGGAGGGCTCCGCAGCCCCGGCGGGGAGGCGGCGCTGTGGGCAGCGGGCGGCCGGGGCGCGGGGGGGGCTGCTGCAGGCGGTCAGGAGAGGAGCCCGGGGAGGGGGCGCAGGGGAACAGCATCTCCTTCTCCTCCCCGAAGTGGACGCGGAGGGCGCTGCCCTGGGTCCCGCCGCCCGCTGCTACGGCCCCGCGGTGCAGCGCGGAGCCCGAGCAGGCTGTCCAGGGGCCTCCAGTGCCTGCATCGGGGCCAGCCCCAGGCGCCGCCGCCGCCGCCGCCCTCGACCCCGCCCCGCCCCGCTGTCACTCAGCCGAGCACGCCCAGACTCCGGGGAGCCCCGCCCCGCCTCCTGGGCCTCCCTCTCGGGGGTTCCGAGGCCGCCCCTGGGGGAAGCGGAGGTCGCGCGGCGGACCCCGTCCCAGCTCCGCGCCCGGGGGCCGCCAGAGCTGGCCCGTGCCTTCCGCCTCACTCTGGACCGAGCTTTGGCCCGTCCATCAGGCAGGATGTTCCCTAAAACTCACCCCTGTCCCACGGCTCACCTGTAAACGGGGCTGTGGAGCCGCGATCAGGATCCCTGCGAATCTGTGACCTCCGGGACGAGCCTCCGAGTGCTAGGGTGGGTGGGTGGGACACCCGACATGTCCCGGGGGCGGGCAACCACGGGGGAACTAGACTGGAGCGGGGGAAGAGGACGCAAAGGACGAGGTAAGAGAAGGAGGTCGAAGCACCACCACCTGGAGTTTGGGTCCCCAGCAAGGAAACCGAGAAACCGAAACAGTCCACAAAACATTTATTTAGCACCCACTAAGTGCGCTCAAAGACGAAAGTAGGACAGTTCCCGCTCCCCGGGAGGTTAGCATTCTATCAGGGGGACACAGCACCTTCCCAGGTAGGTAAATACAGGTGTAAAGGGGGCACGGAGCATGCTCAGATCGGCACTTCCTGGTGGGTTACACAAAGTATGCTCAGATACCCCCTGCCTGCTTACCCGGTGAGCTCTTGGGGGCCCCTTCCGGCCTTGTTTGATTGGGGGGGGGGGGGAGCTCGTGAGAGAAGACCTAGAACCCCCTCACTGGCGGCTGAACTGGAAGAGCAGGTAACTCAGGGGAAGTAAAATAACTGCTTCTCTTACTTTCTGAGGGCAAAGCAAGAAGGGGCCATTTGTCTCCCAACCGGACCCCACTGAGCGAGAACGCACCTCGGGGGTGTGAGTGTGAGTGTGCCTTCTTTATTGATTTTAGGCAGATGAGCATCCCATGGTGGATGTGTTTAAGGCTGACAGTCACCTTGTGTGTTCTGAAATTTCTGACTGTCTTCGGAAGCTTTCAGCTGCTGCTGCTGCTACAGAGACTTTTATTTATCAGAGAAGGCTGCTAATTAAGAAGATCAAGCCTTGTTATTTGATTGGAGGGAGATCAGCACAGGTGAAAGGTAAAGTGCTTAATTAGTAATATTGTACAACATTCTTTTTTAAAGTTTTATTGCTGTTTTTACCTTACAGAGATTTATATATTATTCCCACTTCGTGAAAGGTCTCGTAACAAATTATAACAGTTAAGTAAAAGCAGTCCCTTCATCTGAAAGTGTATACATTTCATATCTTTAGTTCCATTCACACACCTCTCTATTTTTAAAAAAACGAACAGAAATCCACTTTTTCTCCTTCCTACTCCCTACCCCATTGAGAAAAAAAGAGAAAAACAAGTTTTCTTGTAACAAATATGCACAAACGAAACAAATCTCCAAATGACAGGATACAAAAATAGATGTCTTATTCTTCATGGTAAATCTCTCATTTCTGTTTCATTATTGGTCATCAGGAATCACAAATGGTCATTGTATCGATCATTAGTTCTTATAGCTTTCAAAGTTGTTTGTATATAGATTTTTATTGTATAATTTGCTCTTCTGGTTTTGCTTATTTCATGTTTCAACACTTTACAAAAGTCCTCAGAGGTGTTCATTTTTATATGTATAGCATTAATGTTATAAAATACATTTGTCTACTTCTGCTTACTTTACTATGCATCAGAACACGCCTTTCTCTGTCTTTTTGATATCATTAATTTCCTCATTTCTTACAACATGGTACCACTTTCTCACATTCATATACCAAAGATGACCCAGCCATTCCTCAATTGATGCACATCTCCTAATATCCACTTTTTTTGACACCACCAGAACTACTATATATATTTTACGTAAAGGACATTTTTCTCATTCCTTAATCAGTTTTGGGTACAGGCCTACCAGTGGTATAGCTGGGTCAAAGATATATTTTGTGTATAATTCCAAATTACAATCCAGATTACCTCCCCAGGAGAGGCAAACCAATACTTATATGAATATGCCTGTTTTCTCACAGACCTCCAAAATTTATGATTTTCATTATTTTTTTGGTAATCATTGCCACTCTGATCAGTGTAAAGTAGAATCTCAGAATGGCTTTTATTTGCATTTCTCTAATTAGTAGTGAATTGGTATTTTTTTTTTTCAGTATAGCTGTATATAGCTTGGGACTGTTCCCTTGAGAACTGTCCATATCACTTAGGGAATGACTCTTTTTCTTATGAATTGAAATCAGTTCCTTAGCAAAGAAATCTGCTTCAAAGATTTTCCCCAGTTAATCGTTTCCCTTTTAATCTTAATTTTGTAATTTTTTTGCATAAAAACCTTTTTAAATTTTATATAACCAAAATTAGCCTTTTTATCTTCTGTGACCCTCTATTTCTTGTTCACAGAAATTTTCTCCTATCCATGGATCTGATAGTAATTTCTGTCTTTATAGCCTTATGATGCTTAAATATTAACCTCCATGCCAAATGTAACCATAATTACAAGTTATTTGCATCCTGTTAATTGTGTTAATGCTTGACATGAATTTTCAATTTTTAGCATTTCTGTTTAATAATTAACTACCTGTCAGATACCTGATTCATATTGTATGTTAAATAACTTCTTTTACTTCCCCCTTTTTATGTGAAACCTTAGACTGGTGAGCCATATAACTGTTACTAAAATTAGCATCAGCCCTGGTTCACCTAGGTAAGGTACTTAATGAGCCAAAGAATTTGAAAATGGCAGCCTTGATCCCCCAATTAGGCTTCCTCAGGACCAAACCTGGTTCACAAATGAAAATGGGTGGGAAGGGGCTGCAGCCAAAATGGTGGAGTAGCTAGAAGTCTAGTGAACTCCTTATGCTTAGTACTCTAGTGCAAGGAAAGGCTGTGTACCAGGGCAATAAGGTGTCCGAGATTTAGCACAGAGAAATCTAACCTGATGTAAGGTACAGAGACAACTTTGTCCTCAGAACCCAGTTCCAGGTCACAGATCCAGGGTGGACTGAGGAGGGGACTTCTGCATAGGAGTGGCTTTCAGGGCTAGGGAGCAAAGACCCTAGGCTATATACACAGAGGAAAGCAAAAGGGGAGCCTGCAGTTGTCACTTGGAACCAGAAGCTTCCCGGATGGCTGACGGAACCAAGGCCAGCAACGTCCATAAGGCCAAACCCAGGTCAGGAACTGGGTATGAAAAGTTGTAAAAATAGAAAAGACAAAACTTGGCAATTGATTGGATGTGTTCGGTGGAATTGAGGTGACTTGAAAGATGGTGGGGCCCTTGAAAGAAATAGGAAAGTATGGAAGAGAGGTAGGTTTCGGGGAAATAAAATGAGTTTGTTATGCCATGGGGCCACCAAGTAGAAATGGTTATAAGGCAGTTGGGGATTTATGAGACTAGAGTTCAGGAGAGTAGTAAGGGCTAGAAATATTGAATCAGGGCATCATCCTGTTGACATTCTGTGTCCTAAGTAGATTCTTCACAGATAGAGAGATCCATACGTAGGTCCTGAATACTCTCTCCTCCCTTAGTTCTCCTACCCACAGGAATGTTTTCTTTGTTTTGGGTGCCCCCCCCAAAGCTCTGTCCAGGAGCCTCTCTTCCATTCTATACTAACTCAAAGAGTGATCTCCTCATCTGTTTGGATTCAATTATCATTTCTACACAGATGATTCTCAGATCTATGTATCAATCAACGAAAAAAGCCTTTATTAAATGCTCTGTACCAGACACTATACTAAACACTGGGAATAAAGAAAAGCAAAAACTTAATCTCTGCCCTCAAAGAGTTCACATTCTAGTGGAGAAGACACCATGAAAACAGCGATGCAAATACAAGATACCTATAGTCTAAATGGAAGGTAAATCCCAGAGGGATTACTTTTTTTACAGAAAGTAGGCGTTGAGCTGAGACTTGGTGAGTCACAGTGAGGAAGGGGAGCATTGCAGGCATGAGACAGCCAGCCAAAAGGCTGGATATGAAAAATCCTGGGTGAGGGACAAATAGCAGTATAGTTGCTTTGTACAGTTCATGGAGAGGAGAAAAGTTTAAGAAGTGAGGAAAATTAATATGCTAATGTTTTACATGATTGCACATGTATAACCTATATCAGATTATTTACCTCCTTCAGGAGGGAGGAAGGAAGGGAGGGACAGAATTTGGAACTCAAAGCATTTTTTTTAAATATTAAAAATTGCTTTTACCATGTAATTGGGGAAAAAGAAAATATTTAAAAATGATTGTTATGCTATATCATTTAATAATCACCATTACTCTGTGATCCATCCTTTCCCCATTTTGACAAATCCCATCTCTCAGTCTAGTTCAAAAGACAAGACTTTCACAATCCCCTTGGTTGAAAAATGTACTCACTCCTAGCCCCTGGGCCTGTGTTTGCTAATCTGTCTAACCCCAGACGCTTGTTTCCTTTGCCCAATAAACAAAGAACCCACTGGGGCTGGGCCTCTCCCTGGGCATGCTCTCTGGTCCTTGCCTCTCCTAGTCAAAGTTAGGACTGATTTGGTCTCCCAGGGGAAGGCTAATTGTGGGGAACCAGATTGGGGTGGTACTGATTTTCTTGCCAAGATTACTAGAGGCAGGTGAGGCCCATAAAGTCAATTAGCATTCCTTGATTGTCAGAGAAGGGCGTGATCAGCCACACCTGAAGGCCAACCCACTTTCCCCCTCTGCAGTGATTATGAGGCTTTTCAACTACACCCCTCCCCCTCTCCTTTGGGGTCTCTATAAATATGATTTTTCCTGTCTTTTCCTAGTTGGTGACCTAGCTGGGGACGGCAGTCTGAGCTATTTTATTAACACACTTAATAAACTTGTTTCTTGCCCTGGAGAAAATCATGCTTCAGTTTGCCTAGGTATCATTTTGCTTGTTACAGAAGGCTAGATAGATGGAAAGGGGCCATGTTATAAAGGGCTTTTTAAAAGCCAGCTTTTGATATTTGGTCCAGGAGGTAATAGGTAGTTGCTGGGTTTATTCGTGTGGTGGTAGCATGATCAGACCTTCATTTTAGTCTTTCTCTTGGCCTCCATCACCAATTGCCCTTTGGACATCTCAAACTGGATATCAGGTAAGCATCTCAAACCCAACAGGTCTAAAACAAGTCATCATCTCTCCCCAAAAAACCCTTGCCTTCTCCCAAATGCACCATCTTCCCAGTTTTCCAGGCTCTCTTCTCCAGGCCTTGCTATTATCCTGAATTCTCACTCTACATGCACTCTACATTGGCTCATTTTGTCATTTCTCCCTTCTCATACTTAGATCCTTCTCTCCAATCACTTAGCTGCCACCCTGCAGGCCTTCACCTCACACTTGGACTGTTTGCCTCAAGTCTCCCCACTCTAATCTATTCTCCTCTCAGCTACTTAATAAACTCCAGTTCATCTCTTACTCAGTAAACCTGTTACCACTAAAATCAAATTTAAAAAATGTTCTGTTTGTCTTTTAAAAGTTTTTCAATATCTGCCTCCTTCCTACCTTTCCAGTCATCTGCCTCCATGCACTTCTGTGATCTGAGTTCATTATTTCTCTTGAATGTAGTCATTTGCCAGTTGTCTTCACCATTAGAATTTGAGTTCCTTGAAGGCAGGGACTGGGTTTTTTTTTCCTTTCTTTGCACATCCCTCCCTCATTTAAATCCAGTTTACTTGCCTGTCATGGCATCACCTCCCTGATGTCATGGTCCTCTTGGAGATGAAGGACAAACAATACACACAGGTCAGCAAAATCTTAGGATGCCATCTCCAATTGATCAAGAAAGCAAAAAGTACTTATGTATCACTTCATAGGAGAGGTATCTTGGCACCCTGGATAAAGTGCTGAACTTTGGAATTTGGAAGTCCTGGGCTGGGCTCAAGAAGTGCCCCTGCTTGCTTCTTACCCCTAGGATAAAAGGCTAATTCCTCTGTGTGGCATTTAATGTCCTTCACCATCTGAGTCTAGACTACTTTAATGACCAAACTGACCTACTTTCTCTTCCCCCTACATGAGGTTCCCACCTTTGTTCCATGACCTCCCTACTCTCCTCAGTCTCATACAATCCCTGACTTCCTTCAAGCTTCGGCTCAAGGTCAGGGGACCTCACCCCCACCCTCCACAGAGGTCTTTTCTGCTGGTAGAGGAAAACTGTTGGGTCTTCCCACCCCAAAAAATGGCTCTTTACTCCTTCTATGCTTTATATTTATACGCACATATGCATATATACGTATGCATGCATATATGCACACACACACACACACACAGATGTTGTTTCCATAGAAAGCCCTTGAGGCCAGGAGCTATACTTTTTTGTTTTTGTATCCCCAGAGCCTAGCAAAGTGCTGACTCAAAATACATGTGTCAAGTATAATAGCAGTTTCAGGAAAAGCTGTGGTTTAATAATGTGGGTTGTAGGAGGGAGGCTTCTTGGAGGTGGTGAAAACTGGGCAGTATTTGGATGGAAAGGAGTGGATTTCAGGTCATAGGAAGTGGTGTAAAAAGAATGCCAAAGTGTATGATATTGGTATACATTTCAAGGCACCAGCCTAACCAGATCAGAAGGCACGTCTGGGGGAGGGTGGGGCCAGGTTATGTTGGGCGTAGAAAAAATGATTTCTCTTAGGCTCCTGAGAATAGTAATAGCTGACTTTCATATAATGCTCTTCAATATACCAGCTACTTTCATATACATCATCTCAGTTCCCATCACCACCCAGTGAGGTAAGTAATGTCTATGCTGCTCTTTTACAAATGAGGTAACTGGAACTCGGAGAACTTCCCAAGGTCGCAAATATAGTTCAATGACCGAGCTACCGTATGATTTCAGTTCCTGCTTTAACACTCCTAGGCTGGGATTCTTTCCTAGCATTGCTATCTCACTAGCACTCCTGAACTACAATGACCTGTTGCCTGTCAAATTGGACGGGTTCATGGATTGGCTAGGTGGTGCAGTGAATAGAGCACTGGCCCTGGAGTCAGGAGGATCTGAGTTCAAATCCGAACTCAGACACTTAACACTTACTAATGGTGTGACTTTGGGCAAGTCACTTAACCCCAATTGCCCTGCCTTCCCCCCTCCAAAAAGCAAAAAAAAAAAAAGAAAAAATTGGACAGGTTCAGAGTCCAGCAGCACGCCCAGCTCCCTTTCATATCCGTCCTACACCAAAATAAAGGTTAGCCAATTTTCTGCTTAATGACAAATTAATGAAAACATGTATCACAAATCTCAACCTCTTACTACTATTTAAAATGCAAAGACAAAAAAAACCCCTCACCCAAATTAATGGAAAAGAATAGCATTTTTATAACTGCTAACACTTATATGAGGCCTTTATGGTCTGCAAAGCACATCTATCATTTTATCCTCATACCAACCTTATGAGGTTGGTGCTCTTGTTATCACCATTTTTAGATGAAGAAAGGTGATTTGAAAGGATGAATAGGGGAGAAGAGGGAGGTTTCAGCCAAAAGCCTTAATTTTTTTTTTTTTTAGTGAGGAATTAAAGTGTTCATCTGAGAGGGTAAAGAAACAGGAGTCTGTGAGAGGCTCAAGAAGCAATGAAAAAGCTGGGAATAGATGTTGTGGTGAGTGGGCTAGCTCACAACCAAATGTGTACAAGAATTGCCTTCATCCATTAAAAGTCCAGTTGAGATTATGTATCATAAATTTGTAGTGGACTCAGCACAGATTGGTCATTTTTTTTTTTAGCTTTAGTGGCACTTGAATAGGAATGAAGGGTGTTGAAGTTGAGGTTTCACAAGCCAAGATCAGTGATAAAACAAGGAGCAGCTAGATAGCTCAGAGAATAGAGTGCCAGGCCTGGGAGTCAGCAAGACCTGCCTTTAAATCCAGCCTCCAGATGCTTGCTAGCAGTGTGACCCTGGGCAAATCACTTAACCCCCTTTGCCTCAGTTTCCTCCCCTGTAAAATGGGCTGGATAAGGAAATGGTAAAACCACTCCAGTATCTTTGCCAAGAAAACCCCATGGACAGTATGGTCCACAGGGTCACAAGGAGTCAGATACAGCTGATCAGCAAGAGATTTGAATGTAATGGATACTGGAGAGTTGAACTGATTTACTAAAGGGTGCTCTGTATGTAACTGAGAAGGGGTTCAGGATTAGGTCCTGGGAACCGAGTAGATTGAGGAATTGGGAATGTAGGGTATGTGAAGGTACATCAATATGTATGTTGAAGTCCTCTAATCTGAGGGGGGAGCAGGGCAGGGAAAGACTTGGAATCATAATGAATCATCATAAAATCATTGAAAGTATCTTTGTTCCATCTGTAAATGACTGTTTTATAATTTTGACATCTGCATTGGTGGACACCTTTGGATGTTAGAGGGAAGCCTTTGAGGCAATATTTTGCTCTATCAACTCAAATTATTTTTCTAGTTAAAAATAAGACAGTTGTGACAAGATCTTTTGTTTACTATACTTTTTAGTCACTCATGTAAATGTAAAGAGGTGATGTGCTACAGAATATTATTTATGAAAGCCTACATATTCCCTCTTGTAACTTAATCAGGGTTCTTGATTGATAACTTAATAACTTAATCAGTTTCTCTGTTGATGCATGGAATATTAAACATTTTACTTTGGGGCACGTTTGACTGAGTGCTAACTTTTGATATATCCTCCCAGTAGGAAAGGGGAGAATTTGATTCTTTTTAGACCATACTTTTCTATTCCCACTGCATGGCCCAGAAGTGGCTTTTGACCTCCATTCTTCAAGGGGAGATGTGAGGTTTGCCTGGGTCAACTGTGTTCCAAGCCTCTTGTTATACCAATGACCATGGCTCACTCTACTCTGGTTGTGAATTGATGCCAATACTCATAGACTTTCTACTATTTTAGGAGGTTATAGATAAAAGTCATTCATTTTAAAAATCACCACCATGAGATCCTCTCACACTTATGGGGGGAAAACAATCTTAATATCTGTATAAAGATTTAGATCCCTCATTTGGAAACAGGGTAGCCACCGGTAGCCTAAATTTGCCTTTCCTGGTATGGAATAAATATATAGACATGTAAGACCAAGAATTAATTCTCAATTATAGATTTTTATATGAAAGAAAATGATAAAATAGAGGTCAAATAGTAAGAAAAATCAATTGGAAAGTGTCGAAGGTATAAAGAAAGTTGAGAGGAATAAAAGCATGTTCAGCTTTCCCTCAGTTCTTAAAGGCGTGGTTCTTTGTTCCACAGAGCAGAATCCCTAGTTACTGAATCCTGTAGCTCACACTCTGAGATATCTTCAGGGACCTGATTAGCTGCTGCAAGACAACTCTCTCCTCTCTGCTCTGTTTCATCTGTCTCCCATAGGCAGTGGGTCTTCCAGCCTCTGCTGGAGGATCTCCAAGGAGGAGCCTTTTACCTCACTAGGTTGACTGTTAGGAAGTTTTTCCAGACACCATATTGTATAGCAAGAGTTGTACAGACCATGTACATTCTCTGCCTTATTCTAGGCAACCATTTGGTAGTTTGGTTTCCAACCATGTGGTAATCCATTACTGAAAGGACTTGGCAGCTGAAGCAGGAGAGGGCTGGTGGCAAGGAGGAATCTTCAACAAGTGTTTTAGCTTCTGCAAAGGAGAGTGTGGCCGTTAGAAAGAAGATTGATCAGAGCTTGGCTGTTTGATCTAGACAGTGCCAAGCAGAGGTAAAATGTAAAATAGGGAACGGGTGATGGTGGGGCGCAGCCAAGAGGACAGTGAAGCTTTTCTACTCTGGGCTTCTTCCCAAAATGGAGGCACTGGGAAGGATTCTTCAGTGGAAGAAGAAACCAGGGCATTGTGGAAGGATATTTGAAGGTGAGAAGGTGGAAAACAAATGGAGGCGCTGGGAAGGATTCTTCAGTGGAAGAAGAAACCAGGGCATTGTGGAAGGATATTTGAAGGTGAGAAGGTGGAAAACAAATGGAGGCGCTGGGAAGGATTCTTCAGTGGAAGAAGAAACCAGGGCTTTGTGGAAGGATATTTGAAGGTGAGAAGGTGGAAAACTTAGGGGACTGGATGTTCTAGGATGAGAAGGCCACAGGTATCAAGCAAGGTTCCAAGGTAAGACTGTAGGCATGGTATTGAAGTCTTGAAAGGTCAGAAACAAGAGACAAAAGGAAGGAGACAAGACAGAAAAAGGAAGAAAGAAGGGAAGGAAGGAAGAAAAAAGCTTTTTATGTACCTATTATGGAAGCATGGCTTTGAGGTTTGGAAAGTCAGGAAACCTCCTTATGTGTCAAAAATGGTTATCTGGCCTCTTATTGAAGACTTGGAAAGGAGGTAGACCCCTACACATCTCTAGATAGCCTATTCCACTCTAGAATAGCTGTTGTTAAGAAGTGCTTCCTCCTATTTTTTTTTCTTTTTGGAGGGGGGAAGGTAGGGCAGTTCGGGTTAAGTGACTTGCCCAAGGTCTCACACAGCTAGTTTTAAGTGGCTGAGGCTGCATTTGAACTCAGGTCCTCCTGACTCCAGGGCCAGTACTCTATTCACTGCACCACCTAGCCATCCTGTGTTTCCTCATCTTAAGCCTAACGTGGCCTCTTCGAAGCTTTCATTCACTGGGGTCAAATGCTGGAATGTTAAATATTCTAGTCTAGTCCAAATAAGTCTACTCCATCTTCCACATGTCAATTTTTCAGATATTTGGAGACTGTTTATCATGTCCCCCCGAGTCTTCTAAACATCTTCAATTTCTTCATAGGATTAGAAACAAATAGCCAACATGCCTTCATCAAAAACAGGTCATGACCAACGAGTTTTATTTTCTTTTTGACTACTAGATGGGTAGATCAGGGTAATAATGTAGACAGAGGATAGTTAGATTTCGGGAACTAATTTGGATGAGCCTTCAGGGAATTGAGAACAGCGTGGACACAGCTGTGTCAATGATTCTGTTTCCTCTCCTGTGGGTGGTATGTGGATTCCACCAGTACATTGACTGGGAAGATAGCAAAGGGAAAAACTGATGTGTATCTGTATGGTTTCCTTACCCAATCCCCACCTGCAACAACATATGTACTGTAGAGTCAACACACGAGAAAGGGGTTGCCTATGGTGGCAGTATAGTTCAGATGAAATATGTGGCAAATGGAACTGAAACTATCTTTTTCTTACATGAACTGATCCTGAGTGAAGTGAGTAGAACCAGGACAACGTTATACACAGTAACAGCAATATTATGTAATGACCAATGACTTTGATGGTCTTAGATATTGATAGATGGATTGATAGACTTAGCTCTTCTAGGATCTAAGACAACTCCAAAAGACTCATGACTGAAAATGCCGTCCACATTCAGAGAAAGAGCTAGAGTCTGAATGCAGATCAAAGCAGACTATTTTCTCTGTTTTTTTTTCTTTCTTGTGTTTCTTCCCTTTTGTTCTGATTCTTCTCTCACAACATGACTAATGTGAAAATATGTTTATTATGATTGTGCATATATAGCCTATTTTAGATTGCAAGCCATCTTGGGGAGGGGGAAGAGTTAAGAACTCAAAATCTTATAAAAGTGAATGTTGAAAACTAAAAATAAATTTTATAAAAAGTTTGGGAAAAAAAGAAACTATCTTTCCAAGGCATACCCCAGGTTCTGATTGGATTTAATTATTATCTCTAGTCAAATGGCTATCAAGGCAAAGTATCCAACCTTCCCCTCTCTTTTGAACTCCAGGTCCTTATCTCCAATTACTTGCTTGACACCTCCATTTGAATATCTTCTAAGCATCTCAATCTCAACATGTCCAAAGCAGAATTTATTACCTTTTCCCTTAAACCCACCTGTTCTCCTAATTTTCCTATTTTTGTTGAGAGAACCACCATTCTCATGGTTGTGACCTAGATAGCAATCATACTTGACTCCTAACTCTTTATATCAAGCCAGTTGCCAAGGCTTGGTGATTCTGCATCCTCAATATTTCTTACATTTATCCCCTTGATTCATCCATAATAGCATAGCCCTAATTTGGGGCCTCACTATCTCTTGTTTTGACTATTGTATTAACCTTGTAACTAATATCCCCTCCTCCAGCCTCTCCTTCTCCAGAGACTTTGCCCTTTTTTGGTTACCCTGTACTTAACCCAATTCCCAGCACATAGTAAGAGTTTGATAAATATCCGTTGACAGTTTCAAATGTTCCTCGTGATACTTCTACAAACCTGGGCTCCCCTCAAGGTCCAGCTCACCAGTCTCAGGAAGCCTTTCCTCATTCTCCCAGTTATTGATGCCTTTCCACTTCCTCAGTCCTGGATCAAGGTTTATTTTATTGTTAAATGGAAAGTAGTTATCTGTGAATGTGTTATAGCTTTCCACCCCCAGGAGAATGTTATCTCCTCAGAGTAGGGACTGTCTCACTTTGGTACTTATGTGTCTAACATCTAGCTTGGTACCTGACACAGAGTAGGTGCAATGTGGGCAATTAAAATGTGGGTTGATGGACTGATGGAATCAAGGAGTTGACTAGAACATTCCAATTCACAATAAAGGAATTAAGCAAGCAATTTGCAGCTTAATTGGTTTGTCAATTTATGTAGCATGTTAATGAGGCAACAGTCTGCCTTGGGCCTGTTCTCCCCTACCTTACCAAGTCCTGAAATTGTCATCATTTGAGTCACTTATGAATTAAAACATAAAATCTCTCCATTATATTTGGAAGACAAATGTATATTTCCCTCTTGGATTACTCCTTATTCTTTTGTCAAGACGTGTGATTTATCTAGAGTAGGTATCTACTTCCATCAATGAATCAGCAATCTTTACTCAAATTATAGTCATGGAAAATCACCTGTAGGCACTGGGAGGCTGTGACATATCCAGGGTCACACCGCTGGTGTGTCAGAGATTGGACTTGACACAAGGTCTTTCTGATTCTGAGGCTGGTTTTTATCTATTAAGTCATGTTAACGTGAGTTATTTGATCCAATGGGCCATTTGTCACTTTGGACCCCCAGAGGATCAGATATAGCAAAGCTGATAAGGGGGGAGAGGGATAGAAGGGCAGGAGAGGGGGGCCTACTTAGGGCCAAGTATGATGCTGTGGCCCCTGGAGAGGGGGACACTGAAAAGTCTGCAGTACCAAAGGGAGCGTGACAATATATAGCACCTTTCCCTACTCCACAATTTTACTTTAAGGCCAGCCTTGACTCATTTCAACTGCCTGTCTGAGCATGTTATTTAATTGCTTCTAACTTGGTCTAAAGGGGACAGTGAACGAGCCCAATGCTTTTGTCATTTCAATTTCAACCATGTTAGAGCATGCACAAAGTGTCTTATGATGAACTCTGCTATCAGCTAAACTTGAACTGTCAGTAATGTTCATGGGCCTGTGAAAATGAGAATCTTAGACAACTGCCTGAGGCTCCGAGAGGTAAAGACAAAAAAAGTTAGCTGCTCTTCATGGTCTTAGCTATTTGCCCTAATTGTAGATTCAGCCCCTAAAGACAGAGGTTCCTCAAGGGTCTGAGGACCTTTGTCTTCTCACTTTTCTCTCTCCATTTGCAATCTAATTCACTCCTCCAGGTCTGACCACTATCTCCCCAAAAGATGTTTCCATCTGGATATCCCACCAGCATTTCAAACTTCACATACCCCAAGTCATTCTCCCCAAAACCTGCTTCCTCTTCCCACCTTGCTATTTCTGTCAGTGGTCCCATCATTCACCTAGTTTGACACTGTCTTTTGCTCTCAGAATCACTAAGAGAGTTGGAAAGGGCCATCTACCCCCTAACTGACTAAAAGTCCTTTCTATGACATCATGCAACAAGTAGTCTTTTCCTTCTCCCTTATTTGTTATGTCTAATCAGCCACCAAATCCCGCTGATTTCTACTTCCTCCACATCTCTCACATTCATCCTTTCTTCTCCAGTCCCACTACTATAACCCTGGTTCAGGTTCCTGTTACCACCTGGCTTGACTATTACAGTTATATCTTTATAAGACATTTCCACCTATCCGTTTTATTTATACATAGTACTCCTTTGCTCAAAAATCTTCAATAGCTATCTCTTGCCTTACAAGTAAATTTCAGGGTCCTTTGTCTAACCTTCAGGAGCTTTCACAATTTGGGATTATTCTGTCTTTCCAGTCTTATTTCATGTTGGTCCTTTCTGCAAACTTTACCAGAGCAACTTCCTCTCTATCTTTCTAACATGCCCTGTGCTTCTCTCTTTTGGGGGCACAAGTTTGATCATTATAATTATACAATGTTCAGTTGTATTTTTTAGTTCTTCCCATTTACATTGTACATTTGCTTTCTTACTGAAGCCCAGCGCATCTGGTCTAACTTCACCTGTTGACTGCCTACAAATCATTTAAAGTTCAACTACAGCTCCCACTTTCTATATGAAATCTTCCTCGATTCCCCTTGTCAGTAGTAACCTCCCCTCTTGTATTTCATATGTAATGGGGAGGAGGGAGACCTGGCACTTGTGCAGAGTACCTCAGATAACATCTCTCCATGCTTCTGGGAGAGTTGTAGTGACATTGAAGGGTAGTGCTGTGGGGAGACTGTGGAGCATGTATGATTCTGTAACTGGGTTGGGTTGGCTAGCTACATATTGAAGATGAAGCTCTTTGATTGGCTGAGAAAGCATTCACAAAGACCTGTTAGCTTAAGTCATATGTTCTTGGCTTCATTTGATGACTATATACCAGGCACTATGCTAAGTACTTTATAAATATTGTCTCATTTGGTCCTTACAACAACCCTGAGAGATAAGTGCTATTATTGTCCCCATGTTACAAAGGGGGAAATGGAAGCAAACATAGGTTAAGTGGTTTGGCCAAGGTCACACAACTAGTAAGTATTTAAGATTAAACTTACTAAGTAAGTTAAGCCCTGATTTGAACTCAGGTCTTCTGAACGGGCACACATGCTCTTGATTCTGGGTCCAATGATCTGGGTCCATTGTGCTACCTAGTTGCCTTAGAAGAGAGACAATAGGGCCTTTCCTCCTATGAGGCCAGATGGTCCAGAATAATGGCCCTTGATTCTTAGCCTCATGGCTTTTTCTTTCCTCTTTTAGGTGAAGGAGATTGGAGCCCTTGACCTTGTGAGTTCAGGAGGCCACTCCAGCATCTCCACCTTTCACAGTCTGCATTCCAGAACTAATGTAGCACCAGTGCCCTAGGGATCCAGGAGTAACTTTCTGGACCCTGTCCAATGGAAACTGAGAGGAGGACTTAACCAACAGTCATGCTGCGTCTGGACTTGAACTTGGTAGGACCAGTGCTATCTTTTAGCTGAGATAAGTTGAACCTCATCCCCCAGAGTCTGAGGTGATCTAAGAGATAGTATGCCCCCAAGGTGATGGGTAAATGTTTGTTCTTGCTATGGATTTGAAATCTATCTCCCTTTGTAAGAGTTAATTAATGCTGCGGTTAAATGGAGTTGGAATGCTAGTTGCTGGCACATAACAATATGGGAGACACATAGTGGGTGGGGACTCCAACCCAAGAAGAAGCTATGGCCAACCTCTCAGTTGTCCTCTGAGATTCTGAGGGACAGGTGGAGGAGAATGGCTCTGAGAGAGAGCCAGAACATTCTCCCTCTACGTACAGCACTTTGTTCTGAATTCTTCTAAGTGTTCTTACTGTATAATATTGCATGGTGTGCCTACCTTTGTGTTTTACACTCTACTAGACTGTGAGCTCCATAAGGGCAGGAACTTACGGCTTCTCCAAACTTTTAATTTCTGCTGCTTCTTAGCACATTGTCTCGTGCACAGGGGCTTAACGAAAGTGTATTAAAATTCATTTTTTAAGAGGAGAATTTCACTGAATATGATGGAGGCTTGCTAGGAGCAGGCTGGATGTCAGCATTCCAAATTTAATGTTGGAATAAAATGAGGCACTCATAGGTCATTGAACAACTTGCAAAAGTATATTTACTAACCCCTAAATGTAGCAAGGATGTGTAACAAGTAAGTATGCAGTGGTACTTAGCTTCTATGACCCTCCTTGTCTCCATATAGAAACCCATCAGGTATTCCAGACCAACCAAATCAGAGGAACGCCAAGTCCCAATCCCATTTGGATTTAAACTTCTTATGCCCTGAGGTAAGCCCTCTGGCTTAAACCCCAGGAAGCTCTATTAAGAAAGACACAACTTGAGCCTTGTCCCAGCTTTGGGTCAAGTGAACCCTGGCTTTGTCACCTTTTTCTAATCCATGGAGGGATGGAGAAAGGAAAGATGGAAACCTTGGTAGATATTGGTCTTTTTCACAAAGAATTACTCTGAAGCTTCATCATGGTGTGTGTCGAAAGTTAAACCAGAAGGCAAAATTTCCAGAAGGGTCTGCCGTGCTGGAAAGGCTTCCAGTAACAGAACCAGTCTGCTTTCTAAGGACCAGAGCTAAATTCAGAGAAGCTTATCACCAGTAGGCGGGGCATTTAGTGATTAATTCTTTTACTGTGTTAACTCAGGAACAAAGAATATAAAACAGACCACAATCCTTTATAGCCCATTTGTGCTTTTATGGTGACTGGTAGAAAGTGGGACAGAAGGTCCAAAAAAAACCACACAGTTTTTAGCCTTCTGTCTTTTTCCCCCTTTATTTTTACCTTTTTCTGTCCTGTTTCTCTATTGGGTGAAAGCTGTTTCTGTACTCGTGTGTGTGTGTGTGTGTGTGTGTGTGTGTGTGTGTGTGATATGTGTGCGATTGGGGTTCCATTACATATAAGTCAAATGTGAGTGGGAGAAGAAAGTCCTTATGGTTGGTTGATTCTTGAAATTTCACATATTTATTTATTTATTTTTGGTGTGTTTTTTTGGTTTTATTTATTTGTTTTTACATAATATTATGTATTTATACAGCTTTATTACTGTAGCCGGCTGATGTCATTTTTGTTAAAATGAAAATTCTTTGGGGGTGCTAATATTTCTTTTCTTTTAAGTTAAATAACATGATTTAATTTATAGTTATTTAATTCTGAATTCTTAAGTTAAAAAAACTACAATTATTAATGTTGAGTCAAAGTCTTCCAGAACTCATGAATCCTAAAGGAAATGTCCAGCAGGTTGATGAGTCAGATTTGTTTCAGCCATTCCTGTATCAGTCTCTTGAATGCTCTAAACATCAATGGAGAAACTGTTATGCAATTTTTCTTTTAATTCTTGTAAAGCATACCTCCTGGTCAGGCACTTCATGTGGTCTTCTAATAAGTACTCATAGGTGGACAACATAATAGCATTATCTGAGAGTTGACAGTAAGCTGGCAGAAAGTCTTCTGTGGAAGGTGAGATGACCTTCTCATGCTTGGAGATGTGCAGTCTAAGCCTTCTTCTTTACAGAATCACGTACTTAGGACTTTGTGTGGATAATGGATACAGGAGGTACACTCTTGAAAGGCAGCAGTGGTTGCAAGTCCAGAATAGTTGAAGTTCTTACTTCTCTCACTAGGACCCCAACATTTTAACATGATTGAGTCAGTTGGAATTTTCAGTCTCTTATAGTAGTTTCAGATCCTTTCCTGAGTACATATTTTGTTAGGATAAAGAAAAAAAAAGATCATGGT
Organism: Petaurus breviceps papuanus; assembly: GCF_028583685.1. Classification (NCBI taxonomy): domain Eukaryota; kingdom Metazoa; phylum Chordata; class Mammalia; order Diprotodontia; family Petauridae; genus Petaurus; species Petaurus breviceps. Next base: position 15,123,036 of record NW_027185655.1, on the reverse strand, counting down.
TGCTCAAGTAGGTTGGGGAAGTTGTACCATGAAAAGGAGAATAGGGCACAAATATCAAGGCTGAAGGAATTGAAAAACAAAAACCTTTGTCTGTTGCACAATCTTGTCAATGTTGGGTTCTGAAAACAAGTGTTTTATTGTCTCTTCCCCCCAAGCCCCATATATATTACATTCATCTTTACTTTTAAATGCCACTAAATGTTATTTTTATGTCTATGAAATGAGATTTGAATAGTAAGCCCCTTAGTTTTCATCTCACCAAGTAAGACAATGATCTCCAGGTCCATTATGTCTCTCCCTCATGTGATACTATGAATTAGGAAGATTTTCAAATCTTTTCCAGGTCTCTTTCCATTCAGATCATTTTTTCAGGTAGAATAATTGAGGCCCACATGGTTGATTAGCTACATAGTTATAATAGAATGAAGAATAGGATTTAGGCCATCTTGAAGGGCTTTTCCCTGGGTAATAAAACCTACCAGAAGTCTTATGTCTGAATTCTGAAATAAATATTCAGAGATGAAAATAAACCAATGCATGATGTTGGTAAAATGAAGACTCAAGCACTTGGTAAAGGTACATAATAGATCAAGTTAACATAGACTTTTCAAGGCAGTCTTTGTCTAACGCTAGCTCCAAAAACAGTACCCATGGCAGACCTGAGATTAGAACTTTGGCCACCTAATTTCTGGAATGGTGATTTCTTAAACTACATTAGAAAACAATTCTAAAAACAATTTAAAAAATCAAATTGATCATTTTACTCCAAATTAATAAAGGTGTTGTAAATATACTATAAATTTCTAGAAAAACGTTCTGCCTTATGAAGTTTTAGTCTTTACTTGCCTGAATAAAATCAGATATGTCTCGTGTGCAGTCAAATTTTAAAAGGCCACCTAAGGCAACATAGACTTAACAATCCTTATAGGTACCTTTAGATCTAAAAGTGAGGAAATGTAACCTTTCAGATCAAGAATAAGTTTCAATAAGAAAATGGTTGGGGTGTGGTAATATGCCATTGAGTAAGAAATTATATTTGCTTTCACCATTGTGGGTGCAATCAGGCAGTTTCATGAAGTAAATGAACTCATTTTTCTTATGGCATTACTTACATACTTCCCCTACTCACACGTCCAGTTCTTGAGCCCCTTTGTAATATGCTTTCTAACTACTCAAAATAGTACACTTTTGTATCTTTAATGCAACCATTCACTTAAGAAGGCAAAAGAAATTATATAATAGACTAATATATTAAATCAGATACAAACATTAAAAAGATATCAAAACATGCATATAAACCTGCTTACACTCTCCCAACAATGCATTCAGTAGCTATGGTGAATAGTCAGCACACGCTTATAGGAAAGCAGCATGGACCCACATGAAGAAGGAGGACTCACGTGCTTAGGACAACCGTCACTCTATACTGCAGGCTTCAATTTTATTGGTCCATTTAGGATCATCTGCACCACATGAAATTACTTCTCTGCTCACTGCTTGACTGTTGATCCTTGTCCATTTTCAATAGGGAGAACTATCTTCTCTTTTCCAACATAACCTTTATAAGCTCTTTCAATTAACCATCACCTTTAAAAGAGCTTTTAGGAATTGTTAGCTCTTAATGTGATTATCAGTTCCCTTTAAGATAGACAACTGCCAAACTCATTAAGCAAGGTTTCTCTGGCAGATACAGATGAGACCAGCCCTTACTTACCCTTATACTGTGCTATCCAAACAATGCAATTTACAGCATCATAGCCCCACTCTCCAGAGAGTAATCAGCCCTTATGGAAAGCACCACCTTTCTCCTACTCAAGATGTTAATGAACAGTATCCATCACTGAAGCTCTTGGCCAATGATGCCACATGCTTATAAATCAGGGTTTGATTGTTTTATTGATTGTCTAGACTTAAGAAAGTGATGGAGAAAATGTTAATAATATGAATTAAACTTAAAAGTTTATCCTACATACATTTTTTTCCTAGTGACCTATACCACTGGTTTAAACAAAAACCTCCTGACTCTGTGACTTTCCTTTTACCTAAAAAGTTGTAACTCCCCACATTTCTCTTATCAAATTGCATTCCTTTTCAGTCATATCTCAGTGTCCAGATGTTTTTATGGTTTTTTATGGTCATGGGGTTGCTTTCTTTAATCAGCACTACTGTAGAGATGCTGTGCTCCAAACCAACCATCCACCGATCCAACCATCATGGAATCAGGGATGGTTTGATATTCACATGCAAAAGTTCACAAAGAATTCCAGGAGGGAGAAGGAAAGAAGATACAGGTAAAGAAGAGGAAAGTTGGTTTTATGCTCCATACTGCTACCATGAAGAGTTTATAGAATTGAGCAAAGATTCTGTCAGCTATGACTAGAGAGGGAATAACAGGTATGACCATTCTGGCAGCATATAAAGCAATGCTTGGTGAAAACTTCCCTCTTTGATGGGAGGGATAAGTGAACAGCCCTTCTGAGGTTCCTCTGCTTTTCATTCTATGAGTGGATAAGAGACGAACAAAGCTACCTCTATTATTGTTATCAAAGGAATTTTGGCTGTTATTTCTTTTGTAGAAAATGGGACAAATATTCATGAGGGGATAGCCAGAAAAGGGAGAAGGGGAACACAAAAGAAATCAGCTGAGGCACCAATCCCTATTTTGTGTTTGTATTATTATCTACAGTAATGTCTTTCCTTTTCTTATTTGTGTTCTCAGTGCTTCACTCAGTGTCTTTCACATAGTAGGTGCTTAAGAAATGTTTTTATATTATGCAGTTCATGTTTTCTGCAACATTCCATTAGGCTCTTAAAGATACGGTAATCTGTTGTCTCTATGGGAGAGCCTAGTAAAACAGGTGTCATATTATTAAAAACTTAACAATGTTCTAGATGAAAGCATAAAAGTGGTAGGCATATCAAGTTCCCCCAGTGGGAACAGTGGGGATATGGATGAATAATGATTTCCTCCATGGGACATCAGAGGCCTGAGTAAGCCTGTCTGAATTTTCCTTATCTAGCCCAAGATGATAGCAGGAGAAATAATAATTAGAGAGAACGAGTAACTAGGAACAGACCAGAGATAATAGTGAGCCTAGGTCTGGGATGAAGCAGAACAAGACAGGCTTTTACTCTCATATGCCCCATCGGTTCCTGTTGAAATCTTTTAGTGGTGCATTCCTGGATCCCCTTTCTACACTTGCCTCCATTTTCAGCTTATCAGTGAATAAGGATGTTTATAAGTGCAGGGACTACTCTCCTTCACTGACAACCATCATTGGAATATACCTCACACATGTATGAAGGCAAGGATAAGTAATTGATTATGAATACAAAACAACAGAAAGCCAAATCCTACATAATTCTTACAGGGTTATGTCAGAAACACCAGTGTTAAAAATTGAGTTGAACTTGATGGTGGCCAAGGACAAATATTATATTTTTTAAGCCAAGTGGAGGTTAATAGAAAAATAAAAGAAATTGCAGGACTAGGGGCGGCCAGGTGGCTCAGCGAGTAAGAGCACCGGCTCCAGTGTCGGGATGACCTGGATCAAATCCGGGCTCAGATACTCAGCACCACACCCAGAAATAACTGGCTGTGTAGCCTTGAGCAAGTTATTTAACCCCTATTGCTTATAAAAAAAAATAAATTGCAGGACTTCTGCTTGGAATGGAAACAGAATGATGATAATTTTGAAAAGACTGACATACTCCATTCTTATTTGACTTTTCTTTTCTCTTCTAAGAAAAATGATTTAAAAAAGAAAAGAAAAATGATCTTTGGCCTGGAAAGGATAGGAAAAAAAAATCATTAGGAGAAAATGGATATCCAAATTAAACAAGGAGACACTCTTTAATTACCTGAAGTCATTAGATTTGAACGAATAACTTCAATTTCAGAAAGAATCAGCAGCTAGGGTTGTTAGCCGTCAATGCTGTTTAAAAGATCTTGGAACTTAAAAGAGTTATGGTTATTGCAATTCCTAATCACAGCTCCAGAAGCTGCTTTCCACATTCTGAAGTAATACACTAGAGGTACAGAATGAGACATACATTTTTAGTCAAGGCCAATGTGTGCCTTGTAAGGGAGGGCAACCTCCATTCCTGGGGGAGGGGCAGTTTAGGAGAGATGAATGGGTAGTGATGATGTTTTAAAAAAAGCATCAATGAATTTTTTAAAAAGCATAAAAGAGCAGAAGGGAGTTCAAAAGGAAACACCAGCTAGGGCAATTTTGTTATACTGAATTTAATACACACTTTAAAAACCAAACTGTTTCATAGAGTTGTCTTTTATATAGTGCTCTTTTTTGTTCTTTTTATGTTAAAATTAGTTCCTGTTTATTGATCTTTGTTCAGTTTGTAATAATGTAACATCTACTTCACCAGGCCCTCCTTCAGATCAAGTGTGTCTTTAAGAGCCAAGTGGAATGCTGCAGAAAAGCTGGATTAGCAGTTTAGCTACATATGTAACAGTCATGCTTTGAGTTTACTTTCTCTCCACTTTAAGGAGGATGCCTAGTCTTTCCATGCCTTCATTCATTTCTAGGTTGTTCTCCTGATTCTTCCAAACTTTCTTGCAATGCCTCAGAAACCTCTTAATCTTGGAAACTCACTTCAGTCTTGGACTTCATACACTGGAAGGCCTTTCTACTTTCTACAAAGCTTGCATTTGGGATGCCTTTTTCTTTTTGGAGGGGGGGAAGGCAGGGAAATTGGGGTTAAGTGACTTGCCCAAAGTCACATGGCTAGTGTTAAGTGTCTGAGGTCAGATTTGAACTCAGTTCCTCCTGACTCCAGGGCTGATGCTCTATTCACTGTGCCACCTAGCTGCCCCTGCATTTGGGATACCTTCATCTCTCTTCTCCACCCCTCTCTGTTCCCATTGAGCTTTCTTTTTTTGTCATCTACTGTCATTAAAATGTAAACTCCTTGGGGTCGGGAATTCTCTTTATTCCCAGCAATATGTGCTACCACCACCAGATAATAAATTCTTGTTGAAATGGCTCTATTGGAACCAAGATAAAATTTGTTTTTATCTCTGATCTATGAGATAAACTATGGAGAAGATGGGGTGAAAGTGAAGGAGGAGAAACTTCATTCTTTTTAGAGTTAATTTAATTGCCATGTTCTAAGGAAACAAAGAAAATTCTAGGTGGAATGAGGCTGGTTGAAGAGACTTTTACTTCCATATATCTTCTTTTCTAATGAAATAATTTTTACCTTTATCTTGTGAGAAAGTTTTTTTATGTGCATCCAGAGAAAGAACTAGAAAGAACTGAGTTTATATCCAGGTGGAAGCAAAATACCTGATCTTTTTCCTTCTCTTCTTTGGTTTTATGTCCTCTTTACTATTTTTCATTCCATCTGATACAATCCGTCTTTATAACCTGACTAATGTATAATGTGAAGGTATTTACAGATCCTGTACTTGACTATATGCCGCCATGGGGGGGAGGGGAGGGAGGAGGACAAAATGTGAAACTCAAGGAATTGTGGAATTGAATCCTGTAAACTAAAAGGAAACAAACAAATTTTAAAAAAATGATTAAATTTAAAAAAAAAGAGAAACTGAATGGTGCAAGTCATGTAGCATGCATTCATTAAAGACTTACTATGTGCCAGATATATGTGCTAAGCACTGGGGTTACAAAGGAAGGCAAAAACACTCTGTTCCCTCCGGGAGCTTGCATACTAACAGGGGAGATAACATGTAAATAACCAGATGTGTGTAAGAAAGATACAGAGTAGATGGGAGGTAGTCTGAGAAAAGATATTAGTGGGAGGGGGGGAAGACTAAGGAAGACCTTCTGTAAAAGATGTAATTTGAGTTGAGTGTTGAAGAATCTCGATGAGTCTAAGAAGTAGAAGTGAAGAGGCAGGACATTCCAGGCTTAAGTGGGAAGGAAGGGAACCAATGCAAGGACTTAAAGACAGGAGTAGCCTTGGAGTGCACCGAGGAGAATGCAACGTGAGAAGACTGAAAAGATAATGTAACAGAAAGTTGGCCAATGAGGGCCAAATTCTGGGAACATGTGCTTTGGTAAATCTGCTTCCAGAAGTTTGGGGATGACAACGGATGGAGACTCTGCACCTCACTGCATGTGCAGATATCCTGGAACTGTTTCCTATCTGATTATTCCTGAACTAGACTGAACTCAAACTGAGAACATACAAGAGTCATTAATGGCCACATGAGTTTCTCTCTTTCCTTGAGGGAAGATACCCTGCAAGCCTTTGTATGGAGCCGACATGTGGCTTGTAAATACATGGTCTTGCTGTTCTTTGGTCTCTGTTGGGTCTATATTTTCCTGCTTTTTGGAGAAGGATTAGTAGAGATGGCTTTGACCAAATGAACTTAAATTTGGAAGAGTGAACAACTAGAGATCACTAGGGGAGCCTTGAGAATCAACCTGCTTGACCTATCTCAGCAGCAGATCAAGCCAGTAGCTAAGACACCACGATTTGCAGCAAGTACATGACTCATCCAATATCTATGCCATATTCAGAAGGGAATTTGGGGTGAATGCTCTGTAGCAACGACTTTAAGCAGTCAAAATGTTGATATGTATTGTTTTATAATTTACTTAATTTGTTATTTAAATGTCTTTTCGGTAATTTTTACATTTATTTAATAAGAGGAGAATAAGGAATTTTGTAGAGATATGAACTGCTATTGGGAAAAGTCTGTTCTCCAGTTTATTTAATAAATAACATTTATTAAAATGAGGTGGAGTTTGGGTCAATTTATCAATAAGAAAGAGATTTCAATTTTATTAATTAATAAGAAAAATATACAGATATACCCCCAGAATTCAGGATGATAAAGTTAAATATGGAAACAAGTCACATAGCAGACTGAAGGTGACTTACAGGTAAGGCTAGTTGTCCCCATCTTGCTACATTTCAAAAGAAAACTCAAAAATAAAGAAGGTCTTAGCAGAAATAATGCTTGTAGAGCTTGGAGAAAGACAAATGTCCTGATTTACAGATTAGAAAAAAGTGTCTTCTGTACATAATAAACCAAGAAACTTGTCTTTCATTCCTGGCTGCACTCTAGAACAGCTGTGTCAAACTTAAATAGAAATAAATCCTTATGGGGTACTTATTGACTTAAAAAACCACAAGGCCCACAGGCTGTGAGTTGAATAGTTCTGCTCTAGAATGTTATTAAAAGGATAATCTCTGAGTACTTAGAAAGAGAAACAGGTTTAACGAAAATCAAGCATTTTTTTTCATCAGAAACTAATGATGTATTAACTAAATTACACAAGAATGCCCATTGCCCAGATTTCAACATGCTTTTGGATGGATACCCTACAGAATACAGTATCTAAAGAATATAGTATGTTTATATGGGACAGGCAGTACAGATGGACAGTGATTAGGTTGGCTTAGAATGGAAAAAGGGGAGGTGAGTGGGCTATATATTTTTCAGGAAATTACAAAGATCTTTTACTGACCCCAAGCTTCCCCTAAAAACACTTGTTTATGCATAGTCTCAGCTAAACAGTATTCAGCTGGATGCTGCCTAAGGACACACCCTGCCTAGAGTCTATGGTCATAGAGTTTTTCTGTTTCCATTATCTTGCTTTAATTGAAATCCTTGGCTATAATTCTATCTCTTGAGAAGAATGAGCTCTGTCATGCTTTTTCATTTCAAATCTGTATGGCTTTTTATCCCTCTTAGAAACACAACACTGAACTATAAACCAGCAAGAGTCCATTTAGAGGCTAGAGTAAGTGCCCCAATATTGTTCTCTTCAGAGTTTTGGTTTGAACAGGCAGGGAATGAGGTTCATTACTCTAAGAATCAAGCTCTTTAGGACATAGTTCTCAAAATGAAACTTAAGTTTCCATAAGAAACCTCCCAATTTTAATCCTAGATGGCTAGACCGGGGTTTCTTAAACTTTTTCCACTTGTGACCCTGTTCTACCAGATAAATTTTTATGTGATCCTGAGCATATAGGCATATAAAATAGCTATACAAATCAAACATTTAGTGATAATAAATCATAAAGAAATTTATTTTAAGGGGCGGCTAGGTAGCACAGCGAGTAAGAGCACAGGCCCCAGAGTCGGGATGATCTGGGATCAAATCTGGGCTCTGATACTTAGCACCACACCTAGAAGTAACTGGCCGTGTAACCTTGAGCAAGTTACTTAACCCTGATTGCTTTAAAAAAAATGAAATTTATTTTAGAACAATTCCTTGGCATATGTATAATTTTACCATTTATTAAAGACAGAAGCAAATTTGCATACTAATGAAATGGATATGCTTGTTTATTTTTACATGAAGAATTAAATCAATGATTTTGTATGTATAGTAAAAACGCTGTAATTCTTAACATATAATAGTCTTGAATCTAAGCCAAGGTGTTTCTGGCAGTATTTGTTGGTGTTGTTTGGTGTGACATCTGCACGGTACAAATTGCGCATGTTGTGTGTTCAGAACCAAGACTGCAGTGAAGGTGTATGATGCAGCATGATCAAGCACTTCTAGAAATACCTTGAATTCATTATGCATTTGAATTAATGTTTGGTTGGTGTGCATACGGAAACCTTTTATGTTGCCAAATTTTTCACCACCCTCATATTCAGTTACCCCATTTGGGGTCATGACCCAAAGTTTAAGAAACGCTGGGTTAGACTACACTTAGTCATCATTCATGTATGGATTTGTTTCTCCACAAAACTTCAGAAAGCTCTGGGGTCTCTCAGTTTCTCAGTTTTAAGGTCTTTCTCTCTGCCAAGAAGATTAATGGGTGGAGGAAAAGATTCAGAGACAAAGCTAAGCCGAGGGAGTAGTTTTCTTTATCTTCTACCTGTCTAAGCCATATTCCTGCTTTCATTATGTATGCAAATGAAAGGATTGGTCAATAAGACTCCAATCATAAAAGTATTTTCAGATTTCCCCTTCCTGGAAGGTTATATAGAACATGATCAGATATCCTGATTTAGGTGAATGAGTAAGATGGAAGTGCCAAGGCAACCATTTTAAATGTGGGAGATCTGTAAGAGCCATTGGAGGTCCAAGCGGTAGTGGCCAACGAGACTGGAAATGCTTGCAGATGAATGTGGAGTTACTCATGGATAGCTTCAGGGATCATGAGATATGAACAATAGAAAGGCATTGATTCTTGGATCTCAATGGAGAACTACACCTACACAGAACTTGACAAAGATTCCATGAAAGGAGAAAAGGACTTATAGTGCCAGGAGGTAGAAGGTACCCTTTGGCCACACAGGTTCTCTACATATGGGCCTCACTATCATTCTACTTGTGGATAGAGTGCTTGGGTCTGGAGTCAGAAACACCTGAATTCAAATGTGAACTCAGATGCTTTCTGGCTGTGCAGTTGCGGGCAAGTCACTTAATCCTGTTTGCCTTAGTTTCCTTATCTGTAAAATGAGTTGGAGAAGGAAATGACAAACCACTCCAGTATCTTAGGCAAGAGGACCCCAAATGGGGTTACAAAGAATGGGACACAACTGAAATGATCGAAACAACAAGAGAAATTGTTCTACTTTAACTTTGAGCCTATTCTCCCAAAGGACCTTGTGTGTTCACAGGGAGAATGAGTCCCAGATCATTTTTGCAATTAGTTCTCTTATTATCCTATTTGTAAAAATTAACGAAGTCCAATAGCTTGTGGGTAGTAGGGAGCACACTGATGGGGACTCAGGAGCTATTATTATGTGAGAAAGCCAAGCCCCATCCTATTACCCAGTGATAGGATCCTGAGGGGAAAAGTGGTCAGCTACCCTGTAGGGACCTCACTAATGCAAGAGGGAGTCTGAAAGTAGTGCTACAGGTATGTAGAGCCAGCAAGACAGTTTCAGGTTTGGAGCTCGTCCTTACATTAAATTTTGTTAAAAATTAAGACATTATTAGGTGAAGCGTTTTATTTACAAAGAAAGGAATAATAATAATAGGAATACATTAAATATAAATAATAAAAATATATAAAATAAAATCAAACTACCATTATCACTACAATTCCTATCTTTTATGTTAAGTTTGACTTCCTTTCACTTGTAATTGTAGTGAAGAGCTGCCTCTCTCCTTCTGAGAACTCCCACTACCTGCAATGAGAGCAGCTTTAGATAGCCACACCTCTGCCCTCTCCTCTTCTTTTTGGAGAACTTTGAGGAAGCATCCTGGGTGATATATACAACCAACCCCACAGGATCAAGCAAGCAAACAAGCATTTCTTAAGCACCTCCTTGCTATATGCCAGGTATCTGTGCTAGGTGCTAGGGATGCAGACAAAACTGAAACATTCCCTGTATTCAAGTGCTTTACAATCGAGCTGGGGGGAAAATATCACTAATTCCTTTTTTCCTTTCTCCCTCCCTCCCTTCCTTCCTCCTTCTCTTCCTCCCTCACTCTCTTCCTCCCTCCTTCCTTCCCTCCTTCCTTCCTTCCTTCCTTCCCTCTTTCCTTCCTTCCTTCCCTCTTTCTTTCCTTCTTTCCCTCCTTCCCTCCTTCCTTCCTTCCTTCCCTCCTTCCTTCCCTCCTTCCCTCCCTCCCTCCCTCCTTCCTTTCTTCCTTCCTTCCTTCCTTCCTTCCTTCCTTCCTTCCTTCCTTCCTTCCTTCCTTCCCTCCTTCCCTCCATCCCTCCTTTCCTTCCTCTTTTCTTTTTATTTCTTTCCTTATCTTGAGTGGTATATACATAATTGCACTTAGATCAGAATTTAAAGGAGACTGAGGATTTTAAGAGCCAGAGGTACATTCCTGGAATGGGAAACAGCCAATGGAAGGCACAGAGATGGAAGATGAAGTTACCATATATAAGAAGAGTAAAAAAAGCCAGTTTAGATAGATCAGAATGTGCATGAAGGAAGGAAAAAAGTAAAAGGAAGTTGGAAATACAAAGGGAAAGGAAGAAAAAAAAATGGTTGTTTTTTTTTTTTTTTTGAATCTTTAAAGAGAGTGGGAGAAGTGACAAAAGCTGCGCTTGCAGCCTCAAAGAGCTTGGTTAAGGGGCAGGCCGATGATTGTGAACTTTCCATACGCTGATACAGACACAGTGGAAAAAAGAGACCTGTTTAAGCAGAGCAAGAGGGTTTCCCGTGGTTACCTAGAGAGATTCCGCTGTGAAAGGCTTGGCTGTGGAGCCTGAATTGAAAATAGCAGAAGGTTCAGATAGTCTGGTAGCACTTGCTCCAGAGGTAGGGGATTCTTCTAACGCTGTCAGCTGAGGCCTTCCCCGGATCAGCTATTCAGTAGCTGGAAACTAGGGAAGGGTGACGCGATAACCATCTGCTAACCAGCAGCAAGGAGAAGAGAAATGAGGCTGAAGGTCCGCAATGGCCTCCAGGAAGGATAGCTGCAGAGGCAAGAACCAATGGCCCATTGTCAGATGGCAAGGACTGAACAGTGGAGAAATGCAGTGGCACCAGCACAACCGCCAGCTTAAAAAAAACCCATCAGAGAGTGAACAGAGCTCTTGCAGGCTGGGCCTGATTCCAGTCTGACACTTCAGGTTTGGAACTGAAATGAAAGGAGACACTTGTTGATCATCTAACAGTTAACAGAAATAGTTCACAAAAATAGCAGGAAAAGGGATACAGCAGGATACAAGGAAGGCTCAGTTTTCTTACCTCTGTGTTAGCTTAATCTAGTCATCTGCTCCAGTCTCAGGGAGAGGAATTTCTGCCTCCCTGCGGTCTGTGTTTTGTACTTAGGTCAGAAATAAATGGTCTGCACCTTTGTCTTCTGAGCCATTAAAGCCTCAAATACACTTTCAGTCCCTTTTAAGGAAAAACTAGCCAAGCCCCCATGACAGACAGTGCTACCCCTTGATAGCAAGGTTCTCAGGGTCTTCTAGAGGACCTTCCACACTTTGGAGGCTATAGGGCTGTTACTGGACAACCCTAATCTTGGCAACTGGAGAAGACTGGCTGGTCTATGTCTCATTAGAGGAGGACTTTAATGCAGATGAAGGACAAAGACAGAAAGACATTAAAAAAAAAAAGACAAGGAATATCATTGCTCCTTGAACAAGTGACCAAAAATGTAGGAGAGTGAAGGCCTCAAACCCCAGGCATTGTCTTCTTCTTTCAGAAGGACCAAGCTCCACCGTGGGTATTGGCCCATTTAGAGGGTGATACCCAGACTTTGCAGTTTATATTGAGTATACTGAAATAAAGAAGATAATGAACAGTAGAAGCAGGAATGGCATTTCTAGCGCAGTTTTTGAACACTGAGCAGGTCAGGGCCATCTTTTGTAAGGTAGTTAAGAAGTTATTACCCTCTTGCATAAAGCCTGTTCCAGTGCCAGGGTCAATGCCAAGAGTAGCCCTCACTATTCTCTGGACCAACCACCAGCCAGTACTTCCCTTTCCATAGAAGCCCCACAAGGAGAAGGAATAATAAATCTTTGCCCTTTGGTGATCTACGCTAAGGCCTGCCCCCTTCTTCCAGGCAGACAGTTTCACTTCCCTCTGCACAACTTCACCTCTTTGTCCTCTAAGCCTTCCCTGGAAAGGAGTTGTTCCATGACCAGGTTATTATACTATGCCAGGCTCAGGTCTGGGGAGACCGTGCCACTGTGACCTGAATGCCACACTCTGATGCCAGAGCTGAATGGTCCTCCTCAGGGCCAGGTCAAAAAATTGCTCTGCTACCCTCTGTCAGGGTCCAAGCACTGCCATGAGTGCTGCTGGTTCTGGGTCCTGAACACTGGCCCCCTTTGCTGGGGCTAGGCACTGCCTTCTTCTTTTGGTCTGAGTACTACTACAGGCCCTACCACTTTTGGAGCCTGAAAGATCACCCCTTCCCCCCCCCCCCCCATCCTTCATTGTGGGGCCAAGTGATACCCACTGTGCCAACTTCTGTAGCTGGTGCCACTCCCTTTGTCCAAGATTGAGTTATGTGCCACCCTTATATTAGGGCCTAAATGCTGCCCCTTGATTCTGAGCTAAGCACTATACCCAGAACTAGTGTTTTAGCTGTCATATGCCAACAACCATTTCCTGGGACCTGTGCCTTAGCTCACTCTTCAGTGGCCCTTTTTTCACTGGGCATTTCCGTGAGGGAGATATAGCTCACAGGTTCCAGAGCAGAAGTTGTCTTTCCTTTTAAATAGCTACAGCTCCCATTGTCTTCAGAAGATCTTTACTGTTCTAGTTTTTGAGGCTTTGTGAATCTGAATGTCTTTAAGGGTAATTGGTGGCAACCCTTCAGGAAATGTCAGATACTTAAGGCCTTCAGGAGTCAGGGTGGGGGCAATTAGCCATAGAAGTGAGAAGATTCTAAAGATTACCAGGGCCCTTCAAGTCAGGAGGGAGCCTCTGATATAAGGATTATATAATGGTAATAATAGTTCATGTTTATATAGCTTTCCTTAACACAGCTCCATTATGTAGTTCTTACCATGACTCCATCACCACCTACATGTCTACTCTTTCACTCTTGCCTATTAACTATATGCATTTAAAAATATTTTCTATGAGCACTTCCTATGTGCAAGACATTAGGCTAAGTGCTTTTAATACAGAGCTGAGTAAGACTTGATCCCTGCCCACAGGGAGTTTATAAACTTGTAGGTGAGAAAGATATGTAAACAAATACCTACAGTTCAAGACAATATGTGATACTTGCTATAAGAGTGATAAAAAAAATCAAAGTAGTTTAGGGGGATGAGTTCTTTTTCAGATGGGGGGGGGTACAGAGAGGGAAGGGACATAGGATCCAAACTGTCCTTGAAGAATGGGTAGGATGTTCACAGGCAGAAGGGATGGCATGAACAAAGACAAATATGTGGGAAGGAACAACCAAAAATAGTGAATATCTAGTTTGAAGAATGGGGAACATGTAGGGAATGAATAGAAAATGGTCTGGAAAGTAAATTGGGGTTAGACTAGGCATAAGGGATTAAATGACAAACTAAAAAATTCGGATCAATAAGCAATGTGTAAGCAGTGACATTTTTTGAATAGAAATTTAAATAGTTCTTTTTGAATTTTTTAAATAATAAAGTAGTGCAAAGGAAGATCTATTTCTTAGCAATATATAAGGTAGAGTGGGGAGAATATTTAATGAAGGTTATTACAATTATGCATATGTGCAGAATTAAGGGTCTGAAGGGAGTGTGGAGTGGGCAAAGAGAATGCAAAAGAATGTGTGAAAAGTTCTTTGAAGGGAGTATCCTTCTCCACTGATACCTCTTATTATCTACTTGGCCTTCTTTCATCAACCTTTCATCCCATAAGTATTAAGATTTATACCTAGAATTGCCCATGAATTACTCACCTGGGCTCCTCCTCCACATTTTGTGTGAGAATACCCACATAACCTAAAATAATAACCATCAGGCATCCAGATCCAGTTTCTCATGGGATGGAATTCAACAAAGAAAGAATCAACAAAAAGTAAACTGTTTTCTTAACTGTGGTGAAGAGGGTGGAGGTCTTGATAAATTATTTCCAGAACAAAATGAAAAACCCATAGACATTGGACTGGAAGCCAAACATTCCATAGACACTGACTGTGTGCAGGACAATAGAATTTTTCTCATTAGCACTTGTTCTCCTATAGATATTTCATTAGAAATACTCACTGTAGAGGACAGTTTACAGAATTGTCTAAGAAGCTGAATAAGGTGAGAAGTCCTTTGTCCTTTTCCTTCTGACCTGGATTCTTTGGGTTAGAGAGCTTTCATTCTTTTAAAGTCGCCTTTTTATACCCTATAGTACCTGATGTCCTGAAAAGGGGGCACTGTGAAAATATTTTTAATCCTCATGTAAATATCAACAATTGTGCTTTTCCTGTGAAACTTTATATTGCTGTGAAATAGCTTACTGAGGACTTTACCCAAAGGCCAGCATATAAGACAAAAATTTCACTCTTTTCTACCATATTAAGCTTACATTTCAGATCCAGAAATTTTAGAGATAATAGAAGCAATGTAGTATGCTGGAAAGAGCTTTGGAGTTGGAGAACCCTGGGTCTGAATCTTCTTTCTGCCACTTATTATAGGTAGGACATTGGGCAAATCTTTTTCTGTTTGGGGGTTTCAGTTTTTTCCTATTTAAAATGAACCCTTCCATTTCAAAATCTATGATCCTATTTTTACCATCTTAGTAATATTTATTAGCATGGTGAATGTGCCAGAAGGGCGTACTGGAAGGACCAACAGAAAAATCCATATGACATTTCAATATCATAAGGCCCAAATTAGGTTGTTGTGTAAATAATGATTAGGATGTTTCTAATAGGGATAGGGCTTCCATATGCATTTTCACAAAAATGGACTCTTGAAATTGTCCACTGTGTCCAAGGACATTTTAATATACTTTAAAAAAACATTGTCTAGGGTTCTGACTTTTGCCAGTGATGATATTCATGTTTTCAGTGACCTCCTCTCAAGGAAATATGACACAAAGTCCAATTTAAACCCATTTTTAATAATAGTCTTAGGTAGAATTACGGTGAATGGTGAATATAGCAGCAGTTTGCAAAATTTTTTTTGTCAGTTTTTTTTACATGTCACTCTGTTGAGGTTTGGGGTTTAGGGGTGCTTGAGACCCCAAAATACCGACATGCCGGGTCCTGCCAAATGAATTCGACTCAAGCCTTCTCTCAGCCAAAGAAAATAAAGTCTATTAAAGATTCACCATAATGGGTAGACTCTTAAGGAACATTAGTATTTGTGATGTTTGTATTGAAAGCAGGCCAGAACAATATGACACAGACCCAACCTGGCCTAGATTGAATCTCAGCCCCTTCATGGAGGCAAGATGGCTCTTATATACCTAAAGACTGTGGAAGGGGTCTAGGGGGTAGTCTAGAAGGGCATTTGGGGAGGGTCTTGAGGAGGAGTCTAAGAAGGCTCTTGATGGGACTGAAGTCAGACTCCAGGAATGGGATTAAAGGTGGGAAATAGGGGAAGGCTGCCTGGAGATGACAGACTGGAGGGCTTGGCTAGTTTAAAGGTAACAGATTGGGGTATAGATATTTTGTTGGGATCAAGGGTGGGAAGTAGCTGGACAATGGAGGGCTAGGCTAGGTTAAGGGTTAACGGAGATTTGGGCCTAGAAAGGCATAGGCCTCAGGCAAATGCTTCATCAAGTGAGAAGATTCAAGGGGTTTCCCAGAGCCTGTACCCCATTACCTCCTTCTAATGTTCAAATATGAGATAAAAAACCTCTCCATCTCTGGTCCACTCTGTGCATTAAATATACCACCTTTAAAATACAGGGCAATTTGACATCCTAAAACATTTTGGGGATAGTCAGACATGATCTTGAAGCAGGGAGTGATTTTATGAAATATCAAATGTATAGGAACGCTATTAGCTCTTTAGTAGTTGTTCATCTATTGTCATCCAGACTCCTTTATGTCATTTCTATAAAGCTGACAAAGATTTAGCATTGGCTGCATGCTGCTTTTCATGAACATTTTCCCCCTTACAAAAATCATTGATGCCAGCTGCACCAAACCTGGATGGTGTTCAGAAATAGAGGAACCACCAGAGTTACAATTCTCTATAGCATGTTTGACAGTTAAAGAATGAATCCCCCTACCTATCCATCCTATTGATGATTTACAGTACTATTGTTAGATATTGGGGCTCCCTCCAGTTTGGGTCCCCACCATGTGGTTAGGTCATAAAAACAAGTCTGGGTATAGAAGAAAATCTACTCCTATTATGTCTCTTAAAGGGGAAGAAAGCCCTCTAACTCAAAAATTTAGACCCTCCCCACCCAATAATAATTACACAAAAGACCATCACAATTAGGGAATAGTGAGTAAAACTCATTTATCCAAGCAAAACAACACATAAAAATGAGAGAGGTTTTATAGATTTGAATATACCAGAAAAAGACTAGTGAACTCTTCAGCTGGGAGTGAAATAAGATCTCAGATCAAATCATGAGAGTGAGAACAGCGTCAAGGAGATTCTTTCTTAGCAGGCTCTTGAGTTTTAGATCCTGGAGGTCAAGGAACATATATGGGACCAGCTCCCATAATGTCTGAGGCTTGGAGGGCTTCAGGCTGCCATTTAAAATCTTTCTTTCTTTCTCAAACACCTCATGGATCTCCATTCAGAGAAGAATATCCAGGCCCAATTCTACTCCCTTAAGTCTCTTAAAGGTAGGCACAAAGAGTCACATTCAGTTCTTCCCTCCAATCCGGACTCCTATCTCCCTCTGCATACCCAGCAGCTCACAAAACCACCCCAGGCTTGGGTGGAAATCTGGTTACAAATGTTTACTGTTGTAATCACATGACTGATACCATCTTAAAAGAAAAATTGGCCAGAACTGAGTGGGAGGGGAGTGAAAGGGAGGGTAAAACAAAACTATGGTTTTAGTGCATTTAATACAAACTGCTACAAAAAAAAAATGTAGAGGAGAAAGTTCATTGTGAAAGGGGGGCACAGTTGTAAATGCAGTGGTTAAGCTTAGTTAGTAGAAGAAAGCAAAAAGAAAAATCATATTAGGGCATACATTTCATCCCTTCATGTGTCTTCTTCTAATAGTAGGAAGTGATTGTACTTCAAGACTAGACAAATACAATAGTTAACAATCCAGATTTTTTTTTTCCCTTAAAAGATGGGCTTTTCTTCTGTAGGTAAGAAGCATCATGTTTTAGGGGTTCCCTGAAGGGAACCTCCGGGGTTTCAGAGGAAAAGCCCATCTTTTTTTTTTTGCTTTTTGGAGGGCAGTTGGAGTTAAGTGACTTGCTCAAGGTCACACGGCCAGTTTTTGTGTTAAGTGTATGAAGCCGGATCCGAACCCAGGTCGTCCTGACTCCAAGGCTGGTGTTCTATTTACTGTGCCACTTAACCACCCTGGAAAAGCCCATCTTTTAAGGTTAAAAAAAAAAAATCTGAATTGTTAACTCTTGTATATTTGACCTGGAGTCAGGGAACCTGGATTTGAATCCTGATTCTGATGCTTATGACCTATGTGTCCTCAGTGAAGTTAAATAACACCTTAGTTGTATATAAAAATATACATATATTTATAAATATATCATATGTATTTATAAATATACATATAAATATATAAATAACACCTTGGTTTCTTCTCCTGTAAAAATGAAGGGATGAAATTGAAAGAATGCATAGAAGGGACCAGAAGGAAGGTCAGAAGGGGACCTAAATAATCAAGGAGGTGTTAGTATAAAGGGAGGATGCGGTTACTTTTTGCCTATTTGTAATCCAACCAGGTTGTAACTTCTGTCCTTGAGCAGACAAGGGTTTGGTACTATGCGATGACTAAAAATCTTCTAATCAACTGAGAAGCTGAAAGAATTGATGACTCAGGAGGTACTCAGCCTGAACTGAATGTGCATTACAAAAGTCTCAATCTCTTTTCCTTCCAGTTAGTGAGTGTGACCTTACACTGCCCTGTGGGGGCTTAACTGAATAACTGACCACATTTGCTCACCTAGCTGCCTGGTGTCTCTGTTTCTTTTGTGTTTATTCTTTCCTTATCTTAGGTGAATGAGTTTTCTGAGATGAGAGTGTCCAGGTAACTTTGTGAGTTTGGGAAATGTCCCAAATTCCATCAGAACCCTCCCAGTACTCCCTGACGACTGGATTTGATAGCAGAGTCTTCCAGAGAACTCACACAGGGCAGTGCTCACTTGGTGGTCAGAAGAATCGATACAAGGACACTCTCGAGGTCTCTCTTAAGAACTTTGTGTGACATTGGGAGACACTGTCACAGGACTTCCCAGCATGGCTCGCCCACATCAGAGAAGGTGCTGTCTCTATGACCAAAGCAGAATTGAAGTAGCTCATAAGAAACATGAGATGAGCAGATTTAGAGAATCTGCCCCAAGTGTTCACCTGGCCAACCTGTGGTAGAGCATTCCAAGTTAGTATTGGTCTGATCGGCCACAGTCGGACACACTGTGACTTGATGGTAGCATTGTGAGGTCATTTTGATCCTCTTTGAGAATGAAGGACAACTAGCCAGCCAACTAGCAGCCAACCTTACAGAGACATTAGAAGTAGCCAAAGGGATTCAAGGGAATAAGCAGAAACCTTGAAATTGCTATTGTTGTGGTTTCATGTGTTGTGGTGGAACCATGTCAAAGAATTCAGAGTCAGACCACCTCCAATCCAAGTACAGGCATTTATTGAGATTGATGCCTCTCATGAAGCGGGCTAAGTTCCAAGAGGAACCAGCAGCTTTAGAGAAAGAGAGATGGATTTTTATGGTGTAAAGTACAGTTACATAACAGAAATTTACATAGAAGAGAGGACCATCATTAATATTAAAAGGCAGGAGGAGTTTGTTAAGGGATTAGGTAATGGAGGAAGGGTCCCTGCTATGGTTCAGTGGTTAAACAGGTCGTACTGCCCTCCAACTGGCTAGCTATTGTGGTCCTGTCTGGTTAAGACAGATAGTTAGGTATTGTGGTCCTGTCTTGGGCTAGATGGATAATGTGATTGTGATTAGCTGTTTCTATGGGAATGGGTCTGGGGGCAGTGACCAGGTAGAAGCAGTAGTTAGGTTCCCATCACATGGACACACCTGCTGTTTCTGTGGAGACTAAGAGTTCAGGGACACACCTGTTGTTCCAGTGAGCAGTGAGGCATACATGAAGAAATTAGGACATTGGGGGCGGAGGGGGGGAGACTAGGTAGGTGCAATGGGCCTGCTGTTCAGTAGGGCCAGGCCTATTAATGAAGTTAGAATACTGGGGCTGGGGGCAGCTTTGTTAGGATTCCATCGCTATGATCAGGCAGCATCCTTGTCACCATTGCAAGGTCCAGAGAAATTGCTGGGCCCCAGTGGAATGACTTGGTCAGCAGCTCTTGAGTTGGGTGAACAGTCAGCTCAGAAGCTGAGTAACTTTCTTGGTTCAGCCTTTTATAAAACTACACTCATGGGAAACTTCATAAGAAAAAAGGATTTCCTGGGTCAGGAGTGCAGAGATAACTCTTCTGTAGATAACCCAGAGAGAAACACTTGTAGCTAACCCACACATGTTGTCTACATTTGCCTCATGTGAGTATGGGGAAAGTGCACCCCTGGTCTGGTGGGGGAGAGGGGAGAATATTGTGTTCTAACTGTCCTTAGTATGCTTCAATAAATCTCTTTTCTAAAGGCCAATGGAGTTGAACTGATTTTGATTTAATAATAAGTAATCGGAGCTATGGTGTTAAAAGCCACAAACCTTCATGGTTATCCTTTAGAGCTTTGAGGGGAGTGGTAGCAAGCCAGCAATTTGAAGAACCAAGCCTGGAGTGCAAATATTCATTTTGGGATGCTACAGTAATATCATGCTAAATTTAATATATGCTGAAAAACAGTTAGATGTAATAGAAATTCATTGTCTCATATAGCCTCTTTTTCTATGAAAATGTTCATGGTTGTTACATGTATAGTAAAAAAAAAATGAAAAATTAAGGGGATGGAGCAGATGTAAGGCCCTTTCTAGTTCTAATTCTGTTCTGTAGAGAACTTGTTCATTCCAACCAGCATGTGACAGTTTGGTTGATTTTGCTTCTTTAAAAAACACTTGTCCTTTAAGCTTTTTCAAAGATGTAAAACCTGCCCATAGAAAAGGGTGTGTGGATTAAGTTCAGCAATCAATATGGAGAGGTAATAGCAGAAAAACCAGTTGAAACTAGGTTTGTGTCAGGTCGTCAGTTCACATCCAACATACAAGCCTCAACAAGCAGATGTGAATCAGTCTAAAGGGTTGTGTTACAGCAGTAGATGAACAAGGCGTCTTTGGAACCTACCAGGTGGCCCTGTAAAGGACCTGATCATCTACATTACCTTTTTAATGAAAGCTTGAAGTCTGGTTGTAAATAGTGTCCAGTCTAATTGGTCAGGGAGAATCCCAGCCGCTTAACCTTTCATCTAATCTGTAATGTCAAAAATCCCTGTGAAGCAAGAAGAGGAATATGATGCCTCGGGGGCCTTCAAGGTTGCACTCAAAGGCTAACATGTAGCTCAGCTTAGACAAATTTGGTTCCTGAAAAAGCACCAAGTGACTCTAATGGAGAAGTGAAGAGAAGGAGGCCAATAGCATGTGGACTTGTTTAATCCTGACTTTGTCCCAGATTCACTGGGTGTCCCTGGGCAAGGCACTGAACGTTTCTGTTTCCTCAACTGTAAAGAAGGCATTATCGTACCAACAGGCTTCACAGGGGTGTGGTTCAAATTAATTAAAGTCTATAAAGAGCTTAGAAAGCCTTGGATGAAAGATGCTTTTCTAAGTACAAAGAATCACCATTTGTTTGCACTGAGGTAAGAGGAACATAAAAATCATTCTCATGAGGGCTAAATAAGAAAGACATTTTTCTTAGCCATTCATAACCATATTTTATTTTAGAGGAAAGAAGGGATTTGTTATAATTTTAGCTCAAGTATAGCCTGAATTAGTCTTTGGCTTTAGGATTCTGATTTGAAAGTGGAAGCCACGGCAAAAAAACAACAAAAAACTTAACGACTAAAAAACAAAACCAGAAATATTTACACATATGGGTGAAAGCTCTCATTTACCTTTTTCTCATCTGTAAGCTAATAGTCTATTTCACAGGAGTAACTAAATCACAAAGGGTTACTTGGGGATAAAACTATTAATTTTTATTTGCTGGAATCATTTAAGGCCAGAAAAAAACAACTCTCTGTACTAGGAAATCCTCTGTAGGATACTGATGAGTATGGAGGAAGGTATTAGGATCACCCCAAATTCAGTACAATATATACATTGTTTTCCTCAGAAAGATTTAAGTTCCTCGAAGGCCGGGGTTATTTCATTTTTGTAAGTTGTATCCTCAGTGCCTTGTACAATGCCTGGAAAACAACAGACAATAATTGCTTGTAGATTATTTCTCATTGAAATAAATTACTCAGCTGAATAGTTTAATTATTGATTATTGTGTAGGTCAAAGTTTTCTCCACCCTTAGTATTCTTTTTAGTAATAGCTTTTTTTTAAAATGTTGCTTCAGAGCTATAATCACAGTTGATATTTATTCTGACATGAGTTGGACTGTGGTACTAGGTTCGAAGAACATAATCTTGGATGTTCTTGTTTTAGAATTTCTAATTTCTAACCTCATTATAAGCAGAAGAGAGAAATGAATGAGGAATATTATTAAAACATTTTCAAACAGAAAACTCTTATTTAATTTTAGTTAATATTCTCAGTAATGAACAAGTTCATACTTCTTTTGTAAAAAAACAAAATGAAAAAACGTGTTCATCCACCCTGATTTCAACTTTAAACCTTAATTGCAAGATTGATAGCAGTGCAATAAACCAGTTTAGTTTTGGTTGGTTGATGAGTGATTCATCTCTTCCTCTGGCCCGTCTGCCCTGTTCTGATGAGTAGGCATGGTATTTAAAATGGCTCTTTACCAAAGGGACATTCATATTCATATTTATATCCATATTCATTTTCACTACTCAGCCCACTTAGAGAAACCATAGCCTAAGAAACCATAGAGTAAAAATACAGAAGATGATATATAGGATTATACATATATTTTTAATCTGATTTTTCTCTCAATGTTCTAGAAAACAGTTTTCAATTTTCAAAATGTTATAGTCCCAATTGTTGGCAGTTTCTCTTTGATGGGGTCCATAAATGAATTTTTTAAAAATTTCATTTTATCTTGCTCAGCGGTTGATAGTACTTAGAGTTAAAAGGAATCTAGAAATCATGAGTCTAACTCCCTCACTTAACAGAGGAAGAAATAGGGTCAGATAGGATAAGTTACTTTTCCTAGGTCATACAATATGAGTCAGAAATCAAACCCGGTCTTCTGACTCCAAATACAGTGCTCTTTCCGGTGTGCCAGACTCCCTTGGGATAGAAACCTGAGTTATCATGCCTCTGAGTCAGTTACTCAAGCAAATTTTCCTAACTTTTTTTTCCCTAGTGGTTCCCTGTTGCCTCTAGGATAAAACACTAATTACCCGACCTGACATTTAAGTCTCTTCACGACTTGCCTTCAACTACCCTTTTCTGCTTTGTTTCATATTTGTTCCCACCTCAAACACTTTGTTGCAGTCATTTTGGAACATTAGCTGTTGATCAAACTCAAGCCACTGTCTCTACCTGTGCAGGAACACACAGACTTTTCCTCATGCATGCAGCACTCTCTCTTCATCTCTACTTCTCAGAATCCTTCAAAGATCTGTTTTATGAAGCATCCCCATATCTCCTCCAATCATCAGTCTTCCCTTGTGTCTCATCTTACCTTGTATTGATTTATGTGTATACATGTTGTCTTCTACTAGTAGAAAGTACTAAAAGATATCAACAGACATTGAACCACACTGCTTATTCAAATCATAGTTTGTTTATGATGGAGATAATAGACAAAAAAAAAAACAAACTTAAGTAGGTTTTTTATTACCTTTAGGAGATATTTTTTAAAATGTTTATTGGTGCTTAAAAAAAACATTGTTATTATTTCCTGGTTACTTTCTTCCTCCCTCAACCCCTCAACTCAGAAACTTCCCCTCTAAGACAAAAGTACAGTTTTACATGCCATTTCTCGGCTATAAATCTGTTGCATATTGAGAGGTATGTTTCATTTTCAGTCCTCTATGGTTAAGAGGATCATTGCATGATCTAAGTTCTGATTTGTTTTTGTTTTTTTACTGTGGTTTTCCTTTATATTATTGTGATCACAGTTCATTTTATTCTCTTGGTTTAGCTTACTTTGCATCAGTTTATAATAGTCTTCTTAAGTTTTTCAGAATTCTTATTGTTTCTTACATTGTATTAATAGTATATTGCATTTGTAAACCACAATTTAAGATCATTGCTTTTTGTTTATCTGTGTTAGTTTACTTTTAAAGCTATTGATGATCTGTTAGCTATGATATCAAGTGGAAACCCATGTTCACCAAAGACATCTTACCAATGCCTTGGAGGAAATCCAGGGCAGAGTTCAAATAGAAAAAAGATTTCCTGTATTTCTGAGATAGGTGCTTCAGGTTTAGAACTAGAACAAGATGAGATACTTAAGATCATCTAATATTTAAGAAAAGGAAGTTTCCTCAATAATAGCATGGAAAAAATACTCAATAAGGATAACAGTATTGTTTCACTTGGGCATAGCTCCCCTTCTCTCTGCATTTGCCACTGTGGTACCCATGGTCAGGAGAATGTGTTGACTTGAGATCAGTGAGAAGTAGGAGGAACCCCAATTACTGCAACATGGACTTTTGTGTTTTAGGCAACAGAGAAACTACATCAATGGTCTGGACCTTAGTTCCATTTCCCAGTTAACTACAGAGGATGGTTTCATTGCCTATTTAGCATTAGTCTATGTATCAGGGAAGTACTAGCCCTCCTAAACTGTGTGTGGTGAATTTCTAGCTGCACAATCTTGCTCATTGACGTGGATCCCAATCAGACTAGAGTTAGATGTTGTTCCCCCCAAACATATAAATGAAGACCTTCAGATTCCTGTTAAAAAATAATGTTGTGCTGAATTAATGAAACCCAGAACATTGTAGAGCTTTCTGAAAGAAATCCATAATCCTTCTAAGGGTTTGGCCTAAGTATTCACACAGGAACATCTATGTGGCTGAAGAATGCTATTGTCAAGAGTATGATGTACATTTGGATTGAAAGCACATATATCTATATATCTATAGATACAGAGAGTGAAGGCAGAGGGGAGGAGGTATGGGGACAGATGCTAAGAATATATATATATATATATATATATATATATATATATATACATATATATGTATATACTGAGTACAGAAATGAACAAGAGTAGGAAATGGGATCGAGTGCCTTTGGTAAATTGAGTAGAACTTGCAATTACCACATGCTTTACTTCCCTCCCATTTGTGCTTCTGAGACTACAGACTTTGCCATCATGACTCAGCCAGTCTCTTACCATGGAACGTCCTTTAGCATCTAGTTATACCCTGCAGTAGAATCTCTGCCATGCCAGACCCTTCTCCCATTGGTGAGTTCCTTTTTCAGCATCCATTTTGGGGAAAGACTCAAGACAGCCATGCTTCTAACTCTAAGGACTTTGTTACCATGCCCTTCAACCCCAATTTCCACCCACTTTTATTTGTTGTCTTCCCCAATTAGAATATAAGCTTCCTGAGGGCATGGATTATTTTTATTTTCACTTCTATCTGTATTAATAATAATAACAACAGTAATAATAGCTAACATTTTTATAGTGCCTACTATGTGCCAGGCACTGTGTGCTATCTTTACAACAACCTGATTCGAGGCTCAGCACTGTGTGCACTGGGCCAGTGAGCTGCATGCTTCTTCTAAGGAAATGGATTCTTCATTTAGTGTGAGCAGCAAATAATCAAGGACAATCAAAATACTGTGTTTATCAAGAGACCTAGAGCATCTTGAATAACTTTCAGTGGATATTCAGTGAGAAGTAAATGCAAAAGATGAAAAAGTGTCACTGAGCTGCATGAACTGTGGCCTGAGCATGTCCATGGGTCCTTGAGATAACAGATTCACTGACAGATTAAATCTAATAACAATGAATTCAATAAACAGCACCTACCCCCCATCACCTGTCTTGCTTCTAGTCAAACCCTAAAAGTTATGATCTGGAGAAGCAGTTCCTTTGTGGAGAAGGGGCCAGTCATCCCCAACAAGATTCACCCAACACCGTGCACTGCCAAAACCAATAGAGAAGAAAGTGTGATATACCAAAATCAAGACAATGGTAAACAGTGAAAGGAAAATGACTCCTTTGGTCTCTCGGGAAGTAGAGGAGCTATTGGAGAATGAGTAAGGTCTCAAAGGCAAGGACTGAAATGGGAAAAAAGGAGAAATCCAGATTTCATGGATGGAGTGAGTTCCAGGGAGGAGAGAGAGATTCTGCAAGGAGAGGGAAGGATCTTGTAATGTGTATAATCTGCCCATATTTGGTTCTCAGAGAGACCATAGCCTATGAGATAGGGTTATGCTTCTATGGGTAGCATAGTGACCCAGGACAAGAGTGTTTAGAATTCCCAGAGGCAGCCAGAGTCCAGAAGCATGAAAGGCCATGGACACAAAGAAGAGATTTCATGGTAAATGGAAAAGAAAATTATCATGGAGAGGGCAGGGGTAGAAATGTATCACATGACCAGTGACAGTAAAATCTCTACCATTGAATAACATTTCTATCCTCACTAAATCCTGAAGAAATTGGTTTTTCTAAAGAGTGCACCAGAATAGAAAAAAAGAAGTAAGGAGGCAAAATCTACAAGGCAATAACAGAGAAGTTGTTTAGAAGATAGAACTAAAAATAGGTTCTTTAGAAGCTTTAATTCCATGAGAAACACAGAGGCTCAAGTAGGATTAAATAAATATAAGGGCTATCAATCAAAGAACAAATGTTTAGAATAGACCAAAAAGGAAGAGAATTGATGTAGAGAATGAGATAAAGAAATACTTTTTAGAAAAACATGTAAAAAATGGGGGGGTGGGAGAGAAGCCCAACAAGCAAAAATAGTGAATGGGGAGCCAAGGAAAGAACATTTTAATTACTTAACTGAGAGGAAAAAGAGAAATGGAAGAATTTGATAATCGGATAAAAGGAAGAAAAAAGAATTATTAAGTCAAAAGTCTACAACTAAGGAAAGGGCACCAAATGGGAGGAGAGGTGCTTGAGGGTGAGGGGAAGAGAGACTGTGGGAATAGAAATGGCTTAAAATAGATTAAACAAAAATAGTTTGAAGAGACTGATTATTGTCTTTAAAAAGAATGAGTGGCAAAAATTCTAATTCAGAAAAAGTAATGTTAGAAACCGAAGGGAACATAGGCCTATCTTTAACTTTTTAAATATGAACAGCTACAAAACTTGGTAAAATTAAAACAAAATTCTTTCAGATAAACAAAAGATCTAGAATATCAAGGGAAATGATAAAAAGAAGTAGGGATAATGGGGAATAGAACTTCCAGACCTCAAACTATATTATAAAGCAGCAGTCTTTAAAACTATCTGGTATTGGTTAAAGACTAGAGAAATAGATCAATGGAACAGATTCAGGAAGATTCAGAGACAGAGCTCAATAATTTGATAAAGTGGAAAGCAAATTCCTTAGGTGGGGGGAAAAAAACCTCCTTACTTGATAAAATTTGCTGGGAAAACTAGAAAGCAAGTCTGGCAAAAATTATATTTAAATTAACATCTTATACCAAACCACAATATGTTCTAAATGGATGTGACTTTAATATTAAAAAAAAACATATATAAAAAAATGGAAAGAGGAACATTATATTCCTCTGATAGCTATGGGTAGATGTATTCTTAACCAAACAAGAGAGAGGCAATTACCAAATATAAAATACATAACTTTGATTACTTGAAACTGAAAAGCTTATGTATAGACAAAATTAAAGAAGGGAAGTAGTTAAATCAGAAAAAAATCTTTGTATCAAATTTCTTTGTTAAGGGTTTGGTAGCTAAGATATAATTATACAAACAAGATACATGTGTGTGTGTGTGTGTGTGTATATGGAGAGAGAGACATATACAAACACACATACTAATAGCTATTCCCCAGTAGATAAATGATCAAAGGATATGAACAAGCAGTTCTCAAAAGAATTGAAAATTATTCACCCACATGAAAGAATGCTCCAAATCACTAATAATGAGAGAAATGGATATCCAAACAACCCTGAACTTTCACCTCAAAAAGTAGCAATTGTCAATGTTTGGGGGGTTATGGAATGATAGACACTCTAACACATTGTGGTGAAGCTATGAAATAGTACAACCATGCTGGAAAGCAACTTGGAATTATGCAAAGTGACTAAAATGTCCATACTTTTTGAATCAAAGACTCCATTGCCAGGCTTATATCCCAAGAAAGACACAGATAAGAAGAAATTTCTCATATACACCAAAATATTTATATCAGCACTTTTTGTGTATAGCTAAGAATTGGATACAAAGTAGGTGCCCATCAGTTGGGGAATGAATAAATAAATTGTGGTACATAAATATAATGGAATATTACTGTGCTTTGAGAAATATGTGTGATGAGTACAGAGAATTGTGGAAAGATCTATATGAACTAATGCAGAGTAAAGTAATAAGAGCCCAAGAAGACAATATATACAGTAACTACAACATTATAAATGGAAAGAATGACATACTGAAAAAATCAAAAGTGAATGTGACAAACTTATAAATATCCAACAGGACTGGGATGAAGACATATGAGAAGATACCCCCAATCTACCTCTCCAACATCCATACATGTTACACATTGTACATGTTTTTGTACCTTTTCAATGTATAGGTCATTTGTGCTGATTTTTTTTTGTCTGTAAAAATACTATTTGTTATATGGAATGACTAGGAGAACAAAGAATACCAAGGTGATGTCAGAAACAGAAAATATCAATAAAATTTTATTTTTAAAAATATGAATGGATTTAAAATCCAATAAAAAGAGAGTGACAGATTGGATAAGAAGGCAAAAAACAATCTCTTGCTTACAACAAACACATCTAAAAATCAAAGACATATCGAATTTAATTTAGAGTAGACTAAAATTTACTATGAATAAAAAAAAACCAGTGTTGAAACCATGCTGTCAGGCAAAGCAACCCCCCCCCCCAAATCACAATATAACTGGATATAATCATGCAAATTATGTTATAATTAAAATTATTCAGATCCAACCATATCCATACCTCACACCCCACCCCTACACTCTATAAATTCTAGTGGCTCTCTATTGCCTCTGGGATCAAATATAAAGCCCTTTGGCAATAAAAGCTCTTCCTAACTTAGATCTCTCTTACCTTTCTTCTCACACCTTACTCCCTGTCAAGTTCCTTTTCACCCAGTGATACTGGCCTCCTTGCTATTCTATGAGAACAAGTTATTCCATTTCTCAGCACCTGTCATTTTCTCTGACTTTCCCCCATGTCTGAAATGTTTTCCCAGGTCATCTTCTTCTGGCTTCCTTGGCTTCCTTTAAGTCTCAACAAAATTTTACTTTCTACAAGTCTTTCCTAACTCCTATTAATTCTAGTGCCTTCCTTTTCTTAATTATTTCCTTGAGGACAGGAAATATTTTTTTTTACCTCTTTTTGTATCCCAAGTGCTTAGCACAGTGCCTGGCACATGGGTGCTTAATAAATATTTATTGACTGACTGGTACTAGAAAGGAGCCATAGATGACAAAACAGGTATTAATAATAAACTTATATGCTCCAAGAGAAATTAACTGAATTACAAGAAAACAGAGATAGTAACATAATAGTCATAAGAGGCTTTCATGTCCCTCTCTCAGTTCTGGACAAATATTACAGAAACACAAGTAAAAATGAAAATATGGCACTGAACAAATTGCTAGAAAGACTGTATTTGTAGTATCTTATAAGTGATGCAGCTAAAGAATATGCGTATTTCTCAGTACTAGATGAAACAGTGACAAAAAATTGGCCATCTATCAGGGCATAGAGGTGTTGGAAATAAATGTCAGAACAAAGAAATAGTGAAGATATTCTTTAGAAATCATAATGCAGAAAATTTTTAATTAGTTCACAGAGCACACAAAAGATACAGATGCAAATTGAAACATAACAAGGAAATCTTCCATGATGAAATAATTGAGGATCAATCTACTAGAAAACACAACATACTTGTATAGATTAAATTACAAAGTGCTCCTTAAAAAAATTAAATAGGAAGAGGAATATTCATGGCTGGGCTGTACCAATATGATAAAAATTATAATGTTACCAATGTTAATTTACCATTTTAATGCCATACCAATCAAATTATCAAAGGGATTTTTCAAAGAACTTGATAAAATAATAACAAAGTTCATTTGAAGAAATAAAAAACATAGATTAAAGGAAATTGTAAAAAAAAGAAAGGGGGGGGGTAGGGATAAAGGGAGAATAGCATATCCAGACCTCATACTATATCATAAAGCAGCAATTGTCAGAACCACTTGGTATTGGTTAAAAAAAAAAGAGAGATATAAATCAATAGCATAGATTGTCATGGGACAATAAGAAATAACCCAGTATTCTTTAAACCAGAAACAACAAATTACTTAGGAAAGAACTCCCTACTTGCTTAAAAATGTCTAGGAAAAGTGGAAAACCATTGGAGAAATTAAGCTTAAAACAACACCTTATATCATATTTCACAGTAAATTTCAAATGGATACATGGCCTTAATATTAAGTATTATGCCATAAAAAGTGAGAGGAGAAGTAAATCATATCCTTTTTGCAGGTTTGGGTAAATATATTCTTTTTTTTTTTACATAAAGAATCACTTTATTAATAGAAAAAGGATTAGAATTACACTATAAAATAACAAGGCACTTAAAGAGGGAAGTCATAACACACAGGTGGCAAGTCAGTCTCATCCACAGTTGACAGAAGACTCGAAGTTGATTCCAACAGATCAGACTCCCATGCCATGGAAGGCAACAGCACAGGGGAGGGTGGAAGTTCTACAAGCCTTTCAAGTGCCTTCTCCTGCTCAAGCAGCAGGAGGGGGACACCAGCCAGTGGCAGGTTTGCAAGCTGATGCTCTTCAGGGACATCAAAACTCTCAAATTCTAGTGGGTTGAAAGGAAAGAAATTTTCTATTTCTGGACATGTTTCATTTGGGAATGGAACTGAGGTTTTTTCTGAGGGAATCTTTTCAGTCATCTTTTTGGCAGTGAAATTTTGACCTTTCTGTTTGAGGGGTTCTTTTCCCTTCCCCACCAACTTTTCCTTTCCGGTTGTCCTATTGACAGGTCCCAAAGCCTTTCTGACAGATTTGGATAAAGCTGGGGTTGCAGTAAACACTTTGCCAGCCTTGGGAGTTGAAATCTGAGCTCTTCCAGATAAGGCTTTGATTGACTTCAGCTTGTCCTTGGGTGCCACGTGACAGCCTGGTTCTCCATTCTCTTTATCAATATAGATTAGTGTTGCCATTCTGGATTACTGTAGAGGAAAAACACATAGAGGGAAGAACCTGCAGCTGTTAGCAAGCATGGGGGTAAATATATTCTTAACCAAGTAAAGGACATAGGCAATTACAAAAAATAAAACAGATAATTTTGATTATGTGAAACTTAAAGCTTTCTGCAAAACAAATTAATACATTTAGAAGGAAAGCAATGGGGAAAAATCTTTGTATCAAATTTCTCAGAAAGGGGTTTGGTACTCAAAGATACACACATACACAATTAGCATATATATTTATACATGTACACATACACACTAGATACAAAGATTATATATACATAATATAAAATCATGACAGGTAGGTAGCACAGTGAATAGAACACCAGGGCTGGAGTCAGGAAGACCTCAGTTAAAATCTGGCCTCAAACAGAGGGGTTTACACACAGCTTACTAGCTTTGTGACCCTGGGTAAATCACTTAACCCTGTTTGCTTCTGTTTCCTCATCTGTAAAATGAACTGGAGAAACCACTTCAGTATTACTGTTAAGAAAACCCCAAATGGGGTCATGAAGAATTGAACATGATTGAAACAATGCAACACCACCAACATATTCTATCTATTTATTTTCTTATGTCTGTCATATTATGATGAAAATGACCACGTTATAATGACCAAAATCCATCCCCCGATACATAAGTGGTCAAAACATATTTACAAATAGTCCTCAAGAAAATTGCAAACCGTTAACAATTATATGAAATAATGCTCCAAATTAATAGTCATCAGACAACTGAATGTCTACATTCCAAAAGAACTGTAAGATCTTATTTCACCCCTAGAAAATTGGCCAGAGTGTAGGAAAATAGCCACTGTAATCTATTGCTGTTTTTTTTTTAAAGCAATTGGGGTTAAGTAACTTGCTCAAGGTTACATGGGTCAGTTATTTCTGGGTGTGGTGCTGAGTATCTGAGCCCGGATTTGATCCCAGGTCATCCCGACACTGGTGCACTTACTTGCTGAGCCACCTGGCCTCTCCTCTAATCGATTGTTAATGCAGTAATGAATCAATGCAAACATTTTGGAAAGTAATTTGCATTTGACTATACAAATAAAGCAGCTCAAAGCTTCACAACCTTTGACCCAGAGATTTCACTACTAGGAATCATTCCCAAGTAAGTAAATGATAAGAATAAAATCCCTAAATACACTGAACTATAGAAACACTGTTTTTGGTAGCAAGGAACAGTATATACCTGAGGATTAGGGAATTTCTCATTTAAAACTGTGGTACGTGAAATGTAATGGAATATTACTGTGTTACAAGAAATGATGAATATGAAGAATGAAGAAAGTATGAAAAGACTCATGAAGTGATGCAACTCGAAGAAAGCAGAGCTAAGGAGACAATATATACAATGATTATGACAATTTAAATAGAAAGAACAATAACCTAAAAAACCTATTAAATGTGAATGTTGCAGAATGATGAAGAACAAAAATGACCACAAAGAAAAGACATGAAAAGACACCTCCCGCACTCTTTTGCAGAGGTGGAAGGCCCGTGGGTGTGTAAATTGGATATATTTTCAGACTTTTGTTGCTAGGCATGGCTGCTTCTGAACAGGGTCAGGCCCTCCACCAGTCACTGGCTCTCTGTTGGATGGGTTGATCTTCCTGGGCTTGGCTCACTTGCTCTTTTCTGTGGGAATGTTGTGTCTTTTCAGAAAGGGTAGGGAGCCTTAGCTTAGGTTGGCAGAAGTTTTTCTTCTTTGGCTCACTCAGGGACTCAGCTCTGAGGCGTGTCACCTGCCAGGCAGGTGGTGGGAGTGGTGGAGCCTTTCTCATCTGACTGTTTTCTGGTTCAGAGGTTGGTACCCTCAGTGACACATCCCTGCTGAATAGCTACTTGTGTTTCCCCATCCCTGTTGGGTTCTTATGCAAATAAGTGACTGGGGACAAAGACATAGTGGCAATCCACACTCAAAAGTAAATCCATTGTCTAGGCTGGCCTTTTCATGTGCTATTGAAGCATTCTAAGCCTCAGACCCCTTCTAAAGTGTAGAATGCTTCATCTATGCCTGGAAGTGTCTCCCTTTACGTCTCATTGTTTCTCTCTGTCATCTTCAATTTTTTTTCTGGAATCTAAACAAGACACACCCTTACAATAGAATTAAACATTCCTACAACTTTGGCAGGTACATTAAGGGGAGTGAGTGTGAAAGGAATTAGATACGTGTAGGAGTCAAGCCTACTTTAAAAAAAAAGAACAGAAATATTTTAGGGAGATATAAAAAGATGAAATGAGTCACTAATTAAGGGAAGGAAAAGGAACAGAAAAATACAAAAAGGCAGTCATTTAAATGAAAGGCTCTGCTCCTACTTTAGCTTTGCTAGTAAAGAGCTTTGAAGGGTGGAAGCCATATTTGGCTATAGCTGAAGAAATTGAGGAAGTATGATAATTATGACAAATGGTAAGGGTGGGATGGTAGGATTACTTTTAAAATCTCAGCATTGCTTTATGTTGTTCTATCCAGAAAATTATTTCCTTATATGCTTATTGGTAAGTGATTCATCCACAAGAGATTAAATTGTTTATATCAATTAAAAATATAAAAATGATGTTTTACCTCAGTAGAATATAATTTCTTTGAGGTCACTTTCCTCTTTTATCTTTCTTTCCCCAGAACCTAGAGCCACTTGAATGGTTAGGTGAAATGAGACTTCATATGTGCTATTATTGTATATTCATCTAACTAATCAATAAAACATCACTTATTCACATTTTCTAGTTCTAAACATATTGCTAAAGTTACCTACCAATGTAAGGTAAATTCAACAAGCATGCATGTGAACACAAAATTCTAAATAAAAACCTGTATTAATTTCAATAGTTTTTCAGATTGAGGGATTTTAAAAGATGCTTTACACTTTGCTGGGTGTCTCTATGAGGTTTTTGTTTGTGAATTTGTACGATAAGCTTCAAAGACAATAGTTCCATTGAACTGCTGGAAAGGAAGTTGTTATGTCTAGATTGTTTCCTGTGGTAGACAAAGGGCTTTTCCAAATGTAGCTAAGTCAGAAGTTAACAGACAGAAGCTGACCACATATTTCATGCCAACACATTTATCTTTTAAAACTACAAGTTGTCCTGAACTGTGATTTCAACAACTAAGGAAGGAGGGTGGAGATTGTTAGAAAAACCCCTAAAAGCAATTCCCCTAAAAAGCTGGAAGATGAAGAAACAATGGAATACCCAGGCTTCCGTATAATTCTGGTGTTTGATAAGAATTATAAGCAATATATTTATGATAATATTAAAATGTGTTGAGTTGAATATCTTTGAATAGGAAAATAAACTGCTTTTCACAGGAAAGCCCTTCAAACCCTTCAAAACAACTCTGTGCAAAACCACATGCTGGAAATCATTAGAGCATTCAAGTTTGGGAAATCAAAAGGAACACCAGCTCAGAAGAAATCATAACACTGCCCAAGGAAGTCATCAGAGGGTGTTAGAACTATGTATTCATGACCAGAAGCTAAGGGTGACTGGAGACATCTAGAGTTTCAAGGCTAAGGGTTTTGAGGTCTCCTTCTCTAGCTCAGGCTAGGGAGATTTCTTCTAATTCATTAGTTATCTATACTGTGACTAGAGATTAAAATGGTTTGGTTTAATAGGAAAGCTCACCTTTATTTCTTGGACAGCCCTCTCTCTTATGAGGACAAAGTCATTCACCTCCCTTCAGAAGTCCCCATGTATTGTATTTCCCTTAGCTCTGCCCATCAAAGGACGATTTTCCATGATCCTGCCTGGGAAATGGGACCACTGGGGAAAGAGTTTGCTAGAGGCCATTTGTTTCACAGGAGACTTAGCAAGTCTCCACATTCTTTGGATGGGGAAAATCCAAGAATGGTTTGGGTTCCTTTTGATCTCTTCTTTGGGAGAAGTGTAAGACTATGTTTTTTTTTAAATGCAAAATATATGTATGTATGTTACATGTATGCGCATACGTATATACACAACCATGTATGCATATACATACATGTAAACATACACATATATCCAATTACACGTAAAAATAATTTTGACATTCTTTTAAAAAATTTTGAGTTTCAAATTATCTCCCTCTCCTCTCCCCTCCCCTCCTTGAAAAGGCAAATACTTTTTATATAGATTAAAAAGGTGCAGTAAGACTATGCTTTCCAATAAGAAATCTCTTTGGTTTTGAGTCAGTCCCCAACTGGTACCTCAGTACTTTAGAATATGTCTCTCCATCTTCCCTTGTATCCCAGGACAACAAAGATCTTGTTCAGCTACTTAGAACAAAGCAAGACTATTACTTTCTCCCCCACCCTCCCCACCCCAGGCAAAAAACACATAAATGCTGTGAATAATATCTTGGAGAAACAGATTTTTTTCTTTTTCCTTTTTTTTTTTTTTTTAAAGAACACTTGGGCAATATGGAAAGTAAAAAAAATTTTTTTTTTAAGATAAAGAATGGGAAATAGGCTCAGTGAGAAAGCTAACACAAAGGGAAATGGGGAAGTAAAGTTTTGTCATTCCAGCAACTATGGAACAGCTTCAGTCTCTCCTTTTTGTTTCAGCATTCTCTCTTCTGCAAATTCAGCTGTGGTTGTGGCTTGTAAGGACCTCAATATACTCCCTATTGAAATAATAAGACATGGCTACAGTCGTGAAATCAGTGCTGGGAGGGTCTCTATCTCTCAGTTTCTTTCTCTCTCTGCTTCTCTTTCTCTGCTTCTCTCTCTCTGTTTCTCTTTCTCTGCCTCTGTTTCTCTCCCTCTCTATATTTTTCTCTCTGTGTTTCTCTCTGTTTCTTGCTCTCTCTTTTTCTCTGTTTCTCTTCCCCCTCTCTCTGTTTCTTTCTCTTTGTCTCTCTCTTTTCTGTTTCTTTCTCTCTCTGTGTGTCTCTCTGTCTCTGTTTCTTTCTCTCTGTCTCTCTTTTTCTCTGTTTCTCTTTGCCTGTTTCTCACTCCCTTCTCTCTGTCTCTCTGTCTCTCTGTCTCTCTGTCTCTCTCTCTCTCCTCTCTCTCTCCCCCGCCTCCCTCCCCCCCATGGAGAAATCACATCTTACCCTGAGATCATCACTTACCATACCTTACATGGAATCTCATTCTCTTCTTCTTTTTGTATGAAAGGAGAAAATTACTGTATTTTCAAATATGGTCACAGCCTTGCCATTCTAGGGTCAGATACTTGAATCCCCTGTCAACCAGCAGATATTGTCCCTAGAGATGTGCTACAATTGTTAAAATGAAAACTTTAAGAAATAGGTTCTAAGAAGTGGAGACAAAAGACTAGGAATCAGGGATGGTTATCAGGCACCAGGGTATACATGCAGATATAGAATTATCCCTCTATTCCAGAACATTACCAAGTCTTATCCTAAAAACATATCCTATTTCCTTTTGGTCTCATTATTGAGATGTAGGAT
Source organism: Petaurus breviceps papuanus (assembly GCF_028583685.1). NCBI lineage: Eukaryota > Metazoa > Chordata > Mammalia > Diprotodontia > Petauridae > Petaurus > Petaurus breviceps. Next base: position 15,086,722 of record NW_027185655.1, on the reverse strand, counting down.
TATGAATCTAAGTGTCTGCCTTTTCATTAGAGAGTTTGGGAGCTGCTAACATGTTATGATAAAGCCCTCTAGGTCAAAAAATCTCTTCTACCATATTGCAATAACATTTGAAATTATACCTTTAGGAGCCATTGCCTTGTAACAAGAGTAGGGAAAAGGGTATATTTGGAAAGAAATGTGATATAAAAACATCAGCAAAACCTAGAAAAAAGCCTAAACCTAAAACCCCACTCCTTTGAATCAAGACATTACATCTCCGAAATATCCTTTCCAAATACAAATACTCCCAAGGCATATATACATTTAGTCATTATCAAATACCTTGGCATGAATTAATTTATTAAATTGCTTTCAGAAATTGGACAGAGGATAGGTTTTTTAGTTTTTTTTTTTTTAAGGAAATGCACAGTAGATGGAGCACAGAGCCCAGAGTCAGGAAGACGTGAGTTCAAATCCAACCTCAGACTTTTAAGAGCTATGTATCCCTGCGCAAGTCGCTTAACCCTGTTTGCCTTAGTTTCCTCATCTGTAAAATGAGTTGGAGAAAGAAATGGCAAAACCACTCCAGTCTCTCTGCCAAGAAGACCCCAAATGGAGTCACAAGGAGTCGGACACCACTAAAAACAATGAAACAACAGCCAACAAGTAGTTGTAGCTGTGAATCATTGACTAGGGGAGGCAAAGATGGCTGCGTCCTATAGTAGTGGTGGCATCAATCTAGGCCTCAGAGGGGTGCTGATAGTTTGGGGAGATCACTTTGCCCATTTCACAATTATACTGAGTGAAAACCCTAATTAGGAGCTTCAGGTGTGAGTGTCTTCCAGACAGAAACTCTCAGTGAACCTAGATTTCCACTTTCCATTTGTGAGTCATTATGATATCTCTTCTTTTGAAGCCAAAGCTTTCCTCCAGGTCAGTAACAGATGCCGTCTATAAAGCAGTTTGGAAAAATTATCGTGATGATCATTTTTAATTACTGGCTGGGACTTCCAAGGCCTTGTCCAGAACACTGTAGATTCTCACTGCTTTCCTTACATACCTCTAACCAAAGCACAATAGGGCAGGGTTTGCCCCAGAAGCCATTGGAGGGCAGGCAAATGACTAATCACCCTTTGATAGTCTGCTTCTCACTGGTTATTTTCCTTCTCTAGGCCTCAATTTTCTCATCTGTAGAATTCAGGATTTGCACCAGCCCTAGAGTCAGGAGGACCTGAGTTCAAATCCAGCCTCAGACACTTAACACAAAAAAATAGCTGTGTGACCTTGGGCAAGTCAGTTAGCCCCAATTGCCCTCCAAAAAGAAAAAAAGAAAGAAAAATAGTCCCAATCTTCAATGGGTTTACATTTAAAAAAAAAGGGGGGGGCAGCTAGGTGGCGCAGTGAATAGGGCACCGGCCCTGGAGTCAGGAGAACCTGAGTTCAAATCCAGCCTCAGACACAACACAAAAAACTAGCCATGTAACCTTGGGCAAGTCATTTACCCCTAACTGCCCTCCAAAAATAAAAAAAAAAACCAACCCCCCAAAAACCCCCCAAAACTAAACAAACAAAAAAAAAGAATTCAGCATTTGGAATTAATGCCTCCTCTAGTCCTAATATTCAGTGTGCCAGCGATCTGCAGTATATTCCTCATCACCTTGGCATCTCAGCTTTCAAAGTTGGATTCAAACATTGCCTAATTCATGAGACTCTTCTTGGTTTCCACAGCTCCCAGTGCCCTGTTCCCATGAAACTGTGGTGGTTGTTTAGTCATTTTCAGTCGTGTCTGATTCTGTGGACTCCCATTTGGGGTTTACTTGGCAAAGATACTGGAGTGGTTTGCCATTTCCTTCTCCAGCTCATTTTACAGATGAGGAAACTGAGGCAAACAGGGTGAAGTGACTTGCCCAGGGTCACACAGCTAGTAAGTGTCTGAGACCAGATTTGAAATCAGGAAGATGAGTCTTCCTGACTCCAGGCTTGGCACTCTATCCACTACAGTGCCATCTAGCTGTCCTCTCATGAAATTGTCCTGGATATATTTATTGCATATATGTATAGACACATGTGTATGCACGTATATGTATATATTTTTATGTATATGTGTGTGTGTGTGTGTGTATCTAAGGAAGGGGAGGGATTGGAATGGTTGGTCTCCATGGTCCTTGTCATTGGGATTTGTCAAAGTAAGAGCCTCCTACTCAATAGACTTTAAAAGGACAGCTTTTGCTCCTGCTCTCTCTTCCCCTCTTTTGAATGTATGACTTGGAATATATGAACTCTGACAGTTCTCCTTTGAATTCCCCGGGGGTGAGAACCTATGGCTTGGGCTCTGGTCTTTCTGATTGAAGAATCCTCCTGGCACTATTACTCTTATCTTAGAAGAGCTGAAGAAATCACTTTCTGCTGGGAGTCAGCACTTGGAACTCTCAAATTCACCAGATATCTGCTAAATCTAGAAAGATCCATCTCAGAATTGCTGTTTGATCATTTATAGTCAGGCAATGAAAAGCAGAAGAGGCAGTCAGGCATTTCCATTTCAGTCTCAGATTCACCTGAGTAAGCCTATGTTGCCACTGCTATGAAGTTACCATAGTTTCTGCTCGGGTGCGGTGGGTGCGGTAGGGTGCACATTGGCACGCCCCAATGAAGAGAGTGTCTCAAAAAAAATAGATCAGAAGCCATATCTTCTCATACCTCACAGCTTATAACTTGGGCAGCTACTCCTGACTTCACTGGCATTTTTCTTTGACACAACCCCTCCACCATGGGGACCAAGGAGGGACTCTGAATGAACGTGTTCTTTGACAAAGAGGGTATAGCACATGTGGTCCATTAGGATAAGGGTCCTTTCTCAATCATGCTCTGTAGGATGATACTTGACCATACAAGATGTTTGGAGCTTATTTTGAGAACCATTAAAAGTCAATTATAGTAAGCAGTCTAACATGATGAGAAGAAGAAAACCAGATTTAGATTCAGTTGAACTGCTTCATATTTTAGGTCTGACAATGACCATGGTCAAGTCACTTCTCCCTGAGTTTCAGTTTCCTTCTCTATACAATGAGGATAAATGTACATCTACTACCTATATTTGCAGTTAGTTGGTGCAGTGGATAGAACTCTAGCCCAGGAATTGGGAAGACTTGTCATGCGGAGTTCAACTCTGATCTCAGACACTTACTAGTCACTTAGCCCTGTTTGCCTCAGTTTCCTCATCTGGAGAAGGAAATGGCAAACCACTCCAGGATCTCTGCCAAGAAAACCCCAAACGGGGTCACAAAGGGTTGGACATGACTGAAAAAAAAAGATCAAACAACAACACCTACATCACAGAAATTATTGTGAGGGAAAATCTGTACAATCTGTAAATAAATATTAAAACACTAATAAAAATGTGAGTTATGATCATAAGATAAGCATAGTCAATCTGTTCCACAAATTCACTATGGTTTGGATTAATAAGAGACAGTGTAACAGTGGAGAGAGAAAGACTGCCTCAAAGCCAGGAATACCTTGGCTCTAGTCCCACTTGTGACACCTGCCTCTGTAATGCCTGGGCTGTCAGTCCTGTCTGTCACCTGTCCTAGGGTCATCTGTCAGTGCCATAGGCACACATGTTCCTCCAATTCCTCATTTCTTACAGTTCCATATTCCCATACCCTAATATTTTCAACCATTACATAGCAATGGGCACCTACTTACTTTCTTTTCAAATCTTTACTACTACTACAAAAAGTGCTGATATAAATACTGTCTTATATCTGGGACCATTCCTCCCAGTCTTAGACTTCCTTGAGCCTATATGGCTAATGGCATTATTGTTGGGTCAAATAGTATGAACAATGTAGTAACTTCTCTTAATACAATTCCAAAATGTCTTCTAGAACATTTGGACCAAATTTACAACTCCTCCAACTTCCCCAACATTTACCATCTTCTTTTTTTCATCTTCACTAATCTGACAATTGTGTGGTGAAATCTCATTGTTGTGGTCATTTCCATTTCTTTTATTAGTGATTTGGAGGAATCCTTTATATGATTATTAATAGTTTGCTTTTTTTTAATTATGTATTTATATACTTTTCTCACTTAGAAGTTGGGGAAATAAAGAAAATTGGAGATGAGGAGAGAGTGAGTTCCAGGCATGGATTACAGTTAGTGAAAATATACAGAGTTCAGAGATGGAGAATCTTGTGTGAGGAACAGAAAAGCGAGGAGATCTGCATTACTAATGAAGAGAATATGGAGGAGCTTAAAGTTCAGGAAGATTGGAAAGATAGGAAGAAGCCAAGTTATGAAGGGCTTTCAAAAGCAAACAGAGGATTTGAGTCTTGGAATACATTTATTTGGCTCTGGAGGTAATAGAAAGTCATTGAATTTTATTGAGTGAAGGAATGGCATTGTCAGTAGCTGAGTGGAGGGTGGACTGGAGTGGGAAGAGACTTAATGTAGGGACATGATCTAGGAGGATATTATTGCAATAGTCCAGGTATGAGGTGATGAGGCACTGGACCAGGATGATGGCAGGATCAGAGGAGGGAAGGAGGCATATACTAGAGATGTTACCAATGGCAGAAACAACAGCTCATTGTATATGAGGATGAAAGAGAATGTGTCATCCAAGATAACATATACATAGGGGGCCTGGTTGATGGGGAGGGTGATAGTACCCTCAATGCTAATAGGAAAGTTAGGAAGGGGAGAATATCTAAGGGAAAGATAGTAAAAGTAGTTCTGGACATGTTGATTTTAAACTGTCTATGGGACATTCACTTTGAGATGTCAACTCAGCAGTTGGAGATGTGAGAGTGGAGGTGAGGAGAGAGGTCAGTCATTCAATTCATGAACATTTATTAATTGCCTATTGTGCTAGGCACTAGAAATATAAAGAAGGTAAAAGACAGTCCCTGCTCTTAGAGAAACTCAGTCTAAAGGGGATGATACAAACAAGTAATATTGGAAATAATAAATGGAGGGCACCAGAATTAATGGGGATTGAGAAAGTCTTCCTATAGAAGTTTTAGCTGGAGTTTGAAGGAAGCCAGGATGCAGAGATGGGGAAGGAGTTTGAGCATTCTAGGCATGGGGCACATCTAGTAAAAATACCTAGTCAGGAGAGGGAGAGTCTTGTGGGAGGAACAGCAAGGAGGCCAGGGTCACTGGATTGTAGAGTATGTGGAAATGGATGGATAGCTAGCAAGGAGGATGGATAAAACAAAAGTTTTTCCAGGATGGAGAGAATGTGGGAATGTTTGTAGACAGTAGGAAAGCAGCTGATAGGGAGAAATTGAAGATAAGTGAGAGTGGGGATGATAGAGAAGACAGTATGCTGTTGAAGATGGGATACAATGATCTTTCTTTAATTTGGCATCTAAAGGGGTTTACCTTGGAATGAAGGGCCACATTGTTATGTGAGACACGGAAAAGAGGAAATAGTAGCAGAAGGCATTTGGGTCATATAAAATTAGGAAGAGAGAAGGAGCTCAGTGAAAGAGGAGGAAGACTCAGCTGAGAGGGAGGGGAAATGTAGAGCCGTGGGAGGTTTGATGAGACATGAAAAGACAACACCAGCCACTTTGGTGAATGTGATAGGGAGTTAATTAGGTGGGTATAAAAAGATGTCTTGTGAAAGTGAGAGCCCAGATGAGATTAGTAAATTTATAGTGGATGCATTCAGCATGGTTTAATTTTCTCCAGTTTTGTTCAGCCATACTTGTGTACAAAGCAAAGGCAGGGGATGATGGGAATGATCCAAGGGTGAAGCTTGGCAGGGCAAGATTGGTGATAGGAAAAGTAGATATGGGATTCAAGATAACAGGACAGTGTGGAGTTGAACTGGTTCACCAAGGGGTCAAGATGAGAAAAGTTTAAGAACGATAAGTATGGAGAGAAGGCAACTGGATTTGGCAATTAAGTTGTCACTAGAAACTTTGGAGAGAGCAGTTGGAGGACATTGGAAGCCAGGTTGTACGGAATCAAGAGTGAGATGAAGGAAGCTTTATAACAGCTACAAAGAAAACTTTATTACATGTTAAAAAAGTCTATTATGAATGATATTGAAGTTGTAATGCTTTGATAAAATTAGATATGTTGCTATTCACCCATTTCTGAAATATAATAAATTTTCTGGTTCAAATACTTAAAATGTTTTCTTGGTTAATTCAAGTTTTTTTACATTAATAATAAAAATTTATATATTTTATATATAATATATAATAATTTACATTAATACAATACATTTTTGTTCAAATCTAGTAAGAGAAAATGTGTCATCCACTGGTTCATTATCCATTCATGTTTAGAATGTCTATATCTTTAAAATAAAATAGGAATGGCTTCTGTTGAGAGTTCAATGATTAATAAGCAAGCCTTTACTTTCCTCTATTTCATTTTTAGGGCAGAAATTTAAAAAATTGGGAAATATGCAAAATATTATTCCAACAATTTATCCCTACTTCTAACTTTTTGTGCATTCAGTCACTTTACTTTCTGGAGTAGGGTATCAATTTGAGAACCAAATCTAAATACATTTATTTCAAGTACTTAAAAAAAGAAATCTATATAAACCATGAAAGACTTGGGAGATAATTTTTGTTATGAAATGAATTTGATTCATCTTTATTATCACTAAGAAAAACAACCATTTATTTTTAGCCCAAATCCCCTTTGAAGCATTTTGACATAAGAAACAATATGTTTTGCAAGACTATAGAATTCCCAGAGGAATACTGTCCAGCTATTGTTGCAAAAATTTTCAAAGAGCTTTCCTTTTAAAGGTCTATTTTACAAAATAAAGTTTATTATTTTTGCATCCGTTCGAAAAACTATTTGAAGCTTCTCACACCTCTTAATTCAAGTGATTGAAAGTACAACATGTATCCAATGCTCTGTGGCTCACTCTTCCAGACCCAGCCTGCTGTTTCTGCCCCTTATGGCTTAAGGTACCTTGAAGGGTTAATGAAGTTCTCTCTTTACTGCTGCCATTGGTTCTAGCCCCAATTTAACCACTTAATATGAAGTAGCTTTTACAACGTGATATTTAGTGAAAGATATAGTGAAACCAAGTGTAATCTCAAAGATATAGTGAAATCAAGTATAATCTGAGCATGCCTCTAGGAGGTAGACTTATGTCTGAATTTGTAGTGTTTCTGCCCTTAGAAAGGTAGTTATGTGATGGCTTGTGCTTGTGCTCTCTAACGATGGGCTGAAGATTGAGCTCCCAGAAAATTCCCCATCTCCTGTGTGACTCCCACTGCACCCTCATCCTGAAAAGAAAGGAACACTTGGCAGCAATAAGGACATGGCTGACCACAGATGTTTATGAGAAATAATGTAAAATTCAGCAAATGCATTCTTTAACAGGATAAATTTAATAAAAAACACAAAAGGAAATAAGGCTGGGGCAGAGCAGTGTGGTCCGGTTTTCCTCTCTCCTCAGACTTGTTTCTCTCCTCTTTCCTGCACCTGACTCAATGAGTGCCCATGATAAAACACATACAGACACATGTCTCTCCTTTGGTAACCTGGTTGCATCCTCCCTACCCTCCTCCCCACTATATTGGTGTCGAACTTGATTCAAACACTCAATTGTCCTAGCACTCTGCTACTCAGAATTCAAGTGATCCACTAGGGAGGGTAAGGAAAGAGCCAATGTCGGATGGGACACTTGAACTACACTTTGAATGGCATTATTGATTTCAAGGAATGAGATGAGGAGGAGTAAAGGTCAGTACTTGGCCACTCCATTGGCAGAGATTATATGCATGATTCATCATGCCAAGGAAAGAAGGAGAAAAGGAAAGGAAACAAGCTTTTAATAAACTCCTAATACGTGCTAGACGATGGGTCAAGCACATTATTAAGTATTATATCAATTAATTTTCATGACAACTTTGTAATGTTGGTGCTTCATTTACCATTGAGGAAACTGAGGCAGGAAGGGGTTAAGTGATTTGCCCAAGGTCACACAGCTAGTTAGTGTCTGAGGCTAGATTTGGACTCAGGTCTTCTTGACTCTGGGCCAAGTGCTTTTTCCACTGTACCACCTAATTGCCCCTGATGTGGGCAAATGAATAGATTCAAGGTGATCATGTATAAGGAGCCACAAGAAAACCAGTTTGCTTGGACCAGATAGCGAATGAATGGTTAGAAAAATAAGCTGAGACTAGATTATAAAGGGTTTTAAATTTAAGACACAGGCACCGATGTTTGTTTCTAGCAGTAATAGGAAGCAAATAAAATCTTAAAAAGTCAAAGTTATTTTTAAAAATAAAAATTTTGAGAGGATGGGATAAAGATAAAATATTAGGTTCTAGAGTCAATAGGGAGTCATTGGAATTTATTGAGAGGGAAATGAGTTGGTGAGACCTGTACAGTGTGGAAATTCAACATGGTCTGACCAAATTTAACCTAATTTTTTCCTGCCTTATTCAATAATCACAGCACAGCATTAATTTTAAGAGTGACTTCACCATGTTGATCTTTTATTCATTGACTTTCACTTGTGATTTGTTTTCATTTCAAATAAGTGGATATATTTAAGAAAGAGCTGAGAGAGAGATGATGATTAAATAGCCAATTGCTAATATTGGAGAGATCTAGGATTTTTTCCCTTCCTCATTTGGAGATTAGGTTAAAGCTCAGTTCTCTGAAGGGCAGGGCAAATAATGAGATGAAATCTTGGAATTGTTCCCCCACCCAACTAGAAAACCTTACAAAGAGAAATTAAGCTAAAGTGAATTCCTGACTATTTTATTCCATTTAGGCAGGCTAGATTGCCTAGGCAAGTGGTGGTCTGGCTTTAGATAGTCTCTCTTTGTCCATGGGTGACAATCATAATCCCCAGCCCTTCATTAGACTAGGTCTACCTATCATTACAATATTCATTTTCTTATTAACTGTTAACCAATCAAAGCTGATTGCCACCTGTCAGTAACACCCACTCATCCAAAGGTATATAATCATACAGAGGCTACCATGATTCATCTGGCATTTGAGAATGTCATTGACCCCTTTTATTAATTATGTGCTAGCATAATTAATAGCACAATTAATTACCTAGAAACTATGTCTCTTAAGCTTTTTATATATCACACTTGTATTTCAAAATATCCAGCAATTTTGTTCATTGCTCTTCTGGCATGTACTGACTTTTACTTCTCCTCATCTCATTCCTTGGAATCAATAATTCCATTCAAAGTGTAGTTCAAGTGTCCCATCCTACATTGGCCCTTTCCTTACCCTCCCTAGATGTCTGTATACTCTTTTTAAAAAAAATTAATTTGTTTCTTTCCTTTTAGTTTCCAGGATTCGATTCCACAATTCCTTGAGTTTCACATTTTGTCCCCCTCCCTCCCTTCCCCTTCATGGCGGCTTATAGTCAAGTATAGGATCTGTAAATACTTTCACATTATACATTAGTCAGGTTATAAAGACGGATTGTATCAGATGGAATGAAAAATGGTAAAGAGGACATAAAACCAAATAAGAGAAGGAAGAAGATCAGGTATTTTGCTTCCACCTGGATATAAACTCAGTTCTTTCTAGTTCTTTCTCTGGATGCACATATTTCTCTCCATCAGGAGTCTTTTGGGATTGACTTATATCACTGCATTGCTGAGAGGAGATGTCTGTATACTCTTTTGTGTTGTACCTACCACATAGGATGCAAGCTCAGTTAAGACTTTTTTTTTGTCCTTGTACCTCTAGCACCTAGCAAAGTACTCAGTAAATACTCATAGAATAAATGAATATTGGAACAATATTTTCTAAAAATTCCTTCACTGAAACCTTTTCTTCTCGTGAAAGTGACTGAGTTCTTGAAGGTTCCAAGATAGTCTACCAAGCTGGAAAGTCATATGTGTCTGCTGACCAACACTCAATGGAATTAAATTCAGAGAGGCTTTTTTGTGCCAGGACTTTGAAATTTTCAGCCAGAGCCATTCCTGAAAATCATCTACTGAAGTACTAGAGGAATTCTGAGATGAACCAGAACCCAATACAATCAAAGATCTTTAAAGGATTCTAAGCCATGAACCACTTCATCAATTTACTCTGTAATTATATTACACCATGTCTGATATTGGGTCTTCTTTACTTAATGCTAATTTTGGTTGAAGCAGCAATATTAATTAAGACAAGTGGCAGAGTGGTGTAGTGAGAATAAGATTAATCCCATTTCAAGAAAACTAAAATGTCAAATCCAGGCTTGACTTAGCAGTGTGACTCTAGGCAAGGGAATACTTCTTAGTATATAAGGCTCCAAGTTTCAGAACAGGTGCTGATCTCATTGGTAGCAGAGGTTTCCTCATCATGAGTTACCAACATGGATGAAATCACAGATCTGGACTCCCCATTGCAGCCAATAAAATAAGGAAGCTAATGAATCAGAGCAGTGTTATCACTTTATGTTTCACAGTATCTTTCATCTTTAGTTTTCTAAACTCTTGATAAACATTAATTAAATACCACAACACATTTCATAGCAAAGTTTTATTTTCTCTCAGAGCAAATAAAATATAGAGAGATTAGGTAAGTCAGATATCAGACGTGTAATCCTTATTCTCCTTTATGCATCCAAGGAAAGTGGTAATAACTCTACTTCCGGGACAGTGGGAAGGACTGGTATAAATTAGTACCTAAGTGGCCTTTCTAGTCCTTAGGGACTCATGAAAGAAGGATGTGAGTCAGTCTATTAGCACTTATCAAGTACTTAGTATGTATAAGGCACCATGCTAAGTGTTATGGCTACAAGGAGGGAAAAAAAAAAGGTCCTTCCTCTAAAGGAACTCAAAATTGAATAGGGGATTGTATTTTATTTTTTTTCCAATTACATGTAAAGATAGTTATCAACATTCATTTTTGTAAGATTCTGAGTTCCAAATTTTTCTCCTTCCGTCTCTTCCCTCCTCCTTCCTCAAGATAGTAAGCAATCTGATATAGATTTTACAAATACAATCATGTTAAACATATTTTCACATGTTGTGAAAGAAAAATCAGAATGAAAGGGAAAAACTAAGAGAAAGAAAAAACAAAAAACAAAGTGAAAATAGTATGTATGCTTTGATCTGCATTCAGACTCCATGGTTCTTTCTCTAGATGTGGGTAGCATTTTCCATCACAAGTCTTTTTCTTTCTTCATTTTCCAAAAGAACCAATGACATCACATAGTGATGCCTTGACCTGTACATCAATTGGATTTAAGTGAGGCAGAGTTTCCCAAAGTCATCAGCCTTACTTTTTCTTGCAGAGTCATCTAAGTCCAGTGGCAAGAAAAAAGTCAAGACCATAGGTGATGGCCTGGGATGCAGTGGATGACCTTGGTGACTTTGATGTCTAAGTTCTAGGCACTTCCCAGTGTCTGCATCAGCCACCTTCATGGCTGTTGGAACAAATTGTTCTTAAGTAGGGATGTCAGGAAGAGGGGATAGATTTTGGGGAGAGATGAGTTTAGTTTTGGATATGCTGAATTTACAATATCTTTGGGACCTCCTAGTTTGTGGTGTCTAATGTCAGAGATGTGAGTCTGGAGGTGGAGAGAGGGGTTAGGGATGAATAAATAAATCAGAGAGTGATTAGCATAGAGATGATAATCAAAACTCTAGGAGCTAATGAGATCATGAGCTTGTTTCTGGGAATGGTGGAATGGAGCTGTCCCTTTTGCAAATTTTTTCAAGCCCTGCAATTTACATTATATTATTCATAAGATCTACAACCTAACATGATCTTCCTGGCCAAGGTAGAAAATCTTTCCTGGATTGAAGCCTGGTAGCTTTACAAGATTAATGACTTTTGGTACAGGAAAGTCTCTTCCTTAAGTTTTGTAGCTGCGTGTTTGTCCTGTACAGAAAAAATCAGAGATTTGATGGAATTATCTGGACAGTTTGGTCAATAGTTAGTTAACAGCCAAACTTAGCAATTAGAGCCTGAACCATGTGGTTTGGCAATTTGCATTATTGATATTAACCTAATAATCGCCAAATTTCCAATCTTCTTTGGACTGTGACCCAGGGAGCAGTAGCATACTTAAACCAGCAAGTGTATCAGCCGAATTGTGTGCAGGCTCACTTGTAAAGCATTGCCTCATTCCTTCCTTTGACCAAATTACATGTGTTTATGAGTTTATTCTCACCTTTTTTTTCATGGAAGTTTATTTAAATTTAAAAATAATTCAGAATCCAAGCACCTCAAAAGAAGAGTATTTGCATATACACAGGGCAGGTAGGTGATACAGTGGATAGAGCATTGAGCCTGGAGTCAGGAAGACTTTAGTTCAAATCTGGCCCCAGACACTTACTAGCTGTGTGACCATGGGCATGTCACCTAATCCTATTAGCCTCAGTTTCTCCATCTGTAAAATGAGTTGGAGAAGGAAATGACAAATCTTTGGCAAGAGGACCCCAAATGGGGTCACAAAGACTGGAGGAGGTTGGGGGAGAACTCAGGAGAGTCCCTCCCTTTACTCTGTCATCTTGGCTCTGCCTCTCATGAAATGAATGTTGATAAGATTTTCTTTTTTTTTATTTTTTCGATTTTTGGAGGGGAAAGGTAGGACAATTGGGGTTAAGTGACTTGCCCAAGGTCATATGAAGATTTTCTTACATAACTTATTCCTTGAAGTAACTATACCATCTCTCAGGTCATGGAAATAATTTCTGAAGGATTTTCATTGTAGTAATAGGACTTGGTTACCAAGTATTGGTTAAAAACCAAAATGTTCCAGGGAAAATGGTGGTACACAAAAACATCAGAACCTACATAAAAAGAAGAAATAAGAGAGAAGGAAAGGAATAAGAAAGGAAAAGGTAAGAACTAGAATCTAAGGATGCCTTAAATTGCTTCTTAGACAATTGTGGACTGGTCAAACAAAATTATTGTATACAGATGTAATGGAATAATATTCCATAACTGGAAGTAACTAAAGGGATGATTTCAGAGATTCTTGAGTAGTTTAAACAGAAAGAGTGAAATGAACAGAACCAGGAGAACCATTTATTTAAGAACAACAACACTGTAAATAAAAATAACTTAAAAACATTTAACTCTTATCAATGCCGTGACCAATCATATCTCCAGAGAAATGAAAGTTGTTACCTACAGAGAGATTATGGATACTATTTGACATGGCAGTTTTGGGGATTCATTTTCCTTGCCTATTTTGAAAGATTTTTAAAAAGGGTTCCCTTTTTTTTTCCAATTCTTTTTTTAAAAAAAGCAATCAGGGTTAAGTAACTTGCTCAAGGTTACATGGCCAGTTATTTCTGGGTTTGGTGCTGAGTATCAGAGCCCGGATTCGATCCCAGGTCATCCCGACACTGGAGCCGGTGCTCTTACTTGCTGAGCTACCTGGCCACCCCTAAGCAATCGGGGTTAAGTAACTTGCTCAAGGTTACATGGCCAGTTATTTCTGGGTGTGGTGCTAAGTATCTGAGCCTGGATTTGATCCCCAGGTCATCCCGACACTGGAGCCGGTGCTCTTACTCGCTGAGCCACCTGGCCGACCCCTTTTTTTCAATTCTTAATTAGAAAAGTTAAGGGAGAAAAGAGGGTTTAGCAACATTGATAAAAAATTAAAGGGCCAATTGAAACTTTTTTTTAATGCCCAGATGTTTAAAAGAAAGTATAGACAAATGGGACAGTTTTGAAAGTAACATGAAGAACTTATTGCATTTTTTAAATCAAGTGATATGAAATAAAGATGGACATTTCATACAGAATCAACTTTTTTATTCTGCTATGTAACTTTGTTGTTTGTTCAGTCTCTTCAGTAATGAATGACTCTTCATGACCCCATTTGGGGTTTTCTTGACAAAACTACTGGAGTGGTTTACCACTTCCTTTTCCAGCTCAATTTGTAGATGAGGAAACTGAGGCTAATAGTATTAGGTGACATGCCCAGGGTCACACAGCTAGTCAGTGTCTGAGGCCAGATTTGAACTAAGGAGATTTATCTACTGGTTCAAGCTTAAAAACTTCTTTCCCTAACTTTCTTTTTGTGTATATTAAGAATTTTCCATTTACTGAGTTCAAATGATATTTTGTCGTCATTGGAGAAAGATTTCACTAGATGAAGGAACTATTTAGTGTGTTTTTGATGGAGTCACATAGATTAATATCATCTATTTACATCAAATTTAATAACTTTAATTTGGAAAATATTCTTAGTTCTATTTGGGAAATATGATGATGATAAAGGGCAAAACCATCATGGACTTAAATGGGAAAATGTCACAATTTATATCAGTTGTTCATTGTGTCAGTGAACGTCTTCAATAGAAAACAGGCTTTCATTGGATGCCAAATACTCTAACATTCTCACTATAGCTGGGCCCGTTTTATCTTGTCAGGATGTGAACACGGTATGAATAGAGAACTGAGTCACAGACTTTGTGATCATCAGCAAAGCCAATGTAAATGATATGCTACTTTCAGGCAACACGTTTAATAATTCCTCTTCAGAATGCGTTCCTGACTCTCCACACTTCTCTCTTTTCCTTTCTCTGGCAGCTTTTTTACCCTGGAAGATCAGTCTGCCTTTGGGGACCTTTCCTTTCATTGGTCAGTTCCTCCTTGCAACCTCCATGTTAAGGGAAGTGCTCAGGCCAACCAAGGGCTCCATCATTCCTCTTCAGGCTTCTTTGTCCGCCATGATGTTCCCCTTCCCTTTTCTTCTTCTTTTTTCAGATTGTACGCTCCTTGAAAGCAGAAACTATTCCAGTTGGCTTTTTTTATATTCCCAACATTTATCACAGAACCTGGAACATAGTGAGTGATTGATGACTTTACCTGCTCCTTAAACCTGTGGGACTTTTAGCCAGAACCATTTTCTTCCTCAGTCAACATGTTATTTTCTTGCAGGTGTTTATAGCTTTTTTATTAGAGATACAAGCTGTGAATATTTTATATAAAGTAAACAAATATGTAATTTGCCTATACGGTTTCCTCATATTTTGGTAATAGATATGTGATGCCTTCTGTTAAGAAAGTTAGGAGCAAACTTGTATCTGAGAAGAAGCTGGTAAAGTTAATGGCAAAATTAATAATTCATGAGTCACTCTGAAGCAATTGAGTCTGTAATTATGGGTGTTCTCCAGCCACTGCTTTCAGTTCTATAGAGTAGCTAGTTTCAGTCATCTGTTTATGCCACCATTCTGTCATTTATTATCTTAACAAGCTTCCTGTTGTTATTTGATCCAATCTGAATTTTTGTGATGGGGTGACCATATTGATAATCAGAAGCTTTCTACATTCTCATTTCAGGGAGGATACCTCCCTTTCTTGCTTCTGATTTCTTTCATTCCCAAACCTCTATAGTAAAGTTTTAGATTGCTGCTGATTTGTTCTTTGTGAGGCATTGAGTCCTTGTATCACCTTAATCTTCTGAATTTATTTAGGAAATCTAGAATTCATGATGTGCTTTTTTTTTTAACTGTAGAACTGGAAAATATTTCCTCTGTGCCAAGTGAATCCAAATAAGCAGGAGTTGCAATTATGCTATCAGACAAGAAAAAAAAATGCAAACTATAGAGAAAAACAAGGAATTGCACTGTGTAGAAAGGAATGGTAGATAACAAACCAACAGCAATTTTCAGTTTATATGCTTTAAATGCCTTAGTATGAATTACAAGAAGACATACACTAGCAAACTGTAGGAGACTTAAATCCCCCTCTGTTTATTTTATTTTAAATTTATTTATTAATTTTTTGTTTTCAACATTTGCTTTCATAATTATTTTGAGTTCTTTATCTTCACTCTTCCCTCCATTTGCCCTCCCCAAGATGGCATGCCATCTGATATAGGCTACACCTGTGTAATCATATGAAAACATATTTCCACATTTATCATGTTGTGAAAGAAGCTGATGTGCTTTTGGAACACCTGATCTCATCCAGGTGAGATGAGGAGGGGACAGCATGCCCTGTGCTGTAGGCTCTATTTTCAGAAGAGGATGATGCTACTGATTAGCTGGCTGCTGAACATGACACTGTGTACTTACCGTGAGGCACTTAACTGTTGTTGCTTGCTAAGCCACTTTAAGAGAAGACCTCAGAGGAGACAAGTCAGAAGGGAATTCGAGACATACATTTTTGAATGGTAGACTGGAGCTCTTGTAGTCATGGATATGTATGGAAAGCTGGGTGCATCATGTTCCTCAGGACTTGCAAGTCTAGAACCATTGAGAGTGGAATTCTTCTGGGTGAGATTATTCTCCCATTCCTGGTTTGAACTGAAATCTGATCTCTCTCTTGCCCTGTTGAAGAGATAATTAGTTTTTGTGTATTCTTTGGGGTATTCTAATCTGTAAAACCCAGATTTATGTTTGCTGTCTTGCTTGGATAAATAGGTTTACTCATATTTGCTATTTTTTTTTTTGCAAGGCAATTGGGGATATGTGACTTGCCCAGGGTCTCACAGGGTCTGAGACCAGATTTGAACTCAACTCCTTCTGAATCCAGGGCTGGTGCTTTATGTACTGCACCACTTAGCTGTCCCTCTTTTTTTTAATGCTTAATTTTCATTTTTTTTTAAAGCAATCTTTCTCCAAGTAACTTGCTCAAGGTTACACGACCAGTTATTTCTGGGGGTGGTGCTGAGTATCTGAGCCCAGATTTGATCCAGGTCATCCTGACACTGGAGCCGGCGCTCTTACTCGCTGAGCCACCTGGCCACCCCTAAGCAATTGGGGTTAAGTAACTTGCTCAAGGTTACACGGCCAGGTGTTTCTGGGTGGGTGCTAAGTGTCTGAGCCCAGGATTCGATCACCAGATCATTCCAACACTGGAGCTGTTGCTCTTACTCACTGTGCTACCTGGCCACCCCTAATTTTCATTTTTAATCACAATGTACAACAGACCATTTTATTATTGTGACTTTTTGATCATTTTCACACATATACACAAATATTCTTTTTGTGAAGCCTCCTTTTAGTGGGAAGATTTTAAATTGGCTAGTGTAAGCTAAAGACTACACTTCCCCTTAAGAGTGATTAGGGAAGCAGCTTTCATTCTGAACTCATTGTATTCCTTGACTAGAGATATTGGAAGCATGGCAGATCAACATTACTCCTGCCTGATACACCTCTTGGAGACTGGAGAAGAGACTGCCCAGTTTTAGTGGTCCTGGATCCTACTTTCCCCTCCTTGCCATCAGATTGCTTTTGGCACTATCTTCTGCCTTCTGCCTTCTATCTTCTGCCACTATCCCCAGAGGAGGAAAGATGGTTTTCTTGTTGATAAGATGCACCAGATTTTATCTCAGATCATATGCCACCCACAAGCCATGTCTAGATATTTAGACAACCCACACATATACACACACATCTTAAGCTTTTGTTTTCTGGTTTTCTCTTTCCATGTTTCTTTTTTTGTTATCTCAGTTGAGCAATAGGGAATTCACTTTTTATTTTTTTCTGTATGTACCAGTGTTGCCTAACATGCTTCATTTTAAGGCCAAACTTCTAGCAATTTTAACAACTACCCTGAGCTTACTCTTCAGTAATTGACAAACTCCCATCCTGTAAAACTTTACCCATCCCAATGATTCTGAATGCCTGTCCTGTCATTGCTCAGATCCCATTTTCCCTTCCCCACTGCTTGCTATCTCCTTCAAGCCAACCATGCCCTCACAACATTACTACTCTAAAGCTTCCTACCACTTCCATTGTATTCTTTCCAATGTCTACTCCATAGGAAATAAATTTGCTTTCATCTTAAAGTTTTCTGTTCTCTCAGCCATGTTTCATTTTCTTGCACTCACTGAGACTTGGCTTCATCCTAATGACAAAATTTCCCTGGCTACCTTTTCCATCACTGGTTGCATTTTCACATATATGTCCCTATTCATATGTTGAGATAGGGGAGTTGGTATGCCGCCATTTCCCATTATTTGATGATCTCTCTCTACCACCATTATTCTTTGTGGTTCACTTAACCTACATTTACCAACCAATCAAGATGGTGGTAGATGGCTGTTTTCTGCTGTCTCTCAGGACACACTCTTTTTTCTTCAATGAATTTAACACTTGGCTCATGGTCTTTCTTTTCTCCCCAGCTCTTGTCCTCATACAAGGGAACTTCAGCATACATATTTATACTCTCCTAAATAACCTAATCTCTCAGTTCCTGTCTTACTTGTCTCCTATAATGTAATCTTCCATTTCACCTCAGCAACATAAAGAGATGGTGCTATCATCCAAAAGTGTTTCACTTATATGTTCATGAATCCTGAAGTTTCCTTATCTGGTCATAATCTGCTGTGATTCTATCTTACCGTCTCCAATACAACCCCAAAGTCTGTTATTTTCTCACAGTGACTTCCATTCCCTCTTTTCCTTGGTTCTTCCCCAGGCCATCACTGGCAATACTCTCTTCCTTTCCTCATCTTGACCCATCAGTGAACCAGTTCAACTCTACTCTGTCCTCTTCTCTTGAGTCCTGTGCCCATTTATGCTATCATCAATCTTGCTGAGCCTTTGATAACTCCTGCCATCTAATAGTTTCACTTATACCTACATGCTATTTGATTTAGCTAGAGAAAAACCATGAAACTGTGCTGCTTGTGTCCACTACATATTTGTTACTTAAGACAATCCTTTTGCAACTCCCCAACTGAATCACTATCCCACACACTACTGTGGATTTTCCAGATCCTTTCTTCCTTCCTGAAACCTCTGAGGGTTTCTCCTCTCCCCACACCCTGCCAGCTGAGAACATTGCTGCATATTTCACTGAAAAAAAAAATTGAGGCCATTTGTTCTTATTCATTTCACATTATTCAGATACTTTCCACTATTTTATCTTCCTTTACTCTTGCATCACATGACAAGGTAGCTCTTCTCCTTGCTAAGGCAAACCCCTTTTCCTGAACTGGCGATCCCATTCCAGTCAATTTTCTATGGCATAGAAGATGCCCCTATCATCCCTACTTTCTCTCACTAGTCTTCAGTCTCTCTCTCTCTCTCTCTCTCTCTCTCTCTCT
>NW_027185655.1:15062903-15067664 GCF_028583685.1 Petaurus breviceps papuanus | reverse complement strand
TCTCTCTCTCTCTGTCTGTCTCTCTGTCTCTGTCTCTCTCTGTCTCTCTGTCTGTCTGTCTGTCTCTCTCCTTCTCTCCCTTTCCCTCTATCTACTGGCTGCTTCCCAAGTGTCTAAAAATACATCCATGGCTTCCCCATTCTTGAAAAAACTGCTCACTTGATCCTTTCATCTCCTCTAGCAATTGTCCTATACTTCTCCTTTCTTTTGTGGCTAACCTTCTTTTTTTAATGTTTTAATAGTATTTTATCCCCCCCCCCAGTTACATGTCAAGACAATATTTAGTATGCATTTTTACAAGATTCTGAGTTCCAAATTTTTCTCTCTCCCTCCCCTCCTCTATTCTGATAATGGCAGGTACTTTGATATAGTTTATACAAGTGCTATCATGTAAGAAATATTTCCAAATTAGTCACAGTTGTGAAAGAAGAAACAGATGAAGAAAAACATAAAAAAGAATAAAGTAATTGAAAAAAATGTGCTCCAATCTGCATTCAGAGTCCATCACTTCTTTATCTGGACGTGGATAGCATTTTCCTTCGTGAGTCCTTTGTACTTGTCTTGGATCATTGTGTTGCTGAGAAGACCCCATGGATTTGATGCCTATTCTTTCTTTCTTTATTGTTTTATGCAATTAGGCTTCTGCCCTCATTATCCAAATGGAGCTGCTCTCTCCAAAGATACCAATGATCTCTTAATTGCCAAATCTAATTACCTTAATATGGCTAATAAAGAAATATGTTTTGCATGATTTCACATGTACAATTGATATCATATTGCTTGCTGACTGAAGGGAAGGACAGAATGTGGAACTCAAATTTTTAAAAACTTTAAAAAATAAGGGGCAGCCAGGTGGCTCAGCAATTAAGAGCACCGGCTCCAGTGTCAGGATGACCTGGGGATCAAATCTGGGCTCAGATACTTAGCACCACACCCAGAAATAACTGGCCGTGTAACCTTGAGCAAGTTACTTAACCCCAATTGCTTTAAAAAATGTTAAAAAATAAGTGAATAATGACTTTATTTAAAAAAAATCTAATGGCCATTTCTCAATCCTCCTCCTTCCTGAGTTTTCTTTAGGTTTTGATGCTGTTGACTACTTTCTCCTCTTCTCTCTATATCTTTGTGATAAAACTCTCTCCTGGCTCTCCTCCTACATGACCAACAATTCTGTCTTAGTTTCTTTTGCTGGATCTTCATCCAAGTCATCACTAACCATGGATGTCCTCCATTGCTTGCTTCCCTCCATCTCTTTTTCTCTTCTCCCTCCATCTTATTTTGCTTGGTGATCTCAGGTATTATCTCACTGCAGATGATTCTTAGATCTATATGTCTGGGTCTTCTAACCTTCAGTCTTGCATCCAACTACCTACTGGGTATCTAGAATGAGATGCTTTTTAGATAGCTTAAACTCAGCATCAGAGAGTGACGCTAAACTCAGTATCCTTTCCCCAAATCCTCCCCTCTCTGACTTTCCTATTCTTGTGGAAGACAACACTTTCCTTACAGTCATACAAGCTCTCAATCACAATCACTATCCTTGGCTTTTCACTTTATCTCACTCTGTCCCCATATCCAGTCTCTCACCATGTCCTATCAGATCTATTTCACGTCTTATAGGTGCCCCCTCTCTCCTCTAATGCTGCCTGTATCCCCCTGGTACAGGTCCTAATCACCTCACACCTGGGATGTTGCTACTCCCTTCCAGTTGGTCTCCCTAGCTCAGGTCACTTTCTAATCTGACTACCCTCTCTCCAAATATCAAATTTATCTTTGTAAAACACAAGTATAACCATGTCACTATCGTATTAACTCAAGGGTCTCCCTATCACTTTCAGGTTCAACTTTAAAATCATCTGTTTGGCTTTAAAAACCGATCATAATCTGTCCCCTTCCTACCGTTCCATTCTTATTTACAGCTTCCTCTCATCCACATACTCTGCTATCTGATGGCACTGACTTCCTTCCTGGTCCTTGAACAGGACATGCTGTTTCCTGACTCCAGGCACTTTCATTGGCTATTCCCCAGGCCTGGAATTTTCTCCCTCTTTATCAAATTGTCTCCTGGCTTTCTCTAGGTCCCAGCTAGAATCTCTACTTCTCCAAGAAGACTTTCTCAATCTCCCTTAATGTTAAGGGTTTCCCTGTGAAGTCATTTCAAATTTATCCTGTCTATACCTTGTTTGTGCACATTTTACAGTCTCTACTGTTAGATTGTGAACTCCTTGAGGATTGTTGTTCAATCATGTAGTTGTTCCAATTCTTTGTGACCCCATAGATCATGTTGTCCATGGGGTTTTCTTGGTAGAGATACATTTCCTTCTCCAGCCCATTTTACAGATGAGGAAACTGAGGCCTACAGAGGTTAAATGACTTGCCCAGTATCACACAGCTAGTAAAGGTCTGAGGCTGGATTTCAACTTGTGGATATGAGTCTTCCTCACTGCAGACCCAGCACTCTGTACACTGCACCACCCAGTCATCTCTTTGAGAGTAGGGACTATTATTTTTTGTCTTTTTTGGAGGGGGAGGGCAGGGCAATTGGGGCTAAGTGACTTGCCCAAGGTCACACAGTTAGTAAGTGTTAAATGTCTGAGGCTGGATTTGAACTCAGGTCCTCCTGACTCCAGGGCTGGTACTCTAGTCACTGCACCACCTAGTTGCCCCTAGGGACTATTTTGTTTCTATCACTAGTGCTTACCATGGTTCCTGGAATGTGGTAGATACTTAATAAATATTTATTGACCAAAGAATTTGTTATGACTTCTCTTCTTGTTACAATAACATGAAGGTGTGCAATTTGTACTGTTCACCTCTTCAAGCTCATTATAAAGGTGATTTTACCAGTTTCAAGTAGAGCCAGACTACAATCTTAATTAAGTATCCCCATTAGTTTCATCAATCCATAGAAACAGTTTCCTCATACATACCAGGAAGAATACTAACTCAGTCAGTAGTATTTCCACATTCCAGTTGCCCAGTATTTCAGGTTCCTTCCAAGC
The DNA here is from genome assembly GCF_028583685.1 of Petaurus breviceps papuanus. Lineage (NCBI taxonomy): Eukaryota > Metazoa > Chordata > Mammalia > Diprotodontia > Petauridae > Petaurus > Petaurus breviceps. Next base: position 15,064,662 of record NW_027185655.1, on the reverse strand, counting down.
CTTCAAAACTGTCGTAGCAACCTCAGGCTACATAGAACCTGCACTATACTTACCTCACCCCAGCTCTCATTCTCCTACTTTGCTGGTCTCCCCAGTCCTCCCTCCTCTTATGGTGTGGATTGTGGTTTGAGCTTTGAGATGGTTTTTATCATCATGATCATTTATTTCATTTTCTCATCTTTTTGATGGGATTCAGATAAAAAAAAAGCCCATGGACAAATTATACCCCTTATTATCATCATTCTTTTATATTTAATATTCTTTGACATTACACAGGTAGATAAAATAGGTCTCTTTGTAGCTGAATAAAAAGTATCAGGCTATTAGCTCATCCACTCTAGGCTCACTGAAAGCATCCTTCACAATTCTGAGTTGCTAATGGAATAATAGAAATGATCTAGGTCTCATTTTGTTCCCATATGATTTTTAAAATATTTTGTTTTTTCAGTTAACAAGTATTTATTTTCTTTCCCTTGTAAATTCCTCAATGTAAAACAAATAAACAAAAAACAAAGTCCCCATAACAAATGTACATAATGAAGCAAAGCCAGTTATCCCATCAGATTGTGTCTGCCCTTGCTGGAGTGTCTCCATTTTGAAAGCTCTTTATTACATGCAGCTTGGAGATTGAAGACTTAGCATGGTAACATCTAGAAATATGTTTTCCTTAAGTTTTTATGGATCATTATTGTTATGATTGCATTTATATATTAGATAAAGGAGATCATAGACTGTGACCTAACCTCCATGTCATCATCATTATCAGTTATCTATGACATTTACTGGGTGACTGTGGGGTCCTTTACAAGCAAGACATATGTACCCAGCTTCTTAGTGGGCCAAAGTATGAGGATCAAATATTTTCAGGAAGTAAGTGGGAGTGGGGCTGGCGGTGATGGGGGAGACAGACAAAGTTAGAAAGGAGGAATAAAAGAAATTGTAGGAAAAATCTTTGAAGATCCAGCACAGGTGGAAAAGGTTATTGGATTTTTCTCAACTGCATCCTTAGTCTCCCTCTAGTGGTAGCTAACACGAATAAAATAAGAACAAGCAGGAAAAGAACAATTAAGCTTTAAATGAGGATAGGGTTAGGAGAATATATAAATGGTATAAAGTTGAACCATAATTTTTGGATTAGTTTTCCATATACTGATTATCTTCTGCTAGGTCAGTCTGTAGAACAGACAGTCCAGGCATGTCTTTATTCCTTTTTGAGCTCTACTTAGTTCTCTAGACTTCCTCTATCATGTCACAATAGCCTTCTCACCCTAGAAATTTGCTATGCCATTGTGGCCCCTTCCTAAGATTGTTCAGTCCCATCAGATCTTTCACTCTCTCCCTGACTCCTGTCTCATTTCCTGTTGTCTACAAACATGCTCATATCTCCCACAGCCTCAAAAAACTCACTTGATCCTTTGTCTCTGGCTCTGTATCTCTTCTGCCTTTTGTACCTAAACTTCTCAAAAAGGAGGCTTACAATAGGTGCCTCCACTTCCATAATTTCTTTCTTTCTTTCTTTCTTTCTTTCTTTCTTTCTTTCTTTCTTTCTTTCTTTCTTTCTTTCTTTCTTTCTTTCTTTCTTTCTTTCTTTCTTTCTTTCTTTCTCTTTTCCCCTTCTTCCCTCCCTCCTTTCCTCCCTTCTTTCCTCCCTCATTCCTTCTTTCCTTCCTCCCTTCCTCCCTCCCTCCCTCCCTCCCTTCCTTCCTTCCTTCCTTCCTTCCTTCCTTCCTTCCTTCCTTCCTTCCTCCCTTCCTCCCTC